>NC_135646.1:33820000-34490000 GCF_053574225.1 Canis aureus
TGGGTGTTACTCTGACCCGTCTGACCCTCATGGGAACGAAGTGTGTCCTGCTCCTGCTGCGGCCATTCCGCCTGGCACCCAGGTCCTATCTAGCTCATGCCCCCCTCCCTGGAGCTCCTAAGAGAGAAATTGCAAATGACCTCAGCATGGCAACCTGTTTTGTGGGATAGGCCCAGAGATTTGAGATCAGGAAAACCTGGGGCACAGGCGTCCCGGCAGTGCAGCAGGATTCCATGCTGCAGACTCTTATTCCCTAAGGCTATCTTGACAACTGACTTTGTACATAGAAAAATTCTCCTTTGTCTTTAAAAGTGCAGGAGCGAGATAAAGCATTTTTTCTCTGCCCATCTGATTGCTCAGATTCCACTCTGAGACATATTTCCTGTTAATAAGGATAATTTACTATCCATAATACTTTGGTTAAAATATTCTGACACAAGTAATTCAAAGGATGAGGGTTTCTCATCTTTTTCTTCACAGCTCAGTCACTCATCAGGAAATGCATCTTTATGGATTTGGAAATAATTGAGAGACATTAGTACCAATGTTCCTATTATTATGTGAAGGATTCTTCCCTGAGATTTTTCCCCTGTTTCAACGACACTGAAAAACTGTGAACTCTTTGGAAGACAAATGTCAAGGAAATAAATGTTATGCATTGCTAATTTTAAATGCAGTTGCAATATGGTGTCTATTATACTAGAAGTATTTTTATCTGATTTTTGCTATTTATTATCCTTTACTGCTTTTCAGGTTGAGGAGGCATTATACGTGTTCAATTTTCAAATTAAATCTTATTTTTTAGAAAGAAAACAAATATTTATAGGGAAATTGAGAAGATAGTACAGAGAATTCTCATGCACTTGCACTCAATTTCCCCAATAATCGATATCTTATATCAGTACGGTACAAATATTACCTAATGAATCAATATTAAAATTTTCGCAATAACCAGAGACCATACTTTATTCAGATTTCCTTAGTTTTTGCTAAATCACCATCCCTCATACCACACTCCATTTGTCCTCATGTTTTCTTAGGCTCCTCTGGATTGTGACAGTTCTCAGCCTTTCCTTGTTTTTGTTGAACTGGAACACGTTAAGTAGAGTATTTTGTAAAATTTCCCTCAGTTGGGACATATCTGTTGTTTATCTCATGATTGAACTGTTTTTGTGGATTATATACAGAGATATAATGCCATTTTTATTATATCATATAAAGGATAAATACTATCAACATGATTTATCAGTCCTGGTAGTGATCTGATCATCTTGCTGAGGTAGTGTTTGTCAGGTTTCTCCATAGTAAAGTGATTCTTTATTATTATTATTATTATTATTATTATTATTATTATTATTATTATTATTTTAAGTTTTTCATAATATATTTTGTAGAAGAAGTTACTATGTGTATTGCACACCTAAGAGTGGGAATCTATGCTCAGGAACTTGAGGGTGGAATGTCTGCACAAATTGTTTGAAAATCTTCTCCATGGGAGATTTCTTTTCCCTCTGGGTTTGTTTGTTTCTTTTTCAAAGATACTATTTATTTATTTCAGAGAGAGAGGAGTGAAAAACATGTGCTAGAGGGGCAGAGGGCAAGAGAGAAGCAGGTTCCATGCTGAAGAGGGAGCCTTCCTTGGGACCTGGATCATGATCTGACCCTAAGGCAGAAGCTTAACTAACTGAGCCACACAGGTGCCACTCTTTCTTTCTTTCTTTCTTTCTTTCTTTCTTTCTTTCTTTCTTTCTTTCTTTCTTTCTTTCTTTCTTCTTTCTTTCTTTCTTTCTTCTTTCTTCTTTCTTTCTTCCTTCCTTCCTTCCTTCCTTCTTTCTTCTTTCTTTCTTTCTTTCTTTCTTTCTTTCTTTCTTCTTTCCTTAAAAATAAATTTACTTTTTATTGGTTTTCAATTTGCCAACATACAGAATAACACCCAGTAGTGCTCATCGTGTCAAGTGCCCCCCTCAGTGCCCGTCAGACATTCACCCCCACCCCCGCCCTCCTCCCCTTACATCACCCTTAGTTCGTTTCCCAGAGTTGGGAGTCTTTATATTCTGTCTCCCTTTCTGATATTTCTCACACATTTCTTCTCCCTTCCCCTATATTCCCTTTCACTATTATCTATATTCCCCAAGTAAATGAGAACATACAATATTTGTCTTTCTCTGATTCACTTACTTCACTCAGCATAATACCTTCCAGTTCCATCCATGTTGAAGGAAAAGGTGGTTATTTGTCGTTTCTAATGGCTGAGCAAGCCCATCTTTCCTCTGTCTTCATCTTGGGAGTCTCCCATGATATGAATGTTATTGTTTTAATAAGTGGCTGAGTTCCGAAGTCTGCCTTTGTGGTCCATAACCTTCCTTGTTTTTAAGGCTTCCACTTGGGACTGCATCTCAGTTATAGCATTTTTAACGTTGGCCTGACTAGATTTTAGGTCTTTCATTTCTACAATACGGGATTCTCTAGTTTTCTTCTGTGCTCTTTTTCCAGCCCAGATGCTATCTTTATAATCATTGTTTTAAACTGAAGTTAGGCATCATATATTTGTATTGATGGACTTCCTGGTTGTGAGTATTACCTCATATTATTTTATGGAGGTGAATTTCTCCATCTCATTATTTTTTCCAGAAAAGAAAGACGGAAGAAAAAGAAAAACCAAGAAAAACATAACAAGTGACCTCCCCAAAAAAACGACCAGATTATTTTTGCCTGGTTGTTAAAAGATTCTAAATCCCAAAATAAGAAACACAATTAAAGTACCATGAAACTAAAAATGAGAAATATATAAGGTACATACATAAAAATTAAGATAAGGCAATTTATAAAATAGAATCAAAGAAAATAAATGAAAATAAAGCACAAAGTACAAAGGAAGCTAGACCCTACTTTCCAAGCAGAGCTGAAGCTCTGCAACCTCTGTGGTCTGACACCTTGGTGGCAGCGAGTGGTCTGTGCAGGGTCTGGGGATTGGCCATGGCGCTGATTGTCAGGTGCACATCTGCCTGGGAGATGCATCAGTGGGGTCAGAGGCGGGGTGGGCCTCAGCGCCTCTGGCCTCCAGTGGGCGGCGCTGTGCTGCTCCCTCAGACCAGGCCCAGATGGGCGGGATGTGGGTGGGGTCTCTGGGTCCTCTGGCTCTGGGGCTGAGCATCCTGCCCCCCAGTTTGCAGGGGCCTCCACAGTAGATCCCTCAAGTCCCCGGGTCACCGCCGCTTCTCTCAGAATCCTGCGTTCACTCGACAGGCGTCTGAGCTTCTTTTGGTTTTCTTGTTTATCTCAGACTGTTGTGCCCAAGATTGCGAATCCGAGAAACCTCCGAGAAGCCAACAGTGATGCAAACACACGAGGGTTTATTTACCACCTCGAGCTTGTGTCCAAGTGTACCCAACAAGTGGAGCATGGACTTGGACCCTGAGGTGGGTTTTAGCTTAGTTTTAAGGGCTGGTCTCGGGGACCTCCAGAAGGGCTGGAGCAATTCGTCAAGTTCTGTTTACATTTTGATATGGGGCCTTCAAGGACATTGAGCTCTGTTCTCATTCTAATAGGGGCTTCCTGCCCTTGGCCTGGGCTCAGTTTTGATTCAATTGTGGGGCTTTCTAACATTAAGCTGTAAACAGCAAATGTTCCACACCTGGAAGGGGGACGTCACACTGTCCCTATATGCTGAAGATGCAGAACTAGAAACAGGCAACCCAAGAGCCTCCACCAAAACCTGTTAGAACTAAGGAGTGAGTTCAGTAAAGTCGAGGACACAAACTGACCCTACAGAGCAGAGTAGCCTTGCTGTGTCCTGACAATGAGCACTCAGGAAGGAAAGGAAGGATGTGAAGGCCTTCTCAGGAGCATCAAGGAGAATAAATAATGAGACTGAACCAAAGGAGCACAAGACTTGTGCACTGAGCCATACCAGGCTCTGGGAGGCTGTCCTGGGCTCGTGGGGTGGGAGCCTCATCTTGTGAAAATGTCCGCAGTTCCTGAAGCCACCCTCAGTTTCAGTGTCATTCCTATCAAAATCATGGTGGCAGACCCTAGAAATAGGAAAAAAAACCCATAACATCCATCCTCCTCAACAAATAACCCCTGACAGCAAACCAGTATTGGAGAAGCAGGACAGAGTGAGACGCAGCACTTTCCTATTTCCCCTGTTATGCCCCCACCCCTCCAGCGACCCTCAGTTCATTTCCTATCATTAAGAGTCTGTATTTCCTGCATCTGTTTTGATCTTATTTGTTTCTCCTTCCCTTCACTGATGTTCATCTGCTTTGCTTCTTTAATTCTACCTATGAATGACACCACACGGTCATTCTCTTTCCCGAGTGACTTACTTCACTTAACATTTTCCCTTTAGTTCTATCCACATCATTGCAAATGGCAAGATTTCCTTCTCTTTGATAGCTGAGTACCATTCCTCTCTCTATGACCATCATCTATCTCCCATCCTCTTTATCCATCATCTGGCAGAGGGCACCGAGTCTCCTCCCACAGTGTGGCTACTGTGGACCAGCTGCAGTGGACATTGGGGTGCAGGTGTCCCAAGTCTCACTGCATCTGTATCTTCGGAGTGAGCTCCAGGCCGTTCACCTGCTCGTCACAGGGCGGCTCTATTTGTAACTTCCTGAGGGGCCTCCACACTGTTTCCAGGGCGGCTGCATGAACCCACGGTCCCGCCCACAGTGGAAGAGGGTTGAGTGAGTTTTGCAGGACGTGGTAAAAGTCTGGTCCACATTTCATTTCACAACCTGTGGGCTCCAATTCCTTGTCCTTAAGTATTTCTGGGGAAGCCGGGTGTTGGGCTCCTTTTCAGTGAGATGTTTCCGAAACTAACAGGCCCCAGCTGGACCCTGAAAGGAGGCAGGTGGGGCACATGGAGCACCCGGTGCCTCCTGCACAGCTTCCTGCACAGCCTCCTGCAGCGCCTGAGTGTCCCACAGGGTGGGCCCAAGCCAGGCCCCTCCCATGGGGCAGGCATGTGCAGTAGGCCTCCTCTGCCTGCACTAACATGAGCCAGCCTGTGCTGGGGAGGCCTGAGGGGGACGTGGGGACGCATCTACGCTGATGAGCTGCAGCCTCCACAGGACCCACAGGAAGTCTCCAGGGGGAAATTGGGTCGCATTCATGCTGACAGGAGCCCCAGTCTCCTCAGGACCCGCGGTGAGGCTTTAGGAAGATGTGGGCCCGCATCCACCCTGACAGGAGCCCCTGGGCTGCCTCAGGACCAGCAGGGAGTCTTCAAGAAGATGTAGGCCCACATCCACACTGACAGGAGCCCTGAGCCACCTCAGGACCCGCAGGGAGGTTTCAGGAAGATATGGGCCCGCATCTACACTGACAGGAGCCCCTGAGCCACCTCAGGACCTGTGGGGAGGCTTCAGGAAGATATGGTGCGACATCCACTCTGGCAGGAGCTCCCAGGCCCCTCAGGACATAAGTTGAGGCTTCTGGAATCTGGGGGCTGCATTCATGGTTACAGGAGCCCCGGCCTCCTCAGAACCCTTGGTGACACTTCAGGAGGACTTGGGGCCACATGGACACAACAGGACGGTGACTTCCTCAGGACCCCCGTTGTAGACTTGGGGAAATATGGGGATGCGTCCATGGGGACAGAAGACCCCAGCCTTGTCAGGGCCTGTGGTGAGGCCTAAGAAAAATGTGGGTGCCGCATCCACACTGACAGGATTCTCCAGGCTTCTCAGAACCCACTGTGAAGGTTTGGGAAGATTATGTGCCACATCCATGCTGACAGGAGCCCCGAGCCTCCTCAGGTCTTATGGTGAGGCTTGAGGAAAATGTGGGGCCACGTCAACCCTGACAGGAACCCCGTCCTCCTCAGGACCAGCACTTTGGCTTCAGGACATATGGGGCTGCGTGTATGCTGACAGGAGCCCACACCCCCTCAGGACCCGCGGTGAGTTTTCTAGGGGACGTGGGGCCATGTCCAGACTGACAGGAGCCCCCGGCTTCCTGAGGACCTGCTGTGAGGCTTCCAGAGGATGTGAGACATAGTCCACAATGACAGGAGACCCGGCGTCCTCAGGACCTGCTGACTATGACTCAGGAACATGTTGGGCCATGTCCACACTCACAGGAGTCCGGCTCGCTTGGACCCCCTGTAGGACTCTGGAGGAGCCATTGGGGGCCACGTCTACATCAGAAGGGACTCCTCAGAACCACAGGGTAAGTGAAAGGATAGAATGAATGGTAGGGTTAGGGGAGGGGAGGCAGTTGGTGGTTAGCCTTAGGTTATATGTTAGGTGTTAGTGATTATGCTTATGGTTACAGATTAGAAGTTAGGTGAGGTATAAGGGTAATGGTCAGTAGTTAAGAGTTAGGATGGGGGTTAGGGTAAGGGACAGGATTTACTGTTAGGGTTAGGGTTTAGGCTCCAGGGTTTAAGGCAGGAGGTTATGAATTGGGGTTAGGGTGATGGTTCGAGTTAGGGTTGGGGTTAGGTTTGCAGTTAGGGTTAGGTGTTAGGGTGTGAGTTAGGGTTAGGGGTTAGGGTGAGGGGTTAGGGTTATAGTTAGGGCTAGGTTTAGAATTAGGGCGAGGGTTAGGGTTGGGATAGGGGTTAGGACTAGGGTTAGGGTTATTGCTTGGTTAGGGTTAGGGACAGGTCTGGGTCAGGGTCAGGGTATGGTTTTGGAACAGGGTAAGAGATACGTTTTGGGAGTGGGCTAGGGGTTAGTTTTAGGGTACGGGTTAGGGTAAAGTTTGGGGTATGAGATAGGATTAGTATTAGAGGGTTAGGGTTAGGGTACAGGTTAAGGTCAGGAAAAGGATTTGAGTACATTAAGTTAAGTTTAGAGGTTAGGGTTAGGGTTAGATTTAAGGTAGGGGTCAGGGTTAAGGGTTTAGAATAGGTTTAGGAGTTAGGTTGAGGTTTGGCAGGAAGGTTCAGTGAATGTGTTTTGGTCTTGGGGTTTGTGTTTGGTTTTCGATTAGTGATGGGTCTTATTTAAGGGTTAGGTTAACATTAGGATTAAATGTAGAGTTAGTGTTATGTCTGTGAATGGTTAGAGTTTGGGTCTTGGCATGTGCCTGCACTGGGACTCCTAGCATCTTGGGCCATTTAGTTTTATGCACTCTATTTAGGTTTTGGGTTCAAAGATAGCCTGACTCCACCAAGTCACTGGCCTCCCCAGAGAATCTGTAATTCTCCTTTTTGGTGGGGTCTTTGTCTGGTTTTGGAATTAAGGTGATGCTGGCCTCATAGAACGAATTTGGAAGTACTCCATCTCTTTCTATCTTTCCAAACAGCTTGAGGAGAATAAGTATGGTTTCTTCTTTAAATGTTTGATAGAATTCCCCTGGGAAGCCATCTGGCCCTGGACTTTTGTGTCTTGGGAGGTTTTTGATGACTGCTTCAATTTCCTCCCTTGTTATTGGCCTGTTAAGGTTTTCTATTTCTTCCTGTTCCAGTTTTGGTAGTTTGTGGCTTTCCAGGAATGCGTCCATTTCTTCTAGATTGCCTAATTTATTGGCATATAGCTGTTCATAATATGTTTTTAAAATCGTTTGTATTTCCTTGGTGTTGGTAGTGATCTCTCCTTTCTCATTCATGATTTTATTAATATCAGTCTTCTCTCTCTTCTTTTTAATAAGGCTGGCTAATGGTTTATCTATCTTATTAATTCTTTCAAAGAACCAACTCCTGGTTCTGTTGATCTGTTCCACAGTTCTTCTGGTCTCGATTTCGTTGAGTTCTGCTCGAATCTTTATTAACTCCCTTCTTCTCCTCGGTGTAGGATCTATTTGCTGGTTTTTCTCTAGCTCCTTTATGTGTAAGGTTAGCTTTTGTATTTGAGTTCTTTCCAGTTTTTGAATGGATGGTTGTATTGCGATGTATTTCCCCCTTAGGACTGCTTTGGCTGCATCCCAAACATTTTGAACAGTTGTATCTTCATTCTCATTAATTTCCATGAAACTTTTTAATTCTTCCTTAATTTCCTGATTGACCCTTTCATCTTTTAGCAGGATGGTCTTTAACCTCCACGTGTTTGAGGTCCTTCCAAACTTTTTGTTCTGATTTAGTTCTAATTTCAAGGCATTATGGTCTGAGAATATGCTGGGGTGAGAATAGACATGGCATGCTTCTCCCGAGCTGAGCTAAGGAGGGGATTTGTGGCTCTAAAGACTTTATTTGGAGTTTTCAGTTGCCTTTCTGATTTTATCTCTAGTGCATACATGTTTCATCAATACTACCTATTATTATTTTAGTTTTACTTGAATTCCTGTTTGTATACACAGAATGATATAGTTTCAGGTTTACCACATAGTGATTCAACCCTTGGATACAACGCCTGGTACTGGCCACAGGTGCCCTCCACTATCCCCATCCCCTGATTCCCCATCTCCCTCACCTTCCTCTGGTATTTATTAGTTGATTCTCTGTGGTTAAGAGTGTGTTTTTTTGTTTGCTTCTCTCATCCCCCCTTTGCCCCTTTGCCAGTTTGTCTGGTTTCTTAAAATTTACATGTAAATGCAATTGTATGGCATTTGGTATCTTTCTCTGACTGACTGAGTTCATTAAGCATAAGTCCTTTCCACTTCTCCCACGTCATTGTAAATGGCTTCATTTCATCCCTTCTGATGACCCAGTGATGTCGCAGTGGGTATATTTACCACATCGTCTGTGCCCATTCATCAGTCGATGGACATCTGGGCTGTATCCACAGTTTGGCTTTTGTTGATAACGCTGCTACAAACAATGGGCTGCGTGTCCCACTTGGAATCTACTAAACGACTTTTGTATCCTCGGGGTAAATACGTAGCTCTGCAATTTTGGAATCGTAGGGTAGCTCTATTTTTAACTTCTTTTTAAATATTTTTTTATGATAGTCACACAGAGAGAGGCAGAGACACAGGCAGAGGGAGAAGCAGGCTCCGTGCACTGTGAGTCCGACATGGGATTCGATCCTGGGTCTCCAGGATCGCGACATGGGCCAAAGGCAGGTGCCAAACCCCTGTACCACCCAGGGATCCCCTATTTTTAACTTCTCGAGGACCTCCCACAGTGTTTTCCACAGTGGCTGCACCTGTTCGCATGCCCACCAGGAGTGTAAGGGGGCTTCCTCTACTCTATAGCCTCAACAACACCTGTTGTTTCTTCTGTTGTTAATTGTAACCATTCTGATGGCTGTCAGGTGACATCTTATTGTGGTTTTCATTTCCATTTCCCTGATGATGGGTGACGCTGAGTGTCTTTCGATGTCTGGTGGCCATCTGGTTGTATTGTCAGAGACAAAGTCCATTTCTTCTGCCCATCTGCAGTTGGATAATTTGTGTTTAGGATGCTGAGATAGGGATCCCTGGGTGGCGCAGCGGTTTGGCGCCTGCCTTTGGCCCAGGGCACGATCCTGGAGACCCGGGATCGAATCCCACATCGGGCTCCCGGTGCATGGAGCCTGCTTCTCCCTCTGCCTATGTCTCTGCCTCTCTCTCTCTCTCTCTCTCTGTGACTATCATAAATAAAAAAAAAAAAAAAGGATGCTGAGATATATATTTGCTTTACGTATTTTGCATACTAACTGTTTATTGGATGTGTTGTTTACAAATATCTCCTTTCATTTTGTATGCTGCGTTTTAGCGTTGGTTGTTTCTTTCACTTTGCAGAAGCTTTTGAATTTCACGAAGTCCCAATAGTATTTTTGCTTTTGTTTCCCTCAACTCAGAGGCATATCTAGAAAGAAGATCCAATGGCCAATGTCAAAGACTTTGTTGCCTATCTTTTCTTCTTTGTATGGTTTCAGGCCTCACATTTAGGTCTTTCATGCATTTTGAATTTATTTTATATATATATTGTGTAAGAAAGTGGTCCAGTTTCATTCTTCTGCATGTGGCTGCCTGAATTTCCCAACACCATTTGTTCTTATCCTGGGGTCAGGGTTAGAGTTTGTTGAAGAGACTGTCTTTGTGCCATTGGATGTTCCTTGCTGCCTTGTTGTCGATTAATGGATCATAGAGTTACAGGTTTGTATCTTGTTTTGGCATTCCATTCTATTCTATTGATCTAAGCATCTCCTGTTGGGAGATTCTTGATTCCTGATTCAATTTCGTTGCTGGTTATCTGTCTGTTCAAGTTTCTTATTTCTTCCTTTTTCATTTTTGCTATGTTATATATTTCCAGGAATTGATCTATTTCTTCCAGGTTGTAGGTTGCTGGCATATAATATTTCATAATGTTCTCTTATAAACATTTGTATTTCTCTAGTGTTGGTTGTTATTTCTCTTATCTCATTTGTGATTTTATTTGGATCCTTTCTCATCTTTTTATCTTTTTTCTTTTTCAAAGATTTTATTTATGTATTCATGTGAGACACAGAGAGGCAGGGGTATAGGCAGGGGGAAAATGAGGCTCTATGCAGGGAGCCTGATATGGGACATGATTCCCCAGGACCCCGGGATCATGACGTGAGCCAAAGCAGATGCTCAACCACTGAGGCACCCAGGTGACTTTCTGATTGAATTCCTTTGCTTGTAATGGGTCTACTCACATTTTCTATTTCTTCCTGTTTCAGTTTTGCTCGTTTGCACATTTCTAGGGATCTCTCCAATTCTTCCTGGTCTCCCAGTTTGTTTGCGTATAATCTTTCATAGTATTCCCTTATAATTGTCTTTTTTTTTCCCTTATAATTGTCTTATTTTCTGGTGTTGATTGTGACCACTCTTCTCTCTTTTGTGATTTTATTTATTTAGTTCTTTTCTGTTTTCTTGTTGATAAAGCTGGCTAGGGCTTGATCCACTTTCTTAGTTATTTTGAAGAACCATTTCTTAGTTTCATTATTCCATTCTACTGTTTTGTTGTTTCTGTATTGTTTATTTCTGCTCTCATCTTTATTTTTCCCTTCTTCTGTAGGCTTTAGGCTTTGTTTCCTATTCCTTTTCCAGCTCCTTTAGGTGTAGTGTTGGGTTGTGTATTGGAGTCTTCTTGTTTCTTGAGGTAGGCCTGTATTGCTATCTACTTCCCTCCGAGGACTGTCTTTGCTACATCCTAGAGGTTTGAAGAAACATGTTTTCATTTTCATTTGTTTTAAATTTCCTCTTTAATTTCCTGGTTGCTCCATTCCTTCTCTAGTAGGATGATCATAAACTCAACATATTTTTGGCCTCTCCAAATTTTTTCTTACTGTCGACTTCGAGTTTCATAGCCTCATGGTCCGAAAATGTACTGGTGTGATACCATCCTTCTTGTACCTGTAGTACCTGTTGAGGGCTGATATGTGGTCCATGATATAATCTATTCTGGAGAGTTTCCCATATGCACTTGAAAGGAATGTGTATTCTGCTTTCGGAAGAAATGTTCAGACTATATCTGTTGAGTCCCTGTGGTCCAGTGTGTCAAGGCTATTGTTCCCCTGTTGATTATCTGCATAGACGATCGGTCCATTGCCATAAGTGGGTGTTAAAATCCCCTGTCATTGTATTATTATCAGTGTGTTCCTGTACGTTTGTTGTTAATTGGTTTCTATATTTCTGTACTCCCATGTTGGCAGCATAAATATGTAGTTGTTTGATCTTTTTTAAAAAATAAATTTATTTTTTATTTGTGTTCAGTTGACCAACATACAGAATAACACGCAGTGCTCATCCTGTCAAGTGTCCCCCTCACTGCCCGTCACCCATTCACCCCCACCCCCCTCCCTCCTCCCCTTCCAGCAACCCTAGTTCTTTTCCCAGAGTTAGGAGTCTTTATGATCTCTCTCCTTTTCTGATATTTCCCAAATGTTTCTTCTCCATTCCCTTATATTCCCTTTCAGTTTTATTTATATTCTCCAAAGGAATGAGAACATACACACTGTTTGTCCTTCTCTGATTGACTTACTTCACTCAGCATAATACCCTCCAGTTCCATTCACGTTGAAGCAAATGTTGTGTATTTGTCGTTTCTAATGTCTCAGTAATATTCCATTGTATACATAAGTCACATCTTCTTTATCCATTCATTTTTTGATGGACACCGAGGCTCCTGCCACAGTTGGCTATTGTGGACATTCTGCTATAAACATCGGCGTGCAGGTGTCCCAGCATTTCATTGCATCTGAATCTTTGGGGTGAATCCCTAACAGTGCAATTGCTGAGTCGTCAGGCAGGTCTATTTTAAACTCTTTGAGGAACCTCCACACAGTTTTCCAGAGTGACTGCACCAGTTCACATTCCCACCAGCAGTGTAAGAGTCTTCCCTTTTTTCCGCATCCTCTCCAACATTTGTGGTTTCCTGCCTTGTTAATTTTCCCCATTCTCACTGGTGTGAGGTGGTATCTCATTGTGGTTTTGATTTGTATATCCCTAAGGGCAAGTGATGCAGACCATGTTTTCATGTGCATGTTGGCCATGTCAATGTCCTCCTCTGTGAGATTTCTCTTCATGTCTTTTGCCCATTTCATGATTGGATTGTTTGTCTCTTTGGTGTTGATTTTAAGAAGTTCTTTATAGATCTTGGAAACTAACCCTTTATCTAAAACGTCTTTTGCATATATCTTCTCCCATGCTGTAGGTTGTCTTTTAGTTTTGTTGACTGTATCCTTTGCTGTGCAAAATATTCTTATCTTGATGTAGTCACAATAGTTCACTTTTGTTTTTGTTTCTTTTGCCTTCATGGATGTACCTTGCAAGAAGTTGCTGTGGCCAAGTTTAAAACGGGTGTTGCCTGTGTTCTCCTCTATGATTTTGATGGACTCTTGTCTCACATTTAGATCTTTCATCCATTTTGAGTTTATCTTTGTTTATGGTGAAAGAGAGTGGTCTAGTGTCATTCTTCTGAAGGTGGATGACCAATTTTCCCAGCACCATCTATTGAAGAGACTTTCTTCCAATGGATAGTCTTTCCTCCTTTATTGAATATTTCTTGACCATAAAGTTCAAGGTCCACTTCTGGGATCTCTATTCTGTTCCATTCATCTATGTGTGTTTTTGTGCCAGTCCCACACTGTCTTGATGACCACAGCTTTGTAGTACAACCTGAAATCTGGCATTGTGATGCCCCCAGATATGGTTTTCTTTTTAAAAATTCCCCTGGCTTGGGATCCCTGGGTGGCGCAGCGGTTTGCCGCCTGTCGTTGGCCCAGGGTGCCATCCTGGAGACCCGGGTTCAAGTCCCACATAGGGCTCCCTGTGCATGGAGCCTGCTTCTCTCTCTGCCTGTGTCTTTGCCTCTCTCTCTCTCTGTGTGTGACTATCATAAATAAATAAAAATTAAAAATAAAATAAAATAAACTTCCCCTGGCTTTTCGGGGTCTTTTCTGATTCCACACAAATCTTAAAATAATTTGTTCTAACTCTCTGAAGAAAGTCCATGGTACTTTGATAGGGATTGCATTAAACGTGTACATTGCCTGGGTAACATTGACATTTTCACAATATTAATTCTGCTAATCCATGAGCATGGAATATTTTTCCATCTCTTTGTGTCTTCCTCAATTTCTTTCAGAAGTTTTCTATAGTTTTTAGGTATAGAACATTTATCTCCTTGGTTAGGTTTATTCCTAGGTATCTTATGCTTTTGGGTGCAATTGTAAATGAAATTGACTCCTTAATTTCTCTTTCTTCAGTCTCATTGTTAGTGTATAGAAATGCCATTGATTTCTGGGCATTGATTTGTATCCTGGCACGCTACCAAATTGCTGTATGAGTTCTAGCAATCTTCACGGGGAGGGTTTTGGGTTTTCTAGGTAGAGTATCATGTCATTGGCGAAGAGGGAGAGTTTGACTTCTTCTTTGCCAATTTGAATGCCTTTAATGTCTTTTTGTTGTCTGATTGCTGAGGCTAGGACTTCCAATACTACATTGAATAGCAGTGGTGAGAGTGGACATCCCTGTCTTGTTCCTGATCTTAGGGGAAAGGCTCCCAGTGCTGCCCCATTGAGAATGATATTTGCTGTGGGCTTTTCCTAGATGGCTTTTAAGATGTCCAGGATTGTTCCCTCTATCCCTACCCTCTGAAGTGTTTTGATCAGGAATGGATGCTCTATTTTGTCAAATGCTTTCTCTGCATCTAATGAGAGGATCATATGGTTATTGTTTTTTCTCTTGCCGGTTGTACCTGTTGAGGGCTGATTTGTGGCCCATGATATGATCTTTTCTGGAGAATGTCCCATGTGCACTTGAAAGGAATGTGTATTCTGCTTTAGGAACAAATGTTCAGACTATATCTGTTGAGTCCCTGTGGTCCAGTGTGTCAAGGTTATTGTTCCCCTGTTGATTTTCTGCATAGACAATCAGTCCATTTCCATAAGTGGGTGTTGAAATCCCCTGTCAGTGTATTATTATCAGTGTGTTCCTGTATGTTTGTTGTTAATTGGTTTCCATATTTAGGTACTGCCATGTTGGCAGCATAAATATTTAGTTGTTTGATCCTGATAGAGAGTCTTTTTAATTATGAAATAATGTCCTTCTTCATCTCTTCTTACAGTATTTGTTCTTTCTTTTTTGAGATTTATTTTATTTATTTATTTTTGAGAGATACAAAGAGAAGCAGAGGCAGAAACATAGGCAGAGGGAGAGACAGGCTCCCCAAAGGGATGCCGATATGGGACTCGATCCTGGGATCCCAGGATCACACCCTGAGCTGAAGGCAGATGCTCAACCACTGAGCCACAAGTTGTCACCCAGGGTTTGGTTTCAAATCTAGTTAGTCTGATATAAGTATGGGTTCTCCAGCTTTCTTTTCATAACCATTAGCGTGATAGATGATTTTCCATCCCCTGACTTTCAATCTCCCGGTTTCTATAGGTCTAACGTGAGCATCTAGTAGGCAGCATACTGATGGATCTTGTTGTTTTAATAACGATTTTATATTTGAAAGCATGAGAGAGAGAGAGAGAGAGAGACAGAAAATTAGGCAGAGAGAGAAGCATGCTCCCCACTACTAGCACACTATGGGACTCAATCCCAGACTCCAGGATCACACCCGGAGTCAAAGGCAGAGGCTCAACACCTGAGCCACCCAGGCATCCCGGATCCTGTTTTTTAAGCCACTCTGATACCCTCTATCTTTTGATTGGAGCATTTAGTCTATCAGCATTCAGAGTGATTATTGAAAGATATGAACTTACTGCTTTTGTGTTACCCATAGAGTTGGTGTTTCCAGTGACTTTCTCTGGTCCTTTCTAGTCTTTGTTGCTTTTGGTCTCTTTTTTTCCCCCCACTAGAAGAGTCCCTCTTAAAATCCCTTACTGGATTGGTTAAGTGGTCATGAACTCCTTTATATTTTGCCTGTCTGGGAAATCTTTATATCTCCTTCTATCCTGAATGACACCCTTGCTGAAGAAAGAATTTATAAAAATTAGACTCTTATAAAAAGAAATTTAAAAACATAAAATAAATTTTTGGTGTTATGATTGAATAAAATGGCATTTAGGAGGAAAACCAGAAGCTGAAAGGGAGGAGGACAGATTTCACCCTCTGTAGCCTTCACAGGGACCTGGTGTCCTTTCCTAGGAGGGCCCCCCTCCATAGGATGCTTCCTGCCCCTCTGCGCTCCTTGTTGGAACCCAGCAGGCACATCTCCGTACCTCTGACACTTCTGTAGTCGTGGTTTATAACATCTTCCATGTATCCTTTTGGGGACCACAGCGTCGTGTATGGAATCATCGGCTGCTGTTTGACAACATTGGGGGGATTCTGATTTTTGTTGGTTTTGGGGTGTGTGTGTGTCTATCACATACAGCTATCACGTGCAGCTATCGGATCCTCTGGCTGGGTCACCCAAACGCCAAAATGGTGGGCACAGCATCATTTCTGGTGCTGGAGCTGGGCGGCTACTGGGGTCTCCTGGCCGACCCTGTGTGCTGGCTCATGCAATGACTTTCCGCTGGAGTGTCTGCTGAGATGGAAGTTCCAGCTTGACCACATTCCTAGGGCCTGCAGTGGGTCCTCCCAAGCACCATGTGCTTCTCTTCTCCCTGATGCCTCTCCAGCAGGGAGCCAGACCTCAGGGCCGCTCTGGGGGGTGCTCCTGAGGAGGTGGGTGCACATGGAAGGGAGCCCTGGGGCTGCCTGTGTGTGGGAATCGGGGTGGGGACGGGGATGGGGTTCCTCAGTCTCCTGTGCTGCCTGGCCTTCAGGTCGAGTCCCATGCTCACCAAGCTCCTACTCACTCGGGCAAGGAGGGTGCCCTCCACACCGTAGTGTGAGAGATCCAGCACCACAAGGTGTGCACGCTGAGTCCACCTGGTGTGGGTGGCCCAGGTGCATGAGCTGCAAGTGTGGGACCCAGGAAATTTAACAAAAGTCTCCTCCCCCTGAGCATTCAGAGCAGGACTGATTCCATTTTGCGCTACACCCGCCACCTCCCCTATGACCCCCTCATCACCTGATTATGGCTTAAGGCGCTGCCCCACCCTAGTCAGATTGCTGGGCACACCCTAATCAGAAATCAGCTCCTAACAGTGAACCCCGCTTTGTGCCCACCAAATCTGTGCGCTGATTCTGACCAAAGTAATAGACCAGCTCAAGTGGATACTATAGGGTAAGGTGCAATTCAATTGGCCACCTGCGTGTGAACTGACATGACTGTGCAAATGTCTGCATATCCCATGGTCCACTGGTCCCTATAAAGCTGCTATGCCTCTTAGTCTCAGGGTCTAAGTCCCTGCTCCGCTGTGTCGGGTGTACTTGGACACAAGCTCCAGGTTGTAAAGAAAGCCTTGGGAGTTTGCATCGGTGTTGGCTCCTCAGTGGTTTCTCGGTTTCACAATCTTGGGCACAACACAAGGGACTACTGTCCTGACATCCCTTCTAGGGCCATGCTGACTGCCCTGCAGGCCCTCTGTGCCCCAGGCTCATAGGCAAGGGGATGTGGGGAGGGGAGGAAGTGCCCCATACCTGGCCAGCCACGACCTCCTGGACAGAGGGAGCACAGACATCCGGGTCGCTTTGCACAAACCCTGGTGACCTGAGGCTTCTTGGCTGTCACTCTGTCCCAGGCCCTCCTGGCCCGTGGGGCACAGCCTGAGTCCCAGTAAAGTCTGTCAGGTCCTCAACCAGGCATCTGGCCACCTGTGGAAGGCATGTGGGGACGTCAGCTGGGTGTTCCTAGTCGCGCCCCTGCAGGGGCTGGTGGGGCCAAGGTGGTACCCCCTCCTCCTCTCTTGGTGTCTTTCCATGCCCCGTGAACAGTGTTCTGGGAGACACAGAAACGGGCTGGCTGGGCATTTTCTCACCACAACACTTTATTGACTTTCTACAGTAAACGGGCTCAGAGTCGAGGGTGCACACCTTCCCCTGGGGAGGGAGACCTTACTGTCCTTTAAGGGAGGGCAAGAATGACATGGGTTGGGGGGCGGGTGCTGGAGTCCCCCACCTGGTAGCAGGTGTGGACTCTGGGTGGGGGCGTGTGTCCTGAGATTTCAGTCTGAGAGACAGTTCAGAGAACAGCAGAGCTGACCTGGACCTGCACCTCATGGGCTTCTGTGCTGGGCCCCGCAGGGCAGCTAGACCCCGGCCTCGGGATCCCTGGGGCCCCAGCACCAGGAGGAGCCTGCCTCCTGGTGTGGGTGCAGGTGGGGCCCACCATCCTGCCCCAGGGCCCAGGAGTCAACATCCAGCTGTGAGAGGGCTCCTTCAGTCCGGGGCCAGAATCCAGGCCTGGCCAGGGCCATGTGGGCTGGATCCCATTAGTCTTTGTGTTGGGCCTGGGGTGAGGGCTCAAATCACCCCAGCCCTCACAGAGCCCAGGGCCAGGCCAGCCCAGATCCCCATGGGTTAAGAGCTGGTGTCCTATGCAGGGTGTGCCGCCCTAAATGAGGGACAGTGGGCGGAGGCAGGGCACAGTGGGTCCTCTGCACCACTCACCTGCACCCACCCTCTTGGGGGCTCCCTGTCTTCCCTCCTCCCTGCAACCCATGGGTACTCTATGGGACACCCAGGCTTCTAATGGGATCAAGGTATCCAGAGAACCCCAGGGAGGCTGAGCATGTCCCACAGGGGGCACCTGCACTGGGTCCGTGCTGGGGGTCAATGGTGTGGTGGTAGATGGTGTGGGGGCAGGGGTATGGTGGTGGTGGAGAGTGGGGAATGGTGTAGGGGTGATGGTGTTGGGGTATGGTGTGAGTGGGAATTGTGTGGGGCTGCGTGGTTTTGACAGGGATGGAGTCTGTGGGATGCCATTGGGGATGATGATGTCGGGGGATGGTGTGGGAGTGGTGATGACGGGTATGTCGTGGGAGGGCTGTGGGAAAAGGGCATCTCCTTCCTCTAAGATGCACAAGGAGACGTCTACACTTAAAGGAGACTCCAGTCTGGAGTTTGCTGTGACACCTGCCCCTGGGGCTCCGTGTGGTCAGTGCAGGGCCCTGGCTGGACTGGGGGCATTATCTGGGGGTCATTATACTATGTATGTTTTCAAATTGCAAATTGTCTCAAATGAAATGCATAGAATTTAGAAATATATAAAGCTACGAGAGTGGGTCTCACTCTGACCCGTCTGACCCTCATGGGATCGATGTGTGTCCTGCTCCAGCCGCGGCCAGGCCGCCTGGCCCCCAGGTCCGGTTCCTGCCCCCCACGTCCCCCACCCCATCCCCTGCTTCTCAGGGGGCCATCCCTCTCCCCTTTGGCGTTCAGCTCCCATGGCAGCCCCTGGAGGCCCCATCCTACTGGCCTCCTCATCCCCGAGGCACCGGGAGTGTGGGCACGGGGTCATCCCCAGCATCCTACCATGGAGCAGTGTTTTGTTGGCTGCTATTGCTCCCCCCGGCCTCCGAAATCCGTTTTCCCTACCCAGAAGGCCCCGGGCCTCCCTCGGGGCCCCGAAGCCCCCTGGCCCAGCAGCCTCACCCGACCCCCTAGCCATCCCAAAATACGGTGTGGCTGCCGAATGTCCTGTTGACGTCCAAGTCTACCTGGGTGATGCCCCTGGAGGAGACCAGGACCTCCTCCTTCATTTCCTGTGGGAAAACCGGGGAGGAGGAGCAGGTGTCAGGGACACAGACCCCCACCTGTCACGAGCTGCCATGCTGGCCAGGGAGCCCTGGAGCCACCATGGGAGTGTGTCCTGCCAAAACCCCCTTCCTTCCCCTGGGAGGCCGGGCATGGTGGGAGTGCCCACCGTGCCCGTGGGACCTGTGTGAGGGCCTGTGCCCAGCTGTTGTGGGCGAGGAGGTGACTGAGGGTCAGCCTGGGTGGGAGGGGATAAGGGTTCAGCCCAGGTGGGAGGGGACATGGGGATGTTGTGCCCAAGATTGCGAATCCAAGAAAACACTATGGAGCTGACACTGATGCAAACCCACAAGGGTTGATTTCCAAACTCGAGCCTGCGTCCAAGTACACCAGACACAGCGGAGCAGGGACTTGGACCACGAGGTGGGTTTTTGCTTAGTTTTAAGGGCTTGTATCGGGGACCTCCAGAAGGGCTGGAGTAATTCCTCAAGTTCTGTTTACATTTTGATATGGGGCCTTCAAGGGCATTGAACTCTGTTCCCATTCTAATAGGCGCCTCCATCCCTTGGCGTGGGCTCAGTTCTTATTCTATTGTGAGGGTTTCTAGGACATGAAGCTGTAAACTTTTGTTTTTTTCCTGTAACTGAAGTAATGTAAATTTCATCTCTTCTTCACAGGGGCCTGGGATGGCTGGATGTGTTCGAACGCTGAACTTAAAGTGGAAAGGCCTTCATTTTCTCAGCCTCCTTGCGTCCCATCCCATCCTATCTAGCTCCTTTCCCCTTCCCCGGACCTCCTGAGAGAGCAATTGCAAATGACCTCAGCGTGGCAGCGTGTGTTGGACAGGACTAGGGATTTGGGATCAGGAAGACCTGGGTTGCGTGCACCCCGGCTGTGCAGTGGGATTTGATGCTGCAGACTCTTATTCCCTAAGGCTATCTTGAAAACTGACTTTCACATAGAAAAGCTGTCCTTTATGTTTAAAAGATGAGGAGTGAGTCAAAGCCTTTTTTCTCTGACCATCTGATTGCTCAGATTCCAATCTGAGATGTATTTCCTGTTAATAAGGATAATTTACTATCCATAGTACTATGGTTAAAATATTCTGACACAAGTAATTCAGAGGGATGAGGGTTTCTCATCTCTTTCTTCACAGCTCAGTCACTCCTCAGGAAATGCATCTTTATGGATTTGGAAAGAACTGAGAGACATTATTACCAATGGTCCTATTATTATGTGAAGGATTCTTCCCTGAGAATCTTCCCCTGTTTCAACTGACACTGAAACACTTTGAACTCTTTGGAAGACAAATGTCAAGGAAATAAATGTTATGCATTGCTAATTTTAATTGCACTTGCAATATGGTGTCTATTATAATAGAAGTATTTTTATCCGATTTTTGCTATTTATCAATTGTACTTGCTTTTCAGGTTGAGGAGGCATTATACGTATTCATAAGTGTTTTTCTTTCCTTCTGATGTAAAATTCTTACTCTGTTTCCATCGAAGGAACTCTTTAAGAATAAGGCAAAAGTTAATTAAACTATTCTTAAAATGTCTTCACACTTGGAGCCTGATTCATTTAAGTCCATTTTCAAAATAAATCTTATTTATTAGGAAAAAAACAAAGATACATAGGGAAATTGAGAAGATAGTACAGAGCATTCGCATGCACTTGCACTCAATTTCTCCAATTATTGATATCTTATATTAGTACGGTACAAATGTTAGCTAATGAATCAATATTAAAATAGTCGCATTAACCAAAGACCATACTTTATTCAGATTTCCTTAGTTTTTGCTAAGTTACCATCCCTCATATCACATTCCATTTGTCCTCATGTTTCCTTAGGCTCCTCTGGATTGTGACAGTCTTTCAGCCTTTCCTTGTTGTTGTTGCACTGGAACACTTTGAGAAGTAGAGTATTTTGTAAAATTTCCCTCAGTTGGGACATGTCTGTTGTTTATCTCATGATTGAATTGTTTTTGTGGATTTTATGCAGAGATATACTGCCATTTTTATTATATCATATAAAGGATAGATACTATCAACATCATTTATCAGTCTTGGTATCGATCTGATCATCTTGCTGAGGTAGTGTTTGTCATCTTTCTCCATAGTTAAGTGATTCTTTTTATTATTATTAATTATTGTTATTATCGTCATCATATTATTTTGTTTTTCATAATATATTTTGTAGAAGGAAGTTACTATGTGTATTCCACACGTAAGAGTGGGAAGCTATGCTCATCAACATGAGAGTGGAATGTCTGCACAAATTGTTTGAAATTCTTCTACAAGGGAGATTTCTCTTCCTTGTGGGTTTCTTTTTTTGTTTGTTTCTTTTTCAAAGATGTTATTTATTTATTTGAGAGAGAGAAGAGAGAAAAAGCATGAGTGAGAGAAGCAGAGGGAGAGGGATAAGGAGGTTCCCTGCTGAAAATGGAGCCTTCCTTGGGACCTGGATCATGATCTGACTTAAGGTAGAAGCTTAACTGACTGAGCCACCCCGGGGCCACTCTTTCTTTCTTTTTTTTTTAAATAATAAATTTATTTTTTATTGGTGTTCAGTTTGCCAAATCAGAATAACACCCAGTGCTCATCCCGTCTAGTGACCCCTCAGTGCCCGTCACCCATTCACCCTAAACCCTGCCCTCCTCCCCTCAGTCACCAAGAGTTCATTTCCAAGAGTTAGGAGTCTTTATGTTCTGCCTCCCTTTCTGATATTTCCCACACATTTCTACTCCCTTCCCTTAACGTATTACCTATATTCCCCAAATGAATGAGAACATACAATGTTTGTCCTTCTCCGATTGTCCTACTTCACTCAGCATAATACCTTCCAGTTCCATCCACCTTGAAGCAAATGGTGGGTATTTGTTGTTTCTAATGGCTGAGTAAGGCCCACCTTTTCTCTCTCTTCATCTTCTGAGTCTCCTATGATATGAATGTTATTGTTTTAATAAGTGGCTGACTTCCCTACATCTGCCTCTGTGGTCCATAACCTTTCTTGTTTTTAAGGCTTCCAGTTGGGACTGCATCTCAGTTATAGCATTTTTAACGTTGGACTGACTTGATTTTAGCTCTTTTATTTCTACAGTAAGGGATTCTCTAGTTTGCTTCTGTGCTCTTTTTCCAGCCCACCTGCTATCTTTATAATCATTGTTTTAAACTGTAGTTAGATACCATATATGTTTATTGATGAACTTCCTGGCTGTGAGTACTACCTCACGTTATTTTATGGAGGAGAATTTCTCCATCTCATTATTTTTCCAGAAAAGAAAGAAGGAAGAAAAAGAAAAACCAAGAAAAACAATAACAACTGCCCTCCAAAAAAAACCCACCAGATTATTTTGGCTGATTGTTAAAAGATTCTAAATCCCAAAATATGAAACACAATTAAACTACCATAAAAGTAAAAATAAGAAATATATAAGGTACATACATAAAATTAAAATAAGGCAATTAATAGAAAAGAATCAAAGAAAATAATTAAAAATAAAGCATAAAGTACAAAGGAATCTAGACCTACTTTCCAGGCAGAGCTGAAGCTTTGCAGCCTCTGGGGTCTGGCAACTTGGGGGCAGCGAATGGTCTGTGTGGGGTCTGGGGATGGGCGTTGGTGCTGATTGTCAGGTGCACATCTGCCTGAGAGTTGCACTTGTGGGGGTCAGAGTCGGGGTGGGCATCAGCGCCTCTGGACTCCAGCGGGCGGCACTGTGCTGCTCCCTGATTCCTGGCCCTGATGGGCGGGATGACGGTGGGGACGCTGGGTCCTCTGGCTCTGGGGCTGAGCATCCCGCCCCCCAGTCTGCTGGGGCCTCCACAGTAGAACCCCGAAGCCCCCGGGTCTCCGCGGCTTCGCTCAGAACCCTGCGTTCACTCTACCTGCGTCCGAGCTTCGTTTGGTTTTCTTTTTTTATCTCAGACTGTTGTGCCCAAGATTGTGAATCTGAGAAATCACCAAGAAGCCAACACCAATGCAAACACATGAGGGTTTATTTACAAGCTCGAGCTTGTGTCCAAGTATACCCAACACAGTGGAGCGGGGACTTGGACCCCGAGGTGGGTTTTAGCTTATTTTTAAGAGTTGGTCTCGGGGAACTCCCGAAGGGCTGGAGTAATTCCTCAAGTTCTCTTTACATTTTGATATGGGGCCTTCAAGGGCATTGAGATCTGTTCTAATAGGGGCTTCCTGCCCTTGGACTGGGCTCAGTTTTTATTCTATTGTGGGGCTTGCTGTGTCCTGACAGTGAGCATTCAGGAAGGAAATGATGGATGTGACTCCCTTCTCAGGAGCATCACAGAGAATAAATAAGGAGACTGAACAAAAAGAGCACAAGACATTGGGGGCTTCGTCCATATCAGAAGGGACTCCTCAGAACCACAGGGTAAGTGAATGGGTAGAATGAATGGTAGGGTCAGGGGAGGTGAGGCATTTGGTGGTTTGGCTTAGGTTAGATGTTAGGTGTTTGTGATTAACCTTATGGTTACGGATTAGAGGTTAGGGTGAGGGATAAGGGTAAGGGTCAGTGGTTAGGAGTTAGGATGGGGGTTAGAGATTAGGGAATGAGGTTAGGGTTAGTGACAGTATTTAGAGTTAGGGTTATGCTTTAGGGTTTAGGGCAGGAGATTTGGAGGTGGGGTTAGGGTTATGGTTACAGTAGGGGTTGGGCTTAGGTTTGCAGTTAGGGTGAGGTGTTAGGGTATGAGTTAGCATTAGGGGTAAGGGTTAGGGGTTAGGGTAAAATTTAGGGCTAGGTTTAGGGTTAGGGTGAGGGTTAGGTTTAGGATAGGGGTTACGGCTAGGGATAGGATTAGTATTTAGTTAGGGTTTAGGGTCAGGTCAGGGTCAGGGTACGGTTTTGGAAAAGGGTAATAGGTATAGGGAGTGGTTTAGGAGTTAGTTTTAGGGTACAGGTTAGAGTACAGTTAGGGGTATGAGATAGGATTAGTATTAGAGGGTTAGGGTTAGGGTACAGGTTAAGGTTAGGAATACGATTTGAGTACATTAAGTTAAGGTTAGGGTTAGAGGTTAGGGTTAGATTTAAGGTAGAGGTCAGGGTTAAGGGTTTAGAATAGGTTTAGGATATAGGGTGAGGGTTGGCATGAAGGTTCCGTGAATGTGTTTTGGTCTTGGGGTTTGTGTTTGGTTTTCGATTAGTGATGGGTCTTGTTTAAGGGTTAGGTTAACATTAAGATTAAGTGTAGGGTTAGGCTTATGTCTGTGTATGGTTACAGTTTGGGTCTTGGCATGTGCCTGCACTGGGACTCCTAGCATCTTGGGCAGTTTAGTTTGATGCACTCTATTTAGGTTTTGGGTTCAAAGATAGCCTGACTCCACCAAGTCAGTAGCCTCCCCAGAGAATCAAAATCCTGGCTTCTGCTGGGGTGAGAATAGACATGGCAGGTTTCTCCCGAGCTGAGCTAAGGAGGGGATTTGTGGCTCTAAAGACTCTTTATTTGGATTTTCAGTTGCCTTTCTGATTTTATCTCTTGTGTGCACATGTTTTCTCTATACTACCAATTATTATTTTAAAGTTTTACTTGGGATCCCTGGGTGGCGCAGCGGTTTGGCGCCTGCCTTTGGCCCAGGGCGCGATCCTGGAGACCCCGGATCGAATCCCACATCAGGCTCCCGGTGCATGGAGCCTGCTTCTCCCTCTGCCTATGTCTCTGCCTCTCTCTCTCTCTCTCTATGTGACTATCATAAATAAATAAAATTAAAAAAAAAATAAAGTTTTACTTGAATTCCCGTTTGTAAACACAGTATGATATAGTTTCAGGTTTACCACATAGTGGTTAGACCCTTGGATACAAAGCCTGGTACTGGTCACAGGTACCCTCCACTATCCCCATCCCCTGATTCACCATCCTCCCCACCTTCCCCTGGTATTTATTAGTTTATTCTCTGTGGTTAAGAGTGTGTATCTTGGTTTGCTTCTCTCATGCCTCCTCTGCCCCTTTGCCAGTTTGTTTGGTTTCTCAAAATTCACATGTGAATGCAATTGTATGGTATTTGGTATCTGTCTTTCTCTGACTGAGTTCATTTAGCATAAATCCTTTCCACTCCTTCCACGTCACCGTAAATGGAGTCATTTCATCCCTTCTGATGACCGAGTGATGTCACAGTGTGTATATTTACCACATCTTTCTGCCCATTCATCAGTCGATGGACATCTGGTCTGTATCCACAGTCTGGCTGTTGTTGATAACGCTGCTACAAACATTGGGCTGCGTGTCCTTCCTCGAATCTACTAAAGTACTTCTCTATCCTCGGGGTAAATACCTAGCTGTGAAATTTTGGAATCGTAGGGTAGCTCTATTTCTAACTTCTTTTTTTTTAATTTTTTTTTATGATAGTCACAGAGAGAGAGGCAGAGACACAGGCAGAGGGAGAAGCAGGCTCCATGCCCTGGAGCCCAAAGTGGGATTCAATCTCGGGTCTCCAGGATCACACCCTGGGCCAAATACAGGTACCAAACCACTGCACCACCCAGGGTTCCAATTTTTTTAACTTCTCAAGGACCCTCCACACTGTTTTCCACAGTGGCTAAATCTGTTCTCATGCCCACCAGGAATTTAAGGAGGCTACCTTTTCTCCAAAGCCTCACCAACACCTGTTGTTTCTTGTGTTGTTAATTTTATCCATTATGACCGCTCTCAGGTGACATATCATTGTGGTTTTGGTTTGCATTTCCCTGATGATGAGTGACGCTTTGTGTCTTTCCGTGAGTCTGGTGGCCATCTGGCTGTCTTGTCAGAGACAAAGTCCATTCATTTTTCTGCCCATCTCTAGTTGCATAATTTGTTTTTAGGATCTTGAGATTTATATTTCCTTTATGTGTTTTGCATACTAATTCTTTATTGGATGTATTGTTTACCAATATCTCCTTTCATTTTGTATGTTGCCTTTTAGCTTTGGTTGTTTCCTTCACTTTGCGGAAGTTTTTCATTTTGATGAAGTCCCAATAGCATTTTTGCTTTTGTTCCCTCACCTCAGTGGCATATCTAGAAAGAAAAATCAGTGGCCAATGTCAAAGACATTGCTGCCTATCTTTTCTTCTTTGATTGGTTTCAGGTCTCACATTTAGGTCTTTCATCCATTTTGAATTTATTTTTTATATATATGGTGTAAGAATGTGGTCCAGTTTCATTCTTCTGCATGTGGCTGCCTGGTTTTCCCAACACCATTTATTCTTATCCTGGGGTCAGAGTTAGGATTTATTGAAGAGACTGTCTTTCTGCCATTGGATATTCCTTCCTGCCTTGTTGTCCTTTATGGGTCATAGATACAGGTTTGTATCTTGTTTTGGCTTTCCATTCTGTTCTATTGATCTAAGCGTCTCCTGTTGGGAGAACCCGGATTGCTGATCCAATTTCTTTGCTGGTTATCTCTCTGTTCAAATTTCTTACTTCTTCATTTTTAATTTTTGGTATGTTATATATTTCTAGGAATTGATCTATTTCTTCCAGGTTCTAGGTTGCTGACATATAATTTTTCATCATATTCTCTTATAATCGTTTGTATTTCTCTAGTGATGGTTTTTATTTCTCTTTTCTCATCTGATTTTATTTGGGTCCTTTCTCAACTTTTTATCTTTTTTCTTTTTTAAATATTTTATTTATGTATTCATGAGAGACACAAAGATGCAGAGGTATAGGCAGAGGGAAAATGAGGCTCCATGCGGGGAGCCTGATGTGGGACTTGAACCCCTAGGACCCCGGGATCATGATGTGAGCCAAACACATGCTCAACCACTGAGGCACCCAGGTGCCTTGCTGATTCAATTCCTTCGCTAGTAATGGGTCTGTTCACATTTTCTATTTCTTCCTATTTCAGTTTTGCTCATTTGCACATTTCTAGGGATTTGTTCATTTCTTGCAGGTCTCCCAGTTTGTTAGCGTATAATCTTTCATAGTATCCCCTTATAATTGTCTTATTTTTCTGGTGTTGATTGTGATCTCTCTTCTCTCATTTGTGATTTTATTTATTTAGGTCTTTTCTCTTTTCTCGTTGATAAGGCTGGCTAGGGCTTGATCCATTTTATTACTTATTTTAAAGAAACAGCTCTTAGTTCTGTTATTCCATTCTACTGTTTTGTTGTTTCTGTATTGTTTATTTCTGCTCTGATCTTAATTTTTTCCCTTCTTTTGTAGGCTTTAGTCTTTGTTTGCTATTCCTTTTTCAGCTCCTTCAGGTGTAGGGTTACGATGTGTATTGGAGACTTCTTGTTTCTTGAGGTAGGCCTGTATTGCTATGTACTTCCCTCTTAGGACTGCCTTTGCTACATCCCAGAGGTTTGGAGAAACATGTTTTCATTTTCATTTGTTTTAAATTACCTCTTTAATTTTCTGGTTGCTCCATTCATTCTCTAGTAGGATGATCATAAACTCCACGTATTTTTCGTCTGTCCAATTTTTTTCTTACTGTCGACTTCGAGTTTCATAGCGCCTTGGTCTGAAAATGTACAGGGTGTGAAATCAACATTCTTGTACCTGTTGTACCTGTTGAGGGCTGATTTGTGGGCCCTGATATGATCTGTTCTGGAGAATGTCCCATATGCAATTAAACAGAATGTTTATTCTCCTTTTGGATCTAATATTCTAACTATATCTGTTGAGTCCCTGTGGTCCAGTGTGTCAAGGCTATTGTTCCCTTGTTGATTTTCTGCATAGACGATCGGTCCATTGCCATAAGTGGGTGTTGGAATCCTCTGTCAGTGTATTATTATCAGTGATTTCCTATACGTTTGTAGCTAATCGGTTACTATATTTAGGTACTCATGTTGGCAGCACAAATAGTTAGTTGTTTGATCTTGATAGTCTTTTTAATTATGAAATAATGTTCTTCTTCATCTCTTCTTACAATATTTGTTGTTTCTTTTTGAGATTTAAATATATTATTTATTTATTTTTGAGAGATACACAGAGAAGCAGAGGCAGAAACATAGGCAGAGGGAGAGGCAGGCTCCCCAAAGGGAGGGTGATGTGGGACTTGATCCTGGGATCCCAGGATCACACCCTGAGCCGACGGCAGATGCTCAACCACTGAGACACCAGGTGTCCCCCAGGGTTTGGTTTCAAATCTCGTTTGTCTGATATAAGTATGGGTCCTCCAGCTTTCTTTTGATATCCATTAGCGTGGTAGATGATTTTCCCTCCCCTGACTATCAATCTGCTGGTGTCTATAGGTCTAAGGTGAGCATCTTGTAGGCAGCATACAGATGGATCTTGGTTTTTTAATAACGATTTTATTTATCAGAGAGAGAGAGAGAGAGAGAGAGAGAGAGGCCGAAAATTAGGGAGAGAGAGAAGCACACTCCCCACCAGGAGCCCAATATGGGACACGATCCCAGACTCCAGGATCACAGCCTGAGTCAAAGGCAGATGCTCAACCCCCTGAACCACCCAGGTATCCCGGATCCTGTATTTTAAGCCACTCTGATACCCTATATCTTTTGATTGGAACATTTAGTCTATCAGCATTCAGAGTGATTATTCACAGATATGAACTTTGTTCCTTTGTGTTACCAGAAGAGTTGGTGTTTCTGGTGACGTTCTCTGGTCCTTTCTAGTCTTTATTGCTTTTGGTCTCTTTCTGTCCCCTACTAGAAGAGTCCCTCTTAATCCCTTACTGGACTGGTTAAGTGGTCATGAAATCCTTGATATGTTGACTGTCCAGAAAATCTTTCTCTCTCCTTCTCTCCTGAATGACACCCTTGCTGAAGCAAGAATTCATACAAATTGGACTCCAATAAAAAGGAATTTAAAAACATAAAATAAATTTTTGGTCTTATGATTGAGGAAAATGGCATTTAAGAGGAAAACCAGAAGCTAAGAGAGAGGAGGACAGATTTCACCATCCGTAGCCATCACAGGGACATGGTGTCCTTTCCATGAAGGGGCCTCCCTTCCGTAGGATTCTTCCTGCACCTCTGTGCTCCTTGTTGGAAACCAGCAAGCACATCTCTGTATCTCTAGCACCTCTGCAGTCATGGTTTATTGCATCTTCCATGTATCCTACTAGGGACAACAGCGTCGTGTATGTAAACATCTGGCTCCTGTTAGACAACATTGGGGGGGATTCCGACTTCTGTTGGTTTTGGTGTGTGTGTGTGTCTATCACATGTCGCTATCACGTGCAGCTATCTGATCCTCTGGGTGGGTCACCCAAATGCCGAAATGGTTGGCACAACATCATTTCTGGTGCTGGTGCTAGGCGGGTAGCTAGGCTCTCCTGGCAGACCCAGGGCTCCCTCGTGCAGTGACTTTCCGCTGGAGGGTCAGCTGAGTTGGAAGGTCTGGCTTGGCCATATTCCCATGTGCGGCAGTGGGTGTTCCCATGCGCTGGCTGCTTATTTTCTCCCTGATGCCTCTCCATCAGGGAGACAGACCTTGGGGCCTCCCTGCCCATGGGGGGGAGCCCTGGGACTGCCTGTGTTTGGGAGTCTGGGTGGGGACTGGGCTGGTGTTCCTCGGTCCCCTGTGCTGCTTGGCCTTCAGGATGAGCCCCATACTCACCCAGCCCCTACTCACTAGGGCGAGGAGGGTTCCCTCCACACCCTGGTGTGAGAGATCTAGCACCACAAGTTGTGCACGCCGAGTACACCTTGTGAGGGTGGCCCACGTGCGTGAGTTGCAATGTGGGACCCAGGATATTTAACAAAAATCCCTTACCCCTGGACAAGCAGAGCAGGACTGATTCCATTTTGTGCTCCACCTGTCATCTCCCTTATGACCCCACATGACTTGCTTATAGCTTAAGGCGCTGCCCCACCTGACTCAAGCCGCTGGGCACACCCTAATTTGAAAATGGCTCATAACAATGTAACCCTGGTTTGTGCCCCATAAAACTGCGTGCCAATTCTGACTAAAGTAATAGGCCAGTTCAAATCGATACTATAGGGTAAAGTGTAATTCAATCGGCCACCTGCGTGTGGACCCACATGACTACGCATCTTTCAGCATTCCCATGGGCCACTGGCTCCTATAAAGCTGCTACGCCTCTTAGTCTCGGTGTCCAAGTCCCTACTCCTCTGTGTCCAGTGCACTTGGACCCAAGCTCCAGCTTGTAAAGAAACCCTCGGGAGTTTGCATCGGTGTGGGCTCCTTGGTGGTTTCTCGGATTCACCATCTTGGACACAACACAAGGCCCTGTTGTCCTGACATCCCTTCCAGGGCCACGCTACCGCCCTGCAGGCCCTCTGTGCCCCAGGCACACAGGCACAGGGGTGCGGGGAGGGGAGGAAGTGCCCCGGAACCCAGCCAGCCCCGGCCCACTGGACAGAGGGAGCACAGACCTCCCAGGTCACTTTCCACAGACCCTGGTGACCTGAGGCTCCCTGGCTGTCACTCTGTCCCAGCCCCTCCTGGCCTGCGGGGCACAGGCTGAGTCCCAGTAAAGTCTGTGGGGACTGACTCTGGCGTCAGGCCGCCCCCGGAATGCACGTGGGGATGTCAGCTGGGTGTGCCTGGCAGCGCCACTGCAGGGGCTGTTTGGGGCGTGGATGTACCCCCTCCTCCTCTCTCGGGGTCTCTGCTCACCCTCTGCACAGAGTTCTGGGAGACACAGAAAGGGGCTGGCTGTGCATTTTCGCACCACAACACTCTGTTGACTTTCTACACCAAATGGGCTCAGAGCTGAGGGTGCGTGCCTTCCCCTGGGGAGGGAGACCATTCTGTCCTTTAGTGGAGGGCAAGAATCACATGTGGGGTGGGGTCTGGTGCTGGAGTCCCCCACCTGGGAACAGGTTTCGACTCCGGGTGGGGATGTGTCCTGAGGTTTCAGCCTGAGAGACTGTTAAGACAGCAGAGCTGACCTGGACTTGCAGGTCATGGGCTCCTGCGCTGGGTCCCCGCAGGGCAGCTCGACCCCGGACTTGGGTCCCCTGGGGCCCCAGAACCTGGTGGAGCCTGTCTCCTGGTGTTGGTGTGGGTGGGGCCACCGCCTACCCCTCCTCTCCCCAACGTGGGGTGTCCCGGAATCCCCAGGCCTGCCCTAGTTCAGCGACCTAGGCAAGTGTTGGGCACGCCCAGGGCCCAATAGGCCACATCCAGCTGTGGGAGGACTCTCTCAGCCTGGGGCCAGAATCCAGGGCTGGCCAGGGCCATTGGGGGGCTGGATTCCGTTAGTCTTTGTGTTGGGCCTTGTGGGGCTCAAATCCCCGCAGCCCCCACAGAGTCCGGGGCCAGGCCAGCCCATGTCCCTCTGGGTTAGGGGCTGGTGTCTGATGCAGGGTGTGCCGCCCTCCAGGAGGGACAGTGGGTGGAGGCAGGGCACAGTGTGTCTTCTGCACCACTCACCTGCACCCACCCTGTCAGGGGCTCCCTGTCTTCCCTCCTTCATGCCACCCCTGGGTACTCTATGGGAAACCCGGTCTTCTGATGGGAGCAGGGTGTCCAGAGATCCCTGGTGAGGCTGAGTATGTCCCACAGGGGGCAGCTGCACTGGGTCCTTGCTGGGGGCAGATGGTGTGGGAGTGGATGTTGTGGGGGCAGGGGCATGATGGTGGTGGCGTGTGGGGTATGGTGTAGGGGGGATGGTGGGGGTGTGGTGTGGGTGGGGATTGTGTGGGGCTGTGTGGGTGTGAGGGGGATGGTAAAGGTGGGATGCCATTGGGGATGCTGATGAAGGGGGATGGTGTGGGGGTGGGGAATGAGGGGGGATGGCGTGGGGGGCCTGCCGACACAGGGCATCCACATTCTCTCAGATGCACACGGATATGTCTACAGATAAAGGCGACCTCAGTCTGGGGTTTGCTGTGACACCTGCCCCTGGGGTCCCGTGTGGTCAGTAAAGGGTGCTGGCTGGACCGGGGGCATTATCTGGGGATCATCATACTATGTATGTTTACAAATTGCAAATTGTCTCAAATTAAATGCATAGAATTTAGATATATATAAAACACCAAGTGTGGGTGTCTCCCTCACCCGTCCGACTCTCATCGGATGAATGTGTGTCCTGCTCCAGCCACTGCCATGCCGCCTGGCCCCCAGGTCCGGTTACTGCCCTCCACGGGCCCCACCGCAGCCCCCTATTTTTCATGGGGCTGTCCCTCACCCCTTTGGGGTTCAGCTCCCATGGAAACCCCTAGAGGCGCCAACGTAGTGACCTCCTCATCACCGAAGCTCTGGGTTTTGGGGCACGGTGGTCATCCCCGGCACCCTACCATACAGTGGTGTGTTGCTGGCTGCTGTTGCTTCCCCCGGCCTCTTAAGCCCTGTGTTCCCTACCCAGAAGCCTCTGGGACTCCCCCGGGGCCCTGAAGCCCCCTGACTCAGCAGCCACACCCCACCCCCTAGCAATCCCAAAACATGATTTGGCTGCCGAATGTCCTGTGATGTCCAGGTCTATCTGCATGATGTCCCTGGAGGAGACGAGGCCTCCTCCTTCATTTCCTGCAGGAACACCGGGGAGGAAAAGCTGGCATCAGGGACACAGACCACGGCCTGTCCCCAGCTGCCATCCCGGGCAGGGAGCCCTGGGGCCACCATGGGAATGTGTCCTACCGAAAACTCCTTTCTTCTCCTGGGAGGCCGGGGACAGCCAGAGTGCCGACCGTGGCCGTGGGACTTCTGTGAGGGCTTGTGCCAAGCTGCTGTCGGCAGGAGGTGACGGAGGGTCAGCATGGGTTGGAGGGGACAGGGGATCAGCCCACGTGGGGAGGGGACATGGGGATGTTGTGCCCAAGATTCTGAATCGGAGAAACAACTAAGGAGCTGACACCGATGCAAACACAGGAGGGTTGATTTACAAACTCGAGCTTGGGTCCAAGTATACCCCACATAGTGGAGCAAGGACTTGGACCCCGAGGTGGGTTTTAGCTTAGTTTTAAGGGCTGGTCTCAGGGACCTCCAGAAGGGCTGGAGCAATTCCTAAAGTTCTGTTTACATTTTGATATGAGGCCTTCAAGGGCATTGAGCTTTGTTCTCATTCTAATATGGGGCTTTCTGGGACCTTAGGCTGTAACGTGTTTTTTTCTTTTTTTCCTGTGACTGAAGAAATGTAAATTTTAGCTCTTATTCACAGTGTCCTCGGATGGCAGTTCTTGTGCTAACAGTGAACTTAAAGTGGAACAGCCTCAATTTTCTCAGCCTCCACACAGACAAGTGACTGAATTTTAAAACTCCAAATTTTAGGGGCTGCCCTGGTGGAGCCCTGTGCTCTTCCTGCCTGGGAGGGTGTCCTTGCACTCCTGGCCTTTGCTGGTCTGTCCCAGGAACGGGGCCCTGTGACTCCACAGGGGTTTGGAGCTTATGGCCACACAGGGCAGACAGCTGGCCCGAGTCCTGCTGCTCTCAGCCGGGTTCCTGCTCCTGTGCCTGGGAACAGTTGGCGCCACTGTCCTTGGGACCCTTGGGATCCTGAGCCCGCCCTGTTTCTCCAGGGATTGCCCCCTACTTCTCCACCTGAACACCTTAAGGCTGGTGTGTCCCCCACTCTAGGAGACTTCTGAAAGTTCAGATTTTGTGCACTGCTGCTTATAATATGTGCGTAGACCCTTCAGTTGGCTCTCTGCCCTTGTGGGATCTGGGGCTGTGTCTCCCCAAGATCAACTGATTGATTGTTTTTAAGATTTTATTTTTCTGTAATCTCTACAGCCAACATGGGGCTAGAACTTGCTACCCCAAGAACAAGAGTCCCATGTTCTTACGAACACCACCAAGCCAGTCAGGCTCTCTTTGATTGATTGATACATGTTAATTGATGCAGGGGTCTTGCATGTGTCAGGGCAGAAACTGAGCCCACGCTTTGAGGTGTGGTGGTGGCATTTGGACCTGATCAATGTGAAAGAAACCATAGCTTCCCTGGGAGCCCAGGGAGCAGGGCCCACACACGTGAATAGTTGATAATTTCCTTTACTGTAGTAGTTATTTTACTGACTATTTATTTAAAGTGCTATTCAATGGTAAATGTCAATCTAGGATTGGGATACAGTGAGAATGTTCTAGGATTCGGAGGTAACTAAAGCTTCCCGTCCAGGACTTAATGTTCCAGTTGGATGCAGAGATAGTCAAGGAAGCAAAGAGTTATGAAACATGGCAGTGGGGTACCTGGCTGACCTGGTTGGGGGATCTTGATCTCAGGGTTGAGAGTTTGAACTCCATGTTGGGTATAGAGAGGACATGAAACGAAAATATTTAACAAATAATAAATGGATGAACAAATAAAGCATGACATCAAAGGTAAGTGTTTGCTTATGTCTCACCTGCGAACTATTCTTGATCGCCCCACTTGTCCTACTTGGCCCAGATGACATCCTCCACAAGGGATAGTACTACCCCAGTGAAAGTGGGCGTCTTTAATTGTAAGACATGTGGTTCCCCTCGTTCTGCATGGAGAGAAAAGCTGTGAAGCCACATTCGGGGGATCAGCATACACCTAGGCAATGACCATTTCTGAACCCGGTAGCCAGAGCTCGGCCTCCTTTTAGGATGCGATGTCATAACGAAGCCTCTTTGGTCATTGTCTTGGATGCAGGGTGGAGGCTAAACTAGAATTAGGAAGAACAAAAGAGGAGGAAAACCAGAAGCTGAAAGAGAGGAGGACAGATTTCACCATCTGTAGCCTACACAGGGACCTGGTGTCCTTTCCTAGAAGGGACACCTCCTCCGTAGGATGCTTCCTGCCTCTCTGTGCTCCTTTTTGAAACCCAGCAGGCACATCTCCATGCCTCCAGTACCTCTGTAGTCATGGTTTATAGCGTCTACCATGTATCCTATTGGGGACCACAGCATCGTGTATGTAACTATCCGGCTGCTGTTTGACAACATTGGGGGGATTCCGACTTTTGTTGGTTTTGGGTTGTGTGTGTGTCTATCACATTCAGATATCACGTGCAGGTATCTGATCCTCTGGCTGGGTCACCCAAATGCCGAAATGGTTGGCACAACATCATTTCTGGTGCTGGCGCTGGGCAGATAGCTGGGCTCTCCTTGCCGACTCGGGGCTTGCTCCTGCAGTGACTTTCCACTGGATGGTCAGCTGAGCTGGAAGGTCCGACTCAGCCAAATTCCCATGTCCTCAGGGGGTCCGGCTGAGCGCCTGCTGTTTCTCTTCTCCCAGATGCCTCTCCAGCAGGGAGCCAGACCTCAGCGCCGCCCTGGGGGGAGATCCTGAGGAGCTGGCTGCCCATGGCGGGGAGCCCTGTTGCTGCCTGTGTATGGGAGTCGAGTTGGGGTCTGGGCTGGGTTCTCGGTCCCCTGTGCTGCCTGGCCTTCTGGCGAGCCCCATGCTCACCCAGCCCCTACTCACTAGGGCGAGGAGGGTGCCCTCCACACGCTGGTGTGAGAGATCCAGCACCACAAGGTGTGCAGGCTGAGTCCACCTGGTGAGGGTGGCCCAGGTTCGTGAGCTGCAAGTGTGGGACCTAGGAAAGTTAACAAAAATCCCCTACCCCTGGACAAGCAGAGCAGGACTGATTCCGTTTTGTGCTACACCCACCTCCTCCCCTATGACCCCCACATGAGCTGCTTATTGCTTAAGGCGCTGCCCCACCCTAGTCAGGCCGCTAGGCAGACACTAATCGGAAATCGGCTCATAACAATGTAACCCTGCTTTGTGCCCCCCAAAACTGTGCGACGATTCTGACCAAAGTAATAGGCCAGCTCAAGTGGATACTATTTGGTCAGGTGTAATTCAATTGGCCACCTGCGTGTGGACCATCATGACTGTGCAACTTTCTGCATATCCCATGGGCCACTGGCCCCTATAAAGCTGCTATGCCTCTTAGTCTCAGGATCCACATCCCTGCTCCGCTGTGTTTGGTGAAATTACACCCAAACTCCAGCTTGTAAAGAAACCCTCCGGAGTTTCCATCGGTGTGGGCTCCTTGGTGGTTTCCCTGATTTACAATCTTGGGCAAAACACCAGGGCCTGGTGTCCTGACATCCCTTCAGGGCCACGCTGACCGCCCCACAGGCCCTTTGTGCCCCAGGCACACAGGCACGGGGATGCGGGGACGGGAGGAAGTGCCCCGGAACTCGGCAATCCTTGGCCCTCAGGAGAGAGGGAGCACAGACTTCCCAGGTCGCTGTGCACAGACCCTGGTGACCTGAAGCTCCGTGGCTGTCTCTCTGTCCCAGCCCCCCCTGGCCCGGGGGACACAGCCTGAGTCCAAGTAAAGTCTGTGGGTTCCTGACCCTGGCGTCTGGCTGCCCCTGGAAGGCACGTGGGGACATCAGCTCTGTGTACCTGGTGGCGCCCCTGTAGGGGCTGTTTGGGGCATGGATGGTGCCCCCTCCTCCTCTCTGGGTGTCTCTTCACGCCCCATGCACAGAGTTCTGGGAGACACAGAAACGGGCTGGCTGTGCATTTTTGCACAACACTTTATTGACTTTTTACAGGAAAGGGGCTCAGAGCCTAATGCGTGCCTTCCCCTGGGGAGGGAGACCTTTCTGTCCTTTAGGGGAGGGCAAGAATCACACGGTGTGGAGAGGCGGGTGCTAGAGTCCACATTGTGGGAACATGTGTGGACTCCGGGTGGGGGCGTGTGTCCTGAGATTTCAGCCTGAGTGACTGTTCTGAGGACAGCAGAGATGACCTGGACCTGCAGCTCATGGGCTCCTGTACTGGGGCCCCGCAGGGCAGCTGGACACCTGCCTTGGGCCCTCTGGGGCCCCAATACCTGGAAGAGCTTGCCTCCTGGTGTGGGGTTGGGTGGGGCCAACCGGCCTATCCATCCTTTCCCTACCCTGGGGTGTCCCGGGATCCCCCAGTCTGCCCTAGGTTAGCGACCTGGATCTGCGGGGTACGCCCAAGGCCCAGGAGGCCACATCCACCTGTGAGAGGGCTCGCTCAGCCTGGGGCCAGAATCCAGGGCTGGCCAGGACCATGGGGACCTGGATCCCATTAGTCTTTGTGTTGGACCTGGGAGGGGCTCAATTCAACCTAGTCCCCACAGAGCACAGAGCCAGGTCAGCCCAGGTCCCTCTGGGTTAGGGGCTGGTGTCCTGTGCAGGGTGTGCCGCCCTCCAGGACAGACAGTGGGCGGAGGCAGGGCCCAATGTATCCTCTGTACCACTCACCTACACCGAGCCTTTTGGGGATCTCTGCCTTCCCTCCTCCCTGCAACCTCTGGGTTCTCTATGGGACAATCGGGCTTCTGATGGGAGGAGGGTATCCAGAGAACCCCGGGGAGGTTGAGCATGTCCCACAGGGGGCAGCTGCACTGGGTCCTTGCTGGGGGCCGATGTTGTGGGGGGGATGGTGTGGGGTAGGGATATGATGTTGGTGGTATATTAGGAAGGTACAAATATTAGCCTTGAATCAATATTAAAATATTCTCATTAACCAAAGACCATGCTTTATTCAGATTTCCTTAGTTTTTGCTAAGTTACCATCCCTCATATCCCATTCCATTTGTACTCATGTTTTCTTAGGCTCCTCTGGATTGTGACAGTCTTTCTGCCTTTCCTTTTTGTCGTTGAACTGGAACACTTTGAGAAGTAGAGTATTTTGTAAAATTTCCCTCAGTTGGGAAATGTCTGTTATCTCATGATTAAACTCTTTTTGTGGATTATATAAAGAGATATACTGCCATTTGAATTATATCATATAAAGGATAGATATTATCAACATGATTTATCAGTCTTGGTATCAATCCGATCATCTTGCTGAGGTAGTGTTTGTCAGCTTTCTCCGTTGTAAAGTGATTATTATTATTATATTATCATTTTTATATACACATTTTCATATTATATTTTGTAGAAGGAAGTTACTATGTGTATTCCATACATATGATTGGGAGGCTATGCTAATCAACTTGAGGGTGGAATGTCTGTACAACTTCTTTGAAATTCTTCTACATGGGAGATTTCTCTTCCTTCTGGGTTTGTTTGTTTGTTTCATTTTAAAGATGTCATTTATTTATTTGAAAGAGAGAGGAGAGAAAAACCAAGAGCGAGAGGGGCAGATGGAGAGGGAGAAGCAGGTTCCCTGCAAACAGGGAGCCTGCCTTGGGAATTGGATCATGATCTGAGCCTAAGACAATAGCTTATGTGACTGAGTCACCCAGATGCCACTTTTTCTTTCTTTTTCCTTTTTTAATAATAAATTTACATTTTATTGGTATTCAATTTGCCCACATACAGAATAACACCCAGTGCTCAGCCCGTCAGTACACGTCACCCATTCACCCCCACCCCCGCCCTCCTCTCCTTCCATCACCCCTAGTTCATTTCCCAGAGTTAGGAGTCTTTATGTTCTGTCTCCCTTTCTGATATTTCCCACACATTTCTTCTCACTTCCCTTATATTCCCTTCACTATTATCTATATTCCCCAAATGAATGAGAACATACAATGTTTGTCCTTCTCCGATTGACTTACTTCACTCAGCATAATACCTTCCAGTTCCATCCACTTTGAAGCAAATGGTGGGTATTTGTTGTTTCTAATGTCTGAGCAAGGCCCATCTTTTCTCTCTCTTCATCTTCTGAGTCTCCTATGGTATGAATGTTATTGTTTTAATAAGTGGATGACTTCCCTACGTCTGTCTCTGTGGTCCATAACCATTCTTGTTTTTAAGGCTTCCACTTGGGACTGCATCTCAGTTATACCATTTTTAACATTGGGCTGACTAGATTTTAGTTCTTTTATTTCTACAGTAAAGGTTTCTCTAGTTTTCTTCTGTGCTCTTTTTCTAGCCCAGCTGTTGTCTTTATAATCATTGTTTTAAACTGTAGTTAGACATCATATATGTGTATTGATGAACTTCCTGGCTGTGAGTAGACCTCATGTTATTTTATGGAGGTGATTTTCTCCATCTCATTATATTTTCCAGAAAAGAAAGAAGGAAGAAAAAGGAAAAACAAGAAAAACAATTAACAACTGCCCTCCCCCCCAAAAAACAAAACAAAAAAAATAAAACCCAGATTATTTTGGCCAGCTTGTTAAAAGATTCTAAATCCCAAAATAGAAACAATTAAAGTGATCCCTGGGTGACGCAGGGTTTTAGTGCCTGCCTTTGGCCCAGGGCATGATCCTGTAGACTCTGGATCAAATCCCACGTCGGGGTCCCAGTGCATGGAGCCTGCTTCTCCCTCTGCCTGTGTCTCTGCCTCTCTCTCTCTCTCTCTCTCTCTCTCTTTCTCTCTGTTTGTGACTATCATAAATAAATTCAAAAAAAATTAAAAAAAGAATCACAATTAAAGTACTATGAAAGTAAAAATAAGAAATATATAAGGTACATACATAGAAATTAAAATAAGGCAATTAATAAAAAAGAATCAAAGAAAATAAATGAAAAAAGAGCACAAAGTACAAAGGAATCTAGACCCTACTTTCCAGGCAGAGCTTCAGCTCTGCAGCCACTGTGGTCCAACAACTTGGTGGCAGCGAATACTCTGCGTGGGGTCTGGGGATGGGCCATGGCGCTGATTGTCAGGTGCACATCTGCCTGGGAAATGCACCTGTGGGGTTCAGGGGCAGGGTGGGCGTCAGAGCCTCTGGGCTCAGCGGGCTGTGCTGCCCTGTTCCTGAGACCTGGCCCTGATAGGCGGGATGCGGGTGGGGTCTCTGGGTCCTCTGGCTCTGGGGCAGAGCTTCCCTCACCCCAGTCTGCTGGGGCCTCCACAGAAGAGCGGCCAAGCCCCCAGGTCTCCGTGGCTTCTCTCAGAACCCTGCGTTCACTCTACCTGTGTCCGAGCTTCTTTTGGTTTTGTTTTTTTATCACAGACTGTTGTGCCCAAGATTGCTAATCCAAGAAACCACCGAGAAGCTGACTCCAAGGCAAACACATGAGAGTTTATTTACAAGCTTGAGGTTGTGTCCAAGTATACCCGACAGAGCAGAGCAGGGACTTGGACCCTGAGGTGGGTTTTAGCTTAGTTTTAAGGGTTGGTCTCGGGGTACTCCCAAAGGGTTGGAACAATTCCTCAAGTTCTTTTTTTTTTTTTAAACTTCTTTTTTTTTTAAAGATTTATCTTTTTTATGATAGTCACAGAGAGAGAGAGAGAGGCAGAGACACAAGCAGAGGGAGAAGCAGGCTCCATGCACCTGGATCCCGAAGTGGGATTCGATCCTGGGTCTCCAGGATCACGCCCTGGGCCAAAGGCAGGCACCAAACCTCTGCGCCACCCAGGGATCCCCCTCAAGTTCTGTTTACATTTTGATATGGGCCTTCAAAGGCATTGAGATCTATTCTCATTCTAATAGGGGCTTCCTGCACTTGGCCTGGGTTCAGTTTTTATTCTATTGTGGGGCTTTCCAGGGTATTAAGCTGTAAACTTTTGTTTTTTTCCTGTAACTGAAGTAATGTAAATTTCAGCTCTTCTTCACAGGGGCCTGGGATGGCTGGACATGTGGAACGCTGAACTTAAAGTGGAAAGGCCTTCATTTTCTCGGCCTCCTTGTGTCCCTTCCCATCCTATCTAGCTCCTTCCCCCTTCCCTGGAGCTCCTAAGAGAGCAATTGCTAATGACCTCAGCCTGGCAGCCTGTGTTGGGGGACAGGCCCAGGGATTTGGGATCAGGAAGACCTGGGGCTCGGGCGTCCCAGCTGTGCAGCTGGATTTGATGCTGCAACTCTTCTTCCCTAAGGCTATCTTGACAACTGACTTTGTACATAGAAAAGCTGTCCTTTCTCTTTATAAGACGAAGAGCGAGTCAAAGTGTTTTTTTCTCTGCCCATATGATTGCTCAGATTCCCAGGATAGATGTGGGCCCGCATCCACCCTGACAGGAACACCTGGGCCGCTTCAGGACCTGCAGGGAGGCTTCAGGAAGCTGTGGTGCTGCGTCCACTCTGTCAGGAGCTCCCGGGCCACTTAGGACATAATTTGAGTCTTCTGGAAGGTGGGGGCCGCATCCATGGTGTCCGGAGCCCTGGCCTCCTCAAAATCCACAGTGAGGCTATGGGAGGACTTGGGGCCACGCCCACACAACAGGACGCTGACGTCCTCAGGACCCCCGGTGTAGACTTCGGGAAATATGGGGATGCTTCCATGCAGACAGAAGACCCCAGCCTTGTCAGGGCCTGTGGTGAGGCGTAAGAAAAATGTGGGTGCCGAATCCAAACTGACAGGAGTCTCCAGCCTCTTTAGGATCAGCACTTTGGCTTCAGGACATATGGGGCTGCGTCTATGCTGACAGGAGCCCACAGCCCCCTCAGGACCCGCAGTGAGTTTTCTGGGGGTCATGGGGCCATATCCAGGCTGACAGGAGCCCTTGGCCTCCTGAGGACCTGCTGTGAGGCTTGCAGAGGATGTGAGGCATAGTCCACAGTGACAGGAGACCCGGCATCCTCAGGATCCGCTGACTATGACTCAGGAACATATGTGGCCACATCCACACTCACAGGATCCTGGCTTCCTCAGGACCCCCTGGAGGACTCTGGAGGTGCCATTGGGGGCCACGTCCACATCAGAAGGGACTACTCAGAACCACAGGGTAAGTGAATGGGTAGAATGAATGGTAGGGTCAGGGGAGGGGATGCAGTTGGTGGTTAAGTTAGGTTAGATGTTAGGGTTTAGTGATATGCTTATGGTTACAGATTAGAGGATAGCGTGAGGGATAAGGGTAAGGGTCAATGGTTAGGAGTTAGGCTGGGGGTTAGGGATTAGGGAAAGGGGTTACAGTTAGTGTTAGGGACAGGATTTAGTTACGGTTAGGGTTTAGGCTTAGGGATTAGGGCAGGATGTTAGGAGATGGGGTTAGGGTTATGGTTAGTGTTAGGGTTGTGATTAGGTTTGCAGTTAGGGTTAGGGGTTAGGGTGTGAGTTAGGGTTAGGGGTTAGCGTTAAGGGTTAGAGCTAAGGGGATCCCTGGGTGGCGCAGCGGTTTAGCGCCTGCCTTTGCCCCAGGGCGCGATCCTGGAGACCCGGGATCGAATCCCACATCGGGCTCCCGGTACATGGAGCCTGCTTCTCCCTCTGCCTGTGTCTCTGCCTCTCTCTCTCTCTCTCTGTGTGTGACTATCATAAATAAATAATAAAAAAAAAAATTAAAAAAAAAAAAAGGGTTAGAGCTAAAGTTAGGCCTAGGTTTAGGGTTAGAGCGAGGGTTAGGCTTAGGATACGGTTTAGTGCTAGTGTTAGGGTTAGTGTTTGGTTAGGGGTTAGGGATGGGGTCAGGTCAGGGTCAGGGTAGGGTCGGGGTACGGTTTTGGAAAAGGGTAAGAGATAGGGTTAGGCAGTGGGTTAGGGATTAGTTTTAGGGTATAGGTAGTGTACAGTTTGGGGTATGAGATAGGGTTAGTATTAGAGGGTTAGGGTTAGGGTACAAATTAAGGTTAGGAATAGGATTTGAGTACATTAAGTTAAGGTTAGGGTTAGAGGTTAGGGTTACGATTAGATTTAAGGTAAGGGTCAGGGTTAAGGAAACCTCAGAATAGGTTTAGGAGTTAGGGTGTGGCTTGGCAGGTAGGTTCAGTGAATGTGTTTTGGTCTTGGGGTTTGTGTTTGGTTTTTTATTAGTGATAGTTCTTGTTTAAGGGTTAGGTTAACATTAGGCTTAAGTGTAGGGTAAGGGTTATGTCTGTGTATGGTTAGAGTTTGTGTCTTGGCATGTGCCTGCACTGGGACTCCTAGCATCTTGGGCCGTTTAGTTTTATGCACTCTATTTAGGTTTTGGTTTCAAAGATAGCCTGACTCCACCAAGTCAGTGGCCTCCCCAGAGAATCAAAATCCAGTCTTCTCTGGGGTGAGAATAGGCATGGCAGGATTCTCGTGAGCTGAGCTAAGGAGGGGATTTGTGGCTCTAAAGACTCTTTATTTGGATTTTCAGTTGCCTTTCTGATTTTATCTCTTGTGTGCACATGTATCCTCTATACTACCAATTATTATTTTAAAGTTTTACCTGAATTCCTCTTTGTAAACACAGTATGATATAGTTTCAGGTTTACGACATAGTGATTCAACCCTTGAATACAACGCCTGGTACTGGTCAGAGGTGACCTCCACTATCCCCATCCCCTGATTTCCCACCCCCCACCTTCCTCTGGTATTTATTAGTTTATTCTCTGTGGTTAAGAGTGTGTTTCTTGGTTTGCATCTCTCATCCCACCCTTTGCCCCTTTGCCAGTTTGTTTGGTTTCTTAAAATTCACATGTGAAAAAAAAATTCACATGTGAATGCAATTGTATGGTATTTGGTATCTGTATTCTCTGACTGAGTTCATTTAGCATAAGTCCCTTCCACTTCTCCCACATCATTGTAAATGGCTTCATTTCATCCCTTCTGATGACCCAGTGATGTTGCAGTGTGTATATTTAACACATCGTCTCTGCCCATTCATCTGTCGATGGACATCTCGGCTCTATACACAGTTTCGCTGTTGTTGATAACACTGCTACCAACACTGGGCTGCATGTTCCTCTTAAAATCTACTAAACTACTTTTGTATCCTCGGGGTAAATACCTAGCTGTGCAATTTTGGAATCGTAGGGTAGCTCTATTTTTAACGTCTGTTTTAAATTTTTTTTATGATAGTCACAGAGACAGAGGCAGAGGCACAGGGAGAGAAAGAAGCAGGCTACATGCACTGAGAGCCCGACGTGGGATTCGAACCCGGGTCTCAGGGATCACGCCCTGGGCCAAAGGCAGGCACCAAACCACTGCGCCACCCAGGGACCCCCTATTTTTAATTTCTCGAGGACCCTCCAGACTGTTTTCCACAGTGGCTGCACCTTTATTTATGTATTAATGAGAGACACAGAGAGGCAGAGTTATAGGCAGAGGGAAAATGAGGCTTCATGCAGGGAGCCTGATGTAGGACGTGATCCCCCAGGACCCCGGAACATGACCTGAGCCAAAGCAGATGCTCAACCACTGAGGTATCCAGGTGCCTTACTGATTCAATTTGTTTGCTAGTTATGGGTCTGTTCATATTTTCTATTTCTTCCTATTTCAGTTTTGCTCATTTGCACATTTCTAGGGATTTGTCCATTTCTTCCAGGTCTCCCAGTTTGTTACTGTATAATCTTTCATAGTATTCCCTTATAATCGTCTTATTTTTCTGGTGTTGATTGTGATCTCTCTTCTGTCATTTGTGATTTTATTTATTTAGGTTTTCTCTTTTCTCGTTGATAAGGCTGGCTAGGGCTTGATCCATTTTATTAATTATTTTGAAGAACCAGCTCTTAGTTTCGTTATTCCATTCTACTGTTTTGTTTTTTTCTGCATTGTTTATTTCTTCTCTCATCTTTATTTTTTCCCTTCTGTAGGATTTAGGCTTTGTTTCCTATTCCTTTTACCAGCTCCTTCAGGAGTAGGGTTAGGTTGTGTATTGGAGACTTCTTGTTTCTTGAGGCCTGTATTGCTATGTCCTCCCTCTTAGGACTGCCTTTGCTACATCCCAGAGGTTTGGAGAAACATGTTTTCATTTTCATTTGTTTAAATTTCCTCTTTAATTTCCTGGTTGCTCCATTCATTCTCTAGTAGGATGTTCATAATCTCCACGTATTTTTGGTCTGTCCAAATTTTTTTCTTACTGTCGACTTCGAGTTTCATAGCGTCGTGGTCCGAAAATGTACAAGGGGTGATATCAACCTTCTTGTACCTGTTGTACCTTTGAGGGCTGATTTGTGGCCCATGATATGATCTTTTCTGGACAATGTCCCATGTGAACTTGAAAGGAATGCGTATTCTGCTTTAGGAAGAAATGTTCAGACTATATCTGTTGAGTCCCTGTGGTCCAGTGTGTCTAGGCTATTGTTCCCCTGTTGATTTTCTTCATAGACGATCAGTCCATTGCCATAAGTGGGTGTTAAAATCCAATGTCATTGTATTATTATCAGTGATTTCCTGTATGTTTGTTGTTAATTGGTTTCTATATTTAGGTACTCCTATGTTGGCAGCATAAATGTTTAGTTGTTTGAACTTTTTTTTTGTAAATTTATTTTTTATTGGTGTTCAATTTACCAACAAACAGAATAACACCCATGCTCATCCCGGCAAGTGCCCCCCTCAGTGCCCGTCACCCATTCACCCGCACCCCCTGCCCTCCTCCCCTCCCAGCATCCCTAGTTACTTTCTCAGAGTTAGGAGTCTTTATGTTCTGTCCCCATTTCTGATATTTCCCACACATTTCTTCTCCATTCCCTTATATTCCTTTTCACTATTATTTATATTAACGCATTGAATGACAACATACATTTGTCCTTCTCCGATTGACTTACTTCACTCAGCATAATACCCTCCAGTTCCATCCATGTTGAAGCAAATGGTGGGTGTTTCTCGTTTCTAATAGATGAGGAATATTCCATTGTATACATAAACCACATCTTCTTTATTCATTCATCTTTCAATGGACACCATGACTCCGTCCACAGTGTCGCTATTGTGGACATTCGGGTAAAAACATCGGGGTGCAGGTGTCCCGGCATTTCATTGCATCTGAATATTTTGGGTAAATAGGGAAGAGTGCAATTTCTGGGTCATAGGGCAGGTCTATTTTTAACACTTTGAGGAACCTCCACACAGTTTTCCGGAGTGGCTGCACCAGTTCACATTCCCACCAACAGTGTAAGAGGGTTCCCTTTTCTCCGCATCCTCTCCAACATTTGTGGTTTCCGGCCTTGTTAAATTTCCCCATTCTCACTGGTGTGAGGTGGTATCTCATTGTAGTTTTGATTTCTATTCCCTGAGGCAAGTGATGCAGAGCATTTTCTCATGTGCATGTTGGCCATGTCAGTGTCTCCCTCTGTGAGATTTCTGTTCATGTCTTTTGCCCATTTCATGATTGGATTCTTTGTCTCTTTAGTGTTGATTTTAAGAAGTTCTTTAGGTCTTTGAAACTAGCCCTTTATCTGATATATCATTTGCAAATATCTTCTCCCATTCTGTAGGTTGTCTTTTAGTTTTGTTGACTGTATCCTTTGCTGTGAAAAAGCTTCTTATCTTGATGAAATCATAACAGTTCATTTTTGCTTTTGTTTCTTTTGCCTTCGTGGATGTATCTTGCAAGAAGTTACTGTGGCCAAGTTCAAAAAGGGTGTTGCCTGTGTTCTCCTCTAGGATTTTGATGGACTCTTGTCTCACATTTAGATCTTTCATCCATTTTCAGATTATCTTTGTGTATGGTGAAAGAGAGTGGTCTCATTTCATTCTTCTGCATGTGGATGTCCATTTTCCCAGCCCCATTTATTGAAGAGACTGTCTTTCTTCCAATGGATAGTCTTTCCTCCTTTATCGAATATTAGTTAACCATAGAGTTCAAGGTCCACTTCTGGGTTCTCTATTCTGTTCCATTGATTTATTTGTCTGTTTTTGTGCCAGTACCACACTGTCTTGATAACCGCAGCTTTGTAGTACACCCTGAAATCTGGCATTGTGATGCCCCCATATAAGGTTGTCTTTTTTAAATTCCCCTGGCTATTCGGGGTCTTTTCTGATTCCACACAAATCTTAAATAATTTCTTCTAACTCTCTGAAGAAAGTCCGCGGTATTTTGATAGGGTTTGCATTAAACGTGTTCATTGCCTGGGTACCATTGACATTTTCACAATGATAATTCTGCCAATCCATGAGCATGGAATATTTTTCCATCTCTTTGTGTCTTCCTCAATTTCTTTCAGAAGTGTTCTATTGTTTTTAGGGTATATCCTTTACCTCCTTGGTTAGGTTTATTCCTAGGTATCTTAAGCTTTTTGGTGCAATTGTAAATGAAATTGACTCCTTAATTTCTCTTTCTTCAGTCTCATTGTCAGTGTATAGAAATGCCATTGATTTCTGGGCATTGATTTTCTATCTTGCAATGCTACCAAATTGCTGAATGTGTTCTAGCAATCTTGGGGTGGGGGCTTTTGGGTTTTCTAGGTAGAGTATTATGTCATCTGAGAAGATGGAGTGCTTGACTACTTCTTTGCCAATTTGAATGCCTTTGATGTCTTTTTGCTGTCTGCTGAGGCTGGGACTTCCAGTACTATGTTGAATGCAGTGGGAGAGTGGACATCCCTGTCTTGTTCCTGATCTTTGGGGAAAGGCCTCCAGTGGGGCCCCACTGAGAATGATATTTGCTGTGGGCTTTTCCTAGATTGCTTTTAAGATGATGAGAAATGTTCCTTCTCTCCCTATGCTCTGAAGTGTTTTGATCAGGAATGGATGCTCTATTTTGTCAAATGCTTTCTCTGCATCTAATAAGAGGATCATATGGTTCTTGGTTTGTCTCTTGCTGATATGATATATCACATTGATTGTTTGATGACTGTTGAACCAGCCTGTGTTCCGAGGATAAATCCTACTTGGTCATGGTGAATAATTTTCTTAATGTACTTTTGGATCCTATTGGCTAGTATCTTGTTGAGAATTTTTGCATCCATGTTCATCATGGCTATTGGTCTGTAATTCTCCTTTTTGGTGGGGTCTTTGTCTGGTTTTGGAGTTAAGGTGATGCTGGCCTCATGGAACGAATTTGGAAGTACTCTATCTCTTTCTAACTTTCCAAACATCTTTAGTAGGATAGCTATGGTTTCTTCTTTAAATGTTTCATAGAATTCCCCTGGGAAACCATCTGGCCCTGGACGTTTGTGTCCTGGGAGGTTTTGGAAGACTGCTTCAATTTCCTCCCTGGTTTTTGGCCTGTTTAGGTTTTCTATTTCTTCCTGTTCCAGTTCTGGCAGTTTCTGGCTTTCCAGGAATGCGTCCATTTCTTCTAGATTGCCTAATTTATTGGTGTATGGCTGTTCATAATATGTTTTTAAAATCGTTTGTATTTCCTTGGTGTTGGTAGTGACCTCTCCTTTCTCATTCATGATTTTATTAATTTGAATATTCTCTCTCTTCTTTTTAATAAGGTTGGCTAATGGTTTATCTATCTTATTAATTCGTTCAACGAACCAACTCCTCCTTCCGTTAATCTGTTCCACAGTTCTTCTGGTCTCGATTTCCTTGAGTTCTGCTCGAATGTTAATTAACTCTATTCTTCTGTTGGGTGTAGGATCTATCTGCTTTTTTTTTTTTGCTCTAGCCTCTTTATGTGTAAGGTTAGCTTTTGTATTTGAGTAGTTTCCCGTTTTGGAATAGATGCTTATATTGTGATGTATTTCCCCCTTAGGACTGCTTGGCTGCATGCCAAAGATTTTAATGGTTGTATGTTCATTCTCATTAGTTTCCATGAATCTTTTTAATACTTCCTTAATTTCCTGGTTGACCCTTTCATCTTTTAGCAGGATGATCCTTCACCTCCACGGGTTTGAGCTCCTTCCAAACATCTTGTTATGATTTAGTTCTAATTCCAAGGCATTATGGTCTGAGAGAATATGCAGGGGACGATCCCAATCGTTTGGTATCGGTTCAGACCCTATTTGTGACCCAGTATGTGGTCTATTCTGGAGTAAGCTCCATGTGCACTTGAGAAGAATGTGAATTCAGTTGAGTTTGGATGTAAAGTTCTGTAGATTTCTGTGAAATCCATCTGGTCCAGTGTATCATTTAAAGTTCTTGTTTCTTTGGAGATGTTGTGCTTAGAAGACCTATCCAGGGTAGAAAGAGCTAGATTGAAGTCACCAAGTATAAGATAATTATTATCTAAGTATTTCTTTACTTTGTTTATTAATTGGTTTAAGTATTTGGCAGCTCCCATATTCGGGGCATATATTGAGGATTGTTAAGTCCTCTTGTTGGATAGATCCCTTAAATATGATTTAGTGTTCCTCTTCATCTCTCACTACAGTCTTCGGGGTAAATTTTAGTTTATCTGATATAAGGATGGCTACCCCTGCTTTCTTTTGAGGACCATTTGAATGGTAAATTGTTCGCCAACATTTAATTTTCAGATTGTAGGTGTCCTTCTGTCTAAAATGAGTCTCTCGTAGGCAGCAAATAGATGGGTCCTGCTTTTTTATCCAGTCTGAAACCCTGGGCCTTTTGATGCGGTCATTAAGCCCGTTCATGTTCAGAGTTACTATCGATAGATATGAGTTTAGTGTCATCATGATATCTATTCAGTTCTTGTTTTTGTGGATTGTTACACTGAACTTCTTCTTAAACGGGAATTTTAAGAGTCCCCCTTAAAATTTCTTGCAGAGCTGGTTTGGAGGTCACATATTCTTTCAGTTCCTGCCTGTCTTGGAAGCTCTTTATCTCTCCTTCCATTTTGAATGAGAGCCTTGCTGGATAAAGTATTCTTGGTTACATGTTCTTCTCATTGAGGACCCTGAACATATCCTGCCAGCCCTTTCTGGGGTGCCAGGTCGCTGTGGAGACGTCTGCTGTTACCCTAATGCTCCTCCCCATAAAGGTCAGGGATTTCTTGTCTCTTGCTGCTTTAAGGATCTTTTCTTTATCTTTGGAATTTGCAAGCTTCACTATTAAATGTCGAGGTGTTGGATGGTTTTTATTGATTTTAGGGGGGAATCTCTCTATTTCTTGGATCTGAATGCCTGTTTCCCTTCCCAGATTAGGAAAGTTTTCAGCTAAGTTTTGTTCAAATACTTATTCTGGCCCTCTGTCCATTTTGGCGCCCTCGGGAACCCCAATTACACGTAGGTTTTCTTCCTCAGGCTGTCGTTTATTTCCCTTAATCTGTCTTCCTGGTCTTTTAATTGTCTGTCTCTTTTTTCCTCAGTTTCCCTCTTTGCCATCAACTTGTCTTCTATGTCACTCCCTCGTTCCTCTACCTTGTTAACCCTCGTCGTTAGGACTTCTAGTTTGGATTGCATCTCATTCCATTGATTTTTACTTTCTGCCTGATTGGATTTAAATTCTGCAGTCATGAAGTCTCTTGAGTCCTTTATTCTTTATTCTAGAGCCACCAGTAGCTGTATAATAGTGCTTCTGAATTGGCTTTCTGACATTGAATTGTAATCCAGATTTTGTAACTCTGTGTGAGAGAGGACTGTTTCTGATTCTTTCTTTTGAGGTGAGCTTCTCCTTCTAGTCATTTTGCTCAGTGCAGTGGCCAAAAACAAATTGTATTGGGAAAAGGAGAAAATGAGAGGAGAGAAAGAAGGAAAGAAAAGAGAAAAAGAAAAAATAATAAAGGAGGATAGAAGGAAAAAATAGAAAGAAAAAGAAAGAAGGGGGAAAAAGGGAGGGCGAAGCAATCAGAAATAAAAAAATAAAACATGGGGGAGTATCTTCTGATTCTGTATACTTTAAGTCCCTTGACTTCCCCTGGAACTTGTCCGTCTAGCTGGACTTCCGGGTCGGGGCCTGTTGTGCTAATTTTCAGATGTTAGCAATTGGGGGAGCTGCTCTGTCCACTGCCTGGTACAGGGCTCGGTGGGCGTAGTTTACCCCGTGAGGCCTCTGGAGGAACAACCCCAGTGGCAGCGGCCAGCTCTGGATACCTGTATTCAGCACCCACAGTAACTCCAGAGCAGTCCATCTGCAGGGCCTGGAGGTTCTGGGGCGGGACCGCTGATCTGCTCAGCTCTGGGCAGGAGCGTCCTTGCTGTCCTGGGCCATCCGGGCCTCTGCCTGTCCCCGGGGAGGCCTAATCCTGGGCTGTGTCCTGACGCCCTGTGCTCTGGGGCCTGTGCTGTTGGATTCACGCTCCTGTCTGTGCAGCCGCCTCTCCCCGGAGCTGCCGCCCAGCCCCTCTGAGCTGCTCCTGGTTGGGCAGCCCCCTCAGGGAGCCGCCACCTGAGCACCTCCGAGTTGCTTCTGGAGCCGCACAGCCCCCTCTGCACGGAGCCACTTCCTCTGTTTCAGGCACTGCCACCAAGCTGCTCTCAGGGCATGCAACCTGCTCCACGCAGAGCCCTGCCCGAACCCCTCTGAGCTGCTCCCAAGTCAGTGCACGTGTCCTGCAGCACTTAGGGAGCTTGGTGCACTCTCCTGGGAGTGCAGGTGTCTCTTAGTGTCCCAGGGAGCCCGTGGGTATCCCCGCCCTCCTGGGGTCCTGCTCTTAATCCCTGTGGGCGCCATTCTACCCAGGAAGATTGGTGCAGATCCTGCTTCTCTGGAACAAAGCTCTCCTGACCAGGGGGCACACCGCCTGCCCTTAGCCCGGCTCCTCTTGGGGCCCCTCCCCTTGGATGCCTTTTGTTTCTTTATTTCTTTTTCCCCCGTCATCCTACTTTGATAGAAGCGCGAACTTTTCTCACTGTAGCATTCCAGCTGGTCTGTCTTTAAATCTCAGGCAGAATTCGAAGATTTTCAGGATGATTTGAAGGTTATCTAGGTAATTTGGAGGGGACAGGTGACTTGGGGACCCTACTCTTCCGCCATCTTGCTCCTCCTCCTGTATGTTGCCTTTTAGCTTTGGTTGTTTCCTTCACTTTGTAGAAGCTTTTCAATTTCATGAAGTCCCAATAGGATTTTTGCTTTTGTTTCCCTCACCTCAGAGGCATATCTAGAAAGAAGATCCAATAGCCAATGTCAAAGTCATTGCTGCCTATCTTTTCTTCTTTATATGATTTTTGGTCTCACATTTAGGTCTTTCATCCATTTTGAATTTATTTTTTATATATGTGGTGTAAGAAAGTGGTCCAGTTTCATTCTTCTGCATGTGGCTGCCTAGTTTTCCCAACACCATTTGTTCTTATCCTGCAGTCAGGGTTAGGGTTTGTTGAAGAGACTGTCTTTCTGCCATTGAATATTCCTTCCTGCCTTGTTGTCCGTTATGGGTCATAGATACATGTTTGTATCTTGTTTTGGCTTTCCATTCTGTTCTATTGATCTAAGCATCTCCTGTTGGGAGATTCTTGATTCCTGATTCAATTTCTTTGCTGGTTAACTGTCTGTTCAAATTTCTTATTTCTTCATTTTTAATTTTTGCTATGTTATATATTTCAGGGAATTGATCTATTTCTTCCAGGTTCTAGGTTGCTGGCATATACTTTTTCATCATATTCTCTTATAATCTTTTGTATTTCTCTAGTGTTGGTTTTTATTTCCCTTTTCACATTTCTGATTTTATTTGGGTCCTTTCTCATCTTTTTATCTTTTTTCTTTTTTAAAGATTTTATTTATCTATTCATGCGAGACACAGAGATGCAGAGGTATAGGCACAGGGAACATGAGGCTCCATGCGGGGAGCCTGATGTGGGACTTGATTCCCCAGGACCCCGGGATCATGACCTGAGCCAAAGCACATGCTCAACCACTGAGGCAACCAGGTACCTTGCTGATTCAATTCCTTGGCTAGTTATGGGTATGTTCACATTTTCTATTTCTTCCTATTTCAGTTTTGCTCATTTGCACATTTCTAGGGATTTGTCCATTTCTTCCAGGTCTCCCAGTTTGTTAACGTATATTCTTTCATAGTATTCCCTTATAATTGTCTTATTTTTCTGGTGTGATTGTGATCACTCTTCTCTCATTTGTGATTTTATTTATTTAGGTCTTTTCTCTTTTCTCATTCATAAGGCTGGATAGGGCTTGATCCATTTTATTAATTATTTTGAAGAACCGGTTCTTAGTTTCATTATTCCATTCTACTGTTTTTTTTATTTCTGTATTGTTTATTTCTGCTCTCATCTTAATTTTTTCCCTTCTTCTGTAGGCTTTAGGCTTTGTTTGCTATGCCTTTTCGAGCTCCTTTAGGTGTAGGGTTAGGTTGTGTATTAGAGACTTCTTGTTTCCTTTTTTTTTTTTTAAATTTTTATTTATTTATGATAGTCACAGAGAGAGAGAGAGAGAGGCAGAGACACAGGCAGAGGGAGAAGCAGGCTCCGCACCGGGAGCCTGATGTGGGATTCGATCCCGGGTCTCCAGGATCGCGCCCTGGGCCAAAGGCAGGCGCCAAACCGCTGCGCCACCCAGGGATCCCTTGTTTCCTTTTTTTAAAAAAAATTTTATTTAATTTTTATTTATTTATGATAGTCACAGAGAGAGAGAGAGGCAGAGACATAGGCAGAGGGAGAAGGAGGCTACATGCACCAAGAGCCCGATGTGGGATTCGTTCCCGGGTCTCCAGGATCACGCCCTGGGCCAAAGGCAGGCGCCAAATCACTGCGCCATCCAGGGATCCCAGACTTCTTGTTTCCTGAGGTAAGCCTGTATTGCTATGTACTTCCCTCTTTGGGCTGCCTTTGCTACATCCCAGAGGTTTGGAGAAACATGTTTTCATTTTCATTTGTTTTAAATTTCCCCTTTAATTTCCTGGTTGCTCCATTCATTCTCTAGTAGGATGTTCATAATCTCCACGTATTTTTGGTCTGTCCAAATTTTTTCTTACTGTCGACTTCGAGTTTCATAGCATCGTGGTCACAAATACACAGGGTGGGATATCAACCTTCTTGAACCTGTTGTACCTGTTGAGGGCTGATTTGTGGCCTATGATATGATCTGTTCTGGAGAATGTCCCATGTGCACTTGAAAGGAATGTGTATTCTGCTTTAGGAAGAAATGTTCAGAGTATATCTGTTGGGTCCCTGTGGTCCAGTGTGTCAATGCTATTGTTCCCCTGTTGATTTCATGCATAGACAATCGGTCCATTGCCATAAGTGGGTAGGTGTTAAAATCCCCTGTCACTGTATTATTATCAGTGTGTTCCTGTACGTTTGTTTGTAATTGTTTTCCATATTTAGGTACTCCCATGTTGGCAGCATAAATATTTAGTTGTTTGATCCTGATAGAGAGTCTTTTTAACTATGAAATAATGCCCTTCTTCATCACTTCTTACAGTATTTGTTCTTTCTTTTTTGAGATTGAATATTTAATTTATTTATTCATGAGAGATGCACAGAGAAGCAGAGGCAGGAACATAGGCAGAGGGAGAGAAAGGCTCCCCAAAGGGATGCCGATGTGGGACTCGATCCTGGGATCCCAGGAACACACCCTGAGCCGAAGGCAGATGCTCAACCACTGAGCCACCAGGTGTCCCCCAGGGTTTGGTTTCAAATCTAGTTTTTCTAATATAAGCATTGGTCCTCCAGCTTTCTTTTCATAACCATTAGCATGATAGATGATTTTCCATCCCCTGACTTTCAATCTGCTGGTGTCTATAGGCCTAAGGTGAGCATCTATTAGGCAGCATACCGATGGACCTTGTTTTTTTAATAACGATTTTATTTTTGAGAGCATGAGAGAGAGAGAGAGAGAGAGGCAGAAAATTAGGCCAAGAGAGAAGCAGGCTTCCCACCAGGAGCCCAATATGGGACTCGATCCCAGACTCTAGGATCACATCCTGATTCAAAGGCAGAGGCTCAAACCCTGAGCCACCCAGGCATCCTGGATCCTGTTTTTTAAGGCACTCTGATACCCTATATCTTTTGATTGGAGCATTTAGTATCAGCATTCAGAGTGCTTATTCAAAATATGAACTTTGTGCCTTTGTGTTACTGGTAGAGTTGGTGTTTCTGGTGACGTTCTCTGGTCCTTTCTAGTCTTTGTTGCTTTTGGTCTCTTTTTTCCCCCACTAGAATGGTCCCTCTGAAAATTCCTTACTGGACTGATTTAGTGGTCATGAACTCCTTTATACTTTGCCTGTCTGGGAAAATCTTTCTCTCTCTTTCTATCCTGAATGACACCCTTGCTGAAGCAAGAATTCATACAAATTGGACTCCAATAAAAAGAAATATGAAAACATAAAATAAATTTTTGCTATTATGATTGTGGAAAATGGCATTTAGTAGGAAAAGCAGAAGCTGAAATAGAAGAGGAATCATTTCACCATCCATGGCCTTCACAGGAACCTGGTGTCCTTTCCTAGGAGCACCCCCCCCCCGTAGGATGCTTCCTGCCCCTCTGCGCTCCTTTTTGGAACACAGCAGACACATCTCCGTGCCTCCAGCACCTCTGCAGTCATGGTTTATAGCATCTTCCAGGTATCCTATTGGGGACCATGGCGTCGTGTATGTAACCATCCAGCTGCTGTTTGACAACATTGGGGGGATTCTGACTTTTGTTGGTTGTGGGGTGTGTGTGTGTCTATCACATGAAGCTATCACATGCAGCTATCAGATCTTCCGGCTGGGTCACCCAAATGCCGAAATGGTTGGTACAACATCATTTCTGGTGCTGATGCTGGGTGGATAGCTGGGCTCTCCTTGCTGACCCAGGGCTCGCTCCTGAGGTGAATTTCAGCCAGAGGGTCAGCTGAGTTGGAAGGTCTGGCTCGGCCACAATCCCATGTCCGGCAGTGGGTCTCCCCGAGCGCCAGCTGCTTCTCTTCTCCCCGATGCCTCTCCAGCAGGGAGCCGGACCTCGGGGCCACCCTGGGGGGATCTCCAGAGGTGCCGGGTGCCCATTACGGGGAGCCATGGGGCAGCCTGTGTGTGGGAGTAGGGGTGGTGATGGGGCTGGTGTTCCTCGGTCCTCTGTGCTGCCTGGCCTTCAGGACAAGCCCCATGCTCACCCAACCCCTACTCACTAGGGTGAGGAGGGTGCCCTCTACACACTGGTGTGAGAGATCCAGCACCATAAGTTGTGCACAGTGAGTCCACCTGGTGAGGGTGGCCCAGGTGCATGATCTTCAAGTGTGGAGCCCAGGAAATTTATCAAAAATCCCCTACCCCTGGACAAGCAGAGCAGGACCGATTCAATTTTGTGCTACAACCGCCACCTCCCCAATGACCCCCACATGACCTGCTTATGTCTTAAGGCATTGCCCCAACCCAGTCAAGACGCTGGGCACACCGTAATTGTAAATCGGCTCATAACAATGTAACCCTGCTTTGTGCCCACCAAAACTGCACGCCAATTCTGACCAAAGAAATAGGCCAGGTCAAGTGGATCCTATAGGGTAAGGTGTAATTCAATCGGCCACCTGCATGTGGACCGACACGACTGTGCAACTTTCTGTGTATCCCATGGGCCAATGGCCCCTATAAAGCTGCTACACCTCTTAGTCTCAGGGTCCAAATCCCTGCTCCGCTCTGTCGGGTGCACTAGGACAGAAGCTCCAGATTGTAAGGAACCCTTGGGAGTTTGCCTCGGTGTTGGCTCCTCAGTGGTTTCTCTGATTCACAATCTTGGGCACAACTCAAAGGCCTACTGTCCTAACATCCCTTCTAGGACCATGCTGACCACCCCACAAGCCCTCTCTGTCCCAGGCACACAGGCACAGGGATGCGGGGAGGGGAGGAAGTGCCCCGTAACCGGCCAGGCACAGCCTCCTGGAAAGAGGGAGCACAGACCTCTGGGTCGCTTTGCATAGACCCTGGTGACCTGAGGCTTCCTGGTGTCACTCTGTCCCAGGCCCTCCTGGCCCGTGGGGCACAGCCTGAGTCCCAGTAAAGTCTGTTGGGTCCTGACCCCGGCATCTGGCCACCCGTGGAAGGCACGTGGGGACGTCAGCTGGGTGTTCCTGGTGGCGCCCCTGCAGGGGCTGGTGGGGCCTAGGTGGTACCCCCTCCTCCTCTCTGGGGGTCTCTCCATGCCCCGTGAACAGTGTTCTGGGAGACACAGAAGCGGGCTGGCTGTGTATTTTCTCACCACAAGACTTTATTGACATTCTACAGTAAACGGGCTCAGAGCCGAGGGTGCACGCCTTCCCCTGGGGATGGAGACCTTTCTGTCCTTTAGGGAAGGGCAAGAATGACATGGGTTGGGGACGGATGCCGGAGTCCCCCACCTGGAAGTATGCGTGGACTCTGGGTGGGGTCGTGTGTCCTGAGGTTTCAGTCTGAGAGACGGTTCTGAGGACAGCAGAGCTGACCTGGACCTGCAGCTCATGGGCTTCTGTGCTGGGTCTCCACAGGGCAGCTGGACCCCGGCCTCAGGCTCCCTGGGGCCCCAGCACCTGTAGGAGCCAGCCTCCTGGTGTGGGTGCGGGTGGGGCCCACCATCCAGCTGTGAGAGGCCTGGCTCAGCCCTGAGCCAGAATCCAGGGCTAGCCAGGGCCATGTGGGCTGGATCCCATTAGTCTTTGTGTTGGGCCTGTGGTGGGGGCTCAAATCATCCCAGCCCTCACAGAGCCCAGGGCCAGGCCAGCCCAGATCCCCATGGGTTAGGGGCTGATGTCCTGTGCAGTGCTTGCCGCCCTAAATGAGGGACAGTGGGCGGAGTCAGGGCACAGTGGGTCCTCTGCACCACTCAACTGCACCCACCCTGTCGGGGGCTTCCTGTCTTCCCTCCTCCCTGCAACCCCTGAATACTCTATGGGACACCCGGGCTTCTGATGGGATTAGGGTATCCAGAGAACCCCGGGGAGGCTGAGTTTGTCCCACAGGGGGCACCTGCATTGGGTCATTGCTGGGGGCCAATGGTGTGGTGGTGGATGGTGTGGGGGCAGGGGTATGATGGTGGTGGAGTGTGGGGGATTGTGTAAGGGTGATGGTGTTGGGGTATAGTGTGAGTGCGGATTGTGTGGGGCTGTGTGGGTGTGAGGGGGATGTGTAGGTGGGATACCATTGGGGATGATGATGTAGGAGGATGGTGTGAGAGTGGGGAATGTGGGGGATGTCGTGGGGGGCCTGCGGACACAGGAAATCTCCTTCCTCTATGATGCTAAGGAGACATCTACAGTTAAAGGCGACTAGTCTGGGGTTTGCAGTGACACCTGCCCCTGGGGCTCCGTGTGGTCAGTGCAGTGCCCTGGCTGGACCGGGGGCATTATCTGGGTTCATTTTACTATATATGCTTTCAAATTGCAAATTGTCTCAAATTAAATGCATAAAATTTAGAATAATATAAAGCACCGAGAGTGGGTGTCACTCTGACCAGTCCGACCCTCATGGGATCGATGTGTGTCCTGCTCCAGCCGCGGCTATGCAGCCTGGTCCCCAGGTCCGGTTCCTGCCCCCCACATCCCCTACCCCATCCCCTGCTTCTCAGGGAGCCGTCCCTCTCCTCTTTGGTCTTCAATTCCCATGGCTACCCCTGGAGGCTCCATCCTAGTGGCCTCCTCATCCCCGAGGCACTGGGAGTGTGGGCACGGGTGTCAGCCCCAGCATACTACCATGGAGCAGTGTGTTGTTGGCTGCTATTGCTCCCCCGGCCTCAGTAGCCCCATTTTCCCTACCCAGAAGGCCCCGGGCCTCCCTTGGTGTCCCGAATCCCCCTGGCCCAGCAGCCTCACCCGACCCCCTAGCCATCCCAAAATATGGTGTGGCTGCCGAACATCCTGTTGACGTCCAAGTCTACCTCCAAGATGTCCCTGGAGGAGACCAGGGCCTCCTCCTTCATTTCCTGTGGGAAACCCGGGGAGGAGGAGCAGGCGTCAGGGACACAGACCCCAACCTGTCACGAGCTGCTGTGCTGGGCAGGGAGACCTGGGGCCACCATGGGAGTGTGTCCTGCCGAAACCTCTTTCCTTCCTCTGGGAGGCCAGGCATGGCGAAAGTGTCCACCTTGCCTGTGACACCTCTGTGAGGGCCTGTGCCCAGCTGTTGTGGGCGGGGAGGTGACTGAGTGTCAGCCTGGATGGGAGGAGATAGTGGTTCAGCCCAGGTGGGAGGGGACATGGGGGTGTTGTACCCAAGATTGTGAATCCGAGAAACCACCTCGGAGCTGACACTGATGCAAACACACAAGGGTTGATTTCCAAACTCGAGCTTGCGTCCAAGTACACCCGACACAGCAGAGCTGTGGGACTTGGACCCCAAGGTGCTGTTTTGCTTTTAAGGGCTTGTCTCGGGGACCTCCAAAAGGGCTGGAGCAATTCCTCAAGTTGTGTTTACATTTTGATATGGGGCCTTCAAGGGCATTGAGCTCTGTTCTCATTCTAATAGGTGCTTCCAGCCCTTGGCGTGGGCTCTGTTCTTATTCTATTGTGGGGCTTTCCAGGGCATTAAGCTGCAAACTTTTGTTTTTTTCCTGTAACTGAAGTAATGTAAATTTCATCTCTTCTTCACGGAGGCCTGGGATGGCTGGACGGGTTCGAATGCTGAACTTAAAGTGGAAAGGCCTTCATTTTCTTGGCCTCCTTGCATCCCTTCCCATCCTATCTAGCTCCTTCCCCCTTCCCCGGAGCTCCTAAGAGAGCAATTGCTAATGACCTCAGCCTGGCAGCGTGTGTGGGGGACAGGCCCAGGGATTTGGGATCAGGAAGACCTGGGGCGCGGGCGTCCCAGCTGTGCAGCGGGATTCGATGCTGCAGACTCTTATTCCCTAAGGCTATCTTGACAACTGACTTCATACATAAAAAAGCTGTCCTTTCTCTTTATAAGATGAAGAGCGATTCAAAGTGTTTTTTCTCTGCCCTTCTGATTGCTCAGATTCCAATCTGAGACGTATTTTCTGTTAATAACGATAATTTACTACTATCCGTAGTACTATGGTTAAAATATTCTGACACAAGTAATTCAGAGGGATGAGGGTTTCTCATCTCTTTCTTCACAGCTCAGTCACTCCTCAGGAATTGCATCTTTATGGATTTGAAAGAACTGAGAGACATTATTACCAGTGGTCCTATTATTATGTGAAGGATTCTTCCCTGAGATTCTTCCCCTGTTTCAACTGACACTGAAACACTTTGAACTCTTTGGAAGACAAATATCAAGGAAATAAATGTTATGCATTGCTAATTTTAAATGCCTTTGCAATATGGTGTCTATTATAATAGAAGTATTTTTTATCTGATTTTTGCTATTTATTATCCGTTCCTGCTTTTCAGGTTGAGGAGACATTATACGTGTTCATAAGTGTTTTTCTTTCCTTCTGATATAAAATTATTACTTTGTTCCCATCGAAGGAAGTCTTTAAGAATAAGGCAAAAGTTAATTAAACTATTCTTAAAATGTCTTCACACTTGGAGCCTGATTCATTTAAGTCAATTTTCAAAATAAATCTTATTTATTAGGAAAAAAAAGAAAGATTTATAGGGAAATTGAGAAGATAGTACAGAGCATTCGCATGCACTTGCACTCAATTTATCCAATTATTGATATCTTATATCAGTATGGTACAAATATTAGCTAATGAATCAATATTAAAATATTCACATTAACCAAGGACCATTCTTTATTCAGATTTCCTTAGTTTTTGCTAAGTTACCATTCCTCATATCACATTCCATTTGTCCTCCTGTTTTCTTAGGCTCCTCTGGATTGTGACAGTCTTTCAGGCTTTCCTTGTTGTTGCACTGGAATACTTTGAGAAGTAGAGTATTTTGAAAATTTCCCTCAGTTGAGACATGTCTGTCGTTTATCTCATGATTGAACTGTTTTTGTGGATTATATACAGAGATATACTGCCATTTTCATTATATCATATAAAGGATAGATACTATCAACATGATTTATCAGTCTTGGTATCGATCTGATCATCTTGCTGGGGTAGTGTTTGTCATCTTTCTCCGTAGTTAAGTGATTCTTCCTCTTCTCCTTCTTCTTCTTCTTCTTCTTCTTCTTCTTCTTCTTCTTCTTCTTCTTCTTCTTCTTACTATTATTATTATTATTATTATATTATCATTATTATTTTAAGTTTTTCATAATATATTTTGTAGAAGGAAGTTACTATGTGTATTTCACATGTAAGAGTGGGAAGCTATGCTCATCAACTGAGGGTGGAATGTCTGCACAAATTGTTTGAAATTCTTCTACATGGGAGATTTCTCTTCTTGTGGCTTTGTTTTTTTTTTAGTTTCTTTTTCAAAGATGTTATTTATTTATTTCAGAGAGAGAGGAGAGAAAAACCATCAGTGAGAGGGGCAGAGGGAGAGGGAGAAGCAGGTTCCCTGCTAAACAGGGAGCCTTCCTTGAGACCTGGAGCATGATCTGACTTAAGGCAGAAGCTTAACTGACTGAGCCAACAAGGTGCCACTATTTCTTTCTTTCCCTCTTTCTTTTTTTTTAAATAATATATTCACTTTTTATTGGTGTTCAATTTGCCAACATACAGAATAACACTCAGTGCTCATCCCGTCAAGTGCCCCCCTCAGTGCCCGTCACCCATTCATACAGATCCCTGACCTCCTCCCCTTCCATCACCCCTAGTTAGTTTCCTAGAGTTAGGAGTCTTTATGTTCTGTCTCCATTCCTGATATTTCCCACACATTTCTTCTCCCTTCCCCTATATTCCCTTTCACTATTATTTATATTCCCCAAGTGAATGAGAACATACAATGTTTGTCCTTCTCTGATTGACTTACTTCACTCAGCATAATACCTTCCAGTTACATCCACATTGAAGCAATGGTGGGTATTTGTCGTTTCTATTGGATGAGTAAGGCCCACCTTTTCTCTCCCTTCATCTTCTGAGTCTCCTATGATATGAATGTTATTGTTTTAATAAGTGGCTGAGTTCCCTAAATCTGCCTCTGTGGTCCATAACTTTCTTTGTTTTTAAGGCTTCCACTTGGGACTGCATCTCAGTTATACCATTTTTAACATTCGCCTGACTAAATTTTAGTTCTTTTATTTCTACAGTAAGGGATTCTTTAGTTTTCTTCTGTGCTCTTTTTCCAGCCCAGCTGCTATCTTTATAATCATTGTTTTAAACTGTATTTAGACATCATATATTTGTTTTGATGGACTTCCTGGCTGTGAATACTACCTCATGTTATTTTATGGAGGTGAATTTCTCGATCTCATTATATTTTCCAGAAAAGAAGGTAGGAAGAAAAAGAAAAACCAAGAAAAACAATAACAACTGCCCTCCCCCAAAAAAACCACTAGATTATTTTGGCCTCCTTGTAAAAAGATTCTAAATCCCAAAATAACAAACACAATTAATGTTCCATGAAAGTAAAAATAAGAAATATATAAGGTACATACATAAAAAATAAAATAAGGCAATTAATAAAATAGAATCAAAGAAAATAAATGAAAATAAAGCACAAAATACAAAGGAAGCTAGACCCTACTTTCCAGGCAGCGCTGAAGCTCTGCAGCCTCTTGGGTCTGACAACTTGGTGGCAGCGAATGGTCTGTGTGGGGTCTGGGGATGGCCCATGGTGCTGATTGTCAGGTGCACATCTGTCTGGGAGATGCACCTGCGGGGTCAGGGGTGGGGTGGTCTTCAGCGCCTCTGGCCTCCAGCAGGTGGCGCAGTGGTGCTCCCTGAGATGGGCGCTGTTTGGTGTGATTTGGGAGGGGACACTGGGTCCTCTGGTTCTGGGGCTAAGCATCCCACCCCCCAGTCTGCAAGCCCTCCACAGAAGAGCCCCCAAGCGCATCTCTCAGAACCCTGCTTTCACTTTGCCCGCGTCCGAATGCTTTTGGTTTTGTTTTTTTATCTCAGACTGTTGTGCCCAAGATTGCGAATCCGAAAAACCATGGAGAAGCCCACACCGAAGCAAACACACGAGGGTTTATTTACAAGCTCGAGCTTGTGTCCAAGTATACCTGACAGTGCGGAGCAGGGACTTTGACCCCGAGGTGAGTTTTTGCGTAGGTTTAAGGGCTTGTCTCGGGGACCTCCAGAAGGGCTAGAGCAATTCCTCAAGTTCTGTGTACATTTTGATATTGGGCCTTCCAGGGCATTGAGCTCTGTTCTCATTCTAATAGGGGCTTCCTGCCCTAGGCCTGGGCTCAGTTTTGATTCTATTGTGGGGCTTTCTAGGACATTAAGCTGTAAACAGAAAAGGTTCCACACCTGGAAGTGGGACGTCACACTGTCCCTATATGCTGAAGACGCGGTACTGGAAACAGGAAACCCGGGAGCCTCCATCAAAACCTGTTAGAACTAAGGAGTGAGTTCAGGGATCCCTGGGTGGCGCAGCGGTTTAGCGCCTGCCTTTGGCCCAGGGCGTGATCCTGGAGACCCGGGATCGAATCCCACGTCAGGCTCCCGGTGCATGGAGCCTGCTTCTCCCTCTGCCTGTGTCTCTGCCTCTCTCTCTCTCTGTGTGCCTATCATAAATAAATAATAAAAAAAAATTTTTTTTAAAAAGGAGTGAGGGCAGCCCGGGTGGCTCAGCGGTTTGGTGCCGCCTTCAGCCCAGGGCGTGATCCTGGGGACCTGGGATCGAGTCCCATGTCGGGCTTCCGGCATGGAGCCTGCTGCTCCCTCTGCCTGTGTCTCTGCCTCCTCTATCTGTTTCTCAAATAAATAAATAAAATTAAAAAAAAATAAAATAAAAATTAAAAAAGGAGTGAGTTCAGTAAAGTCATGGGACACAAACTGACCCTACAGAGCAGAGTAGCCTTGCTCCGTCCCGACAATGAGCACTCAGGAAGGAAAGGAAGCACGTGACTCCCTTCTCAGGAGCATCAAGGAGAATAAATAATGAGACTGAAACATAGGAGCACAAGACTTGTTCACTGAGCCATACAAGGCTCTGTTCTGGGAGGCCGTCCTGGGTTCGAGGGGTGGGAGCCTCATCTTGTGAAAATGTCCACAGTTCCTGAAGCCACCCTCAGTTTCAAAGTCATTCCTATCAAAATCATGGTGGCATATCTTAGAAATAGCAAAAAAAAAAAAAAAACATAACATAAATCTACCCCCACAAATGACCCCGGACAGCAAATCAGTACTGGAGGAGCAGGAGAGAGTGGGACGCAGCACTTTCCTATTTCAAACGATGTCACAGGGATCCCTGGGTGGCGCAGCAGTTTGGCGCCTGCCTTTGGCCCAGGGCGCGATCCTGGAAACCCCGGATCGAATCCCACGTCAGGCTCCCGGTGCATGGAGCCTGCTTCTCCCTCTGCCTATGTCTCTGCCTCTCTCTCTCTCTCTCTCTCTCTATGTGACTATCATAAATAAATAAAATTAAAAAAAAAATTAAAAAAAAAACGATGTCACAGACACAAAGGATAAAGCAGTGTGGTTCTCGGGCCCCCAGCTGGCTCCGTTGGTTAAGCATCTGACTCCTGACCTCACCTCCGGTACTGATCTCAGGGGTCGTGCATTCTAGCCCTGGGCTGGGCCATTGACGGTGCGTGGAGCCTACTTAGGCAAACCAGTCCCATTGGGGGTGGTTCCGGCATAAGCTGAAGGAGGAAAACAGAGAGTCCAGAAGGAAATGTGCTCTGATACAACGGATTTTTTTAACTTAATTTAATTTAAACCCAATTAATTAACGGATAGTGTATTATACTTTCAGAGGAAGAATCAGGGATTCACCAGCTGGAGATAACAGCAGTGCTCGTGACATCACGTGACCTCCTTCAAGCAGGTCCCCTGTTAACCTCCCCGCCTCCAACGATCATCAGTTTGTTTCCTATCATTAAGAGTCGGTATTTCAGAGATCCCTGGGTTGCGCAGCGGTTTGGCGCCTGCCTTTGGCCCAGGGCGCGATCCTGGAGACCCGGGATCGAATCCCACATCGGGCTCCCGGTGCATGGAGCCTGCTTCTCCCTCTGCCTATGTCTCTGCCTCTCTCTCTTTCTCTCTCTGTGAATATCATAAGTAAATAAAAATTAAAAAAAAGAATCTGTATTTCTTGCAACTGTTTTCATCTTATTTGTTTTTCCTTCCCTTCACAGTTATATGCTTTGCTTTTTAATTCCACCTATGAATGACACCACACGGTCATTCTCTTTCCTGACTGACTTATTTTATTTAACATGATCCCACTAGTTCTATCCACATCATTGAAAATGGCAATATTTCCTTCTCTTTGATAGCTGAGTTCCATTCCTCTCTCTATGACCATCATCTATCTCCCATCCTTTTTATCCATCATCTGCCACAGGGCACCGAGGCTCCTTCCACAGTGTGGCTACTGTGGACCCGGCTGCTGTGTACATTGGGGTGCAGGTGTCCCAAGTCTCACTGCATCTGTATCTTTGGAGTGAAATCAGGCCGTTCACCTGCTGTTCTCAGGATGTTACAAATAGAGTCGCCCTGCAGAGCCTCCACACTGTTTCCAGGGTGGCTGCACCAGCCCACAATCCCGCCCACAGTGGAAGAGGGTTGAGTGGGTTTTGCGGGACGTGGTAAAATTCTGGTCCACATTTCATTTCGCGTCCTGTGGGCTCCAATTCTTGTCCTTAAGTATTTCTGGGGAAGCCAGGTGTTGAGCTCCGTTTCAGTGAGATGTTTCCAAAGCTAACAGGCCACAGCAGGAGCCTGGAAGGAGGCAGGTGCGGCCCCTGGAGCGCCTCTGCCTTCTGCACAGCCTCCTGCAGCGCCTGAGCGTCCTGCAGGGGGCACCCGAGCCCAGGCCCCACACAGCTGGAATGAATGTGCAGTAGGCCTCCTCTGCCTGCACTAACAGGAGCCAGCCTGTGCTGGGGAGGCCTGAGGAGGACGTGGGGACACGTCCACGCTGATGAGCTGCAGCTTCAGGAAATTGTGGGCTCGCATCCATGCTGAAAGGAGACCCTGGGCCTCCTCAGGACCCACGGGGCGGCTTCAGGAAGATGTGGGCCTGTATCCACGCTGACAGGAGCCCCTGGGCCACCTCAGGACATAAGTTGAGGCTTCTGGAAGCTGCGGGCCGCATTAATGGTGGCAGGAGCCCCGGCCTCCTCAGAACCTCGGTGATGCTTCGGGAGGACATTGTGTCACATCAACACAACAGGATGCTGAATCCTTAGGACCCCTGGTGTTGACTTGGGGAAATATGGGATGCGTCCATGTGGACAGAAGACCCCAGGCTTGTCAGGGACTGTGGTGAGGCCTAAGAAAAATGTGGGTGCCGCATCCACACTGACAGGAGTCTCCAGCTTCCTCAGGACCCACTGTGAAGGTTTGAGAAGATTTGGGGCCACATCTATGCTGACAGGAGCCCCCAGCATCCTCAGGTTTTATGGTGAGGCTTGAGGAAAATGTTAGGCCACCTCAACACTGACAGGACCCCCGTCCTCCTCAGGACATGCACTTTGGTTTCGGGAAATATGGGGCTGCGTCTATGCTGACAGGAGCCCACAGCTCCTCAGGACGTGTGGTGAGTTTTCTGGGGGACGTGTGGCCATGTCCAGGCTGACAGGAGCCCCGGGCCACCTGAGGACCTGCTGAGAGGCTTCCAGACGATGTGAGGCATAGTCCACAGTGACAGGAGACCCAGCGTCCTCAGGACCCTCTGACTATGACTCAGGAACAATTGGGGCCACGTCCACACTCACAGGAGCCCTGCTTCCTCAAACCCCCCTGGAGGACTCTGGAGGCGTTGTTTGGGGTCACGTCCACATCAGAAAGGACTACTCAGAACCACAGGGTAAGTGAATGGGTAGAATGAATGGTAGGGTCAGGGGAGGGGAGGCAGTTGGTGGTTAGGCTTAGGTTAGATGTTAGGTGTTTGTGATTAAGCTTATGGTTACGGAATAGAGGTTAGGGTGAGGGATAAGGGTAAGGGTCAGTGGTTAGGAGTTAGGATGGGGGTTAGGGATTAGGGAACGGGGTTAGGGATAGTGACAGGATTTAGAGTTAGGTTTAGGGTTTAGGCTTTAGGGATTAGGACAGGAGGTTTGGAGTTGGGGTTAGGGTTATGGTTACAGTTAGGGTTGGGCTTAGGTTTGCGTTGAGGGTTAGGGGTTAGGGTGTGAGTTAGGGATAGGGGTAAGTGTTAGGGGTTAGGATAAAATTTAGGGCTAGTTTTAGGGTTAGGGCGAGGATTAGGTTTAGGATAGGTGTTAGGGCTAGGGTTAGGGTTAGTGTTTAGTTAGGGATTAGGGTCAGGTCAGGGTCAGGTTATGGTTTTTTAAAAGGGTAAGAGATAGGTTTAGGGAGTGGTTTAGGAGTTAGTTTTAGGGTACAAGTTAGAGTACCATTTGGGGTATGAGATAGGATTAGTATTAGAGGGTTAGGTTTAGGGTACACGTTAAGGTTAGGAATAGGATTTGAGCAATTAAGTTAAGATTAGGGTTAGAGGTTAGGGTTAGATTTAAAACAGGGGTCAGGGTTAAGGGTTTCGAATAGGTTTAGGATTTAGGGTGAGGGGTTGGCAGGAAGGTTCAGTGAATGTGTTTGGGTCTTGGGGCTTGTGTTTGGTTGTCGACTAGTGATGGGTCTTGTATAAGGGTTAGTTTAACATTAGGATTAAGTGTAGGGTTAGGGTTATGTCTGTGTATAGTTAGAGTTTGGGTCCTGGCATGTGCCTGCACTGGGACTCCTAGTATCTTGGGCCGTTGAGTTTTATGCACTCTATTTAGGTTTTTGGTTCCAAGATAGCCTGACTCCACCAAATTAGTGGCCTCCCCAGAGACTCAAAATCCAGGCTTCTGATGGGGTCAGAATAGACATGACAGGCTTCTTCCAAGCTGAGCTAAGGAGGGGATTTGTGGCTCTAAATACTCTTTATTTGAAAAAAAAAATACTCTTTATTTGGATTTTTAGTTGCCTTTCTGATTTTTTCTCTAGTGTGCACATGTTTCATCAATACTAGCAATTATTATTTTAAAGTTTTACTTGAATCCCTGTTTGTAAACACTGTATGATATAGTTTCAGGTTTACCACTTAGTGATTCAACACTTGGATACAACGCCTGGTACTGGTCACAGGTGCCCTCCACTGTCCCCATCCCCTGATTCCCCATTCCCCACCTTCTTCTGGTATTTATTAGTTTATTCTCTGTGGTTAAGAGTGGGTATCTTGGCTTGCTTCTCTCATCCCCCCTGAGCCCCTTTGCCAGTTTGTTTGGTTTCTTAAAATTCACCTGTGAATGCAATTGTATGGTACTTGGTATCTGTCTTTCTCTGACTGAGTTCATTTAGCATAAATCTTTCCACTCCTTCCACATCATTGTAAATGGCTTCATTTCATCCCTTCTGATGACTGAGTGATGTCGCAGTGTGTATATTTACCACATTGTCTCTGCCCGTTCATCTGCCGAGGGACGTAGGGCTGTATCCACAGTTTGGCTGTTGTTGATAACGCTGCTAGAAACACTGGGCTGCGTGTCCCCCTCGAATCTACTAAAGTACTTTTGTGTCCTCAGGGTAAATACCTAGCTCTGCAAATTTGGAATCGTAGGTTAGCTCTATTTTTAACTTTTTAAAAAAAATTTTTTATGATAGTCACAGAGAGAGAGGCAGAGACACAGGCAGAGGGAGAAGCAGGCTCCATGCACCGGGAGCCCAATGTGGGATTCGATCCCAGGTCTCCAGGATCATGGCCTGGGCCAAAGACAGGCACCAAACCACTGCACCACCCAGGGATCACCTATTTTTAACTACTAGAGGACCCTCCACACTGTTTTCCACAGTGGCTACTTCTGTTCGCATGCCCACCAGGAGTGTAAGGGAGCGACCCCTTCTCCATAGCCTCACTAAAACCTGTTTTTTCTTGTGTTGTTAATATTAGCCATTATGACGGCTGTCAGGTGAACTATCATTGTGGTTTTGATTTGCATTTCCTTGATGATGGGTGATGCTTAGTGTCTTTCCTTGTGTCTAGTCGCCATCTGGCAGTCTTTCAGAGAGAAAGTCCATTCATTTTTCTGCCCAGCTCCAGTTGCATAATTTGTTTTTAGGATCTTGAGATTTATATTTGCTTTATGTGTTTTGCATACTCTTTAGTGGATGTGTTGTTTACCAATATCTCCTTTCATTTTGTATGTTGCCTTTTAGCTTTGGTGGTTTCCTTCACTTTGCAGAAGCTTTTCAATTTGATAAAGTCCCAATAGGATTTTTGCTTTTGTTTCCCTCACCTCAGAGGCATATCTAGAAAGAACATCCAATGGCCAATGTCAAAGACTTTGCTGCCTATCTTTTCTTCTTTGTATGGTTTCAGGTCTCACAGTTAGGTCTTTCATCCATTTTGAATTTATTTTTTATATATATGGTGTAAGAAAGTGGTCCAGTTTCATTCTTCTGCATGTGGCTGCCTGGTTTTCCCAACACCATTTGTTCTTATCCTGGGGTCAGGGTTAGGGTTTGTTGAAGAGACTGTCTTTGTGCCATTGGATATTCCTTCCTGCCTTGTTGTCCATTAATGGATCATAGAGTTACAGGTTTGTATCTTGTTTCGGATTTCCATTCTGTTCTATTGATCTAAGCATCTCCTGTTGGGAGATTCTTGATTGCAGATTAAATTTCTTTGCTGGTTATCTGTCTGTTCAAGTTTCTTATTTCTTCCTTTTTCATTTTTGCTATGTTATATATTTCCAGGAATTGATCTATTTCTTCCAGGTTCTAGGTTCCTGGCATATAATTTTTCATAATGTTCTCTTATAATCGTTTGTATTTCTCTAGTGTTGGTTGTTATTTCTCTTTTCTCATTTGTGATTTTATTTAGGTCCTTTCACATCTTTGTATTTGTTCTCTTTTTTAAAGATTTTATTTATGTATTCATGCGAGACACAAAGAGGCAGCGGTATAAGCAGAGGGAAAATGAGGCTCCATTCGGGGAGCCTGATGTGGGACTTGATCCCCCAGGACCCAGGGATCATGACCTGAGCCAAAGCACATGCTCAACCACTGAGGCATCCAGGTGCCTTGCTGATTCAATTCCTTTGCTAGTTAGGGGTCTGTTCACACTTTCTATTTCTTCCTATTTCAGTTCTGCTCATTTGCTCATTTCTAGGGATTTGTCCATTTCTTTCAGGCCTCCTAGTTTGTTTGCGTATAATCATTCATAGTATCCCCTTATAATTGTCTTATTTTTCTGGTGTTGATTTGATCTCTCTTCTCTCATTGGTGATTTTATTTATTTAGGTCTTTTTTCTCGTTGATAAGGCTGGCTAGGGCTTGATCCATTTTATTAATTATTTTAAAGAACCAGCTCTCAGTTTTGTTTTTCCATTCTACTGTTTTGTTGTTCCTATATTGTTTATTTCTGCTCTCATTTTTATTTTTTCCCTTCTTCTGTAGGCTTTAGGCTATGTTTGCTATTTCTTTTTCAGCTCCTTCAGGTGTAGGGTTACGATGTGTGTTGGAGACTTCTTGTTTCTTGAGGTAGGCCTGTATTGCTACGTACTTCCCTCTTAGGACTGCCTTTGGTACATCCCAGAGGTTTGTAGAAACATGTTTCATTTTCGTTTGTTTTATATTTCCTCTTTAATTTCCTGGTTGCTCCATTCATTCTCTAGTAGGATGATCATAAACTCAACATATTTTTGGTCTGTCCAAATTTTTTCTTACTGTCGACTTCAAGTTTCATAGCGTTGTGGTCCAAAAATGTACAGGGTGTGATATCAACCTTCTTGTAACTGTTGTACCTGTTGAGAGCTGTTTTCTGGGCCTTGATATTATCTGTTCTGGAGAATGTCCCATGTGCAGTTGAAAGGAATGTGTATTCTGCTTTCGGATCGAATATTCTGACTATATCTGTTGAGTTCCTGTGGTCCAGTGTGTCAAGGCTATTGTTCACTTGTTGATTCTGCTAGACGATCGGTCCATTGCCATAAGTGGGTGTTGAAATCCCTGTCAGTGTATTATTACCAGTGATTTCCTGTATGTTTGTTGTTAATTGGTTTCTATATTTATGTACTCCCATGTTGGCAGCATAAATATTTAGTTGTTTGATCTTGATAGAGTGTCTTTTTAATTATGAAATAATGTTCTTCATCTCTTCTTACAGTGTTTTTCTTCCTTTTTGAGATTTAAATATTTTATTTATTTTTTCATGAGAGATACACAGAGAAGCAGAGGCAGAAACATAGGCATAGCGAGAGGCATGCTCCCCTAAGGGAGTCCGATGTGGGACTCGATCCTGGGATCCCAGGATCACACCCTGAGCCGAAGGCAGATGCTCAACCACTGAGCCACCAGGTGTCCCCCAGGGTTTGGTTTCAAATCTCGTTTGTCTGATATAAGTATGGGTCCTCCAGCTTTCGTTTGATATCCATTAGCATGGTAGATGATTTTCCCTCCCCTGACTATCAATCTGCTGGTGTGTATAGGTCTAAGGTGAGCATCTTGTAGGCAGCATACAGATGGATCTTGTTTTTTTAATAACGATTTTATTTATGAGAGAGAGAGAGAGGCCGAAAATTAGGGAGAGAGAGAAGCAGACTCCCCACCAGGAACCCCATATGGGACTCGATCCCAGACTCCAGGATCACACCCTGAGTCAAAGGCAGATGCTCAACCCCTTGAGCCACCCAGGCATCCCAGATCCTGTGTTTTAAGCCACTCTGATACCCAATATCTTTTGATTGGAGCATTTAGTCTATCAGCATTCAGAGTGGTTATTCAAAGATATGAACTTTGTGCTTTTGTGTTACCGGAAGAGTTGGTGTTTCTGGTGACGTACTCTGGGCCTTTCTAGAGTTGTTGTTTTGGTCTCTTTTTTTCCCCCACTAGAAGAGTCCCTCTGAAAATTCCTTACTGGACTGGTTAAGTGGTCATGAACTCCTTTATATGTTGCCTGTCTGGGAAAATCATTATCTCTCCTCTCCTCCTGAATGACACCCTTGCTGAAGCAAGAATTCATACAAATTGGACTCCAATAAAAGAAATTTAAAAACATAAAATAAATTTTTGGTCTTATGATTGAGGAAAATGGCATCTAGGAGGTAAACCAGAAGCTGAAAGAGCGGAGGACAGATTTCACCGTCCGTAGCCTTCACAGGGACATGATGTCTTTCCAAGGAGGGGTCTCCCCTCCGTAGGATGCTTCCTGCCCCTCTGTGCTCCTTGTTGGAACCCAGCAGGCACATCTCTGTGCCTCCAGCACCTCTGCAGTCATGGTTTATTGCGTCTTTCATGTATCCTATTGGGGACCTCAGCGTCGTGTATGTAACCATCCGGCTGCTGTTAGACAACATTGGGTGGATTCCAACTTTTGTTGGTTGTGTGGTGTGTGTGTGTCTATCACATGTAGCTAACACGTGCAGCTATTGGATCCTCTGGCTGGGTCACCCAAATGCCAAAATGGTTGGCAAAACATCATTTCTGGTGCTGGCGCTGGGCGGCTAGCTAGGCTCTCATGGCAGACCAACGGCTCGCGTGTGCAGTGATTTTCCGCTGGAGGGTAAGCTGAGCTGGAAGGTCCGGTTTGGCCATATTCCCATGTGCGGAAGTGGGTCCTGCCATGCGCTGGCTGCTTATCTTCTCCCTGATGCCTCTCCAGCAGGGAGCTAGACCTCGGGGCCATCCTGGCAGGAGCTCCTGAGGAGCCAGCTGCCCATGGCAGGGAGCCCTGGGACTGCCTGTGTTTGGGAGTCTGGGTGGGGAAGGGGCTGGGGTTCTTCGGTCCCCTGTGCTGCCTGGCCTTCAGGCTGAGCCCCATGCTCACCCAGCCCCTATTCACTAAGGCGAGGAGGGTGCCCTCCACATACTGGTGTGAGAGATCTAGCACCACAAGGTGTGCACGCCGAGTACACCTTGTGAGGGTGGCCCACGTGCGTGAGCTGCAGTGTGGGACCCAGTAAATTTAACAAAATCCCTTACCCCTGGACAAGCAGAGCAGGACTGATTCCATTTTGTGCTCCACCAGCCATCTCCCCTATGACCCCACGTGACCTGCTTATGGCTTAAGGCGCTACCCCACCCGACTCAAACCGCTGGGCACACCCTAATCTGATATCGGGTCATCACAATGTAACCCTGCATTGTGCCACACAAAGCTGCTCGCCAATTCTGACCAAAGTAATAGGCCAGTTCAAGTCCATACTAAAAGGTAAAGTGTAATTCAATCAGCCACCTGCGTGTGGACAAACATGACTACGCATCTTTCAGCATTCCCATGTGCCACTGGCTCCTATAAAGCTGCTACACCTCTTAGTCTCGGGGTCCAAATCCCTACTCCTCTGTGTCTTGTGCACTTGGACCCAAGCTCCAGCTTGTAAAGAAACCCTCGGGAGTTTGCATCGGTGTGGGCTCCTTGGTGGTTTCTTGGATTAGCAATCTTGGGCACAACACAAGGCCCTGTTGTCCTGACATCCCTTCCAGGGCCACGCTACTACCCCGCAGTCCCTCTGTGCCCCAGGCACACAGGCACGGGGATACGGGGAGGGGAGGAAGTGCCCCGGAACCCAGCCAGCCCTGGCCCCCTGGACAGAGAGAGCACAGACCACCCAGGTCTCTTCCACAGACACTGGTGCCCTGAGGCTCCCTGGCTGTCACTCTGTCCCAGCCCCTCCTGGCCTGCTGGGCACAGGCTGAGTCCCAGTAAAGTCTATGGTGCCTGACCCTGGCGTCTGAAGCCCCTGAAAGGCATGTGAGGATGTCAGCTGAGTGTGACTGGCAGCGCCACTGTAGGGGCTGTTTGGGGCATGGATGTAGCCCCTCCTCCTCTCTCGGGGTCTCTCCACGCCCTCTCCTCAGAGTTCTGTGATACACATAAATGAGCTGGCTGTGCATTTTTGCACCACAACAGTTTATTGACGATCTACAGCAATGGGGCTCAGAGCCGAGGGCACGTGCTTTCCCCTGGGGAGGGAGACCTTTCTGTTCTTTAGGGGAGGGCAAGAATCACATGTGGGGTGGGGACGAGTGCTGGAGTCCCCCACCTGGGAGCATGTTTGGACTCCGGGTGGGGACGTGTTCTGAGATTTCAGCAAGAGAGACGGTTCTGAGGACAGCAGAGCTGAGCTGGACCTGAGCTCATGGGCTCCTGCACTGTTCCCCGCAGTGTAGCTGGGCCCCGATCTCGGGGCCCTGGGGCCCCAGAACCTGGTGGAGCCTGTCTCCTAGTGTGGGTGCGGGTGGGGCCCACCGGCCTACCCCTTCTCTCCCCAACATTGGGTGTCCCGGGATTCCTAGGGCTGCCCTAGGTCAGCGACCTGGATCTGTGGGGCACGCCCAGGGTCCAAGAGGCCACATCCAGCTGTGGGAGGGCTCTCTCAGCCTGGGGCCAGAATCCAGGGCTGGCCAGGGCCATGGGGGGCTGGATCCCATTAGTCTTTGTGTTGGGCCTGGGGGGGCTGAAATCACCCCAACCCCACAGAGCCCGGGGCCAGGCCAGCCCATGTCCCTCTGGGTTAGGGGCTGGTGTCCTATGCAGGGTGTGCTGCCCTCCAGGAGGGACAGTGGGTGGAGGCAGGGCACAGTGAGTCCTCTGCACCACTCACCTGCACCCACCCTGTCTGGGGCTCCCTGCCTTCCCTCCTTCCTGCAACCCCTGGGTACTCTATGGGAAACCCGGTCTTCTGATGGGAGCAGGGTATCCAGAGAACCCCGGTGAGGCTGAGTATGTCCCACAGGGGGCAGCTGCCCAGGGTCCTTGCTGGGGACAGATGCTGTGGGGGTGGATGTTGTGGGGGCAGGGGCATGATGGTGGTGGAGTGTGGGGGATGGTTTAGGGGGGATGGTGGGGGGAATAGTGTGGGTGGGGATTGTGTGGGGCTGTGTCGGTGTGAGGGGGATGATATAGGTGGGATGCTATTGGGGATGATGATGAAGGGGGATGGTGTGGGGGTGGGGAAAGAGGGGATGACATGGGGGGCCTGCCGACACAGGGCATCCACTTTCTCTCAGACGCACATGGATACGTCTACAGATAAAGGCGATCCCAGTCTGGGGTTTGCTGTGACACCTGCCCCTGGTGCCCCGTGTGGTCAGTGCAGGGTGCTGGCTGGACCGGGGGCATTATCTGGGGGTCATCACACTATTTATGTTTACAAATTGCAAATTGTCTCAAATTAAATGCATAGAATTTAGATATATATAAAACACCAAGTGTGGGTGTCACCCTGACCCGTCCGACCCTCATGGGAACGATGTGTGTCCTGCTCCAGCCACGGTCATGCCGCCTGTCCCGCAGGTCCGGTTACTGCCCTCCACGGGCCCCACCGCAGCCCCCTGCTTCTCAAGGGGCCATCCCTCGCCCCTGTGTGGTTCAGCTCCCATGGAAACCCCTAGAGGCACCGAACTAGTGACCCCCTCAACCCCAAACCCCGGGGGTTGGGGCACGGGTGTCATCCCCTGCACCCAACCATACAGTGGTGTGTTGCTGGCTGCTGTTGCTTCCCCCGGCCTCTTAAGCCCCGTGTTTCCTACCCAGAAGCCCCTGACCTCCCCCAGGGCCTAGAAGCCCCCTGACTCAACAGCCTCTCCCCACCCTCTAGCAGTCCCAAAACTTGATTTGGCTGCCAAACATCTTGTTGATGTCCATGTCTATCTGCGTCATGTCCCTGGAGGAGACGAGGCCTCCTCCTTCATTTCCTGCGGGAAAATCGGGGAGGAGGAGCCGGCGTCAGGGACACAGACACCGGCCAGTCACCAGCTGCCATCCTGGGCAGGGAGCCCTGGGGCCACCATAGGAGTGTGTCCTGCTTAAACCTCCTTTCTTCTCCTGGGAGGCCAGGGATGTCCAGAGTGCCGACCGTGGCTGTGGGACCTCTGTGAGGGGCTGTGGTGAGCCGCTGTGGGCGGGAAGTGCCTGAGGGTCAGCCTGGGTGGGAGGGGACAGGGTATCAGCCCAGGTCTGGTGGGGACTTGGGGGTGTTCTGCCCAAGACTGCAAGTGCCCAAAACTTGGGGGTGTTGTGCCCAAGATTGTCCAGGCCAACACCGATGCAAACACACGAGGGTTGATTTACAAACTCGAGCTTGGGTCCAAGTATAGCCCACACAGCGGAGCAGGGACTTGGACCCCGAGGTGGGTTTTAGCTTAGTTTTAAGGGCTGGTCTCAGGGTCCTCCAGAAGGGCTGGAGCAATTCCTCAAGTTCTGTTTACATTTTGATATGAGGCCTTCAAGGGCATTGAGCTTTGTTCTCATTCTAATATGGGGCTTTCTGGGACCTTAAGCTGTAAGATTTTTTTTCTTTTTTTCCTGTAACTGAAGTAATGTAAATTTTAGCTCTTATACACAGGGTCCTGGGATGGCAGTACTTGTGCTAACCGTGAATTTAAAGTGGAACGGCCTCAATTTTCTCAGCCTCCCCACAGACAAGTGACTGAAGTTTAAAACTCCAAATTTTAGGGGCTGCCCTGGTGGAGACCTGTTCTCTTCCTGCCTGGGAGGGTGTCCTCGCACTCCTGGCCTTTGCTGGTCTGTCCCAGGAACTGGGCCCCATGACTGCACAGGGGTTTGCAGCTTATGGCCACACAGGGCAGACAGCTGGCCCGAGCCCCGCTGCTCTCAGCCGGGTTCCTGCTCCTGTGCCTGGGAACAGTTGGCGCCACCATCCTTGGGACCCCTGGGATCCTGAGCCCACCCTATTGCTCCAGGGACTGCCCCCCACTTCTCCACCTGAACACCTTAAGGCTGGTGTGTCCCCCACTCTAGGAGACTTCTGAAAGTTCAATTTTTGTGCACTGCTGCTTATAATATTGTGACTAGATTCGTCAGTTGGCTCTCTACCCTTATGGGATACGGGGCTATGTCTCTCCAAGATCAACTGATTGATTTTTTTAAGATTTTATTTTTCTGTAATCTCTACAGCCAACATGGGTCTTGAACTTGCTACCCCAAGAACAAGAGTCCCATGTTCTTACGAACCACACTGAGCCGGTCAGGCTCTCTTTGATTGATTGATACATGTTAATTGAAGCAGGGGTCTTGCATGTGTCAGGGCAGAAACTGAGCCCACGCTTTGAGGTGTGGTGGAGTCATTTGGACCTGATCAATGTGAAAGAAACCATAGCTTCCCTGGGAGCCCAGGGAGCAGGGCCCACACACGTGAAAAGTTGATAATTTCCTTTACTGTAGTAGTTATTTTACTATTTATTTAAAGTGCTATTCAATGGTAAATGTAAATCTAGGATTGGGATACAGTGAGAACGTTCTAGGATTCGGAGGTAACTAAAGCTTCCCATCCAGGACTTAATCCAGTTCGATGCAGAGATAGTCAAGGAAGCAAAGAGTTATGAAACATGGCAGTGGGGTACCTGGCTGGCCTGGTTGGGGGATCTTGATCTCAGGGTTGTGAGTTTGAACTCCATGTTGGTATAGAGAGGACTTGAAACGAAAATATTTAACAAATAATAAATGGGGATCCCTGGGTGGCGCAGCAGTTTAGCGCCTGCCTTTGGCCCAGGGCGTGATCCTGGAGACCCGGGATGGAATCCCACATCGAGCTCCCGTAGCATGGAGCCTGTTTCTCCCTCTGTGTCTCTGCCTCTCTCTCTCTCTCTCTCTCTCTCTCTCTGTGACTCTCATAAATAAATAAAAAAATTAAAAAAAAACAAATAATAAATGGATGAACAAATAAAGCATGACATCAAAGGTAAGTGTTTGCTTATGTCTCACCTGCGATCTATTCTTGATCGCCCCGCTTGTACTACTTAGCCCAGATGACGTCCTCCACAAGGGATAGTCCTGCCTCAGTGTAAGTGGGCGTCTTTCATTGTAAGACCTGTGGTTCCCCTCGTTCTGCAGGGAGAGAAGAGCCGTGAAGCCACGACTTCGGGGGATCAGCATACACCTAGGCAATGACCATTTCTGAACCCGGTAGCCAGAGCTCGGCCTCCTTTAGGACGCGATGTCATAACGAAGCCTCTTTGGTCATTGTCTTGGATGCAGGGTGGAGGCTAAACTAGAATTAGGAAGAACAAAAGAGGAGGAAAACCAGAAGCTGAAAGAGAGGAGGACAGATTTCACCATCTGTAGCCTTCACAGGGACCTGGTGTCCTTTCTTAGGAGGGGCACCCTGTCCGTAGGATGCTTCCAACCTCTCTGTGCTCCTTTTTGAAACCCAGCAGGCACATCTCCATGCCTCCAGTACCTCTGCAGTCATGGTTTATAGCGTCTTCCATGTATCCTATTGGGAACCACAGCGTCCTGTATGTAACCATCCGACTGCTGTTTGACAACATTGGGGGATTCCGACTTTTGTTGATTTTGGGTTGTGTGTGTGTCTATCACATGCAGATATCACGTGCAGGTATCTGATCCTCTGGCTGGGTCACCCAAATGCCGAAACGGTTGGCACAACATCATTTCTGGTGCTGGCGCTGGGCAGATAGCTGGGTTCTCCTTGCTTACTTGGGGCTCGCTCCTGCAGTGACTTTCCTCTGGAGGGTCAGCTGAGCTTGAAGTTCCGACTCAGCCAAATTCACATGTCCAGCAGGGGGTCCCGCTGAGCACAGGCTGCTTCTCTTCTCCCAGATGCCTCTCCATCAGGGAGCCAGACCTCAGTGCTGCCTGGGGGAGATCCTGAGGAGCTGCCCATGGCGGAGAGCCCTGTTGCTGCCTGTGTGTGGGAGTCGATTTGGGGTGAGGGCTGGGGTTCTCGGTCCCCTGTGCTGCCTGGCCTTGTGGCGAGCTCCATGCTCACCCAGCCCCTACTCACTAGGGCAAGGAGGGTGCCCTCCACACGCTGGTGTGAGAGATCCAGCACCACAAGGTGTGCAGGCTGAGTCCACCTGGTCAGGGTAGCCGAGGTGCATGAGCTGCAAGTGTGGTACCCAGGAAAGTTAACAAAAATCCCCTACTCCTGGACAAGCAGGGCAGAACTGATTCCATTTTGTGCTACACCCGCCATCTCCCCTATGACCCCCACATGACCTGCTTATTGCTTAAGGTGCTGCCCCACCCTAGTCAGGCCGCTGGGCACACCCTAATCGGAAATTGGCTTATAACAATGTAACCCTGCTTTGTGTCCCCCAAAACTGTGCGACGATTCTGACCAAAGTAATAGGCCAGCTCAATTGGATACTATAGGGTAAGGTATAATTCAATCAGCCACCAGCTTGTGGACCGGCATGATCGTGCAACTTTCTGCGAATCCTATGTGCCACTGGCCCCTATAAAGCTGCTATGCCTCTTAGTCTCGGGATCCACGTCCCTGCTCCGCTGTGTTGGGTGCAATTAGACCCAAGCTCCAGCTTGTAAAGAAACCCTCGGGAGTTTCCATCCATGTGGGCTCCTTGGTGGTTCCCCTGATTTACAATCTTGGGCACAACACCAGGGCCTGGTGTCCTGGCATCCCTTCCAGGGCCACGCTGACCGCCCCACAGGCCCTCTGTGCCCCAGGCACACAGGCACGGGGATGCGGGGAGGGGAATAAGTGCCCCGGAACTCGGCCATCCTCGTTCATCAGGACAGAGGGAGCACAGACCTCCCAGGTCGCTGTGCACAGACCCTGGTGACCAGAAGCTCCCTGGCTGTCACTCTGTCTCAGCCCCTCCTGGCCCAGTGGGCAGAGCCTGAGTCCCAGGAAAGTCTGTGGGTCCTGACCCTGGCATCTGGCCGCCCCTGGAAGGCACGTGGGGACGTCAGCTGTGTGTACCTGGTGGCGCCCCTGCAGGGGCTGTTTGGGGCCTGGATGGTTTTACATTTTGATATGGGGCCTTCTAGGGCATTGAGCTCTGTTCTCATTCTAATAGGGCTTCCTGCCCTTTGCCTGGACTCAGTTTTTATTCTATTGTCAGGCTTTCTAGGACATTAAGCTGTAAACAGCAAAGATTCCAAAACTGGAAGGGGAACTCACACTGTCCCTGTATGCTGAAGACGTGGTACTAGAAACAGGAAAGTCGAGAGCCTCCATCAAGCCTGTTAGAACTAAGGAGTGAGTTCAGTAAAGTCAGGGGACACAAACTGACCCTACAGAGCAGAATAGCCTTGCTGTATCCCGTCAATGAGCACTCAGGAAGGAAATGAAGGACGTGACTCCCTTCTCAGGAACATCACAGAGAATAAATAATGAGACAGAAACAAAGTAGCACAAGACTTGTGCACTGAGCCATACCAGGCTCTGGGAGGCCTTCCTGGGCTCGGGGGTGGGAGCCTCATCTTGTGAAAATGTCCGCAGTTCCTGAAGCCACCCTCAGTTTCAATGTCATTCCAATCAAAATCATGGTCGCAGATCTTAGAAATAGGAAAAAAAAGAACCATAACATCCATCCGCCCCCCAAAATGACCCCGGACAACAAATCAGTATTGGAGGAGCAGGCCAGAGAGGGACATGGCACTTTCCTATTTCAAACGATGTCACAGAGACACAGGATATAGCAGTGTTGTTCTCGCGCCCCCGGCTGGCTGTCAGTTAAGCATTCGACAACTGACCTCACCTCCCGTCCTGATCTCGGGGTCCTGAGTTCTAGCCGTGGGCTGGGCCATGGATGAGGCGTGTAGCCTACTTAACAAACCAGACTCAAGGTGGGTGGTCCCGGCATAAGCTGAAGGAGCAGAACAGAGATTCTAGAAGGAATTGTGCTCTGATACAGCTGATTTTTTTAACTTAATTTAATTTAAACCCAATTAATTAACGGATAGTGTATTATACTTTCAGAGGAAGAATTCAGGGATTCACCAGTTGGAGATAACAGCAGTGCATGTGACATCACGTGCCCTCCTTCATGCCGGTCCCCTGTGATCCCCTCACCCGGCGCCTACCCTCCAGCGACCCTCAGTTTGTTTCCTATAATTAAGAGTCTGTATTTCCTGCATCTGTTTTCATCTTATTTGTTTTTCCTTCCCTTCACAGATGTTCATCTGCTTTGCTTCTTTAATTCCACCTATGAATGACACCCCACAGTCATTCTCTTTCCCGACTGACTTATTTCACTTAATATGATTTCTCTAGTTCTATCCGCGTCATTGCAAAGGGTAAGATTTCCTTCTCTTTGGTACCTGAGCACCATTCCTCTCTCTATGACCATCATCTATCTCCCATCCTCTTTATTCATCATCTGCCTGAGGGAACCGAAATACCTCACACAGTGTGGCTACTGTGGACCTGGCTGTTGTGGACATTGGGGTGCAGGTGCCCTGAGTCTCATTGTATCTGTATCTTCGGAGTCAGCTCCAGGCCCTGCACCTGCTGGTCGCAGGGCGTCTGTATTTGTAACTTCCTGAGGAGCCTCCACACTGTTTCCAGGGTGGCTGCACCAGCCCGCAGTCCCGCCCACAGTGGAAGAGTGTTGAGTGAATTTTGCAGGACTTGCTAAAGTCTGGTCCACATTTCATTTTGCAGTCTGTGGGCTCCAATTCCTTGTCCTTAAATATTTCTGGGGAAGCCGGGTGTTGGGCTCCTTTTCAGTGAGACGTTTCCAATGCTAACAGGCCACAGCTGGAGCCTGGAAGGAGGCAGGTGCGGCCCCCTGCACCAGCAAGCCGCCTCCTGCACAGCCTCCTGCAGCGCCTAGCATCGCAAAGGGGGCGCCCAAGCCCAGGCCTCACCCAGGGTGCACGCATGTGCAGTAGGCCTCATCTGCCTGCACTAATAGGAGCCAGTCTGTGCTGGGGAAGCCTGATGAAGACATGGGGACGCATCCACCCTGATGAGCCACAGCCTCCTCAGGACGTGCAGGGAGTCTAAAGGGGGATATTGGGCCGTGTTCATGCTGACAGGAGCACCGGTCCTCTCAGGACCCTCGGTGAGGCTTCAGGAAGATGTTGGCCCGCATACACCCTGATAGGAAACCCTGAGCTACCTCAGGACCCGCGGGGAGGCTTCAGGATATTGTGGGCCCGCATCCACGCTGACAGGAGCCCCTGGGCCACCTCAGGACCCGCGGGGAGGGTTCAGGAAGATGTGGCACCGCGTCCACTCTGGCAGAAAATCCCAGGCCCCTCAGGATATAAGTTGAGGCTTCTGGAAGCTGGGAGCCGCATTCAGAGTGACAGGAGCCACGGCCTCCTCAGTGCCCTCAGTGACATTTTGGTAGTACGTGTGGTCATGTCCACACAAAAGGACGCTGACTTCCTCAGGACCCCTGGTCTAATCTTTGGGAAATATGGGTATGCGTCCATGCGGACAGAAGACCCCAGCCTTGTCAGGGCCTCTGGTGAGGCTTCAGAAAGATGTGGGTGCCGCATGCACACTGACAGGAACCTCCGGCCTCCTCAGGACACACTGTGAAGTTTTGGGAAGATTTGGAGCCCTGTCAATGCTGACAGGAGCCCCCAGCCTCCTCAGGTCTTATGGTGAGGCTTGAGGAAAATGTGGGGCCTCGTGAACACTGACAGGACCCCCGTCCTCCTCAGGACCTGCACTTTGGCTTCGGGAAATATGGGGCTGGGTCTATGCTGACAGGATCCCAGAGCTTCATCAGGACCCACAGTGAGTTTTCTGGGGGATGTGAGGCCATGTCTAGGCTGACAGGAGCCCCTGGCCTCCTGAGGACTTGCTGTGAGGCTTCCAGAGGATGTGAGGCATAGTCCACAGTGACAGGAGACACGGCGTCCTCTGGACCCACTGACTATGACACAGGAACACGTGGGGCCATGTCCGCACTCACAGGAGACTGGCTTCCTCAGGACCCCCTGGAGGACTCTGGATGCGCCGTTGGGGGCCACGTCCATATCAGAACGGACTCCTCTGAACCACAGGGTAAGTGAATGGGTAGAATGAATGGTAGGGTCAGGGGAGGGGAGGCAGTTGGTGGTTAGCCTTAGGTTAGATGTTAGGTATTAGTGATTATACTTATGGTTATGGATTAGAGGTTAGGGTGAGGGATAAGGGTAAGGGTCAGTGGGTAGGAGTTAGGATGTGGGTTAGGGGTAGGGATAGGATTTAGAGTTAGGTTAGGGTTTAGGCTTTAGGGATTAGGGCACGAGTTTTGGAGTTGGGTTTAGGGTTATGGTTAGAGTTAGTGTTGGGCTTAGGTTTGCAGTTAGGGTTAGGGGTTAGGGTGTGAGTTAGGGTTAGGGGTTAGAGTTAAGAGTTAGAGTTAAAGTTAGTGCTAGGTTTAGGGTTAGGGTGAGGGTTAGGATTAGGATAGCGGTTAGGGCTAGGGTTAGGGTTAGTGTTTGGTTAGAGGTTAGGGTTAGGGTCAGGTCAGGGTCAGGGTACGGTTTTGGAAAAGGTTAAGATATAGGGTTAGGGAGCGGGTTAGGGGTTGGTTTTAGGGTACGGGTTAGGGTACAGTTTGGGGTATGAGATAGGATTAGTATTAGAGGGTTAAGGTTAGGGTACAGGTTAAGGTTAGGAATAGGATTTGAATACCATATTTTAAGGTTAGGGTTAGAGGTTAGTGTTCGGGTTAGATTTAAGTTAGGGGTCAGGGTGAAGGGTTCATAATAGAGTAAGAGTTAGCGTGAGGGTTGGCAGGAAGGTTCAGTGAATGTGTATTGGTCTTGGGGTTTGTGTTTGGTTTTCGATTAGTGATGGGTCTTGTTTAAGGGTTAGGTTAACATTATGATTAAGTGTAGTGTTAGGGTTATATCTGTGTATGGTTAGAGTTTGGGTCTTGGCATGTGCCTCCATGGGGACTCCTAGTATCTTGTGTAGTTTAGATTTATGCACTCTATTTCGGTTTTGGGTTCAAAGATAGCCTGACTCCACCAAGTCAGTGGCCTCCCCAGAGAATCAAAATACAGGCTTCCGTTGGGGTCAGAATATACATGGCAGGATTCTGCCGAGCTGAGCTAAGGAGGGGATTTGAGGCTCTAAAGACTCTTTATTTGGATTTTCAGTTGCCTTTCTTTTTTTTTTTTTTTTTAATTTTTTTTTAATTTATTTATTTATTTTTTTTTATTTATGATAGTCACAGAGAGAGAGAGAGAGAGAGAGGCAGAGACACAGGCAGAGGGAGAATAGGCTCCATGCACCGGGAGCCCAACGTGGGATTCGATCCAGGGTCTCCAGGATCGCGCCCCGGGCCAAAGGCAGGCGCCAAACCGCTGCGCCACCCAGGGATCCCTCAGTTGCCTTTCTGATTTTATCTCTAGTGCACACATATTTCATCAATACTACCAATTATTATTTTAAAGTTTTACTTGAATTACTGTTTCTAACACAGTATGATATAGTTTCAGGTTTACCACATAGTGATTCAACCCTTGGATAGAACGCCTGGTACTGGTCACAGGTGTCCTCCACTATCCCCATCCCCTGATTCCCCATCCCCCCCACATATCTCTGGTATTTATTAGTTTATTCTCTGTGGTTAAGAGTGTGGTTTTTTTTTTGTTTGCTTCTCTCATCCCCCCCTCTGCTCCTTTGCCAGTTTGTTTGGTTTCTTAAAATTCACATGTGAATGCAATTGTATGGTATTTGGTATCTGTCTTTCTCTGACTGACTGAGTTCATTTAGCATAAGTCCTTTCCAGTTCTCCTACATCATTGTAAATGGCTTCATTTCATCACTTCTTTTTTTTTAATTTTTTATTTATTTATGACAGTCACAGAGAGAGAGAGAGAGGCAGAGACACAGGCAGAGGGAGAAGCAGGCTCCATGCACCGGGAGCCTGACGTGGGATTCGATCCCGGGTCTCCAGGATCGCGCCCTGGGCCAGAGGCAGGCGCCAAACCGCTGCGCTACCCAGGGATCCCCATTTCATCCCTTCTGATGACCCAGGGATGTCGCAATGGGTATATTTACCACATCGTCTCTGCCCATTCATCAGTCGATGGACATCTGGGCTGTATCCACAGTTTGGCTCTTGTTGATAATGCTGCTACAAACACTGGGCTGCATGTCCCTCTTTGAAACTACTAAACTATTTTGTATCCTCGGGGTAAATACCTAGCTCTGCAATTTTGGAATCGTAGGGTAGCTCTATTTTTAACATCTTTTATAAATTTTTTTATGATAGTCACAGAGAGAGAGGCAGAGACACAGGCAGAGGGAGAAGCAGGCTCCATGCACTGTGAGTCCGACATGGGATTCCATCCCGGGTCTCCAGGTACGCGACATGGGCCAAAGGCAGGTGCCAAACCACTGCACCACCCAGGGATCCCCTTTTTTTAACTTCTCGAGGACCCTCCACAGTGTTTTCCACATTGGCTGCACCTGTTCGTATTGTGATGTATTTCCCCCTTAGGACTGCTTTTGCTGCATCCCAAAGATTTTGAACGGTTGTATGTTCATTCTCATTAGTTTCCATGAATCTTTTTAATCCTTCCTTAATTTCCTGGTTGACCCTTTCGTCTTTTAGCAGGATGATCCTTCACCTCCACGTGTTTGAGCTCCTTCTAAACTTCTTGTTGTGATTTAGTTCTAATTTCGTTTTTTCATTATTTTATTATTTTTTTTAATTTATGATAGTCACACAGTGAGAGAGAAAGAGAGGCAGAGACACGGGCAGAGGGAGAAGCAGGCTTCTAGCACCGGAAGCCTGACGTGGGATTCAATCCCGGGTCTCCAGATTCACGCCCTGGGCCGAAGGCAGGCGCCAAACTGCTGCGCCACTCAGGGATACCTTAGTTCTACTTTCAAGGCATTATGGTCTGAGTATATGCAGGGGACAATCCCAATCTTTTGGTATCGGTTCAAACCCGATTTGTGCCCCAGTATGTGGTCGATTCTGGAGAAAGTTCCATGTGCACTTGAGAAGAATGTGTATTCAGTTGAGTTTGGATGTAAAGTTTTAGATTTCTGTGAAATCCATTTGGTCCAGTGTATCAATTAAAGCTCTCATTTCATTGGATATGTTGTGCTTAGAAGACCTATCGAGGGTAGAAAGAACTAGATAGAAGTCACCAAGTGTAAGTGTATTATTATCTAAGTATTTCTTCACTTTGGTTATTAATTGTTTTAAATATTTGGCAGCTCTCACATATGGGGCAATATATTGAGGATTGTTAAGTCCTCTTGTTGGATAGATCCTTTAAGTATGATTTACTGTCCCTCTTCATCTCTCACTACAGTCTTCGGGGTAAATTTTAGTTTATCTGATATAAGGATGGCTACCCCTGCTTTCTTTTGAGGACCATTTGAATGGTAAATGGTTCTCCAAACATTTATTTTCAGGCTGTAGGTGTCCTTCTGTCTAAAATGAGTCTCTTGTAGACAGCAAATTGATGGGTCCTGCTTTTTTATCCAGTCTGAAACCCTGCGCCTTTTGATGGGGTCATTAAGCCCGTTCACATTCAGAGTTACTATCAACAGATATGAGTTTAGTGTCATCATTATATCTATTCAGCCCTTGTTTTTGTGGATTGTTCCACTGAACTTCTTCTTAAAGGGGAATTTTAAGAGTCCCCCTTAAAATTTCTTGCAGAGCTCGTTTGGAGGTCACTTATTCTTTCAGTTCCTGCCTGTTTTGGAAGCTCTTTATCTCTCCTTCCATTTTGAATGAGATCCTTGTTGGATAAAGTATTCTTGGTTACATGTTCTTCTCATTTAGGATCCTGAATATATCCTGCCAGCCCTTTCTTGCCTGCCAGGTCGCTGTGGAGAGGTCTTCTGTGACCCTAATGCTCCTCCCCATAAAAGTCAGGGATTTCTTGTCTCTTGCTGCTTTAAGGGTCTTTTCTTTATCTTTGGAATTTGCAAACTTCACTATTAAATGTGGAGGTGTTGGACGGTTTTTATTTATTTTAGGGGGGGGAATCTCTCTATTTCCTGGATCTGAATGCCTGTCTCCCTTCCCAGATTAGGAAAGTTTTCAGGTAGGATTTGTTCAAATACATATTCTGGACCTCTGTCCATTTCGACACCCTCGGGAACCCCAATTAAACGTAGGGTTTTCTTCCTCAGGCTGTCGTTTATTTCCCTTAATCTGTCTTTCTGGTCTTTTAATTGTCTCTTTTTCCTCAGTTTCCCTCTTTGCCATCAACTTGTCTTCTATGTCACTCACTTGTTCTTCCACCTCATTAACCCTTGTCGTTAGGACTTCTAGTTTGGATTGCATCTCATTCAATTGATTTTTACTTTCTGCCTGATTGGATCTAAATTCTGCAGTCATGAGTCTATTGAGTCCTTTATGCTTTTTTCTAGAGCCACCAGTAGCTGTATAATAGTGCTTCTGAATTGGCTTTCTGACATTGAATTGTAATCCACATTTTATAACTCTGTGGGAGAGAGGACTGTTTCTGATTCTTTCTTTTGAGGTGAGGTTTTCCTTCTAGTCATTTTGCTCAGTGCACAGTGGTCAAAAACAAGTTGTGTTGGGAAAAGGAGAAAAATAGAGGAGAGAAAGAAGGAAAGAAAAGAGAAAGAGAAAGAGAAAAAAGAATAAAGGAAGAAAGAAGGAAAAAATAGAATAAAAAGAGAAAGAAAAAGAAAGAAAGGGGGAAAAGGTTGGGGGAAGCAATCAGAAATGAAAAAAAAACAGGGGGGAGTATCTTCTTATTCTGTATACTTTAAGTCCCTTGACTTCCCCTGGAACTTGTCCGTCTAGCTGGTCTTCTGGGGGAGTGGCTTGTTATGCTGATTTTCAGGTGTTAGCCCTTTGGGGAGCTGCTCTGCCCCCTGCCTGGTGCAGAGCTCAGTGGGGGTTGTTAACCCCGTGAGGCCCCAGGAGGAACAATCCCAGTGGCAGAGGCCAGCTCTGGAAGCCTGGATTCAGCCCCCCCAGTTACTCCGTAGCAGTCTGATGGTCCAGGAGGCTCCGGGGCAGGGCCTCAGATCTGCTCAGCTCTGGGCAGGAGGGTCCTTGTGGTCTTGGGCCCCCCCCGGCCTCTACCTGTCTCGGGCGAGGCCAGATCTTGGGCTGTGCACCGGAGTCCTGTCCTCCGGGCCTGCACTGTTGGATTCGAGCTCCTGGCTGTGCAGCCGCCTCTCCACCAAACCGCCTCCCCAGCCCCACTGAGCTGCTCCTGGAGCCTCACCGCCCCCTCTGCCCGGAGCCTTTTCCTCTGCCCTAGGCGCCACCGCCAAGCCCCTCCCAGGTTCGTGCAGCCCCTTCAGCACAGAGCCACCGCCCGAGCTCCTTGGAGCTGCTCCAGGGTCAATGCATGTGCCGTGTACCCCTTAGTGAGCTCAGTGGACTCTCTTGGGAATGCAGGTGTCTGTTAGTGTCCCAGGGAGCTCGAGGGCATCCCCACCCTCCAAGGTCCTGTGCTGACTCCCTGCGGGCCCAATTCCACCCTGGAAGGTTGGTTCAGCTCCTGCTTCTCTGGGACAGAGCTCTCCTGACTGGGGGGCACTCGCTGTGGCCATAGCCTGGCTCTTTGCAGGACCCCTCCCCTTGGATGCCCTTTGTTTCTTTATTTCTTTTCCCCCATCTTCCTACCTTGATAGATGCGCGAACTTTTCATACTGTAGCATTCGATCTGGTCTCTTTTTAAATCTCAGGCTGAATTCGTAGATTTTCAGGATGATTTGAAGGTTACTTAGGTAATTTGGTGGGTACAGGTGACTTGGGTACCCTACTCTTCCGCCATCTTGCCCCTCCTCCTGTATGTTGCCTTTTAGCTTTGGTTGTTTCCTTCACCTTGCAGAAGCTTTTCAATTTGATGAAGTCCCAATAGGATGTTTGCTTTTGTTTCCCTCACCTCAGATGCATAACTAGAAAGAGGATCCATGGCCAATATCATAGATGTTGCTGCCTATCTTTTCTTCTTTGTATGGTTTCAGGTCTCACATTTAGGTCTTTCATCCATTTTGAATTCATTTTTTATATATATCGTATAAGAAAGTGGTCCAGTTTCATTCTTCTGCATGTGGCTGCCTGGTTTTCCCAACGCCATTTGTTCTTATCCTGGGGTCAGGGTTAGGGTTTGTTGAAGAGACTGTCTTTGTGCCTTTGGATATTCCTTCCAGCCTTGTTGTCAATTAATGGATCATAGAGTTACAGGTTTGTATCTTGTTTCGGATTTCCATTCTGCTCTATTGATCTAAGCATCTATGGTCGGGAGATCCTTGAACGCTGATTCAAATTCTTTGCCGGTTATCTGTTCAAGTTTCTTATTTCTTCCTTCTTCATTTTTGCTATGTCATATATTTCCAGGAATTGATCTATTTCTTCCAGGTTCTTGGTTGCTGGCATATAATTTTTCATAATGTTTTCTTATAATCATTTGTATTTCTCTAGTGTTGGTTGTTATTTCTCTTTTCCTTTGTGATTTTATTTGGGACCACTCTCTTTTTTTTCTTTGTTCTTTTTTATAGATTTTATCTATGTGTTCATGAGAGACACAGGGAGGCAGAGGTATAGGCAGAGGGAAAATGAGGCTCCATGCAGGGAGCCTGATGTGGGACGTGATCCCCCAGGACCCTGGGATCATGACCTGAGCCAAAGCAGATGCTCAACCACTGAGGCACCCAGGTGCCTTGCTGATTCAATTCCTTTGCTTTTATATGTCTGTTCACATTTTCTATTTCCTCCTATTTAGGTTTCCTCGTGTGACATTTCTAGGGATTTGTCCATTTCTTCCAGGTCTCCCAGTTTGTTAGCGTATAATCTTTCATGGTGTTCTCTTATAGTTGTCTTATTTTTCCGGTGTTGATTGTGATCTCTCTTCTCTCATTTGTGATTTTATTTATTTAGGTCTTTTCTCTTTTCTTGTTGATAAGGCTGGCTAGGGCTTGATTCAATTTATTAATTATTTTGAAGAACCATCTCTTTGTTTCGTTATTCCATTCTACTGCTTCGTTGATTCTGTATTGTTTATTTCTGCTCTCATCTCTATTTTTCCCCTCTTCTATAAGCTTTAGCCTTTGTTTTCTATTCCTTTTCCAGGTCCTTAAGGTGTAGGGTTAGGCTGTGTATTGGAGACTTCTTGTTTCTTGAGGTAGGCCTGTATTGATATGTACTTCCCTCTTAGGACTGCCTTTGCTGCATCCAAGAGGCTTGGAGAAACATATTTTCATTTTCGTTTGTTTTAAATTTCCTCTTTAATTTCCTGGTTGCTCCATTCTCTAGTAGGATGATCATAAACTCAACGTACTTTTGGTCTGTGCAAATTTTTTCTTACTGTCGACTTCGAGTTTCATAGTGTCGTGGTCCGACAATGTACATGGTGTGATATCAACCTTCTTGTACCTGTTGTACCTGTTTAGGGCTGATTTGTGGCCCATGATATGATCTGTTCTGGAGAATGTCCCATGCGCACTTGAAAGGAATGTGTACTCTGCTTTAGGTTGAAATGTTCAGACTATATCTGTTGAGTCCCTGTGGTCCAGTGTGTCAAGGCTATTGTTCCCTTGTTGATTTTCTGTATAGATGATCGGTCCATTGCCATAAGTGGGTGTGAAAATCCGCTGTCATTGTATTATTGTCAGTGAGTTCCTGTAAGTTTGTTGTTAATTGGTTTCTATATTTAGGTACCCCCATGTTGGCAGCATAAATATTTAGTTGTTTCATCTTGATAGTCTTTTTAATTATGAAATAATGCCCTTCTTCATCTCTTCTTACAGTATTTGTTCTTTCTTTTTTGAAATGTAAATATTTTATTTATTTATTCATGAGAGACACAGAGAGCAGCAGAGGCAGAAACATAGGCAGAAGGAGAGGCAGGCTCCACACAGGGAGGCCGATGTGGGACTCGGTCCTGGGATCCCAGGATCACACCCTGCGCCGAAGGCAGATGCTCAACCACTGACCCACCAGGTGTCCCCCAGGGTTTGGTTTCAAATCTAGTTAGTCTGATATAAGTATGGGTCCTCCAGCTTTCGTATGGTATCCATTACCGTGATAGATGGTTTTCCATCCCCTGACTTTCAATCTCTCGGTGTGTATAGGTCTAACGTGAGCATCTTGTTGGCAGCATACAGATGGATTTTGTTTTTTTAATAACGATTTTATTTATGAGGGAGTGAGAGAGAGAGAGAGGCAGAAAATTAGGCAGAGAGAAAAGCATGCTCCCCACCAGGAGCCCAATATGGGACTGGATCCCAGACTCCAGGATCACAGACTGAGTCCAAGGCAGAGGCTCAAACCCTGAGCCACCCAGGCATCCCGGATCCTGTTTTTTAAGCTACTCTGATACCCTATATCTTTTGATTGGAGCAATTTTTCTATCAGCATTCAGAGTGATTATTGAAAAATATGAACTTATTGCCTTTGTGTTACCGGTAGAGTTGGTGTTTCTGGTGACGTTCTCTGGTCCTTTCTAGTCTTTGTTGCTTTTGGTCTCTTTTATTCCCCCACTAGAAGAATCTCTCTTAAAATTCCTTACTGGACTGGTTTAGTGGTCATGAACTGTTTACACTTTGTCTGGGAAATCTTTATCTCTCCTTCTTTCCTGAATGACACCCTTGCTGAAGAAAGAATTCATATGAATTGGACACCTGTAAAAAGAAATTTAAAAACATAAAATAAATTTTTGCTATTTTCATTGAGGAAATGGCATTTAGGAGGAAATGCAGAAGCTGAAAGGGAGGAGGACAGATTTCACCCTCCGTAGCCTTCACAGGGACCTGGTGTCCTTTCCAATGAGGCCCCCCCCCCCTCTGTAGGATGCTTCCTTCCCCTCTGCACCTCTTGTTGGAACCCACCAGGCACATCTCCGTACCTCTGACACCTCTGCAGTCGTGCTTTATACCATCTTCCATGTATCCTTTTGGGGACCACAGCATCGTATATGGAATCATCCGGCTACTTTTTGACACCATTGGGGGGATTCTGCCTTTTGTTGGTTTTGGGGTGTGTGTGTGTCTATCACATGCAGCTATCATGGGCAGCTATCGGATCCTCTGGCTGGGTCACCCAAATGCCGAAATGGTTGGCACAACATCATTTCTGGTGCTGGATCTGGTCAGCTAGCTGGGGTCTCATGGCCCACCCTGTGCTCGCTGGTGCAATGACTTTCAGCTGGAGGGTCAGCTGAGCTGGAAATTCCTGTTCAACCACATTCTCATGACCTGCAGTGGGTCCTGCCAGGCGCCGGGTGCTTCTATTCTCCCCGATGCCTCGCCAGCAGGGAGCCAGATCTTCGGGCCGCTCTGGGGGGAGCTCCTGAGGAGCCGGTTTTCCATGGCGGGAGCCCTGGGGCTGCCTGTGTGTGGGAGTCGGGGTGGGGATGGGGCTGGGGTTCTTCAGTCTGCTGTGCTGCCTGGCTTCAGGCCGAGACCCATGCTCACCCAGCCCCTACTCACTAGGGTGAGGAGGATGCCCTCCATATGCTGGTGTGAGTTATCCAGCACCACAAGGTGTGCAGGCTGTGTCCACCTGGTGCGGGTGGCCCAGGTGCATGAGCTGCAAGTGTGGGACCCAGGAAATTTAACAAAAATCTCCTACCCCTGGGCACACAGAGCAGGACTGATTCCATTTTGTGCTACACCCGCCACTTCCCCTATGACGCTGACATGACCTGATTGTTGTTTAAGGCGCTGCCCCACCCTAGTCAGGCTGCTCAACACACCCTAATCAGAAATCAGCTCATAACAATGTAACCCCGCTTTGTGCCCGCCAAATCTGTGCGCCAATTCGACCAAAGTAATAGGCCAGCTCAAGTGGATACTATAGGGTAAGGTGTCATTCAATCGGCCACCTACGTGTGAACTGACATGACAGTGCAACTTTCTGCGTATCCCATGGGCCACTGGCCCCCATAAAGCTGCTACGCCTTTTAGTCTCGGGGTCCAAGTCTCTGCTCTGCTGTGTCGGGTGCACCTGGACACAAGCTCCAGCTTGTAAAGAAATCCTTGGGAGGGATCCCTGGGTGGCGCAGCGGTTTGGCGCCTGCCTTTGGCCCAGGGCGCGATCCTGGAGACCCGGGATCGAATCCCACGTCGGGCTCCCGGTGCGTGGAGCCTGCTTCTCCCTCTGCCTGTGTCTCTGCCTCTCTCTCTCTCTGTGACTATCATAAATAAATAAAAATTAAAAAAAAAAAGAAATCCTTGGGAGTTTGCAATGGTGTTGGCTCCTCAGTGGTTTCTCAGATTCACAATGTTGGGCACAACACAAGGGCCTACTGTCCTGACATCCCTTCTAGGGCCATGCTGACCGCCCTGCAGGCCCTCTCTGCCCCAGGCACACAGTCAAGGGAATGCAGTGAGGGGAAGAAGAGCCCCACACCCAGCCAGCCACAGCCTCCTGGACAGAGAGAGCACAGACCTCCGGGTCGCTTTGCACAGACCCTGGTGACCTGAGGCTTCCTGACTGTCACTCTGTCCCAGGCCCTCCTGGCCCGTAGGGCGTAGCCTGAGTCCCAGTAAAGTCTGTTGCGTCTTGACCCCGGCATCTGGTCCAGTGGAAGGCACGTTGGGATGTCAGCTGGGTGTTGCTGGCGGCGCCCCTGCAGGGGCTGGTGGGACCTAGGTGGTACCCTGTCCTCCTCTCTGGGGTTCTCTCCATGCCCCGTGAACAGTGTTCTGAGAGACACAGAAATGGGCTGGCTGTGCATTTTCGCACCACAACACTTTATTGACTTTCTACAGCAAACGGGCTCAGAGCCGAGGGTGCATGCCTTCCCCTGGGGAGGGAGACCTTTCTGTCCTTTAGGGGAGGGCAAGAATGACATGGGTTGGGGGGCGGGTGCTGGAGTCCCCCACCTGGGAGCATATGTGGACTCTGGGTGGGGGCGTGTGTCCTGAGGTTTCAGTCTGAGAGATGGTTCTGAGGACAGCAGATCTGACATGGACCTGCAGCTCATGGGCTTCTGCGCTGGGTCCCAACAGGGCAGCTGGACCCCGGCCTCGGGCTCCTTGGTGCCCCAGCACCTGGAGGAGTCTGCCTCCTGGTGTGGGTGTGGGTGGGGCCCACCATCATACCCCAGGGTCCAGGAGTCAACATTCAGCTATGAGAGGGCTCGCTCAGCCCACGGCCAGAATCCAGGGCTGGCCAGGGCCATGAGGGCTAGATCCCATTAGTCTTTGTGTTGGGCCTGGGGCGGAGGCTCAAATCAACCCCAACCCTCACAGAGCCCAGGGCCAGGCCAGCCCAGATCCCCATGGGTTAGGGGCTGGTGTCCTGTGCAGGGTGTGTACGCTAAATGAGGGACAGTGGGCGGAGGCAGGGCACAGTGGGCCCTCTGCACCACTCTCCTGTACTCACCCTGTTGGGGATTCCCTGTCTTCCCTCCTCCCTGTAACCCCTGGGCATTCTATGGGACACCCAGGCTTCTGATGGGAGCAGGGTATCCAGAGAAACCCGGGGAAGCTGAGCATGTCCCACAGGGGGCAACTGCACCGGGTCCTTGCTGAGGGCCGATGGTGTGGTGGTGGATGGTGTGGGGGCAAAGTTATGATGGTGGTGGAGTGTGGGGGATGGTGTAGGGGTGATGGTGTTGGGGTATAGTGTGAGTGGGGATTGTGTGGGGCTGTGTGGGTTTGAGGGGGCTGGTGTAGGTGAGATGCCAATGGGGATGATGATGTCGGGGGATGGTGTGGGAGTGGGGAATGAGGGGGATATCGTGGGGGGCCTGCAGACACAGGGCATCTCCTTCCTCTAAGATGCACAAGGAGACGTCTACAGTTAAAGGCGACTAGTCTGGGGTTTGCAGTGACACCTACCCCTGCCCTGGCTGGACCAGCAGCATTATCTGGGGATCATATACTATTTATGTTTTCAAATTGCAAATTGTCTCAAATTAAATGCATAGAATTTAGAATAACATAAAGCATCGAGAATGGGTGTCACTCTGACCCATCTGACCCTCATGGGATTGATGTTTGTCCTGCTCCAGCAGCGGCCATGCAGCCTGGCCACCAGGTCCGGTTCCTCCCCCCACGTCACCCACCCCATCCCCTGCTTCTCAGGGGGCCGTCCCTCTCCCCTTTGGTGTTCAGCTCCCATGACAACACCTGAAGGCCCCATCCTTCTGGCCTCCTCATCCCCGAGGCATCGGGAGTGTGGGCACGGGAGTCATCCCCAGCATCCTACCATGGAGCAGTGTGTTTTTGGCTTCTATTGCTCCCCCGGCCTCAGAAGCCCCATTTTCCCTACCCAGAAGGACCCGGGCCTCCCTCAGGGCCCTGAATCCCCCTGGCCCAGCAGCCTCACCCGACCCCCTAGCCATCCCAAAATATGGTGTGGCTGCCGAACGTCCTCTTGATGTCCAAGTCTACCTGCGTGATGTCCCTGGAGGAGACCAGGGCCTCCTCCTTCATTTCCTGTGGGAAAACCAGGGAGGAGGAGCAGGCGTCAGGGAAACAGACCCTGACTTCTCACGAGCTGCCATGCTGGGCAGGGAGCCCTGGGGCCACCATGGGAGTGTGTACTGCCGAAACCTCCTTCCTTCCTCTGGGAGGCCGGGCATGGCGGGAGTGCCCACCGTGCCCGTGACACCTGTGTGAGGGCCTGTGCCCAGCTGTTGTGGGCGGGGAGGTGACTGAGTGTCAGCCTGGGTGGGAGGGGATAGGGGTTCAGCCCAGGTGGGAGGGGACATGGGGGTGTTGTGCCCAAGATTGTGAATCTGAGAAACCACTATGGAGCTGACACTGACGCAAACTGACAAGGGTTGATTTCCAAACTCGAGTTTGCGTCCAAGTTCACCCGACACAGAGGAGCAGGGACTTGGACCTCGTGGTGGGTTTTTGCTTAGTTTTAGGACTTGTCTCAGGGACCTCCAGAAGGGCTGGAGTAATTCCTCAAGTTCTGTTTACATTTTGATATGGGGCCTTCAAGGACATTGACCGCTGTTCTCATTCTAATAGGCGTTTCTAGCCCTTGGGGTGGGCTCAGTTCTTATTCTATTGTGGGGCTTTCTAGGACATTAAGCTGCAAACTTTTGTTTTTTTCCCGTAACTGAAGTAATGTAAATTTTACCTCTTCTTCACAGGGGCCTGGGATGAATGGACCTGTTCGAACCCTGAACTTAAAGAGGAAAGACCTTCATTTTCTTGGCCTCCTTGCGTCCCCTCCCATCCTTTCTAGCTCTTTCCCCCTTCCGCAGAGCTCCTGAGAGAGCAATTGCAAAAGACCTCAGCTTGGTAGGGTCTGTTGGGGGACAGGCCCAGGGATTTGGGATCAGGAAGACCTGAGGCACGGGCTTCCCAGCTGTGCAGTGGGATTCCATGCTGCAGACTCTTATTCCTTAAGGCTATCTTGACAACTGACTTTATACATAGAAAAGCTCTCCTTTATCTTTAAAAGATGAAGAGCCAGTCAAAGCCTTTTTTCTCTGCCCATCTGATTGCTCAGATTCCAATGTGAGACGTATTTCCTGTTAATAAGGATAATTTGCTATCCGTAGTACTATGGTTAAAATATTCTGACACAAGTAATTCAGAGGGATGAGCGTTTCTCATCTCTTTCTTCACAGCTCAGTCACTCCTCAGGAAATGGATCGTTATGGATTTGGAAATAACTGAGAGACATTATTACCAATGGTCCTATTATTAGGTGAAGGATCCTTCCCTGAGATTCTTCCCCTGTTTCAACTGACACTGAAACACTTTGAACTCTTTGGAAGACAAATGTCAAGGAAATAAATGTTATGCGCTGCTAATTTTAAATGCACTTGCAATATGGTGTCTATTATAATAGAAGTATTTTTATCTGATTTTTGCTATTTATTATCCATTCCTGTTTTTCAGGTTGAGGAGGCAGTATACGTGTTCATAAGTGTTTTTCTTTCCTTCTGATATAAAATTCTTACTTTGTTTCCATCAAAGGAACTCTTTAAGAATAAGGCAAAAGTTAATTCAACTATTCTTAAAATGTCTTCACATTTGGAGCCTGATTCATTTAAGTCAATTTTCAAAATAAATCTTATTTCTTAGGAAAAAAACAAAGATTTATAGGGAAATTGAGAAGATAGTACAGAGCATTTGCATGCACTTGCACTCAGTTTCTCCAATGATTGATATCTTATATCAGTACGGTACAAATATTAGCTAATAAATCAATATTAAAATATTCGCATTAACCAAAGACGATACTTTTTTCAGATTTCCTTAGTTTTTGCTAAGTTACCACTCCTCATATGACGTTCCATTTGTCCTCCTGTTTTCTTAGGCTCCTCTGGATTGTGACAGTCTTTCAGCCTTTCCTTGTTGTTGTTGCACTGGAACACTTTGAGAAGTAGAGTAGAAATTTTGTAAATTTCCCTCAGTTGAGACATGTCTGTTGTTTATCTCATGATTGAACTGTTTTTGTGGATTATATACAGAGATATACTGCCATTTTTATTATATCATATAAAGGATAGATAATATCAACATGATTTATCAGTCTTGGTATCGATCTGATCATCTTGCTGAGGTAGTGTTTGTCATCTTTCTCCGTAGTTAAGTGATTCTTCTTCTTTCTTCTTCTTCTTCTTCTTCTTCTTCTTCTTCTTCTTCTTCTTCTTCTTCTTCCTATTATTATTATTAATATCACTATATTATCATTATTATTTTAAGTTTTTCATAATATATTTTGTAGAGGGAAGTTACTATGTGTATTCCACGCGTAAGAGTGGGAAGCTATGCTCACCAACTTGACGGTGGAAAGTCTGCACAATTTGTTTGAAATTCTTCTACATGGGAAATTTCTCTTCCTTGTGTGTTGTTTTTTTTTCTTTTTCAAAGATGTTATTTAGGGATCCCTGGGTGGCGCAGCGGTTTGGCGCCTGCCTTTGGGCCAGGGCGCGATCCTGGAGACCCGGGATCAAATCCCACATCAGGCTCCTGGTGCATGGAGCCTGCTTCTCCCTCTGCCTGTGTCTCTGCCTCTCTCTCTCTCTCTGTGACTATCATAAATAAATAAAAAATTAAAAAAAAACAAAGATGTTATTTATTTATTTGAGAGAGAGAGGAGAGAAAAACCATGAGTGAGAGGGGCAGATGGACAGGGAGAAGCAGGTTCCCTGCTGAACAGGGAGCCTACATTGGGACCTGGATCATGATCTGACTTAATGCAGAAGCTTAACTGACTGAGCCACCCAGGTGCCTCTATTTCTTTCTTTCTTCTTTGTTTCTTTCTTTGTTTCTTTCTTTGTTTCTTTCTTTCTTTGTTTCTTTCTTTCTATAATAAATTTACTTTTTATTGGTGTTCAATTTGCCCACATACAGAATAACACTCAGTGCTCATCCCGTCAAGTGCCCCCCTCAGTGCCCGTCACACATTCACACCCACCCCTGCCCTCCTCCCCTTCCATCACCCCTAGTTCGTTTCTCAGAGTTAGGAGTCTTTATGTTCTGTCTCCCTTTCTGATATTTCCCACACATTTCTTCTCCCTTCCCCTATATTCCCTTTCACTATTATTTATATTCCCCAAGTGAATGAGAACATACAATGTTTGTCCTTCTCCAATTGACTTACTTCACTCAGCATAATACCTTCCAGTTACATCCACGTCGGAGCAAATGGTGAGTATTTGTCGTTTCTAATGGATGAGCAAGGCCCACCTTTTCTCTCCCTTCATCTTCTGAGTCTCCTATGACATGATTGTTATTGTTTTAATAAGTGGCTGAGTTCCCTAAATCTGTCTCTGTGGTCCATAACTTTCGTTGTTTTTAAGGCTTCCACTTGGGACTGCATCTCAGTTATAGCATTTTTAACGTTGGCCTGACTAAATTTTAGTTCTTTTATTTCTACAGTAAGGGATGCTCTAGTTTTCTGTTGTGCTCTTTTTCTAGCCCAGATGCTATCTTTATAATCATTGTTTTAAACTCTAGTTAGACATCATATATTTGTATTGATGGACTTCCTGGCTGTGAGTACTACCTCATGTTATTTTATGGAGTTGAATTTCTACATCTCATTATTTTTTCCAGAAAAGAAAGAAGGAAGAAATAGAAAAAACAAGAAAAACAATAACAACTTCCCTCCCCCCCCCAAAAAAAAACACCGGATTATTTTGGCCTCCTTGTTAAAAGATTCTAAATCCCAAAATAACAAACACAATTAAAGTACCATGAGTGTAAAAATAAGAAATATATATGGTACGTACATAAAAATTAAAATAAGGCAATTAATAAAATAGAATCAAAGAAAATAAATGAAAATAAAGCACAAATTACAAAGGAAGCTAGACCCTACTTTCCAGGCAGTGCTGAATCTCTACAGCCTCTGTGGTCCGACAACTTGTTGGCCGTGAGTGGTCTGTGCGGTGTCTGGGGATGGCCCATGGTGCTGTCAGGTGCACATCTGCCTAGGTGATGCACCTGCAGGGTCAGGGGCCGGGTGGGTTTCAGTGACTCTTGCCTCCAGCGGGTGGCACTGTGCTGCTCCCTGAGACTCAGCGCTGTTTGGCATGATGCTGGTGGGGATGCTGGGTCCTCTGGGTCTGAGGCTGATCATCCCACCCCCAGCCTGCAGGCCCTCCACAGAGGAGCCCCCAAGCTCATTTCTCAGAATCCTGCTTTCACTCTGCCTATGTCCGAGCTGCTTTTGGTTTTGTTTTTTTTACCTCAGACTGTTGTGCCCAAGATTGCGAATCCGAGAAACCACCAAGAAGCCCACACCGAAGCAAACACACAATGGTTTATTTATAAGCTCAAGCTGGTATCCGAGTATACCCGACACAGCGGAGCAGGGACTTGGACCCCGAGGTGGGTTTTAGCTTAGTTTTAACGGCTTATCTCAGGGACCTCCAGAAGGGCTAGAGGAATTCCTCGAGTTCTGTTTACATATTGATATGTGGCCTTCAAGGGCATTGAGCTCTGTTCTCATTCTAATAGGGGCTTCCTGCCCTTGGCCTGTGCTCAGTTTTGATTCTACTGTGGAGCTTTCTAGGACATTAAGCTGTAAACAGCAAAGGTTCCACACCTGGAAGGGGTATGTCACACTGTTGCTATATGCTGAAAATGCGGTACTGGAAACAGGAAACCCAGGAGCCTCCACCAAAACGTGTTAGAACTAAGGAGTGAGTTCAGTAAATTCACGGACACAAACTGACCCTACAGAGCAGAGTAGCCTTGCTGTGTCCCGACAATGAGCACTCAGGAAGGAAAGGAAGGACGTGAAGGCCTTCTCAGGAGCATCAAGGAGAATAAATAATGAGACTGAACCAAAGGAGCACAAGACTTGTGCACTGAGCCATACCAGGCTCTGGGAGGCCGTCCTGGGCTCATGGGGTGGGAGCCTCATCTTATGAAAATGTCTGCAGTTCCTGTAGGCACCCTCAGTTTCAATGTCATTCCTATCAAAATCATGGTGGCAGGTCTTAGAAGTAGGAAAAAAAATCCATAACATCCATCCGCCCCCACAAATGACCCGGGACAGCAAATCAGTATTTGAGAAGCAGGACAGAGCGGGATGCAGCACTTTCCGATTTCAAATGATGTCACAGAGACACAGGATAAAGCAGTGTGGTTTTCGGGCCCCCACCTGGCTCCGTTGGTTAAGCATCCGACTCCTGACCACACCTCCTGTCCCGATATTAGGGTTGGTGAGTACTAGCCCTGGGCTAGGCCATGGACGAGGCATGGAGCCTATGTAGGCAAACCAGTCCCACGGCGGGTGGTCCCAGTATAAGCTGAATGAGCAAAACAGAGAGTCCAGAAGGAAATGTGCTTTGATACAACTGATTTTTTAACTTAATTTAATTTAAACCCAATTAATTAACGTATAGTGTATTATACTTTCAGAGGAAGAATTCAGGGATTCACCAGTTGGAGATAACAGCAGTGCTCATGACATCACATGCCCTCCTTCATGCCGGTCTCCTGTTAACCCACACCCCGCCTCCAACGACCCTCAGTTTGTTTCCTATCATTAAGAGTCTGTATTTCCTGCAACTGTTTTCATCTTGTTTTTCCTTCCCTTCACAGTTGTTATATGCTTTGCTTCTTTAATCCCACCTATGAATGACACCACACGGTCATTCTCTTTCCTGACTGACTTATTTCACTTAACAGGATCCCTCTAGTTCTATCCACGTCATTGCAAATGGAAAGATTTCTTTCTCTTTGATAGCTGAATACCATTCCTCTCTCTATGACCATCATTTATCTCCCATCCTTTTTATCCATCATGTGCCCGAGGGCACCGAGGCTCCTCCCACAGTGTGGCTACTGTTGACCCGGACACTGTGAACATCAGGACATGCAAGTGTCCCGATTCTCACTGCATCTGTATCTTCGGAGTGAGCTCAGGCCTTTCACCTGCTGGTCGCAGGGCGGCTCTATTTGTAACTTCCTGAGGAGCCTCCAAACTGTTTCCAGGGTGGCTGCACCAGCCCGCAGTTCCGCCCACAGTGGAAGAGGGTTGAGTGAGTTTTGTGGGATGTGGTAAAAGTCTGGTCCACATTTCATTTCGCGTCCTGTGGGCTCCAATTCCTTGTCCTTTAGTATTTCTGGGGAAGCCGGGTGTTGGGCTCCATTTCAGTGAGACGTTTCCGAAGCTAACAGGCCACAGCTGGAGCCTGAAAGGAGGCAGGTGCTGTCCCTGAAGCGCCCGCTGTCTCCTGCACAGCCTCCTACAAAGCCTGAGCGTCCCACAGGGGGCGCCCGAGCAGAGGCCCCACCCAGGGGGCATGAATGGGCAGTACGCCTAATCTGCCTTCAATAACAGGAGCAAGCCTGTGCTGTGGCAGGCCTGAGGTGGACGTGGGGAAGCATCCACGCTGACGAGCCACAGGTTCAGGAAATTGTGGGCTTGCATCCAGGCTGCAAAGAGCCCCTGGGCCACTCAGGACCCACGGGGAGTCTTCAGGAAGATATGGGCCCACATCCACGCTGACAAGAGCCCCTGGGCCACCTCAGGACATAAGTTGAGGCTTCTGGAAGTTGGGGTCCGCATTCACGGTGACCGGAACCCCGGTCTCCTCAGAACCCTCAGTGATGTTTGGGAGGACGTTGGGTGACATCTACACAACAGGATGCTGACTTCTTTAGGACCCCCGGTGTAGACTTGGGGAAATATGGGATACGTCCATGCGGACAGAAGACCCCAGCCTTGTCAGGGCCTGTGGTGAGGCCTCAGAAAAATGTGGGTGGCCAACCCACACTGACAGGAGTCTCCAGCCTCCTCAGGACCCACTGTGAAGTTTTTGGAAGATTTGTGGTCACATCTATGCGGACAGGAGCCCCCAGCCTCCTCAGGTCTTATGGTGAGGCTGAGGAAAATGTGGGGCCACGTCTATCCTGACAGGACCTGGACTTTGGCTTATGGAAATATGGGGCTGCGTCTATGCTGACAGGAGCCCACAGCCTCCTCAGGATGCGCCGTGAGTTTTCTGGGGGATGTGGGGCCATGTCCAGGCTGACAGGAGCCCCCGGCCACCTGAGGACCTGCTTGAGGCTTCCAGAGGATGTGAGGCATAGTCCACAGTGACAGGAGACCCAGCATCCTCAGGACCCGCTGACTATGACTCAGGAACACGTGGGGCCACGTCCACACTCACAGGAGCCCTGCTTCCTCAGGCCCCCCTGGAGGACACTGGAGGCTCCGTTGGGGGCCAAGTCCACATCAGAAGGGACTCCTCTGAACCACAGGGTAAGTGAATGGGTAGAATGAATGGTAGGGTCAGGGGAGGGGAGGCAGTTGGTGGTTAGGCTTAGGTTAGATGTTAGGTGTTTGTGATTAAGCTTATGGTTACGGATTACAGGTTAGGGTGAGGGATAAGGGTAAGGGTCAGTGGTTAGGAGTTAGGATGGGTGTTAGGGATTAGGGAACGGGGTTAGGGTTAGTGATAGGATTTAGAGTTAAGTTTAGGGTTTAGGCTTTAGGGATTAGGGCAGGAGGTTTGGAGGTGGGGTTAGGGTTATGGTTACAGTTAGGGTTGGGCTTAGGTTTCCATTTAGGTTTAGGGGTTAGGGTGTGAGTTAGGGTTAGGGGTAAGGGTTAGCGGTTAGGGTAAAATGCTATGTTTAGGGTTAGGGCGAGGGTTAGGTTTAGGATAGGGGTTAGTGCTAGGTTTAGGGTTAGTGTTTAGTTAGGGATTAGGGTCAGGTCAGGGTCAGGGTATGGTTTTGGAAAAGGGTAAGAGATAGGTTTAGGGTGTAGTTTAGGAGTTAGTTTTAGGGTACAGGTTAGAGTACAGTTTGGGGTATGTGATAGGATTGGTATTGGGTTAAGGTTAGGGTACAGGTTAAGGTTAGGAATAGGATTTGAGTATATTAAGTTAAGGTTAGGGTTAGAGGTTAGGGTTAGATTTAATGTAGGGGTCAGTCTTAAGGGTTTAGAATAGGTTTAGGATTTAGGGTGAGGGTTGGCAGAAAGTTTCAGTGAATGTGTTTTGGTTGGGGTTTGTGTTTGGTTTTCGATTAGTGATGGGTTTTGTCTAATGGTTACGTTAACATTAGGATTAAGTATAGGGTTAGGGTTATGTCTGTGTATGGTTAGAGTTTGGGTCTTGGCATGTGCCTACACTCGAACTCCTAGTATTGGGCAGTTTAGTTTTATGCACTCTAGGTTTTGGGTTCAAAGATAGCATGACTCCACCAAGTCAGTGGCCTCCCCGGAGAATCAAAATACAGGCTTCTGCTGGGGTCAGAATAGACATGGCAGGCTTCTCCCGAGCTGAGCTAAGGAGGGGATTTGTGGGTCTAAAGACTCTTTATTTGGATTTTCAGTTGTCTTTCTGATATTATCTCTACTGCGCCCATGTTTCATCAATACTACCAATTATTATTTTAAAGTTTTACGTGAATTCCTGTTTGTAAACACAGTATGATATAGCTTCCGGTTTACCACATAGTGATTCAACCCTTGGATACAACGCCTGGTACTAGTCACAGGTGCCCTCCACTGTCCCTATCCCCTGATTCCCCATCCCCACCTTCCTCTGGTATTTATTAGTTTATTCTCTGTGACTAAGAGTGTGTCTCTTGGTTTGCTTCTCTCATCCCCCCTGAGCTCCTTTTCCAGTTTGTTTGGTTTCTTAAAATCCACATGTGAATGCAATTGTATGGTATTTGGTATCTGTCTTTCTCTGACTGAGTTCATTTAGCATAAATCCTTTCCACTCCTTCCACGTCATTGTAAATGGCTTCATTTCATCCCTTCTGATGACCGAGTGATGTCGCAGTGTGTATATTTACCACATCTTTCTGCCCATTCATCTGCCGATGGACATCAGGGCTGTATCCACAGTTTGGCTGTTGTTGATTACGCTGCTAAAAACACTGTGCTGCGTGTTTAGAATCTACTAAAGTACTTTTGTATCCACGGGGTAAATACCTAGCTCTGCAATTTTAGAATCGTAGGGTAGCTCTATTTTTAACTTCTTTTTAAAAAAATTTTTTTATGATAGTCACAAAGAGAGAGGCAGAGACACAGGCAGAGGGAGAAGCAGGCTCCATGCACTGGGAGCCCGACGTGGGATTCCATCTCGGGTCTCCAGGATCGTGCCCAGGGCCAAAGACAGGCACCAAACCACTGCACCACCCAGGGATCCCCTTTTTTTAACTTCTCGAGGACCATCCACACTGTTTTCCACAGTGGCTACATCTTTTTGCATGCCCACCAGGAGTGTAAGGGTGCTACCCCTTCTCCATAGCCTCACCAACACCTGTTGTTTCTTGTGTTGTTAATATTCGCCATTATGATGGTTGTCAGGTGACATATAATTGTGGCTTTGGTTTGCATTTCCCTGATGATGGGTGACGCTTAGTGTCTTTCCGTGTGTCTGGTGGCCATCTGGCTGTCTTGTCAGAGACAAAGTCCATTCATTTTTCTGCCCATCTCCAGTTGCATAATTTGTTTTTAGCATCTTGAGATTTATATTTCCTTTATGTGTTTTGCATACTAACTCTTCACTGGATGTGTTGTTTACCAATTACTCCTTTCATTTTGTATGTTGCCTTTTAGCTTTGGTTTTTTCCTTCATTTTGCGGAAGCTTTTCAATTTGATGAATTCCCAATAGTATTTTTGCTTTTGTTTCCTCACTTCAGAGTCATATCTAGAAAGAAGATCCAGGGATCTCTGGGTGGCGCAGCGGTTTAGCGCCTGCCTTTGGCCCAGGGCCCGATCCTGGAGACCTGGGATTGAGTCCCACGTCAGGCTCCCTGCATGGAGCCTGCTTCTGTCTCTGCCTATGTCTCTTTCTCTCTCTCTCTCTGTGTGACTATCATAAATAAATAAAAATTAAAAAAACAAATTTGTATATATATATATATATATATATATATATATATATATATATATATATAAAAGAAGATCCAATGGCCAACGTCAAAGACGTTGCTGCCTATCTTTTCTTCTTTGTATGGTTTCAAGTCTCACATTTAGGTCTTTCATCCATTTTGAATTTATTTTTTATATATATGGTGTAAGAAAGTGGTGCAGTTTCATTCTTCTGCATGTGGCTGCCTGGTTTTCCCAATACCATTTGTTCTTTTCCTGGGGTCAGGGTTAGGGTTTGTTGAAGAGACTGTCTTTGTGCTTTGGATATTCCGTCCTGCCTTGTTGTCGATTAATGGATCATAGAGTTACAGGTTTGTATCTTGCTTCGGCTTTCCATTCTGTTCTATTGATCTAAGCATCTCCTGCTGGGAGATCCTTGATTACTGATTCAATTTCTTTGCTGGTTATCTGTCTGTTCAAGTTTCTTATTTCTTCCTTTTTCATTTTTGCTATGTTATATATTTCCAGGAATTGATCTATTTCTTCCAGGTTCTAGGTTGCTGGCATATAATTTTTCATAATGTTCTCTTATAATAGTTTGTATTTCTCTAGTGTTGGTTGTAATATCTCTTTTCTCATTTGAGATTTTATTTGGGTCCTTCATTTTATCTTTTTTCTTTTTAAGGATTTACTTATGGATTCATGAGAGACACAGAGAGGCAGAGGTATAGACACAGGGAAATTGAGGCTCCATGCGGGGAGCCTGATGTGGGACTTGATTCCCCCAAGACCCCTGGATGATGACCTGAGCCAAAGCAGATGCTCAACCACTGAGGCACCCAGGTGTCTTGCTGATTCCAATCCTTTGCTAGTTATGGGTCTGTTCACATTTTTTATTTCTTCCTATTTCAGTTTTGCTCATTTACACATTTCTAGGCATTTGTCCATTTCCTCCAGGTCTCCCAGTATGTTAGCGTATAATCTTTCATAGTATTCCCTTATAATTGTCTTATTTTTCTGGTGTTGATTTGTTCTCTCTTCTCCCATTTGTGATTTTATTTATTTAGGTCTTTTCTCTTTTCTCGTTGATAAGGCTGGCTAGGGCTTGATCCAATTTCTTAATTATTTTGAAGAACCAGCTCTTTGTTTCGTTATTCCATTCTACTGCTTTGTTGTTTATGTATTGTTTATTTGTGCTCTCTTTATTTTCCCCCTCTTCTATAGGCTTTAGGCTTCGTTTACTAATCATTTTCCAGCTTCTTAAGGTGTAGGGTTAGGCTGTGTATTGAGGACTTCTTGTTTCTTGAGGTAGGCCTGTATTGCTATCTACTTCCCTCGTACGACTGCCTTTGCTACATCCCAGAGGTTTGGAGAAACATGTTTTTATTTTCATTTGTTTTGAATTTCCTCTTAATTTCCTGGTTGCTCCATTCATTCTCTAGTAGGATGTTAATAATCTCCACGTATTTTTGGTCTGTCCAAATTTTTTCTTACTGTTGACTTCGAGTTTCATAGCGTCGTGGTCCAAAAATGTACAGGGTGTGATATCAACATTCTTGTACCTGTTGTACCTGTTGAGGGCTGATTTGTGGGCCATGATATGACCTGTTCTGGAGAATGTCCCATGTGAAATTGAAAGGAATGTGTATTCTGCTTTAGGAAGAAATGTTCAGACAATATCTGTTGAGTCCTGTGGTCCAGTGTGTCAAGGCTATTTTTCCCTTGTTGATTTTCTGTATAGACGATCGGTCCATTGCCATAAGTGGGTGTTAAAATCCGCTGTCATTGTATTATTATCAGTGAGTTCCTGTACGTTTGTTGTTAATTGGTTTCTATATTTAGGTACTGCCATTTTGGCAGCATAAATATATAGTTGTTTGATCTTGATAGAGAGTCTTTTTAATTATGAAATAATGCCCTTCTTCATCGCTTGTTACAGTATTCTTTCTTTTTTGAAATGTAAATATTTTATTTAGTTATTCATGAGAGACACAGAGAGCAGCAGAGGCAGAAACATAGGCAGAAGGAGAGGCAGGCTCCCCAAATGGAGGCCGATGTGGGACTCGGTCCTGGGATCCCCAGGCATACAGGCATGGGGATGATGGGCGGAGGAGGGGCCCCGGAACACGGCCTGCCCCAGCCCCCTTGACAGAGGGAGCACAGACATCTGGGTGGCTTTGCACAGAAACTGGTGACCTGAGGCTTCCTGGCTGTCACTCTGTCCCAGCCCCTCCTGGCCCAAGGGGCACAGCCTGAGTCCCAGTAAAGTCTGTCAGGTCCTGAACCTGGCATCCGGCCGCCCCTGGAAGTCACATGGGGAGGTCAGCTGGGTGTGGATGGTGTCACCCCTGCAGGGGCTGGTGGGGCCTGGGTGGTGCCCCCTCCTCCTCCCTGGGGGTCTCTCCAAGCCCCGTGCAGTGTTCTGGGAGTCACAGAAAAGGGCTGGCTGTGCATTTTCGCACCACAACACTTTATTGACTTTCTACAGCAAACGGGCTCAGAGCCGAGGGTGCACGCCTTCCCCTAGGGACGGAGAGCTTTCTGTCCTTTAGGGGAGGGCAAGAATGACACGGGTTGGGGGGGCAGGTGCTGGAGTCCCCCACCTGGGAGCATGTGTGGAATCCGGGTGGGGGCGTGTGTCCTGAGGTTTCAGCCTGACAGACGGTTCTGAGGACAGCAGAGCTGACCTGGACCTGCAGCTCATGGGCTCCTGTGCTGGGTCCCCACAGGGAGCTGGACCCCGGCCTCGGGCTCCCAGGTACCCCAGCACCTGGAGCAGCCTGCCTCCTGGTGTGAGTATCGGTGGGACCCACCAGCCTACCCCTGCTCTCCCCACACTGGAGTGTCCCAGGATCCAAAGGGCGCCCTAGGTCAGCGACCTGGATCAGTGGGGTATGCCCAGGGCCCAAGAGCCCTCATCCAGCTGTGAGACGGCTTGCTCAGCCCGGGGCCAGAATCCAGGGCTGGCCAGGGCCGTGGGGGGCTGGATCCCATTAGTCTTTGTGTTAGGCCTGGGGGAGGGCTCAAATCAACTCAGCCCCCACAGAGCCCAGGGCCAGGTCATCCCAGGTTCCTATGGGTTAGGGGCTGGTGTCCTGTGCAGGGTGTGCCGCCCTCCAGGAGGGACAGTGGGCGGAGAGAGGACACGGTGGATCCTCTGCACCACTCACCTGCATCCACCCTGTTGGGGCCTCCCTGTCTTTACAGCTCCCTGCAACCCCTGGGTACTCTATGGGACACCTGGGCTTCTGATGGGATCAGGGTATACAGAGAAACTCGGGGAGGCTGAGCATGTCCCACAGGGGGCATCTGCACCAGGTCGTTGCTAGAGATAAATGGTGTGGGGGTGGATCCTGTGGGAGCAGGGGTATGATTGTGGTGGAGTGTGGGGGATGGTGGAGGGGGAATGGTGTTGGGGTATAGTGTGGGTGGGGATTGTGTGGGGCTGTGTGGGTGTGAGGGGGATCATTTAGGTGGGATGCCTTTGGGGATGATGATGTAGGGGGATGGAGTGGGAGTGGGGAATGAGGGGGATGTCGTGGGGGGCCTGCGCACACAGGGTATCTCCTTCCCCTAAGATGCACAAGGAGACATCTACAGTTCAAGGCGACCCCAGTCTGGGGTTTGTTGTGACACCTGCCCCTGGGGTGCGGTGTGGTCAGTGCAGGGCCGTGGCTGGACCGGGGGCATTATCTGGGGGTCATTATAATATGCATGCTTTCAAATTGCAAATTGTCTCAAATTAAATGCATAGAATTTAGAAATATATAAAGCACCGAGAGTGGGTGTCACTCTGACCCGTCCAACCCTCATGGGATCGATGTGTATCCTGCTCCAGCCGCGGCCATGCCACCTGGCCCCCAGGTCCGGTTCCTGCCCCCCACATCTCCCACCCTATTCCTTGCTTCTCATGGGGCCGTCCCTCTCCCCTTTGGTGTTCAGCTCCCATGGCAACCCCTGGAGGCCCCATCCTAGTGGCTTCCTCATCCCTGAGGCCCAGAGGGGTGGGCACGGTGGTCATCCCAATCACCCTACCATGGAGTGGTGTGTTGTTGGCTGCTGTTGCTCCCCCTGGTGTCAGAAGCCCCGTTTTCCCTACACAGAAGCCCCCGGAGCCCCAAAGCCCCCTGGCCCAGCAGCCTCACCCGACCCCTAGCAGTCCTAATATATGATGTGGCTACCGAACGTCCTGTTGACGTCCAGGTCTACCTGCGTGATGTCCCTGGAGGAGACCAGGGCCTCCTCCTTCATTTCCTGTGGGAAAACCAGGGAGGAGGAGCAGGCGTCAGGGACAGACCCCGACTTGTCACGAGCTGCCGTGCTGGGCAGGGAGCCCTGTGGTCACCATGGGAGTGTGTCTTGCCAAAACCTCCTTCCTTCCTCTGGGATGCCAGGGATGGGGGGATTCCCCTCCCCCCCGTGCCCGTGGGACCTTTGTGAGGGCCTGTGCCCAGTTGTTGTGGGCGGGGAGGTGACGGAGTGTCAGCCTGGTTGGGAGGGGATAGGGGTTCAGCCAAGGTGGGAGGGGACATGGGGGTATTGTGCCCAAGATTGCGTATCCGAGAAACCACTAAGGAGCTGACACCGATGCAAACACACAAGGGTTGAATTCCAAACTCGAGTTTGCGTCCCAGTACACCCAACAGAGTGGAGCAGAGACTAGGACCGGGAGTTGGGTTTTAGCTTAGTTTAAAGGGCTGGTCTCAGGGACCTCCAGAAGGGCTGGAGCAATTCCTCAAGTTCTGCTTACATTTTGATATGGGGCTTTCAAGGGCATTGAGCTCTGCTCTCATTCTAATAGGGGCTTCCTGCCCTTGGCCTGGGCTCTGTTTTGATTCTATTGTGGGGCTTTCTAAGACATTAAGCTGTCAACTTTTGTTTTTTTCCTGTAACTGAAGTAATGTAAATTTCATCTCTTCTTCACAGGGGCCTGGGATGGCTGGGCGTGTGCGAATGCTGAATTTAAATTGGAATGGCCTTAATGTTCTCAGCCTCCATTTATCCTGTCCCATCCTATCTAGTTCCTTCCCCCTTCCAAAGAGCTCCTAAGAGAGCAATTGCAAATGACCTCAGCGTGGCATCCTGTGTTGGGGGGACAGGCCCAGTGATTGTGATCAGGAAGACCTGGTGTGTGGGTGTCCCAGCTGTGCAGCAGGATTCGATGCTGCTGACTCTTCTTCCCTAAGGCTATCTTGACAACTGACTTTGTACATAGAAAAACTCTCCTTTGTCTTTAAAAGATGAGGAGCGGGTCAAAGTGTTTTTTCTCTGCCCATCTGATTGCTCAGATTCCAATGTGAGACGTATTTCCTGTTAATAAGGATAATTTACTATCCGTAGTACTATGGTTAAAATATTCTGACACAAGTAGATCAGAGGGATGAGGGTTTCTCACCTTTTTCTTCACAGTTCAGTCACTCATTAGAAAATGCATCTTTATGGATTTAGAAAGTACTGAGAGACATTATTGCCAATGGTCCTATTATTATGTGAAGGATTCTTCCCTGAGATTCTTCCCCTGTTTCAACTGACACTGAAACACTGTGAACTCTTTGGAAGACAAATGTCAAGGAAATAAATGTTATGCGCTGCTAATTTTAAATGCACTTGCAATATGGTGTCTATTGTACTAGATGTATTCTTATCTGTCTTTTGCTATTTATTATCCTTTACTGCTTTTCAGGTTGAGGAGGCATTATACGTATTCATAAGTGTTTTTCTTTCCTTCTGATCTAAAATTCTTACTATGTTTCCATCAAAGGAACTCTTTAAGAATAAGGCAAAGTTAATTCAACTATTCTTAAAATGTCTTCACAGTTGGAGCCTGATTCATTTAAGTCAATTTTCAAAATAAATCTTATTTATTAGGAAAAAAACAAAGATTTATAGGGAAATTGAGAAGATACTACAGTGCATTCACATGCACTTGCACTCAATTTCTCCAATTATTGATATCTTATATTAGTGCGGTACAAATATTAGCTAATGTATCAATATTAAAATAGTCACAATAACTAAAGACCACACTTTATTCAGATTTCCTTAGTTTTTGCTAAGTTACCATCCCTCATATCACATTCCATTTGTCCTCATGTTTTCTTAGCCTCCTCTGGATTGTGACAGTCTTTCAGCCTCTCCTTGTTGTTGTTGAACTGGAACACTTTGAGAAGTAGAGTATTTTGTAAAATTTCCCTCAGTTGGGACATGTCTCATTTATCTCATGATTGAACAGTTTTTGTGGATTATATACAGAGATATACTGCCATTTTCATTATATCATATAAAGGATAGATACTATCAACATGATTTGTCAGTCTTGGTATCAATCTGATGATCTTGCTGAGGTAGTGTTTGTCACCTTTCTCCGCAGTAAACTGATCCTTTATTATTATTATTAATTATTATTATTATATTATCAATATTATTTTAAGTTTTTCACATTATATTTTGTAGAAGGAAGTTACTATGTGTATTCCACACATAAGAGTGGGAAGCTATGCTCATGAACTTGACAGTGGAATGTCTGCAAAAATTGTTTGAAATATTTCTACATGGGAGATTTCTCTTCCTTGTGGGTTTGTTTCTTTTTCAAATGTATTTTTTATTTATTTGAGAGAGAGTGGAGAGAAAAAGCATGAGCGAGAGGGGCAGAGGGAGAGGGAGAAACAGGTTTCCTGCTGAACAGATAGCCTGCCTTGGGACCTGGATCATGATCTGAGCCTAAGGCAGAAACTTAACTAACTGAGCCACACAGGTGCCACTCTACTTTCCTTCCTTCCTTCCTTCCTTCCTTCCTTCCTTCCTTCCTTCCTTCCTTCCTTCCTTCCTTCCTTCCTTTCCCTTCCTTTCCCTTTCTTTCTTTCTTTCTCTCTTTCTTTCTTTCTTTCTTCTTTTTTCTTTCTTCTTCTTTTAATAATAATTTTATTTTTTATTGGTGTTCATGTCGCCAACATACAGAATAACACCCAGTGCTCATTCCGTCAAGAACCCCCCTCAGTGCCCGTCACCCATTCACCCGCACTCCCTGCCCCCCTCCCCTCCCAGCATCCCTAGTTACTTTCTCAGAGTTAGGATTCTTTATGTTCTGTCTCCATTTCTGATATTTCCCACACATTTCGTCTCCATTCCCTTATATTCCTTTTCACTATTATTTATATTTACGCATTGAATGACAACATATGTTTGTCCTTCTCTGATTGACTTACTTCACTCAGCATAATACCCTCCAGTTCCATCCACATTGAAGCAAATGGTGGTTATTTGTCGTTTCTAATGGCTGCGTAATATTCCATTGTATACATAAACCACATCTTCTTTATCCATTCATCTTTCGATGGACACCATGGCTCCGTCCACAGTTTCGCTATTGTGGACATTGCTGCTATACACATCAGGGTGCAGGTGTCCCAGCGTTTTATTGCATCTGAATCTTTGAGGTAAATCCCCAACAGTGCAATTGCTGGGTCGTAGGGCAGGTCTATTTTTAACTCTTTGAGGAACCTCCACACAGTTTTCCACAGTGGCTGCACCAATTCACATTCCCACCAACAGTGTAAGAGTCTTCCCTTTTCTGCGCATCCTCTCCAACATTTGTTGTTTCTTGCCTTGTTAATTATCCCCATTCAGTGGTGTGAGGTGGTTCTCATTGTGGTTTTGATTTGTATTTCCCTGATGGCAAGTAATGCAGAGCATTTTTCCATGTTCATGTTGGCCATGTCAATGTCTTCCTCTGTGAGATTTCTCTTCATATCTTTGCAAATATCTTCTCCCATTCTGTAGGTTGTCTTTTAGTTTGGTTGACTGTATCCTTTGCTGTGCAAAAGCTTCTTATCTTGATAAAATCACAATAGTTCATTTTTGCTTTTGTTTCTTTTGCCTTCGTGGATTTATCTTGCAAGAAGTTACTGTGGCCAAGTTCAAAAAGGATGTTGCCTCTGATCTCCTCTAGGATTTTGATGGACTCTTGTCTAACATTTAGATGTTTCATCCATTTTGAGTTTATCTTTGTTTATGGTGAAAGAGAGTAGTCTAGTTTCATTCTTCTGCATGTGGATGTCCATTATCCCTGCACCATGTATTGAAGAGACTGTCTTTCTTCCAATGGATAGTCTTTACCCCTTTATCGAATATTAGTTGACCATAAAGTTCAAGGTCCAATCCTGGGGTCTCTTTTCTGTTCCACTCATCTATTTGTCTGTTTTTGTGCTAGTACCACACTGTCTTGAACCACAGCTTTGTAGTACACCCTGAAATCTGGCATTGTGATGTCCCTAGATATGGTTGTCTTTTTTAAAATTCCCCTGGCTAGGGATCCCTGGGTGGCGCAGCGGTTTGGCGCCTGCCTTTGGCCCAGGGCGCGATCCTGGAGACCCGGGATCGAATCCCACGTCGGGCTCCCGGTGCATGGAGCCTGCTTCTCCCTCTGCCTGTGTCTCTGCCTCTCTCTCTCTCTGTGACTATCATAAATAAATAAAAATTAATAAATAAATAAATAAATAAAATTCCCCTGGCTATTCAGGGTCTTTTCTGATTCTACACAAGTCTTTTTTTTATGATAGTCACACACACACACACAGAGAGAGAGAGAGAGAGAGAGAGAGAGGCAGGGACACAAGCAAAGCGAGAAGCAGGCTCCATGTACCGGGAGCCTGAAATGGGATTCGAACCCAGGTCTGCAGGATCGTGCCCTGGGCCAAAGGCAGGCGCCAAACTGATGCACCACCCAGTGATCCCGATTCCACACAAATCTTAAAATAATTTGTTCTAAATCTCTGAAGAAAGTCCATGGTATTTTGATAGGGTTTGCATTAAACCTGTACTTTGCCTTGGTAACATTGACATTTTCACAATGTTAATTCTGCCATTCCATGAGCATGGAATATTTTTCCATTTCTTTGTGTCTTCCTCAATTTCTTTCAGAAGTGTTCTATAGTTTTTAGGGTATAGATCATTTACCTCATAGTTAGGGTTATTCCTAGGTATCTTATGCTTTTGGGTGCAATTGTAAATGAGATTGACTCCTTAATTTCTCTTTCTTCAGTCTTATTGTTAGTGTATAAAAATGCCATTGATTTCTGGCAATTGATTTTGTAGCCTGCAACGCTACCAAATTCTGTATGAGTTGTAGCAATCTTGGGGTGGAGGCTTTTGGGTTTTCTAGGTACAGTATCATGTCATCGGTGAAGAGGGAGAGTTTGACTTCTTCTTTGCCAATTTGAATGCCCTGAATGTCTTTTTGTTGTCTGATTGTTGAGGCTAGGAATTCCAGTACTATGTTGAATAGCAGTGGTGAGAGTGGACATCCCTGTCTTGTTCCTCATCTTAGGGGAAAGGCTTCCAGTGCTTCCCCATTGAGCATGATATTTGCTGTGGGCTTTTCATAGATGGCTTGTAAGATGTCGAGGAATGTTCCCTCCATCCCTACACTCTGAAGTGTTTTGATCAGGAATGGATGCTCTATTTTGTCAAATACTTTCTCTGCATCTAATGGGAGGATCATATGGTCCTTGGTTTTTCTCTTGCCGATATGATGAATCACATTGATTGTTTTATGAGTGTTGAACCAGCCTTGTGTCCTGGGGATAAGTCCTACTTGGTCATGGTGAGTAATTCTCTTAATGTAGTGTTGGATCCTATTGGCTAGGATCTTGTTGAGAATTTTTGCATCCATATTCATCAGCGATATTGGTCTGTAATTCTCCTTTTTGGTGGGGTCTTTGTCTGGTTTTGGACTGAAGGTGATGCTGGCTTCATGGAACGAATTTGGTAGTACTCCATCTTTCTATCTTTCCAAACAGCTTTAGTAGAATAAGTATGAATTCTTCTTTAAACGTTTCATAGAATTCCCCTGGGAAGCTATTTGGCCCTGGACTCTTGTGTCTTGGGAGGTTTTGGATGACTGCTTCAATTTCCTCCCTGTTTATTGGCCTGTTTTTTTTTTTTCTCTTTCTTTCTGTTCCATTTTTTGGTAGTTTCTGGCTTTCCAGGAATGTGTCCATTTCTTCTAGAATGCCTAATTTATTGGTGTATACCCAATAATATAATAATAATTATAGCCAATAATATAATAATATTATAGCCAATAGTATGTTTTAAAAATCGTTTTATTTCCTTGGTGTTGCTAGTGACCACTCCTTTCTGATTCATGATTTTATTAATTTGAATATTCTCTCTCTTCTTTTTAATAAGGTTGGCTAATGGTTTATCTATCTTATTAATTCGTTCAACGAACCAACTCCTCGTTCCGTTGATCTGTTCCACAGTTCTTCTGGTCTTGATTTCCTTGTGTTCTGCTCGAATGTTAATTAACTCTATTCTTCTGTTGGGTGTAGGATATATCTGCTGTATTTTCTCTAGCTCCTTTATGTGTAATGTTAGCTTTTGTATTTGAGTAGTTTCCCGTTTTTGAATGGATGCTTGTATTGTGATGTATTTCCACCTTAAGCCTGCTTTTGCTGATCCCAAAGATTTTGAATGCTTGTATGTTCATTCTCATAGGTTTCCATGAATCTTTTTAATTCTTCCTTAATTTCCTGGTTGACCCTTTCGTCTTTTAGCAGGATGATCCTTCACCTCGACGTGTTTGAGGTCCTTCCAAACTTCTTGTTGTTATTTAGTTCTAATTTCAAGGCATTATGGACTCAGAATATGCAGGGGATGATCCCAATCCTTTGTTATCAGTTCAGACCCTATTTGTGACCCAGTATGTGGTTTATTCTGGAGAAAGTTCCATGTGCACCTGAGAAGAATGTGTATTCAGTTGAGTTTGGATGTAAAGTTCTGTATATATCTGTGAAATCCTCTGGTCCAGTGTATCATTTAAAGCTCTCGTTTCTTTGGAGATGTTGTGCTTAGAAGACCTATCAAGGGTAGAAATAGCTAGATTGAAGTCACCAAGTATAAGATAATTATTATCTAAGTATTTCTTCACTTTGGTTAATAATTGGTTTAAATATTTGGCAGCTCCCGCATTCGGGGCCTATATTGAGGATTGTTAAGTCCTCTTGTGGAATAGATCCCTTAAGTATGACTTAGTGCCCCTCTTCAACTCTCACTACACTCTTTGGGTTAAATTTTAGTTTATCTGATATAAGGATGGCTACCCCTGCTTTCTTTTGAGCACCATTTAAATGGTAAATGGTTCTCCAACATTTTATTTTCAGATTGTAGGTGTCCTTCTGTCTAAAATGAGTCTCTTGTAGACAGCAAATAGGTGGGTCCTGCTTTCTTATCCAGTCTGAAACCCTGCGCCTTTTGATGGGGTCATTAAGCCTGTTCACGTTCAGAGTTACTATCGACAGATATGAGTTTAGTGTCATCATGATATCTCTTCAGCCATTGTTTTTGTGGATTGTTCCACTGAACTTCTTCTTAAAGGGGAATTTTAAGAGTCCCCCTTAAAATTTCTTGCAGAGCTGCTTTGGAGGTCACATATTCTTTCAGTTCCTGCCTGTCTTGAAAGCTCTTTATCTCTCCTTCCATTTTGAATGAGAGCCTTGCTGGGTAAAGTATTCTTGGTTGCTTGTTCTTCTCATTTAGGACATTGAATATATCCTGCCAGCCCTTTCTGGGCTTCCAGTTCTCTGTGGAGAGGTCTTCTGTTATCCTAATGCTCCTCCCCATAAAGGTCAGGGATTTCTTTTCTCTTACTGCTTTAAGCATCTTCTCTATATGTTTGGAATTTGCAAGCTTTACTATTAAATGTCGAGGTGTTGGACGGTTTTTATTGATTTTAGGGGGGGGAATCTCTGTATTTCCTGGATCTGAATGCCTGTTTCCGTTCCCAGATTAGGAAAGTTTTCAGCTAGGATTTGTTCAAATACTTATTCTGGCCCTCTGCCCCTTTCGGCGTCCTCGGGAACCCAAATTACACATTGCTTTTTCTTCCTCAGGCTGTCGTTTATTTCCCTTAATCTGTCTTCCTGGTGTTTTAGTTGTCTGTCTCTTTTTTCCTCAGTTTCTCTCTTTCAATCAACTTGTCTTCTATGTCACTCCCTCGTTCTTCCACCTCCTTAACCCTCGTTGTTAGGACTTCTAGTTTATATTGCATCTCATTCAATTGATTTTTAATTTCGGCCTGATTGGATCTAAATTCTGCAGTCATGAATTCTCTTGAGTCCTTTATGCTTTTTTCTAGAGCCACCAGTAGCTGTATAATAGTGCTTCTGAATTGGCTTTCTGACATTGAATTGTAATCCAGATTTTGTGACTCTGTGGGAGAGAGGCCTGTTTCTGATTCTTTCTTTGAGGTAAGTTTTTCCTTCTAGTCATTTTGCTGAGTGCAGAGTGGCCAAAAACAAATTGTATTGGGAAAAGGAGAAAAAGAGAGGAGAGAAAGAAGGAAAGAAAAGAGAAAAACGAAAAAGAATAAAGGAAGAAAGAAGGATAAGAGAACAAAATGAAAGAAAAAGAAGGAAAGGGGGGAAAAGGGTGGGGAAGCAAACAGAAATGAAAAAAAAAAAACATGGGGAGTATCTTCTGATTCTATATACTTTAAGTCCCTTGACTTCCCCTGGAAATTATCCGTCTAGCTGGTCTTCTGGGAGAGGGGCCTGTGGTGCTGATTTTCAGGTGTTAGCACTTGGGGGAGCTGCTCTGTCCCCTGCCTGGTGCAGGTCTCAGTGCGGGTAGTTTAACCCGTGAGGCACCAGGAGGAACAACCCCAGTGGCACCGGCCAGCTCTGGAAACCTGTATTCAGCCCCCGCAGTAACTTGTGAGCAGTCCATCTGCAGGGCCTGGAGGCTCTGGGGCAGGGCCGCTGATCTGCTCAGCTCTGGGCAGGAGCGTCCTTGCTGTCCTGGGCCATCCGGGCCTCTTCCTGTCTCAGGGGAGGCTGAATCCTGGGCTGTGTCCCGGCGCCCTGTGCTCCAGGGCCTGCCCTGTTGGATTCTCACTCCCGGCCGCATAGCCGCCTCACTGCGGAGCCACCGCCCAAGCCCCTCCGAGTTGCTCGCGGAGCCCCGCAGCCCCCTCCGCATGGAGCCTCTTCCTCTGCAGGGGGCGCCGCCACCAAGCTGCTCCTGGGGCCATGCAAACCCCTCCGCACAGAGCCACCGCCCAAACCCCTCAGAGCTGGTCCGGGGTCAATGCATGTGCCCTGCAGCCCTTAGGGAGCTCGGTGCACTCTTCTGGGAGTGCTGTGTCTGTTAGTGTCCCAGGGAGCCCGAGGGCATCTCCGCTTTCCTGGGGTCCTTCTCTGACTCCTGGAAGGTGCCATTCCACCCTGGAAGATTACTGCAGCTCCTCCTTCTCCCAGGACAGAGCTCTTCTGTCCTGTGGGCACTCGCCCCGGTCTTAGCCCGGCTCCTAGCAGGGCCCCTCACCCTTGGATGTCTTTTGTTCTTTATTTATTTTTCCCATCTTCCTACCTTGATAGAATCACGAACTTTTTTCACTGTAGCATTCGATCTCATTTCTGTTTAAATCTCAGGCCGAATTCGTAGATTTTCAGGATGATTTGAAGGTTATCTAGGTCATTTCGTGGGGACAGGTGATTTGGGGACACTACACTTCCGCAATCTTGCCCCTCCTCCTCTATGTTGCCTTTTAGCTTTGGTTGTTTCCTTCACTTTGCAGAAGCTTTTCAATTTGATGAAGTCCCAATAGTATTTTTATTTTGTTTCCCGCACCTCAGAGGCATATCTAGAAAGAACATCCATTTTTATCCGACAACATGGTGGCAGTGAGTGGTCTGTGCAGGGTCTGGGAATGGGCTCTGGCGCTGATTATCAGGTGCAGGTAGATGCACCTGCGGGGTCAGAGGCGGGGTGGGCCTTCTAAGCACCTCTGGCCTCCAGTGGGCGGTGCAGTGCTGCTCCCTGAGACCCCCCTGATGGGCGGGATGCGGGTGGGGTCTCTGGGTCCTCTGGCTCTGGGGCTGAGCATCTGGTCCCCCAGTCTGCATGGGCCTCCACAGAAGAGCCCCCAAGCCCCCGGGTCTCGCTGATTCTCTCAGAAACCTGTGTTTACTCTACCTGTGTCCGAGCTTCTTTTGTTTTTGTTTTTTTATCTCAGAATGTTGTGCCCAAGACTGCGAATCCAAGACCACGGAGAAGCCGACACTGATTCAAACACATGTGCATTTATTTACAAGCTTGAGCTTGTGTCCAAGTATACCTAACAGAGTGGAGCAGGGACTTGGATCCCGAGGCCGGTTTTAGCTTAGTTTTAAGGGCTGGTCTCAGAGACCTCCAGAAGGGCTGGAGCAATTCATCAAGTTCTGTTTACATTTTGATATGGGACATTCAAGGGCATTGAGCTCTGTTCTCATTCTAATAGAGGCTTCCTGTCCTTGGCCTGGGCTCAGTTTTGATTCTTTTGTGGGGCTTTCTAGATCATTAAGCTGTAAACATTTGTTTTTTTCCTGTAACTGAAGTAATGTAAATTTCAGCTCTTCTTCACAGGGACCTGGGATGGGTGGACTTGGGCTAACACTGAATTTAAATTGGAATGGCCTTAATTTTCTTGGCCTCCATGCTTCCCGTTCCATCCTATCTCCTTCCCCCTTCCCCAGAGCTCCTAAGAGAGCAATTGCAAATGACCTCAGCATGGCAGCGTCTGTTGGGGGACAGGCCCAGGGATTTGGTATCAGGAAGACCTGGGGCACGGGCTTCCCAGCTGCGCAGCGGGATTCCATGCTGCAGACTCTTATTCCCTAAGGCTATCTTGACAACTGACTTTGTACATAGAGAAGCTCTCCTTTGTCTTTAAAAGATGAAGAGCAAGTCAAAGCAATTTTTCTCTGCCCATCTGATTGCTCAGATTCCAATCTGAGACATATTTCCTGTTCATAAGGATAATTTACTATCCGTGGTACTATGTTGAAAATATTCTGACACAAGTAATTCAGAGGGATGAGGGTTTCTCATCTCTTTCTTCACAGCTCAGTCACTCATCAGGAAATGCATCTTTATGTATTTGGAATGAACTGAGAGACATTATTACCAATGGTCCTATTATTATGTGAAGGATTCTTCCCTGAGATTCTTCCCCTGTTTCAACTGACACTGAAACACTGTGAACTCTTTGGAAGACAAATGTCAAGGAAATAAATGTTATGCGCTGCTAATTTTAAATGCACTTGCAATATGGTGTCTATTATAATAGAAGTATTTTTATCTGATTTTTGCTATTTATTATCCGTTCCTGCTTTTCAGGTTGAGGAGACATTATACGTGTTCATAAGTGTTTTTCTTTCCTTCTGATCTAAAATTCTTACTTTGTTTCCATCAAAGGAACTCTTTAAGAATAAGGCAAAAGTTAATTCAACTATTCTAAAAATGTCTTCACATTTGGAGCCTCATTCATTTAAGTCAATTTTCAAAATAAATCATATTTGTTAGGAAAAAACAAAGATTTATAGGGAAATTGAGAAGATAGTACAGAGCATTCACATGCACTTGCACTCAATTTCTCCAATTATTGATATCTTATATTAGTATGGTACAAATATTAGCTAATGAATCAATATTAAAAAATTCGCTTTAAACAAAGACCAAAAACAAAAAACAAAAAACAAAAACAAAAACGAAAACAAAGACCATACTTTATACAGATTTCCTTAGTTTTTGCTAAGTTTCCATCCCTCATATCACATTCCATTTGTCCTCATGTTTCCTTAGGCTCCTCTGGATTGTGACAGTCTTTCAGCCTTTCCTTTTTGTTGTTGAACTGGAACACTTTGAGAAGTAGAGTATTTTGTAAAATTTCCCTCAGCTGGGACATGTCTGTTGTTTATCTCATGACTGAACTGTTGTTGTGGATTATATACAGAGATATACTGCCATTTTCATTATATCATATAAAGGATAGATACTATCAACATGATTTATCAGTCTTGGTATCGATCTGATCATCTTGCTGAGGTAGTGTTTGTCAGCTTTCTCCATAGTAAACTGATTATTATTATTATTAATTATTATTATTATATTTTCAATATTTTAAGTTTTTCATATTATATTTTGTAGTAGGAAGTTACTATGTGTATTCCACACTTAAGAGTGGGAAGCTATGCTCATGAACTTGAGGCTGGAATGTCCTCACAAATTGTTTGAAATTCTTCTAAATGGGCGATTTCTCTTCCTTGTGGGTTTGTTTGTTTGTTTCTTTCTCAAAGATGTTTTCTATTTATTTGAGAGAGAGAGGAGAGATAAAGCATGAACGAGAGGGGCAGAGGGAGAGGGAGAAGCAGGTTCCCTGCTGAACAGGGAGCCTGCCTTGGGACCTGGATCATGATCTGAGCCTAAGGGAAAAGCTTAACTGACAGAGCCACACAGGTACCACTCTTTCTTTCTTTCTTTCTTTCTTTCTTTCTTTCTTTCTTTCTTTCTTTCTTTCTTCTTTCTTTCTTTCTTTCTTTCTTCTTCTTCTTTCTTCTTTCTTTCTTTATTTTTAATAATAATTTTATGTTTTATTGGTGTCAATTTGCCAACATACAGAATAACACCCACTGCTCATCCTGTCAAGTGCCCCCCTCAGTGTCCATAACCCATTCAGACCCACGGCCCGCCATCCTCCCCTTCCATCACCCCTAGTTCATTTCCCTGGTTAGGAGTCTTTATGTTCTGTCTCCCTTTCTGATATTTCCCACTCATTTCTTCTCCGTTCCCTTATATTCCCTTTCACTATTATCTATATTCCCCAAATGAATGAGAACATACAATGTTTGTCTTCCGATTGACTTACTTCACTCAGCATAATACCTTCCAGTTCCATCTACCTTGAAGTACATGGTGGGAATTTGTCGTTTCTAATGTCTAAGCAAGTCCCACCTTTTCTCTCTCTTCATCTTCTGAGTCTCCTATGGTATGAATGTTATTGTTTTAATAAGTGGCTAACTTCCCTACGTCTGTCTCTGTGGTCCATAACCTTTCTTGTTTTTAAGGTTTCCACTTGGGACTGCATCTCATTTATAGCATTTTTAACATTGGCCTGACTAGATTTTCATTCTTTTATTTCTACAGTAAACGTTTCTCTAGTTTTCTTCTGTGCTCTTTATCCAGCCCAGCTGCTATCTTTATAATCATTGTTTAAACTGTAGTTAGACATCATATATGTGTATTGATGATCTTCCTGGCTGTGATTAGGACCTCATGTTATTTTATGCAGGTGAATTTCTCCATCTCATTATTTTTTCCAGAAAAGAAAGAAGAAAAAGAAATTCAAGAAAAACAATAACTGCCCTTCCCCCCCCAAAAAAAAACAACAGATTATTTTGGCCTGCTTGTTAAAAGATTCTAACTCCCAAAATAGAAACAATTAAAGTGATCCCTGGTGGCGCAGCAGTTTAGTGCCTGCCTTTGGCCAAGGGCACGATCCTGTAGACTCTGGATCAAATCCCACATCGGACTCCCAGTGCCTGGAGCCTGCTTCTCCCTCTGCCTGTGTCTCTACCTCTCTCTGTCTCTCTCCCTCTCTTTCTCTCTGTTTGTGATTATCATAAATAAATTGAAAAAATTAAAAAAAGGAAACACAAAATACTATGAAAGTAAAAATAAGAAATTTATAAGATACATACATAAAAATTAAAGTAAGGCAATTAATATAAAAGAATCAAAGAAAATAAATGAAAATAAAGCACAAAGTACAAAGGAAGCTAGACCATACTTTCCAGGCAGAGCTGAAGCTCTGCAGCCTCTGTGGTCTGACAACTTGGTGGAAGCGAGTGGTCTGTGTGGGGTCTGGGGATGGGATGTGGTGCAGATTGTCAGGTGCACATCTGCCTGGGATATGCACCTGCCAGGATCAGAGACGGGGTGGGCGTCAGCATCTCTGGGCTCCAGCGGGTGGCGCTGTGCTGCTCCCTGAGACTTGGCGCTGATGGGGGGATACGGGTGGGGACACTGGGTCCTCTGGCTCTGGGGCTGAGGATTCCACCCCCCAGTCTGCAGGCTGCAGGAACCAAAGGAGCCGCCAAGCCCCCGGGTCTCTGCCGCTTCTCTCAGAACCCTGCTTTCACTCTGCCCGCGTCCGAGTTTCTTTGGTTTTGTTTTTTACCTCAGACTGTTGTGCCCAAGATTGCGAATATGAGAAACCACCAATAAGCCGATTCCGATGCAAACACACGAGGGGTTATTTACAAGCTCGATCTTGTATCCAAGTATACCCGACACAGCAGAGCAGGGACTTGGACCCTGAGGTGGGTTTTAGCTTAGTTTTAAGGACTGGTCTCGGGGACCTCCAGAAGGGCAGAAGCAATTCCTCAAGTTCTGTTTACATTTTGATATGGGGCCTTCAAGGGAATTGAGCCCTGTTCTCATTCTAATAGGGGCTTCCTGCCCTTGGCCTGGGCTCAGTTTTGATTCAATTGTGGGGCTTTCTAGGACATTAAGCTGTAAACAGCAAAGGTTCCACACCTGGAAGGGGGAAGTCACACTGTCCTATATGCTGAAGAAGAGGTACTAGAAACCCGAGAGCCTCCACCAAATCCTGTTAGAATTAAGGAGTGAGTTCAAAAGTCACGGGACACAAACTGACCCTACAGAGTAGAGTAGTCTTGTTGTGTCCTGACAATGAGCACTCAGGAAGGAAATGAAGGATGTGACGCCCTTCTCAGGAGCATCAAGGAAAATAAATAATGAGACTGAACCAAAGGAGCACAAGACTTGTGCACTGACCCAAACCAGGCTCTGGGAGGCCATCCTGGGCTTGTGGGGTGGGAGCCTCATCTTGTGAAAATGTCCGCAGTTCCTGAAGCCACCCTCAGTTTCAATGTCATTCCTATCAAAATCATGGTGGCAGATGTTAGAAATAGGAAAAAAAAAACAACCCATAACATCCAACCCCCACAACAAATGACCCCGGACAGCAAATCAGTATTGGAGAGGCATGACAGAGTGGGACGCAGCACTTTCCTATTTCAAAAGATGTCACAGAGATAAAGCAGTGTGGTTCTCAGGCTCCTGGCTGGCTCCGTCGGTTAAGCATCCGACTCCTGACCTCACCTCTGGTCCTGATCTCAGGGGTTGTGAGTTCTAGCCCTATGCTGGGCCAAGGATGAGGCGTGGAGCCTACGTAGACAAACCAGACCCACGGGGGGTGGTCCCGGCATAAGCTGAATGAGCAAAATAGAGAGTCCAGAAGGAGATGTGCTCTGAAAGAACTGATTTTTTAAACTTAATTTAAACCCAATTAATTAACGTATAGTGTATTATACTTTCAGAGGAAGAATTCAGGGATTCATCAGTTGGAGATAACAGCAGTGCTCGAGACATCACGTGCCCTCCTTCATGCCTGTCCCCTGTTATCTGCCCCCTCCAGCTACCCTCAGTTTGTTTCCTATCATTAAGGGTCTGTATTTCCTGCATCTGTTTTCATCTTATTTGTTTTTCCTTCCCTTCACATTTGTTCATCTGCTTTGCTTCTTTTTTTTTATAAATTTTTATTTATTATGATAGTCTCACAGAGAGAGAGAGAGAGAGAGAGAGAGGCAGAGACACAGGCAGAGGGAGAAGCTGGCTCCATGCACCGGAAGCCCAACGTGGGATTCGATCCCGGGTCTCCAGGATCGCGCCCTGGGCCAAAGGCAGGCGCCAAACCGCTGCGCCACCCAGGGATCCCCTGCTTTGCTTCTTTAATTCCACCTATGAATGAAACCACACGGTCAATCTCTTTCCCAATTGACGTACTTCACTTAACATGATCCCTTTAGTTCTATCCACATTATTGTAAATGGAAAGATTTCCTTCTCTTTGATAGCTGAGTACCATTCCTCTCTCTATGACCATCATCTATCTCCCATCCTCTTTATCCATCATCTGGCAGAGGGTACCGAGGCTCCTCCCACAGTGTGGCTACTGTGGACCCAGCTGCTGTGGACATTGGGTGCAGGTGTCCCAAGTCTCACTGCATCTGTATCCTCAGAGTGAGCACCAGGCCGTTCACCTGCTGGTCGCAGGGCGGCTCTATTTGTAACTTCCTGAGGGGCCTCCACACTGTTTCCAGGGTGGCTGCACCAACCCGCGGTCCCGCCCACAGTGGAAGATGGTTGAGTGAGTTTTGCAGGACGTGGTAAAAGTCTGGTCCACATTTCATTTCACGTCCTGTGGGCTCCAATTCCTTGTCCTTAAGTATTTCTGGGAAGCCGGGTGTTGGGTTCCTTTTCAGTGAGATGTTTCCGAAGCTAACAGGCCCCAGCTGGAGCCTGAAAGGAGGCAGGTGCGGCCCATAGAGCACCTGCTGCCTCCTGCACAGTCTCCTGTAGCAGCAGAGCATCCCGCAGGGGGCGCCTGAGCCCAGGCCCCGCTCATGGGGCACGCATGTGCAGTAGGCCTCCTCTGCCTGGAATAACAGGAGCCAGCCTGTGCTGGGGAGGCCTGCAGAAGACATGGGGATGCATCTATGCTGATGAGCTGCAGCCTCCTCAGGACCCGCGGGGAGTCTTCAGGGGGAAATTGGGCCACATTCATGCTGACAGGAACCGCGGTCTCCTCAGGACCTGCGTTGAGGCGTTAGGAAGATTTGGGCCCGCATCCACCCTGACAGAAGCCCCTGGGCCGCCTCAGGACCCGCGGGGAGGCTTCAGGAAGATGTGGGCCCACATTCACGGTGACAGGAACCCTGAGCACCTCAGGACTGGCAGGGAGGTTTCAGGAAATTGTGGGCCCACATCCACGCTGACAGGCGCCCCTGAGAAGCCTCAGGAACTGTGGGGAGGCTTCAGGAAGATGTGGCGACGCGTTCACTCTGGCAGGAGCTCCCAGGCCCCTCAAGACATAAGTTGAGGCTTCTGGAAGAGGGGGGCCGCAATCATGGTTACAGGAGCCCTGACCTCCCCGAACCCTCGGCTACGCTTCAGGAGGACTTGCGGCCACATGGACACAACAGGACGCTGACTTCCTCAGGACCCCTGGTGTAGACTTGGGGAAATATGTGGATGCATCCATGTGGACAGAAGACCCCAGCTTTGTCAGGGCCTGTGGTGAGGCCTAAGAAAACTGTGGGTGCCGCATCCACAGTGACAGGAGTCTCCAGCCTCCTCAGGACACACTGTGAAGTTTTGGGAAGATTTGAGGCCACGTCCATGCTGACAGGTGCCCCCAGCCTCCTCAGATCTCATGGTGAGGCTTGAGGAAAATGTGGGACCACGTCAATGCTGACAGGAACCCTGTCTTCCTCAGGACCTGCACTTTGGCTTCGGGACATAAGGGGCTGCGTGTATGCTGACAGGAGCCCACAACCTCCTCAGGACCAGCGGTGAGTTTTCTGGGGGACATGGGGCCATGTCCAGGCTGACAGGAGCCCCCGGCCTCCTGAGGACCTGCTGTGAGGCTTGCAGAGGATGTGAGGCATAGTCCACAGTGACAGGAGACCCAGCGTCCTCAGGACCCGCTGACTATGGCTCAGGAACACGTGGGGCCACGTCCACACTCACAGGAGCCTGGCTTCCTCAGGACCCCTTGGAGGAATCTGGAGGAGCCATTGGGAGCCACGTCCATATCAGAAGGGACTCCTCAGAACCACAGTGTAAGTGAAAGGGTAGAATGAATGGTAGGGTTAGGGGAGGGGAGGAAGTTGGTGGTTAGCCTTAGGTTAGATGTTAGGGGTTAGTGATTATGCTTATGGTTACGAATTAGAGGTTAGGTGAGGCATAAGGGTATTGGTCAGTGTTAAGAGTTAGGATGGTGGTTAGGGTAAGGGACAGGATTTAGTGTTAGTGTTAGGGTTTAGGCTCTAGGAATGAGGGCAGGATGTTAGGAGTTGGGGATAGGGTTATGGTTAGAGTTAGGGTTGGGCTTAGGTTTGCAGTTAGGGTTAGGGGTTAGGGTGTGAGTTATTGTTAGGGGTTAGAGTTAGGGGTTAGAGTTAAGGGTTAGAGTTAAAGTTAGGGCTAGGTTTAGGGTTAGGGAGAGGGTTAGGATTAGGATAGGGGTTAGGGCTAGGGTTAGTGTTAGTGTTTGGTTAGGGTTTAGGGTTAGGGTCAGGTCAGGGTCAGGGTACGGTTTTGGAAAAGGGCAAGATATAGGGTTAGGGAGTGGGTTAGGGTTTGGCTTTAGGGTATGGGTTAGGGTACAGTTTGCGGTATGAGATAGGATTAGTATTAGAGGGTTAGGGTTAGGGTACAGGTTAAGGTTAGGAATAGGATTTGAATACCTTATTTTAAGGATAGGGTTAGAGGATAGGGTTCGTGTTAGATTTAATGTAGGGGTCAGGGTTAAGGAAACCTAAGTTTAGGTGCACCTGCTTTTAGGAGTTAGGGTGAGTGTTGGCAGGAAGGTTCAGTGAATGTGTTTTGGTCTTGGGGTTTGTGTTTGTTTTTCAATTAGTGATGGGTGTTGTTTAAGGGTTAGGTTAACATTACGATTAAGTGTAGGGTTAGGGTTATGTCTGTGTATGGTTAGAGTTTGGGACTTGGCATGTGCCTGCACTGGGACTCCTAGCATCTTGGTCCGTTTAGTTTTATGCACTCTATTTAGGTTTTGGGTTCAAAGATAGCATGACTCCACCAAGTCAGTGGCCTCCCCAGAGAATCAAAATCCAGGCTTCTGATGGTGTCAGAATTGACATGGCAGGCTTCTCCCGAGCTGAGCTAGGAGGGGATTTGTGGCTCTAAAGACTCTTTATTTGGATTTTCAGTTGCCTTTCTGATTTTATCTCTAGTGCGTACATGTTTCATCAATACTACCAATTATTATTTTAAAGTATTAGTTGAATTCCTGTTTGTATACACAGTATGATATAGTTTCAGGTTTACTACATAGTGATTCAACTCTTGGTTACAACGCCTGGTACTGGCCACAGGTGCCCTCCACTATCCCCATCCCCTGATTCCCCATCTCCCTCACCTTCCTCTGGTATTTATTAGTTGATTCTCTGTGGTTAAGAGTGTGTTTTTTTGTTTGCTTCTCTCATCCCCCCTCTGCCCCTTTGCCAGTTTGTCTGGTTTCTTAAAATTCACAAGTGAATGCAATTGTATGGTATTTGGTATCTGTCTTTCTCTGACTGACTGAGTTCATTGAGCATAAGTCCTTTCCACTTCTCCCACGTCATTGTATATGGCTTTATTTCATCCCTTCTGATGACCCTATGATGTCGCAGTGGGTATATTTACCACATCGTCTCTGCCCATTCATCAGTCGATGGACATCTGGGCTGTATCCACAGTTTGGCTGTTGTTGATAACGCTGCTACAAACACTGGTCTGCGTGTCCTACTTGGAATCTACTAAAAGACTTTTGTATCCTCGGGGTAAATACCTAGCTCTGCAATTTTGGAATCGTAGGGTAGCGCTATTTTTAACTTCTGTTTTAATTTTTTTTATGATAGTCACAGAGAGAGAGGCAGAGACACAGGCAGAGGGAGAAGCAAGCTCCGTGCACTGTTAGTCCGACGTGGATTCGATCCCAGGTCTCCAGGATCGCGACATGGGCCAAAGGCAGGTACCAAACCGCTGCACCACCCATGGATCCCCTATTTTTAACGTCTCGAGGACCCTCCACAGTGTTTTTCACAGTGGCTGCAACTGTTCGCATGCCCACCAGGAGTGTAAGGGGACTCCCTCTTCTCTATAGCCTCAACAACACCTGTTGTTTCTTCTGTTGTTAATTTTAGCCATTCTGTCAGCTGTCAGGTGACATCTTATTGTGGTCTTCATTTGAATTTCCCTGATGATGGGTGACGTGGAGTGTCTTTCGGTGTCTGGTGGCCATCTGGTTGTCTTGTCAGTGACAAAGTCCATTCATGTCTTCTACCCATCTGCAGTTGGATAATTTGTGTTTAGGAGGTTGAGATTTATATTTGCTTTGCGTATTTTGCATACTAACTGTTTATTGGATGTGTTATTTACAAATATCTCCTTTCATTTTGTATGTTGCCTTTTAGCGTTGGTTGTTTCTTTCATTTTGCAGAAGCTTTTGAATTTGATGAAGTCCCAAGAGTATTTTTGCTTTTGTTTCCCTCAACTCAGAGGCACATCTAGAAAGAAGATCCAATGGCCAACGTCAAAGACGTTGTTGCCTATCTTTTCTTCTTTTTCTGGTTTCAGGTCTCACATTTAGGTCTTTCATCCATTTTGAATTTATTTTTTATATATATTGTGTAAGAAAGTGGTCCAGTTTCATTCTTCTGCATGTGGCTGCCTGGTTTTCCCAACACCATTTGTTCTTATCCTGGGGTCAGGGTAGGGTTTGTTGAAGAGACTGTCTTTGTGCCATTGGATATTCCCTGCTTCCTTGTTGTCGATTAATGGGTCATAGAGTTACAGGTTTGTTTTTGTTTTGGCATTCCATTCTATTCTATTGATCTAAGCATCTCCTGTTGGGAGATTCCTGATTGCTGATTCAATTTCGTTGCTGGTTATCTGTGTGTTCTAGTTTCTTATTTCTTCCTTCTTCATTTTTGCTGTGTTATATATTTCCAGGAATTGATCTATTTCTTCCAGGTTCTAGGTTGCTGGCATATAATTTTTCATAATGTTCTCTTATAAACGTTTTTATTTCTCTAGTTTTGGTTGTTATTTCTCTTATCTCATTTGTGATTTTATTTGGGTCCATTCTCATCTTTTTATCTTTTTTCTTTTTTAAATATTTTATTTATGTATTCATGCAAGACACAGAGAGGCAGGGATATAGGCAGGGGGAACTGAGACTCCACGCAGGGAGCCTGATGTGGGACATGATTCCCCAGGACCCCGGGAACATGACCTGAGCCAAAGCAGATGCTCAACCACTGAGGTAACCAGGTGCCTTGCTGATTAAATTCCTTTGCTAGTTATGGGTCTAGTCATATTTTCTATATCTTCCTCTTTCAGTTTTGCTCGTTTGCACATTTCTAGGGATCTCTCCAATTCGTCCTGGTCTCCCAGGTTGTTAGCGTATAATCTTTTATAGCATTCCCTTATAACTGTCTTATTTTCTGGTGTTGATTGTGATCTCTCTTCTCTCTTTTGTGATTTTATTTATTTAGTTCTTTTCTGTTTTCTTGTTGATAAGGCTGGCTAGGGCTTGATCCATTTTTTTAGTTATTTTGAAGAATCAGTTCTTAGTTTCATTATTCCATTCTACTGTTTTGTTGTTTCTGTATTGATTATTTCTGCTCTCATCTTTATTTTTTCCTTCTTAAGGAGGCTTTAGGATTTGTTCCCTATTCCTTTTCCAGCTCCTTTAGGTGTAGTGTTGGGTTGTGTATTGGAGACTTCTTGTTTCTTGAGGTAGGCCTGTATTGCTATCTACTTCCCTCTAAGGACTGTCTTTGCTACATCCTAGAGGTTTGAAGAAACATGTTTTCATTTTCATTTGTTTTATATTTCCTCTTTAATTTCCTGGTTACTCGATTCCTTCTCTGGTAGGATGATCATAATCTCCACAAATATTTGGTTTGTCCAAATTTTTTCTTACTGTCGACTTCAAGTTGCATAGCATCGTCGTCTGAAAATATACATGGTGTGATACCATCCTTCTTGTATCCGTTGTACCTGTTGAGAGCTGATTTGTGGTCCATGATATAATGTATTCTGGAGAAAGTCCCATGTGCACTTGAAAGGAATGTGTATTCTGCTTTAGGAAGAAATGTTCAGACTATATCTGTTGAGTCACTTTGGTCCAGTGTGTCAAGCCTATTGTTCCCCTGTTGATTTTCTGCATAGACGATCGGTCCATTGCCATAAGTGGGTGTTAAAATCCCCAGTCATTGTATTATTATCAGTGTGCTCCTGTACGTTTGTTGTTGTTGTTTTTTTTATTGTTTATGATAGTCACAGAGAGAGAGAGAGATAGGCAGAGACACAGGCAGAGGGAGAAGCAGGCTCCAAGCACCGGGAGCCCGACGTGGGATTCGATCCCGGGTCTCCAGGATCACGCCCTGGGCCAAAGGCAGGCGCCAAACCGTTGCGCCACCCAGGGATCCCTGTACGTTTGTTGTTAATTGGTTTCTATATTTCGGTACTCCCATGTTGGCAGCATAAATATGCAGTTGTTTGATCTTTTTTTTTAAATAAATTTATTTTTTATTGGTGTTCAATTGACCAACATACAGAATAACACGCAGTGCTCATCCCGTCAAGTGTCCCCCTCAGTGCCCGTCACCCATTCACCCCCACCCCCCGCTCTCCTCCCCTTCCAGCACTGCTAGTTCTTTTCCCAGAGTTAGGAGTCTTTATGATCTCTCTCCCTTTCTGATATTTCCCAAACGTTTCTTCTCCATTCCCTTATATTCCCTTTCACTATTATTTATATTCCCCAAAGGAATGAGAACATACACTGTTTGTCCTTCTCCGATTGACTTACTTCACTCAGCATAATAGCCTCCAGTTCCATCCACGTTGAAACAAATGTTGGGTATTTGTCGTTTCTAATGGTTGAATATTATTCCATTGTATACATAAACCACATCTTCTTTATCCATTCATCTTTCGATGGACACCAAGGCTCCTGACACTGTTTGGCTATTGTGGACATTCTGCTATAAACATCGGGGTGCAGGTGTCCCGGCGTTTCATTGCATCTGAATCTTTGGGGTAAATCCCCAATAGTGCAATTGCTGAGTCATCGGGCAGGTCTATTTTTAACACTTTCTAGAACCTCCACACAGTTTTCCAGAGTGAGTGCACCAGTTCACATTCCCAACAGCAGTGTAAGAGGGTTCCCTTTTCTCCGCGTCCTCTCCAACATTTGTGGTTTCCCGCCTTGTTCATTTTCCCCATTCTCACTGGTGTGAGGTGGTATCTCATTGTGATTTTGATTTGTATATCCCTAAGGACAAGTGATGCAGAGCATGTTTTCATGTGCATGTTGCCATGTCAGTGTCTTCCTCTGTGAGATTTCTCTTCATGTCTTTTGCCCATTTCATGATTGGATTGTTTGTCTCTTTGGTGTTGATTTTAAGAAGTTCTTTATAGATCTTGGAAACTAGCCCTTTATCTGAAACGTCTTTTGCATATATCTTCTCCCATGCTGTAGGTTGTCTTTTAGTTTTGTTGACTGTATCCTTTGCTGTGCAAAAGCTTCTTATCTTGATGAAGTCACAATAGTTCATTTTTACTTTTGTTTCTTTTGCCTTCATGGATGTATGTTTCAAGAAGTTGCTGTGTCCAAGTTTAAAATGGGTGTTGCGGGATCCCTGGGTGGTGCAGCGGTTTGGCGCCTGCCTTTGGCCCAGGGCGCGATCCTGGAGACCCCGGATCGAGTCCCACGTCGGGCTCCCGGTGCATGGAGCCTGCTTCTCGCTCTGCTTCTCTCTCTCTCTCTCTCTCTCTCTCTCTCTCTCTCTGTGACTCTCATGAATGAATAAATAATATCTTTTAAAAAAATAAAAAAAAAAAAATAAAACGGGTGTTGCTTGTGTTCTCCTCTAGGATTTTGATGGATTCTTGTCCTACATTTAGATCTTTCATCCATTTTGAGTTTATCTTTGTTTATGGTGAAGGAGAGTGGTCTAGTTTCATTCTTCTGAAGGTGGATGTCCAATTTTCCCAGCACCATCTATTGAAGAGACTGTCTTTCTTCCAATGGATAGTCTTTCCTCCTTTATCGAATATGAGTTGACCATAAAGTGCAAGGTCCACTTCTGGGTTCTCTATTCTGTTCCATTGATCTATGTGTCTGTTTTTGTGCCAGTACCACACTGTCTTGATGACCACAGCTTTGTAGTACAACCTGAAATCTGGCATAATGATGCCCCCAGATATGGTTTTCTTTTTTAAAATTCCCCTGGCTTTCAGGGTCTTTTCTGATTCCACACAAATCTTTAAAAAATTTGTTCTAACTCTCTGAAGAAAGTCCATGGGATTTTGATAGGGATTGCATTAAACCTGTACATTGCCTGGGTAACATTGACATTTTCACAATATTAATTCTGCCAATCCATGAGCATGTAATATTTTTCCATCTCTTTGTGTCTTCCTCAATTTCTTTCAGAAGTGTTCTATTGTTTTTAGGGTATAGATCATTTACCTCCTTGGTTAGGTTTATTCCTAGGTATCTTTTGATTTGGGTGCAACTGTAAATGAAATTGACTCCTTAATTTCTCTTTCCTCAGTCTCATTATCAGTGTATAGAAATGCCATTGATTTCTGGCTATTGAGTTTTTATATTGCAATGCTACCAAATTGCTGTATGAGTTCTAGCAATCTTGGGGTGGAGGCTTTTGGGTGTTCTAGGTAGAGTATCATGTCATCTGAGAAGAGGGAGAGTTTGACTTCTTCTTTGCCAATTTGAATGCCTTTAATGTCTTTTTGCTGTCTGACTGCTAAGTCTAGGACTTCCAGACTATGTTGAATAGCAATGGTGAGAGTGGACATCCCTGTCTTGTTCCTGATATTAGGGGAAAGTCTCCCAGTGCTGCGCCACTGAGAATGATATTTGCTGTGGGCTTTTCGTAGATGGCTTTTAAGATGTCGAGGAATGTTCCCTCTATCCCTATGCTCTGAAGAGTTTTGATCAGGAATGGATGCTCTATTTTGTCAAATGCTTTCTCTGCATCTAATGAGAGGATCATATGGTTCTTGGTTTGTCTCTTGCTGATATGATGAATGACATTGATTATTTTACACGTGTTGAACCAGCCTTGTGTCCCGGGGATAAATCTTACTTGGTCATGGTGAATAATATTCTTAATGTATTGTTGGATCCTATTGGCTAGTATCTTGTTGAGAATTTTTGCATCCATGTTCATCAGGGATATTGGTCTGTATTCTCCTTTTAGGTGGGGTCTTTGTCTGGTTTTGGAATTAAGGTGATGCTGGCTTCATAGAATGAATTTGGAAGTACTCCATCTCTTTCTATCTTTCCAAACAGCTTTAGTAGGAGAAGTATGGTTTCTTCTTTAAACGTTTGATAGATTTCCCCTGGGAAGCCATCTGGCCCTGGACTTTTGTGACTTGGAAGGTTTTTGATGACTGCTTCAATTTCCTCCCTGGTTATTGGCCTGTTTAGGTTTTCTATGTCTTCCTGTTCCAGTTTTGGTAGTTTGTGGCTTTCCAGGAAAGCGTCCATTTCTTCTAGATTGCCTAATTTATTTCCGTATAGCTGTTCATAATATGTTTTTAAAATCGTTTGTATTTCCTTGGTTTTGGTAGTGATCTCTCCTTTCTCATTCATGATTTTATTAATTTGAGTCTTGTCTCTCTTCTTAATAAGACTGGCTAATGGTTTATGTATGGTATTAATTCTTTCAAAGAACCAACTCCTGGTTTTGTTGATCTGTTCCACATTTCTTATGGTCTCAGTTTCCTTGAGGTCTGCTCTAATTTTAATTAAATCTCTTATTCTGTTTGGGTGTAGGATCTAGCTGCTGTTTTTTTCTCTAGCTCCTTTATGAGTAAGGTTAGCTTTTGTATTTGAGATCTTTCCAGTTTTTGAATGGATGCTTCTATTGTGATGTATTTCCCCCTTAGGACTGCTTTTGCTGCATGCCAAAGGTTTTGAACATTTGTATCTTCATTCCAATTAGTTTCCATGAATCCTTTTAATTCTTCCTCAATTTCCTGGTTGAACCTTTCCTCTTTTAGCAGGATGGTCCTTAACCTCCACGTGTTTGAGCTCCTTCCAAACTTCTTGTTGTGATTTAGTTCTAATTTTAAGGCATTATTGTCTGAGAATACGCAGGGGATGATCTGAATCTTTTGGTATCGGTTCAGACGTGATTTGTGACCCAGTATGTGGTCTATTCTGGAGAACGTTCCATGTGCACTTGAGAAGAATGTTTATTCAGTTCAGTTTGGATGTAAAGTTCTGTAGATATCTGTGAAATCTATCTGCTCCAGTGTATCATTTAAAGCTCTCGTTTCTTTGGAGATGTTGTGCTTAGAAGACCTATCGAGACTAGAAAGACCTAGATTGAAGTCACCAAGTATAAGATAATTATTATTTAAGTATTTCTTCAATTTCGTTATTAATTGGTTTAAATATTTGGCAGCTCCGATATTCGGGGAATATATATTGAGGATTGTTAAGCCCTCTTTTTGGATAGATTTTTAAGTATTATTTAGTGTCCGTCTTCATCTTTCACTATAGTCTTCGGGGTAAATTTTAGTTTATCTGATAAATGGATGGCTACCACTGGTTTCTTTCTTTCTTTTTTTTTTTTTTTTCACTGCTTTCTTTTGAGGACCATTTGAATGGTAAATGGTTCGCCAACCCATTATTTTCAGATTGTAGGTGTCCTTCTGTCTAATATGAGTCTCTTGATGAAGGCAAATAGTTGGGTCCTGATTTTTTTATCCAGTCTGAAACCCTGCGCCTTTGAAGGGGTCATTAAGCCCATTCACGTTCAGAGTTACTATCAACAGATATGAGTTTAGTGTCATCATGACATCTATTCAGTCCTTGTTTTTGTGGATTGTTCCACTGAACTTTTTCTTAAAGGGGAATTTTAAGAGTCCCCCTTAAAATTTCTTGCAGAGCTGCTTTGGAGGTCACATATTCTTTCAGTTCCTGCCTGTCTTGAAAGCTCTTTATCTCTCCTTCCATTTTGAATGAGAGCCTGGCTGGATAAAGTATTCTTCGTTGCCTGTTATTCTCATTGAGGACCCTGAATATATCCAGCCAGCACTTTCTGGGCTGCCAGGTCGCTGTGGAGAGGTCTGCTCCTCCCCATAAAGGTCAGGGATTTCTTGTCTCTTGCTGCTTTAAGGATCTTCTCTTTATCTTTGGAATTTGCAAGCTTCACTATTAAATCGAGGTGTTGGACGGTTTTTATTGATTTTAGGGGGGATCTCTATTTCCTGGATCTGAATGCCTGTTTCCCTTCCCAGATTAGGAAAGTTTTCAGCTAGGATTTGTTCAAATACATATTCTGTCCCTCTGCCCCTTTCGGCGCCCTCAGGATCCCCAATTACACATAGGTTTTTCTTCCTCAGGCTGTCGTTTATTTCCCTTAATCTGTCTTCCTGGTCTCTTAATTGTCTGTCTCTTTTTTCCTCAGTTTTCCTCGTTGCCATCAACTTGTCTTCTATGTCACTCACTCGTTCTTCCACCTCATTAACCCTCGTCATTAAGAATTCTAGTTTGGATTGCATCTCATTCAATTGTTTTTTACTTTCTGCCTGATTGTATCTAAATTCTGCAGTCATGAAGTCTCTTGAGTCCTTTATGCTTTTTTCTAGAGCCACCAGTAGCTGTATAATAGTGCTTCTGAATTGGTTTTCTGACATTGAGTTGTAATCCAGATTTGTAACTCTGTGGGAGAGAGGACTGTTTTTTCTTTTGAGGTGACGTTTTCCTTCTAGGCATTTTGCTCAGTGCAGATTGGCCAAAAATAAGTTGTATTGGGAAAAGGAGAAAAAGAGAAGAGAGAAAGAAAAAAAAGAGAAGAGAAAAAGAAAAAAGGGAAAAGGAAGAAAAAAGCAAAAAAGAGAATAAAAGGAGAAAGAAAAAGAAAGAAAGGGGGGAAAGGATGGGGGAAGCCATCAGAAATTTAAAAAAAACATGGGGGAGTATCTTCTGAGTCTGTCTACTTTAAGTCCCTTGACTTCCCCTGGAACTTGTCCGTCTAGCTGGTCTTATGGGGGGAGGGGCCTGTTGTGCTGATTTTCAGGTGCTAGCCCTTGGGGGAGCTCCTCTCCCCCTGCCTGGTGAAGCGCTCAGTGGGGGTTGTATACCCTGTGACGCCCAAGGAGGAACAACCCCAGTGGCAGCAGCCAGGTCAGAACACCTGTATTCAGCCTCCCCAGTAACTCTGGAGCAGTCCGTCTGCAGGGCCTGGAGGCTCTGGGGCAGGGCTGCTGATCGTCTCAGCTCTGAGCAGGAGCGTCCTTGCTGTCCTGGGCCCTCCAGGCCTCTGCCTGTCCCGGGGGAGGCTGAATCCTGGGCTGTGTCCCGGCCCTGTTCTCCCCGACCTGCGCTGTTGGATTCTCGCTCCCGGCCGGGTAAGCACCTCTCCACGGAGCCGCCATAGCCCCTCTGAGCTGTTCCTGGAGCCCCGCAGCCCCCTCCACACGAAGCCACTTCCTCTGCCCTAGGCTCCGCCACCTAGCTGTTCCCAGGGACCCGTTGCCCCCTCCGCACAGAGCCGCTGCTGGATCCCCTCAGAGCTGCTCCTGGGTCAGTGCATGTGCCCTACAGCCCTTAGGGAGCTCGGTCCAATCTCCTGGGAGTGCAGGTGTATGTTTGTGTCCCATGGAGCCCAAGGGTATCCCCCCCCTCCTGTGGTCTTGCTCTGAATCCCTGCGGGTGTCATTTCCCCCTGGAAGAATGGTGCAGGTCCTTCTTCTCTGGGACAGAGCTCTCCTGCCCGGGGGGTACTCGCCCTGGCCTTAGCCCGGCTCTGTGGGGCCCCTCCCCCTTGGATGCCGTTTGTATCTTTATTTCTTTTTCCCCATCTTCCTACCTTGATAGAAGTGTGAACTTTTCTCACTGTAGCATTCTATCTGGTCTCTGTTTAAGTCTCAGGCTGAATTCCTAGATTTTCAGGATGATTTGAAGTTTATCTAGGTAATTTGGTCAGGACAGGTGACTTGGGGACCCTTCTCTCTCGCCATCTTGCCTCTCCTCCTGTATGTTGCTTTTTAGCTTTAGTTGTTTCCTTCACTTTGCAGAAGCTTTTCAATTTGATGAAATCCCAATAGTACTTTTGCTTCTGTTTCCCTCACCTCAGAGGCATATCCTGAAAGAAGATCCAATGGCCAATGTCAAAGACATTGCTGCCTATCTTTTCTTCTTTGTATGGTTTCAGGTCTCACTTTTAGGTCTTTCATCCATTTTGAATTTATTTTTTATATATATGGTGTAAGAAAGTGGTGCAGTTTCATTCTTCTGCATGTGGCTGCCTGGTTTTCCCAACACCATTTGTTCTTATCCTGGAGTCAGGTTTAGGGTTTCTTGAAGAGACTGTCCTTGTGTCATTAGATATTCCTTCCTGCCTTCTTATCGATTAATGGATCATAGAGTTACAGGTTTGTATCTTGTTTTGGCTTTCCATTCTGTTCTATTGATCTAAGCATCTCCTGTTGAGAGATCCCTGATTGCTGATTCAATTTCTCTGCTGGTTAACGGTCTCTTCAAGTTTCTTATTTCTTCATTTTTCATTTTTGATATGTTATATATTTCTAGGAATTGATCTATTTCTTCCAGGTTCTATGTTGCTTGCATATACTTTTTCATCATATTCTCTTATTATTGTTTGTATTTCTGTAGTGTTGGTTGTTATTTCTCTTTTCTCATTCGTGATTTTATTTGGGTCTTCTCATCTTTTTATGTCTTTCCTTTTTTAAAGATTTTATTTATGTATTCATGAGAGACACAGAGAGGCAGCGGTATAGGCAGAGGGAAAATGAGGCTCCATGCGGGGAGCCTGATGTGGGTCTTGATCCACCAGGATCCTGGGATCCTGACCTGAGCCAAAGCACATGCTCAACCACTGAGGCACACAGTTGCCTTGCTGACTCAATTCCTTTGCTAGTTATGGGTCTGTTCACATTTTCTATTTCTTCCTATTTCACTTTTGCTCGTTTGCACATTTCTAGGGATTTGTCCATTTCTTCCAGGTCTCCCGGTTTGTTAGCATATAATCTTTCATAGTATTCCCTTATAATTGTCTAATTTTTCTGGTGTTGATTGTGATCACTCTTCTCTCTTTTGTGATTTTATTTATTTAGGTCTTTTCTGTTTTCTCGTTCCTAAGGCTGGATAGGGTTTGATCCATTTTATTAATTATTTTTGAAGAAATAGCTCTTAGTTTCGTTATTCCATTCTAATGTTTTTTTATTTCTGTATTGTTTATTTCTGCTCTCATCTTTATTTTTTTCCCTTCTTCTGTAGGCTTTAGGCTTTGTTTGCTATTCCTTTTCCAGCTCCTTTAGGTGTAGGGATAGGCTGTGTATTGGAGACTTCTTGTTTCTTGAGGTGGGCCTATATTACTATGTAATTTCTCTTTGGACTGCCTTTTCTACATCCCAGAGGTTTGGAGAAACATGTTTTCATTTTCATTTGTTTTAAATTTCCTCTTTAATTTCCTGGTTGCTCTATTCATTCTCTAGTAGGATGTTCATAATCTCCACGTATTTTTGGTCTGTCCAAATTTTTTCTTATGGTTGACTTCGAGTTTCATAGCATCATGCTCCGAAAAGGTACAGGGTGTGATATCAACATTCTTGTACCTGTTGAGGGGTGATTTGTGGCCCATGATATGATCTGTTCTGGAGAATGTCCCATGTGCACTTGAAAGGAATGTGTATTCTGCTTTAGGAAGAAATGTTCAGACTATATCTGTTGAGTCCCTGTGGTCCAGTGTGTCTAGGCTATTGTTCCCCTGTTGATTTTCTGCATAGACGATCAGTCCATTGCCTTTATGGATAGGTTTTAAAATCCCCTGTCATTGTATCATTATCAGTGAGTTCCTGTACGTTTATTGGTAATTGGGTTCCATATTTAGGTACTGCCATGTTGGCAGCATAAATATTTATTTGTTTGATCCTGATAGAGAGTCTTTTTAATTATGAAATAATGCCCTCCATCATCTCTTCTTACAGTATTTGTTCTTTCTTTTTGAGATTTAAATATTTTATTTATTTATTCATGAGAGATACAAAGAGGAGCAGAGGCAGAAACATAGGCAGAGGGAGAGACAGGCTCCCCAAAGGATGCCAATGTGGGACTCGATCCTGGGATCCCAGGATCAACCCCTGAGCCGAAGGCAGATGCTCAACCACTGAGCCACCAGGTGTCCCCCAGGGTTTGGTTTCAAATCTAGTTTGTCTTATATAAGTATTGGTCCTACAACTTTCTTTTCATAACCATTAGTGTGATAGATGATTTTCCATCCCCTGACTTTCAAACTGCTGTTGTCTATAGGTCTAAGGTGAGCCTCTAGTAGGCAGCATACTGCTGGATCTTGTTTTTTTAATAACAATTTTATTTTTGAGAACATGAGAGAGAGAGAGAGAGAGAGAGAGAGAGAGAGAGAGAGGCAGAAAATTAGGCATAGAGAGAAGCATGCTCTCCACCAGGAGCACAATATGGGACTCGATCCCAGACTCCAGGATCACACCCTGAGTCAAAGGTAGAACTCAACCCCTGAGCCACCCAGGCATCCCGGATCCTGGTTTTTAAGCCACTCTGACACCCTATATCTTTTGATTGGAGCATTTAGTATCAGCATTCAGAGTGCTTATTCAAAGATATGAACTTGTGCCTTGTTGTTAGTGGTAGAGTTGGTGTTTCTGGTGACGTTCTCTGGTCCTTTCTAGTCTTTGTTGCTTTTGGTATCTTTTTTTCCCCCACTAGAAGAGTCCCTCTTAAAATTCCTTACTGGACTGGTTTAGCGGTCATGAACTCCTTTATACTTTGCCTGGCAGGCAAAATCTTTCTCTCTCCTTCTCTCCTGAATGACACACTTCCTGAAGAATGAATTCATACAAATTGGACTCCAATAAAAAGAAAGTTAAAAACATAAAATAAGTTTTTGCTTGTATGACTGAGGAAAATGGCATTTAGGAGGAAAAGCAGAAGCTGAAAGGGAGGAGGACAGATTTCACCATCCTTAGCATTCACAGGGACCTGGTGTCCTTTCCTAAGGGGGCCCCCCCTCCGTAGGATGTTTCCTGCCCCTCTGCGCTCCTTTTTGGAACCCAGCAGGCACATCTCCGTGCCTCCAGCACCTCTGCAGTCGTGGTTTATAGCATCTTCCATGTATCCTATTGGGGACCACGGCGTCATGTTTGTAACCATCCAGCTGCTGTTTGACAGCATTGGGGTGATTCTGACTTTTGTTCGTTGTGGGGTGTGTGTTTGTCTATCACATGAATCTATCACGTATAGCTATCGGATCCTCTGGCTGGGTAACCCTAACACCGAAATGGTTGGCACAACATCATTTCTGGTGCTGGCGCTGGGTGGCTAGCTGGGCTCTCCTGGCTGACCTGGGGCACGCTCCTGTAGTGAATTTCAGCTGGAGGTTCAGCTGAGGTGGAAGGACCTGCTCAGCCAACCCCATGTCCAACAGTGGGTCTCGCTGAGCACCAGCTGTTTCTCTTCTCGCCGATGCCTCTCCAGCTGGGAGTCAGACCTCAGGGCAACCCTGGGGGGAAGCTCTTGAGGAGTCGGGTACCCATGGCGGGGATTCCTGGGGCTGCCTGTGTGTGGAGGTCGGGGTGGGGACGGGGCTGGGTTTCTTTGGTCCCCTGTGCTGCCTGGCTTTCAGGCCGAGCCCCATGCTCACCCAGCCCTTACTCACTAGGGCAAGGAGGGTGCCATCCACAGGCTCGTGTGAGACATCCAGCACCACAAGGTGTGCACGCTGAGTCCACCTGGTGAGCATTGCCCAGGTGGATGAGCTGCAAGTTGGGACACAGGAAATTTAATAAAAATCCCCTACCCCTGGACAAGCAGCGCAGGACTGATTCCATTTTGTGCTACACCCGCCACCTCCCCTCTGACCCCCACATGACCTGCTTATAGCTTAAGGTGCTGCCCCACCCGAGTCAAACAGCTGGGCACACCCTAATTGGAAATTGGCTCATAACAATGTAACCCTGCTTTGTGCCCCCCAGAACTGTGAGCCAATTCTGACCAAAGTAATAGGCCAGCTCAAGTGGATACTATAGGGCAAGGTGTAATTCAATCAGCCACTTGCGTGTGGACCAACATGACTGCAAATTTCTGCATATCCCACGGTCCACTGCCCCTATAAAGCTGCTATGCCTCTTAGTCTCGGGGTCCAAGTCCCTGCTCCGCTCTGTCGGGTGCACTTGGACCCAAGCTACAGCTTGTAGAGAAACCCTCCGGAGTTTGCATTGGTGTCAGCTCATCAGTGGTTACTCAGATTCGCAGTCTTGGGCACAACACAAGGGCCTGCTGTCCTGACGTCCCTTCCACGGCCACTCTGAGCGCCCCACAGCCCTTCAGTGCCCCAGGCACACTGGCACGGGGATGCAGGGAGGGGAGTACATGCCCCAGAACCGGGCCAGCCTCGGCCCCCTGGACAGAGGGAGCACAGACATCCCAGGTCGCTTTTCACAGACCCTGGTGACCTAAGGCTCCCTGGCTGTCACTCTGTCCCAGGCCCTCCTGGCCCACGGGGCACAGGCTGAGTCCCAGTATAGTGTGTGGGGTCCTGACCCTGACATCTGGCCGCCCCTGGAAGGCACGTGGGGACGTCAGCTGTGCCTTGCAGTGCCCATGCAGGGGCTGTTGGGGCCTGGGTGGTGCGCCCTTCTCCTCTCTGTGGGTCTCTCCACGCCCCGTACACAGAATTCTGGGAGACACAGAAACGGGCTGGCTGTGCATTTTCACACCACAATACTTTATTGACATTCTACAGCAAACGGGCTCAGAGTCGAGGGTGCATGCCTTCCCCTGGGAAGGGAGACCATTCTGTCCTTTAGGGGAGGGCAAGAATCACATGGATGCGGGGCAAGTGCTGGAGTCCCCCACCGGGGAGCATGTGTGGACTCCGGGTGGGGGCGTGTGTCCTGAGGTTTCAGCATGAGAGACGGTTGTGAGGACAGCAGAGCTGACCTTGACCTGCAGTTCATGGGTTCCTGCGCTGGGTCCCCACAGGGCAGGTGGACCCTGGTCATGGGGCTCCTGTGTCCCCAGCACCTGGAGGAGCCTGCCTCCTGGTGTGCGTGCGGGTAGGGTCCACCGGCCTACCTCTGCTCTCCCCAACCTTGGGTGTCCCGGGATCTCCAGCGCTGCCCTAGGTCAGCGATCTGGATCTGTGGGGCACCCCCAGGGCCCAGGAGGCCACATCCAGCTGTGAGAAGGCTCGCTCAGTGTAGGGCCAGAATCCAGGGCTGGACAGGGCCATGGGGGGCTGGATCCCATTAGTCTTTTTGTTGGGCCTGGGGCGGGGTCTGAAATCACCCCCACGTTCACAGAGCCTGGCCCAGGCCAGCCCAGATCCCCCTGGGTTATGGGCTGGTGTCCTGTGAAGGGTGTGCCGCCCTCCAGGAGGGACAGTGCATCCTCTGCACCACTCACCTGCACAAACCCTGTTGGGGGCTCCTTGTCTTCGCTCCTCCCTGCAACCCCTAGGTACTCTATGGGATCCCCAGGCTTCTGATGGGAGTGGGTATCGAGAGATCCCCGGGGAGGCTGAGCATGTCCCACAGGGGGCACCTGCACCAGGTCCTTGATGGGGGCTCATGGTGTGGGGGTGGATGGTATGGGGGCATGGTGTTGCGGTATAGTGTGGGTGGGGATTGTGTGGGGCAGTGTGGGTTTGAGTTGGGTGGTGTAGGTGGGATGCCATGGGGAATGATGATGTAGGGGGATGGAGTGGGAGTGGGGAATGAGGGGGATATCATGGCAGGCCTGCGGACAAAGGGCATCCCCTTCCTCTAAGATGTACAAGGAGACGTCTACACTTAAAGGCAACTCCAGTCTGGGGTTTGCTGAGACACCTGTCCCTGGGGCGGGGTGTGGTCATTGCAGGACCCTGGCTGGACCGGGGGCATTATCTGGGGTTCATCATACTATGTGTGTTTTCAAATTGCAAAATGTCTCAAAGTAAATGCATAAAACTTAGAAATATATAAATCACCGAGAGTGGGTGTCACTCTGACCCGTCCGACCCTCATGGAATCAATTGTGTCCTGGTCCAGCCGTGGCCATGCCGCCTGGTCCCCCGGTCTAGTTCCTGCCCCCCACATCCCCCACCTCATCCCCTGCTACTCAGAGGACCGTCCCTCTCCCCTTTGGGGTTCAGCTCCCATGGCAAGCCCTGGAGACCCCATCCTATTGGCCTCCTCATGTCCGAGGCCCCGGGGGTGGGGGCACAGAGGTCATCCCCAACACCCTACCATGGAGTGGTGTGTTGTTGGCTGCGTTCTGCCCCCCGACTCAGAATCCCCATTTTCCCTTCCCAGAATCCCCCGGTCCTCCACTGGGTCCTGATCCCCCCTAGCCCCTCAACCTCATTCTACCCCGTAGTAGTCCCAAAATATGATGTGACTGCTGCACATCCTGTTGACGTCCAGGTCCACCTGCGTGATGTCCCTGGAGGAGACCAGGTCCTCCTCTCATTTCCTGCGGGAAAACCTGGAAGGAGTAGCTGGCATCAGGGACACAGACCCCGACCTGTCACCAGGTGCTCTCCTGGGCAGGGAGCCCTGGGGCCACTATGGGAGTGTGTCCTGCCGAAACCTCCTTCCATTTCCTGGGAGGCCGGGGACGGCGGGAGTGCCCACCATGCACATGGAACTGTGTGAGGGCCTGTGCCCAGCTGTGGTGGGTGGGGAGGTGACTGAGGGTCAGCCTGGGTGGGAGGGGACAGAGGTCAGTCCAGGTGGGGAGCAGTCATTCGGGTGTTGTGTACAAGATTGCAAATCCGAGAAACCACTAAGGAGCTGACACTTATGCAAACACATGTGGGTTGTTTTACAAACTCAAGCAAGGGTCCAGGTATACCCCACACAGTGGAGCAGGGACTTGGACCCCGAGGAGGGTTTTAGCTTAGTTTTAAGGGCTGGTCTCAGGGACCCCCAGAAGGGCTGGAGCAATTCCTCAAGTTCTGTTTACATTTTGATATGGGTCCTTCAAGGGCATTGAGCTCTCATTCTAATTGGGACTTCCAGCCCTTGGCTAAGGCTCGGTTTTTATTCTATTGGGGGCTTTCTAAGACATTAAGCTGTCAACTTTTGTTTTATTCCAGTAACTGAAGTAATGCAAATTTCAGCTCTTCTTCACAGGGGTCTGGGATTGCTGGACGTGTGCTAATAATGAACTTAAAGTAGAATGGCCATAAGGTTCTCGGCCTCCACGCATCCCGTCCTGTCCTATCTAGCTCATGCCCCCCTCCCTGGAGCTCCTAAGAGAGACATTGCAAATGACCTCAGCCTGGCAGCCTGTGTTCGGCGACAGGCCCAGGGATTTAGGATCAGGAAGACCTGGGGCGCGGGCGTCCTGGCAGTGCAGCAGGATTAGATGCTGCAGAATCTTATTCCCTAAGGCTATCTTGACAACTGACTTTGTACATAGAAAAGTTCTCCTTTGTCTTTAAAACTTGAGCGATTTAAAGCATTTTTTCTCTGCCCATCTGATTTCTCAGATTCTAATCTGAGATGTATTTCCTGTAAATAAGGATAATTTACTATCCATAGTACTATGTTTAAAATATTCTGACACAAGTAATTCAGAGGGATGAGGCTTTCTCATCTATTTCTTCACAGCTCAGTCATTCATCAGGAAATGAATCTTTATGGATTTGGAAATAATTGAGAGACATTAGTACAAATGGTCCTATTATTAAGTGAAGGATTCTTCCCTGAGATTCTTCCCCTGTTTCAACTGACACTGAAACACTGTGAACTCTTTGGAAGACAAATGTCAAGGAAATAAATGTTATACATTGCTAATTTTAAATGCACTTGCAAATGGTGTCTATTATACTAGAAGTATTTTTATCTGATTTTTGCTATTTATTATCCTTTCCTGCTTTTCAGGTTGAAGAGGCATTATACGTGTTCATAAGTGTTTTTCTTTCCTTCTGATATAAAATTCTTACTATGTTCCCATCGAAGGAAATCTTTAAGAATAAGGCAAAAGTTAATTCAATGATTCTTAAAATGTCTTCACACTGGAGCCTGATTCATTTAAGTCAATTTTCAAATTAAATCTTATTTCTTAGAAAGAAAACAAAGCTTCATGGGGAAATTGAGAAGATAGTACAGAGAATTCTCATGCACTTGCACTCAATTTCTCCAATTATTGATATCTTATATCAGTACGGTACAAATATTAGCTAATGAATCAATATTAAAATATTCGCAATAACCAAAGACCATACTTTATCCAGATTTCCTTAGTTTTTGCTAAGTCACCATCCCTTATATCACACTCCATTTGTCCTCATGTTTTCTTAAGCTCCTCTGGATTGTGACAGTCTTTCAGCCTTTCCTTGCTGTTGGTGAACTGGAAAACTTTGAGAAGTAGAGTATTTTGTAAAATTTCCCTCAGTTGAGACATGTCTGTTGTTTATCTCATGATTGAACTGTTTTTGTGGATTCTATACAGAGATATACTGCCATTTTTATTATATCATATAAAGGATAGATACTATCAACATGATTTATCATTCTTGGTATAGATCTGATCATCTTGCTGAGGTAGTGTTAGGTTTCTCCATAGTAAAGTCATTCTTTATTGTTATTAATATTATTATTATATTATCATTATTAAGTTTTTCATAATATATTTTGTAGAACGAAGTTACTATGTGTATTCCACACATAAGACTGGGAAGCTATGCTCATGAACTTGAGTGTGGAATGTCTGCACATAACCTTTCTTGTTTCTAAGGCTTCCACTTGGGACTGCATCTCAGTTATAGCATTTTTAACGTTGGCCTGACTAGATTTTAGTTCTTTTATTTCTACAGTAAGGGATTCTCTAGTTTTCTGTTGTGCTCTTTTTCCAGCCCAGATGCTATCTTTATAATCATTGTTTTAAACTGTAGTTAGACATCATATATTTGTATTGATGGACTTCCTGGCTGTGAGTACTACCTCATGTTATTTTATGGAGGTGAATTTCTCCATCTCATTATTTTTTCCAGAAATAGAAAGTAGGGAGAAGGAAGAAAAAGAAAAACCAAGAAAAACCATAACAACTGCCCTCCCCCCAAAAGAATCACCAGATTGTTTTGGCCTGGTTGTTAAAAGATTCTAAATCCCAAAATAAGAAACAAAATTAAAGTACCATGAAACTAAAAATAAGAAATATATAAGGTACATACATAAAAGTTAAAATAAGGCAATTTATAAAATAGAATCAAAGAAACTAAATGAAAATAAAGCACAAAGTACAAAGGAAGCTAGACCCTACTTTCCAGGCAGAGCTGAATCTCTTCAGCCTCTGTGGTCTGACACCTTGGTGGCAGGGAGTGGTCCGTGCGGGGTCTGAGGATTGGCCATGGCAGTGATGTCAGGTGCACATCTGACTGCTGTGTCAGAGGCGGGTTGGGTGTCAGCCCTTCTGGCCTTCAGCGGGCAGTGCTGTGCTGCTCCCTGAGACTCGACACTGATGGGCGGGATGCGGGTGGAGATGCTGTGTCCCCTGGCTCTGGGGCTGAGCATTCCACCCCCCAGTCTGCAGGCCCTCCACAGAAGGGCACCCAAGCCCCCGGGTCTCCGCCGATTCTCTCGGAACCCTGCTTTCACTCTGCCCGCATCCGAGCTCCTTTTGGTTTTGTTTTTTTATCTCAGACTGTTGTGCCCAAGATTGCGAATCTGAGAAACCACCAAGAAGCTGATTCCGATGCAAACACATGTGAGATTATTTACAAGCTTGATCTTGTGTCGAAGTATACCCAACACAGCGGAGCAGAGACTTGGTCCCCGAGGAGGGCTTTAGCTTACTTTTAAGGGCTGGACTCCGGGACCTCCAGAAGGGCTGGAGCAATTCCTCAAGTTCTGTTTACATTTTGATATGGGGCCTTCAAGGGCATTGAGCTCTGTTCTCATTCTAATAGGGGCTTCCTGCCCTTGGCTTGGGCTCAGTTTTGATTCAATTGTGGGGCTTTCTAGGACATTAAGCTGTAAACAGCAAAGGTTCCACACCTGTAACGGGGACGTCACACTGTCCCTATATGCTGAAGACGCGGTACTAGAAACAGGAAACCTGAGAGCCTCCACCAAAACCTGTTAGAACTAAGGAGTGAGTTAAGTAAAGTCACGGGACACAAACTGACCCTACAGAGCAGAGTAGCCTTGCTGTGTCCCGACAATGAGCACTCAGGAAGGAAAGGAAGGAAGGAAGGACATGAAGGCCTTCTCAGGAGCATCAAAGAGAATAAATAATGAGACTGAACCAAAGGAGCACAAGACTTGTGCTCTGAGCCAAACCAGGCTCTGGGAAGCCGTCCTGGTCTTGTGGGGTGGGACCCTCATCTTGTGAAAATGTCCGCAGTTCCTGAAGCTACCCTCAGTTTCAATGTCATTCCTATCAAAATCATGGTGGCAGATCTTAGAAATAGGAAAAAAACACCCATAACCTCCATCCCCTCCCAACAAATGCCCCGAACAGCAAATCAGTATTGGAGAAGCATGACATAGTCGGACCCAGCACTTTCTATTTCAAATGATATCACAGAGACACAGGATAAAGCAGCGTGGTCTCGGGCCCCCGCCTGCTCCATCGGTTAAGCATCCGACTCCTGACCTCACCTCTGGTCCTGATCTCAGGGGTCTTGAGTTCTAGCCCTGGGCTGGGACATGGACGATGCGTGGAGCCTACTTAGACAAACCAGACCCACGGAGGGTGGTCCCGGCATAAGCTGAATGAGCAAAACAGAGATTCCAGAAGGAAATGTGCTATGATATAACTGATTTTTTTTAACTTAATTTAATTTAAACCCAATTAATAAACGTATAGTGTATTATACTTTCAGAGGAAGAATTCAGGGATTCACCAGTTGGAGATAACAGCAGTGCCCGTGACATCACGTGCCCTCCTTCATGCCGGTCCCCTGTTATCCCCCCCCTTCCAGAGACCCTCAGTTCCGTTCCTATCATTAAGAGACTGTATTACCTGCATCTGTTTTCATCTTATTTTTTTTCTTTCCCTTCACAGTAGTTCATCTGCTTTGCTTCTATAATTCCATCTATGAATGACACCACATGGTCATTCTCTTTCCTGACTGACTTACTTCACTTAACATGATCCCTTTAGTTCTATCCACATCCTTGCAAATGGAAAGATTTCCTTCTCTTTGATAGCTGAGTACAATTTCTCTCTCTATAACCATCATCTATCTCCCATCCTCTTTATCCATCATCTGGCAGAGGATACTGAGGCTCCTCCCACAATGTGGCTACTGTGGACCCAGCTGCTGTGGACATTGGGGTGCAGGTGTCCCGAGTCTCACTGCATCTGTATCCTCGGAATGAGCTCCAGGCCGTTCACCTGCTGGTCGCAGGTCAGCTCTATTTGTAAATTCCTGAGAGGCCTGCACACTGTTTCCAGGGCGACTGCACCAACCTGCGGTCCCGCCCACAGTAGAAGAGGGGTGAGTGAGATTTGCAGGAAGTGGTAAAAGTCTGGTCCACATTTCATTTCGCGTCCTCTGGACTCCAATACCTTGTCCTTAAGTATTTCTGGGGAACCCGGGTGTTGGGCTCCTATTCAGTGAGATGTTTCTGAAGCTAACAGTCCCAGCTGGAGCCTGAAAGGAGGCAGGTGGGGCCCATGGAGCACCCACTGCCTCCTGCACAGCCTCCTGCAGCGCCTGAGCATCCCACAGGGAGCGCCCAAGACCAGGACCTTCCCAAGGGGCACGCATGCGCAGTAGGCCTCCTCTGCCTGCACTAACAGGAGCCAGCCTGTGCTGGGAGGCCTTAGGATGACGTGGGGACGTGTCTATGCTGATGAGCTGCAGCCTCCTCAGGACCTGTGGGGAGTCTTCAGGGCGAAATTGGGCCGCGTTCATGCTGACCGGAGCCTCGGTCTCCTCAGGATGCGCGGTGAGGCTTTTGGAAAATGTGGGCCCGCATCCACCCTGACATGAGCCCCTGGGCCGCCTCAGGACCTGCAGGGAGGCTTCAGGAAGATGTGGGCCCTCATTCACGCTGACCGGAGCCCTGAGCCACCTCAGGACCTGCGTCGAGGCTTCAGGAAATTGTGCGCCCGCATCCACGCTGACAGGAGCCCATGAGCAGCCTCAGGACCTTCAGGGAGGTTTCAGGAATATATGGGCCCCCATCCACGCTGACATGAGCCCCTGAGCCATCTCAGGACCTGAGAGGAGGCTCTAGGAAGATGTGGCGCTGCGTCCACTCTGGCAGGAGCTCCCGGGCTCCTCAGGACATAAGTTGAGGCTTCTGGTAGCTGGAGGCCGCATTCATGGTTACAGGAGCCCCGGCCTCCTCAGAACCCTCGGTGATGCTTCCGGAGGACTTGGGGCCACATGGACACAACAGGACGCTGACTTCCTCAGGACCCCCAGTGTAGACTTTCGGAAATATGGGGATGCGTCCATGTGGACAGAAGACCCCAGCCTTGTCAGAGCCTGTGATGAGGCCTAAGAAAGATGTGGATGTCGAATCCACACTGACAGGATTCTCTGGCCTCCTCAGGATGCACTGTGAAGGATTGGGATGATTTGTGGCCACGTCCATGCTGACAGGAGCCCCCAGCCTCCTCAGATCTTATGGTGAGGCTGAGGAAGATGTGGGGCCACGTCAAGACTGAGAGGACCCCCTTCCTCCTCAGGACCTGCACTTTGGCTTTGGGACACATGGGGCTGCGTCTAGGCTGACAGCAACCCACAGCCTCCTCAGGACCCGCGGTGAGTTTTCAGGGGACGTGGGGCCATGTCCAGGCTGACAGGAGCCACCAGCCTCCTGAGAACCTGCTGTGAGGCTTCCAGAGGATGTGTGGCATACTCCACGGTGACAGGAGACCCGGTGTCCTCAGGACCCGCTGACTATGACTCTGGAACACGTGGGGCCACGTCTGCACTCACAGGAGCCCAGATTGTCAGGAATCCCTGGAGGACTCTGGAGGCGCCTTTGGGGGCCACGTCCATGTCAGAAGGGACTCCTCAGAAACGTAGAGTAAGTGAATGGGTAGAATGAATGGTAGGGTCAGGGGAGGGGAGTCAGTTGATGGTTAGGCTTAGGTTAGATGTTAGGGGTTAGTGATTATGCTTATGGTTATGGATTAGAGGTTAGTGTAAGGGATAAGTATAAGGGTCAGTGGTTAAGAGTTAGGATGGGGGTTTGGGTTAGGGACAGGAGTTAGAGTTAGGGTTAGGGTTATACTTTAGGATTTAGGGAAGGAGGTTAGGAGTTGGGGTTTCGATTATGGTTAGAGTTAGGGTTGGGCTAGGTTTGCAGTTTCGGTTAGGGGTTAGGATGTGGGTTAGGGTTAAGGGTTAGAGTTAAAGTTAGGGCTAGGTTGAGGGTTAGGGCGAGAGTTAGGTTTAGTGTTTGTTTAGGGTTTAGGGTTAGGGTCAGGTCAGGGTCAGGGTACGGTTTTGGAAAAGGGTAAGAGAGAGTTAGGCAATGGGTTAGGGATTAGTTTTAGGGTCCGGGTTAGGGTACAGTTTGGGGTATGAGATAGGATTATTATTAGAGGGTTAGTGTTAGGGTAGAGGTTAGGGTGAGGAATAGGATTAGAGTACATTAAATTAAGGTTATTGTTAGAGGTTAGCGTTAGGGTTAGATTTAAGGTAAGGGTCAGGGTTAAGGGTTTAGAATAGGTTTAAGAGTTAGGGTGAGGGTTGGCAGGAAGGTTCAGTGAATGTGTTTCGGTCTTTGGGTTTGTGTTTGGTTTTTGATTAGTGATAGTTCTTGTTTTAGGGTTAGGTTAACATTAGGCTTAAGTGTAGGGTTAGTTATGTCTTTGTATGGTTAGAGTTTGTTTCTTGTCATGTGCCTGCACTGGGACTACTAGTATCTTGGTCCGTTTAGTTTTATGCACTCTATTTAGGTTTTGGTTTCAAAGATAGCCTGACTGCACCAAGTCAGTGGCCTCCCCAGAGAATCAGTATCCAGGCTTCTGCTGGGGTCAGAATAGGTATGGCAGGCTTCTCCTGAGCTGAGCTAAGGAGGGGATTTGTGGCTCTAAAGACTCTCTGTTTGGATTATCAGTTGCATTTCTGATTTTATCTCTTCTGCGCACATGCTTCCTGTATACTACCAATTATTATTTTAAAGTTTTACTTGAATTCCTCTTTGTAAACTCAGTATGATATAGTTTCAGATTTACCACATAGTGATTCAACCCTTGAATACAACACCTGGTACTGGTCAGAGTTGACCTCCATTGTCCCCATCCCCTGATTCTCCATCCCCCCCACTTTCCTCTGGTATTCATTAGTTTATTCTCTGTGGTTAAGAGTGTGTTTCTTAGTTTGCATCTCTCATCCCCGCCTTCGCCCCTTTCCCAGTTTTTTTGGTTTATTAAAATTCACATGTGAATGCAATTGTATGGTATTTGGTATCTTTCTCTGACTGAATTCATTTAGCATAAGTCCATTCCACTTCTCCCACATCATTGTAAATGGCTTCATTTCATCCCTTCTGATGACCAAGTGATGTCGCAGTGTGTATATTTACCACATTGTCTCTGCCCATTCATCTGTCTATGGACATCTGGGCTGTATACACAGTTTCGCTGTTGTTGATAATGCTGCTACCAACACTGGGCTGCGTGTTCCCCTTCGAATCTACTAAATTACTTTTGTATCCTCGGGGCAAATACCTAACTGTGCAATTTTGGAATCGTAGGGTAGCTCTATTTTTAACTTTTAATTTTTTTTATGATAGTCACAGAGAGAGAGGCAGAGACACAGGCAGAGGGAGAAGCAGGCTACATGCACCGGGAGCCCGACGTAGGATTCGATCCCGGGTCTCCAGGATCATGCCCTGGGCCAAAGGCAGGCGCCAAACCACTGCGCCACCCAGGGATCCCCTATTTTTAACTTCTCGAGGACCCTCCAGACTGTTTTGCACAGTGGCTGCAGCTTTATTTATGTATTCATGAGAGACACAGAGGCAGAGGTATAGGCAGAGGGAAAATGAGGCTCCATGCGGGGAGCCTGATGTGGGACGTTATCCCCCATGACGCCGGGATCATGACCTGAGCCAAAGCAGATGCTCCACCCCTGAGGAACCCAGGTGCCTTGCTGATTCAATTTCTTTGCTCGTTATGGGTCTGTTCATATTTTCTATTTCTTCCTATTTCAGTTTTGCTCGTTTGCACATTTCTAGGGATTTGTCCATTTCTTCCAGATCTCCCAGTTTGTTAGCGTATAATCTTACATAGTATTCCCTTATAATTGTCTAATTTTTCTGGTGTTGATTATGATCTGTCTTCTCTCATTTGTGATTTTATTTATTTAGGTTTTCTCTTTTCTCGTTGATAAGCCGGGCTAAGGCTTGATACATTTTATTAATTATTATGAAGAACCAGCTCTTAGTTTTGTTATTCCATTCTACTGTTTTGTTTTTTCTGCATTCTTTATTTCTGCTCTCATCTTTATTTTTCCCTTCTTCTTAGGCTTTAGGCTTTGTTTGCTATCCTTTTCCAGCTCCTTTAGGTGTAGGGTTTGGTTGTGTATTGGAGACTTCTTGTTTCCTGACGTAGGCCTGTATTGCTATGTACTTCCCTCTTAGGATTGCCTTTCTACATCCCAGAGGTTTGGAGAAACATGTTTTCATTTTCATTTGTTTTAAATTTCCTCTTTAATTTCCTGATTGCTCCATTCATTCTCTAGTAGGATGTTCATAATCTCCACGTATTTTTGGTCTGTCCAATTTTTTTTCTTATTGTCGACTTTGAGTTTCATAGCGTCATGGTCTGAAAATGTACAGGGTGTGATATCAACCTTCTTCTACCTGTTGTACCTGTTGAGGGCTGATTTGTGGCCCAAGATATGATCTGTTCTGGAGAATGTCCCATGTGTACTTGAAAGGAATGTGTATTCTGCTTTAGGTTGAAATGTTCAGACTATATCTGTTGAGTCCCTATGGTCCAGTGTGTCAAAGCTATTGTTCCCCTGTTGATTTTCTGCATAGACGATCGGTCCATTGCCATAAGTGGGTGGGTGTTAAAATCTCCTGTCATTGTATTATTATCAGTGAGTTCCTGTAAATTTGTTGTTAAATGGTTTCTGTATTTAGGTACTCCCATGTTGGCAGCATAAATATTTAGTTATTTGAACTTTTTTTAAATAAATTCATTTTTATTGGTGTTCAATTTACCAACAAACAGAATAACACCCAGTGCTCATCCCGGCAAGTGCCCCCCTCAGTGCCTGTCACCCATTCACTCGCACCCCCTGCCCTCCTCCCCTTCCAGCTCCCTAGTTCCTTTTCAGAGTTAGGAGTCTTTATATTCTGTCTCCCTTTCTGATATTTCCCACACATTTATTCTCTATTCCCTTATATTCCCTTTCACTTATTTATATTAACCAATTGAATGAGAACATACATTTGTCCTTCTCTGATTGACTTACTTCACTCAGCATAATACCCTCCAGTTCCATCTACGTTGAAGCAAATGATGGGAATTTGTCGTTTCTAATGGCTGAGTAATATTCCATTGTATACATAAACCACATCTTCTTTATCCATTCATCTTTGAATGGACACCATGGCTCCATCCACAGTTTCCCTATTGTGGACATTCCTGCTAAAAACATCGGGGTGCAGGTATCCCGGTGTTTCATTGCATCTGAATATTTGGGGTAAATCCCCAACAGTGCAATTGCTGGGTTGTAGGGCAGATCTATTTTTAACTCTTTGAGGAACCTCCACACAGTTTTCCAGAGTGGCTGCACCAGTTCACATTCTCACCAACAGTGTAAGAGGGTTCCATTTTCTCCACATCCTCTCCAACATTTGTGGTTTCCTGCCTTGTTAATTTTCCCCATCCTCACCGGTGTGAGATGGTATCTCATTGTAGTTTTGATTTGTATATCCCTGAGGCACGTGATGCAGAGCATTTTATCATGTGCATGTTGGCCATATCTATGTCTTCGTCTGTGAGATTTCTGTTCATGTGTTTTGCCCATTTCATGATTGGATTGTTTGTTTCTTTGGTGTTGAGTTTAAGAAGTTCTTTATAGATCTTGGAAACTAGCCCTTTATCTGATTCGTCTTTTGCAAATATCTTCTCCCATTCTGTAGGTTGTCTTTTAGTTTTGTTGACTGTATTCTTTGCTGTGCAAAAGCTTCTTATCTTGATGAAGCCACAATAGTTCAGTTTTGCTTTTGTTTCTTTTGCCTTCGTGGATGAATCTTGCAAGAATTTACTGTGGCCGAGTTCAAAAAGTGTGTTGCCTGTGTACTCCTCTAGGATTTTGATGGACTCCTGTCTCACATTGAGATCTTTCATCCATTTTGAGTTTATCTTTGTGTATGGTGAAAGAGACTGGTGTAGTTTTATTCTTCTGCATGTGGATGTCCAATTTTCCCACCACCATCTATGGAAGAGACTGTCCTTCTTCCAGTGGAGAGTCTTTCCCCCTTTATCAAATATTAGTTGACCATAAAGTTCTGGGTCTCTATACTGTTCCATTGATCGATGTGTCTGTTTTTGTGCCAGTACCACACTGTCTTGATGACCACAGCTTTGTAGTACAACCTGAAATCTGGCATTGTGATGCCCCCAGATATGGTTGTCTTTTTTAAAATTCCCCTGGCTTTTCGGGGTCTTTCCTGATTTCACACAAATCTACAAAAATAATTTGTTCTAACTCTCTGAAGAAACTCCATGGTATTTTGATAGGGATTGCATTAAACGTGTACATTGTCCTTCGTAACATTGACATTTTCATAATATTAATTCTACCAATCCATGAGCATGGAATATTTTTCCATCTCTTTGTGTCTTCCTTAATATCTTTCAGAAGTGTTCTATAATGTTTAGGGTATAGATGCTTCACCTCTTTGGTTAGGTTTATTCCTAGGTATCTTATGCTTTTGGGTGCAATCATAAATGGGAATGACTCCTCGATTTCTCTTTCTTAAGTCTCATTGTTAGTGTATAGAAATGCCATTGATTTCTGGGCATTGATTTTGCATCCTGCAATGGTACCAAATTGCTGTATGAGTTTTAGCAATCTTGGGGTGGAGGCTTTTGGTTTTTCTAGGTAGAGTATCATGTCATCGGCAAAGAGGGAGAGTTTGACTGCTTCCTTGCCAATTTGAATGCCTTCAATGTCTTTTGTTTTCTGATTGCTGAGGCGAGGACTTCCAGTACTATGTTGAATAGCACTGGTGAGAGTGGACATCCCTGTCTTGTTCCTTATCTTAGGTGAAAGGCTCTCAGTGCTTCCCCATTGAGAATAATATTTGTTGTGGGCTTTTCATTGATGGCTTTTAAGATGATGAGGAATGTTTCCTCTATCCCTACACTCTGAAGTGTTTTGATCAGGAATGGATGCCCTATTGTGTCAAATGCTTTCTCTGCATCTAATGAGAAGATCATATGGTTCTTGGTTTTTCTCTCGCGGATATGATGAATCACATTGATTGTTTTACAAGTGTTGAACCAGCCTTGTGTCCCGAGGATAAATCCTACTTGGTCATGCTGAATAATTTTCTTAATGTATTGTTGGATTCTATTGGCTAGTATCTTGTTGAGAATTTTTGCATCCATGTTCATCAGGGCTATTGGTCTATAATTCTAGTTTTTGGTGGGGTCTTTGTCTGGTTTTGGAGTTAAGGTAATGCTGGCCTCATAGAATGAATTTGGAAGTACTCCATCTCTTACTATCTTTCCAAACAGCTTTAGTAGGATAGGTATGGTTTCTTTCTTAAACGTTTGATAGAATTCCTCTGGGAAGCCATCTGGCTTTTGACTTTTGTTTCTTGGGAGGTTGTGGATGACTACTTCAATTACCTCCCTGGTTATTGGCCTGTTTAGGTTTTCTATTTCTTCCCGTTCCAGTTTTGGTAGGTTCTGGCTTTCCAGGAATGCGTCCAATTCTTCTAGATTGCCTAACTTATTGGCATATGGCTGTTCATAATATGTTTTAAAATCGTTTGTATTTCCTTGGTATTGGTAGTGATCTCTCCTTTCTCATTCATGATTTTATTAATTTGAGACTTTATTTTCTCTTTTTCTTAATAGGCTGGCTAATGGTTTATGTATCTTATTAATTATTTCAAAGAACAAACTCCTGGTTTTGTTTATCTGTTCCACATTTCTTCTGGTATCGATTTCCTTGAGGTCTGCTCGAATTTTAATTAATTCTCTTCTGTTGGGTGTAGGATCTATCTGCTGCTTTTTCTCTCGCTCCTTTATGAGTAATGTTAGCTTTTCTATTTGAGTTCATTCAGGTTTTCGAATGGATGCTTGTACTGTGATGTATTTCCCCCTTAGAATGCTTTTGCTGCATTCCTAAGATTTTGTACGGTAGTATCTTCATTCGTATTAGTTTCCATGAATATTTTTCTTAATAAATTAACTTTTACTTGTGGTCAATTTACCAACATACATAATAACACCCAATGCTGGGGATCCGTGGGTGGCGCAGCGGTTTGGCGCCTGCCTTTGGCCCAGGGCGCGATCCTGGAGACCCGGGATCGAATCCCACATCGGGCTTCCGGTGCATGGAGCCTGCTTCTTCCTCTGCCTGTGTCTCTGCCTCTCTCTCTCTCTCAGTGACTATCATTAAAAAAAAATTAAAAAAAAAATAACACCCAATGCTCATCCCGTCAAGTGCCCCCTCAGTGCCCGTCAAACATTCACCCCCATCCCCCTTCCTCCTCCCCTTCTACCACCCCTAGTTCATTTCCCAGAGTTAGGAGACTTTATGTTCTGTCTCTATTTCTGATATTTCCCACACAATTCTTCTCCATTCCCTTATATTCCTTTCACTATTATTTATAATCCCCAATGAATGAGAACATACACTGTGTGTCCTTCTCCGATTGAGTTCACTCAGCATAATACCCTCCAGTTCCATCCACGTTGAAAAAAATGGTGGGTATTTGTCATTCCTATAGGCTGAGTAATATTCCATTGTATACATAAACCACTTATTCCTTATCCATTCATCTTTCAATGGACTCCAAGCCTCCTTCCACATTTTGGCTATTGCGGACATTGGTGCTATAAACATCGGGGTGCAGGTGTCCCAGCGTTTCATTGCATCTGAATCTTTGAGGAAAATCCCCAACAGTGCAATTGCTGGGTCTTAGGGCAGATCTATTTTTAACTCTTTTTTTAAATTTTTATTTATGAAGGTCACACAGAGAGAGAGAGAGAGGCAGAGACACAGGCAGAGGGAAAAGCAGGCTCCATGCACCGGGAGCCCTATGTGGGATTCAATCCCGGGTCTCCAGGATTGTGCCCTGGGCCAAAGGCAAGCGCGAAACTGCTGTGCCACCCAGGGATCCCTATTTTTAACTCTTTGAGGAACCTCCTCACAGTTTTCCAGAGTGGCTGCACCAGTTCACATTCCCACCAACAGTGTAAGAGGGTTCCCTTTCCTCCGCATCCTCTCCAACATTTGTGGTTTCCTGCCTTGTTAATTTTCCCCATTCTCACTGGTGTGAGGTGGTTTTCTTTGTGGTTTTGATTTGTATTTCCCTGATGGCAAGTCATAAAGAGCATTTTTTCATGTGCATGTTGGCCATGTCAATGTCTTCCTCTGTGAGATTTCTCTTCATGTCTTTTGCCCATTTCATGATTGGATTGTATGTTTCTTTGGTGTTGAGTTTAAGAAGTTCTTTATAGATCTCGGAAACTAGCCCTTTATCTGATGCGTCTTTTTCAAATATCTTCTCCCATTCTGTAGGTTGTCTTTCAGTTTTGTTGACTGTATCCTTTGCTGTGCAAAAGCTTCTTATCTTGATGAAGTGACAATAGTTCATTTTTGCTCTTGTTTCTTTTGCCTTCGTGGATGAATCTTGCAAGAAGTTACTGTGGCTGAGTTCAAAATGGGTGTTACCTGTGTACTCCTCTAGGATTTTGATGGACTCTTGTCTCACATTTAGATCTTTCATCCATTTTGAGTTTATCTTTGTGTATGGTGAAAGAGAGTGGTCTGGTTTCATTCTTCTCCATGTGGATGACCATTTTCCCAGCACCATCTATTGAAGAGACTGTCTTTCTTCCAATGGATAGTCTTTCCTCATTTATCGAATATTAGTTGACCATAAATTTCAGGGTCCACTTCTGGGTTCTCTATTCTGTTCCATTGATCTATGTGTCTGCTTTTGTGGCAGTACCACACTGTCTTCATGACCACAGCTTTTTAGTACACCCTGAAATCTGGCATTGTGATGCCCCCAGATATGGTTGTCTTTTTTAAAATTCCCCTGGCTATTCGGGGTCTTTTCTGATTCCACACAAATCTTAAAATAATTTGTTCTAACTCTCTGAATAAAGTCCATGGTATTTAGATAGGGTTTGCATTAAACATGTACATTGCCTGGGTACAATTGACATTTTCACAATGTTAATTCTGCCAATCCATGAGCATGGAATATTTTTCCATCTCTTTGTGTCTTCCTCGATTTCTTTCAGAAGTGTTCTATTGTTTTTAGGGTATAGATCACTTACCTCCTTGGTTAGGTTTATTCCTAGGTATCTTATGATTTGGGTGCAATTGTAAATGAAATTGACTCCTTAATTTCTCTTTCCTCAGTCTCATTGTCAGTGTATAGAAATGCCATTGATTTCTGGGCATTGAGTTTTTATCTTGCAACGCTACCAAATTGCTGTATGAGTTCTAGCAATCTTGGGGTGGATACTTTTGAGTTTTCTAGGTAGAGTATCATGTCATCAGAGAAGAGGGAGTTTTTGACTACTTATTTGCCAATTTGAATGCCTTTAATGTCTTTTTGCTGTCTGACTGCTAAGGCTAGGACTTCCAGACTATGTTGAATAGCAGTGGTGAGAGTGGACATCCCTGTCTTGTTCCTGATATTAGGGGAAAGGCTCCCAGTGCTGCCCCACTGAGAATGATATTTGTTGTGGGCATTTCCTAGATTGCTTTTAAGATTACGAGAAATATTCTGTCTCTCCCTATGCTCTGAAGAGTCTTGATCAGGAATGGATGCCCTATTTTGTCAAATGCTTTCTCTGCATCTAATGAGAGGATCATATGGTTCTTGGTTTGTCTCTTGCTGATAGGTTGAAGCACATTGATTGTTTGACGAGTGTTGAACCAGCCTTGTGTTCCGAGGATAAATCCTACTTGGTCATGCTGAATAAATTTCTTAAAGTCCTTTTGGATCCTATTGGCTAGTATCTTGTTGAGAATTTTTGCATCCATGTTCATCAGGGCTATTGGTCTGTAATTCTCCTTTTTGGTGTAGTCTTTGTCTGGTTTTGGAGTTAAGGTGATGCCGGCCTCCTCGAACGAATTTGGAGGTACTCTCTCTGTTTCTATCTTTCCAAACAGCTTTAGTAGGATAGATGTGGTTTCTTCATTTTTTTTAATTTATGATAGAGAGAGAGAGAGAGAGAGAGAGAGAGAGAGAGAGAGGCAGAGACACAGGCAGAGGGAGAAGCAGGCTCCATACACCGGGAGCCCGATGTGGGATTCGATCCCGGGTCTCCAGGATCGCGCCCTGGGCCAAAGGCAGGCGCCAAACCTCTGCGCCACCCAGGGATCCCCCGATGTGGTTTCTTCTTTAAACTTTGATAGAATTCTCCTGGGAAGCCATCTGGCCCTGGACTTTTGTGTATTGGGAGGTTGAGGATGACTGCTTCAATTTCCTCCCTGGTTATTGGCCTGTTTAGGTTTTCTATTTCTTCCTGTTCCAGTTTTGGTAGTTTCTGGCTTTCCAGGAATGCATCCATTTCTTCTAGATTGCCTAATTTATTGGTGTATGGCTGTTCATAATGTTTTTAAAATCGTTTGTATTTCCTTGGTGTTGGTAGTGACCTCGCCTTTCTCATTCATGATTTTATTAATTTGAATATTTTCTCTCTTCCTTTTAATAAGGTTGGCTAATGGTTTATCTATCTTATTAATTCGTTCAAAGAACCAACTCCGCGTTCCGTTGATCTGTTCCAAAGTTCTTCTGGTCTCGATTTCCTTGAATTCTGCTCGAATTTTAATTAACTCTATTCTTCTGTTTGGTGTATGATCTATCTGCTTTTCTTTCTCTAGCCTCTTTATGTGTAAGGTTAGCTTTTGTATTTGTGTAGTTTCCCGTTTTTTAATAGATGCTTGTATTGTGATGTTTTTCCCCCTTAGGACTGCTTTTGCTGCATTCTAAAGATTTTGAACAGTTGTATGTTCATTCTCATTAGTTTCCATGAATCTTTTAAATTCTTCCTTAATTTCCTGGTTGACCATTTCATCTTTAACACGATGGTCCTTAACCTCCACGTGTTTGAGGTCCTTCCAAACTTCTTGTTGTGATTTAGTTCTAATTTCAAGCCATATGGTCTGAGAATATGCAGGGGACGATCCCAATCTTTTGGTATCGGTTCAGACCCTATTTGTGACCCAGTATGTGGTTTATTCTGGAGAAAGTTCCATATGCACTTGAGAAGAATGTGCATTCAGTTGAGTTTGGATGTAAAGTTCTGTAGATTTCTGTGAAATCCATCTGGTCCAGTGTATCATTTAAAGCTATCGTTTCATTGGAGATGTTGTGCTTAGAAGACCTATCAAGGGTAGAAAGAGCTAGATTGAAGTCACCAAGTATAAATGTATTATTATCTAAGTATTTCTTTACTTTGTTTATTAATTGGTTTAAATATTTGGCAGCTCCCACATTCGGGGCATATATATTGAGGATAGTTAAGTCTTCTTGTTGGATAGATCCCTTAAGTACGATTTAGTGTCCCTCTTCATCTCTCACTATAGTCTTCGGGGTAAATTTTAGTTTATCTGACATAAGGATGGCTACCCCTGCTTTCTTTTGAGGACCATTTGAATGGTAAATGGTTCTCCAACCCATTACTTTCAGATTGTAGGTGTCCTTCTGTCTAAAATAAGTCTCTTGTAGACAGCAAATAGATTAGTCCTGCTTTTTTATCCAGTCTGAAACCCTGCGCCTTTGATGCGGTCATTAAGCCCGTTCATGTTCAGAGTTTCTATGGACAGATATGAGTTAGTGTCATCATGATATCTATTCAGTACTTGTTTTTGTTGATTGTTCCACTGAACTTCTTCTTAAAGGGGAATTTAAGAGTCCCCCTTAAAATTTCTCGCAGAGCTGGTTTGGAGGTCACATATTCTTTCAGTTCCTGCCTGTCTTGGAAGCTCTTTATCTCTCCTTCCATTTTGAATGAGAGCTTTGCTGGATAAAGTATTCTTGGTTGCATGGTCTTCTCATTGAGGACCCTGAATATATCCTTCCAGCCCTTTCTGGCCTGCCAGGTCTCTGTGGAGACGTCTGCTGTTACCCTAATGCTCCTCCCCATAAAGGTCAGGGATTTCTTGTCTCTTGCTGCTTTAAGGATCTTCTCTTTATCTTTGGAATATGCAAGCTTCACTATTAAATGTCGAGGTGTTGGACGGTTTTTATTGATTTTAGGGGGGTATCTCTCTATTTCCTGGATCTGAATGCCTGTTTCCCTTCCCAGATTAGGAAAGTTTTCAGGTATGATTTGTTCAAATACATATTCTGGCCCTCTGTCCATTTTGGTGCCCCCGGGACCCCCAATTACACATAGGTTTTTCTTCCTCAGGCTGTCGTTTATTTCCCTTAATCTGTCTTCCTGGTCTCTTAATTGTCTGTCTCTTTTTTCCTCAGTTTTCCTCGTTGGCATCAACTTGACTTCTATGTCACTCACTCGTTCTTCCACCTCATTAACCCTCGTCATTAGGAATTCTAGTTTGGATTGCATCTCATTCAATTGATTTTTCATTTCGGCCTGATTGGATCTAAATTCTGCAGTCATGAAGTCTCGTGAGTCCTTTATGCTTTTTTCTAGAGCCACCAGTAGCTGCATAATAGTGCTTCTGGATTGGCTTTCTGACATTGAATTGTATATCAGATTTTGTAACTCTGTGGGAGAGAGGACGGTTTCTGATTCTTTATTTTGAGTTGAGGTTTTCCTTCTAGTCATTTTGCTCAGTGCAGAGTGGCCAAAAACAAATTGTATTGGGAAAAGGAGAAAAAGAGAGGAGAGAAAGAAGGAAAGAAAAGAGAAAAAGAAAAAAGAATAAAGGAAGAAAGAAGAAAAAAGGGAATAAAAACAGAAATGTAAAGAAAGAAACGGGGGAAAAAGGGTGGGGGAAGCAATCAGGAATAAAAAAAACATGGGGGAGTATCTTCAGATTCTGTATACTTTAAGTCCCTTGACTTCCCCCTGGAACTTGTCCGTCTAGCTGGTCTTCTAGGGGAGGGTCCTGTTGTGCTGTTTTCAGGTGTTAGCACTTGGGGGAGCTGCTCTGTCACCTGCCTGGTGCAGGGCTCAGTGGGGATAGTTTACCCTGTGAGGCCCAAGGAGGAACAACCCCAGTGGCAGCGGCCACCTCTGGAAACCTGTATTCAGCCCCCGCAGTAACTCGGGAGCAGTCCATCTGCAGGGCCTGGAGGCTCTGGGGTGGGGCCGCTGATCTGCTCAGCTCTGGGCAGGAGCGTCCTTGTTGTCCTGGGCCCTCCGGGCATCTGTCTGTCCCAGTGGAGGCCAAATCCTGGGATGTGTCCTGGCGCCCTGTGCTCTGGGGCCTGTGCTGTTGGATTCGCGCTCCTGGCTGCGCAGCCGCCTATTCCTAGAGCTGCCGCCCAGCCCCTCTGAGCTGCTCCTGGTCCCGCAGCCCCCTCAGGGAGCCGCCGCCTGAGCACCTCCGAGTTGCTCCCGGAGCCACGCAGCCCCCACTGCACTGAGCCCCTTCCTCTGCCAGAGGCACCGCCGTCAAGCTGCTCACGGGGCATGCAACCTCCTACACGAAGAACGCTGCCCGAGCCCTTCTGAGCTGCTCCCAAGTCAGTGCATGTGCCCTGCAGCCCTTCGGGAGCTTGGTGCACTCTCCTGGGAGTGCAGGTGTCTGTTCGTGTCCCAGGGAGCCCGTGGGTATCCCCGCACTCCTGGGGTCCTGCTCTGAATCCCTGAAAGCGCCATTCCGCCCAGGAAGATTGGTTCAGATCCTGCTTCTCTGGGACAGAGGTCTCCTGACCAGGGGGCACTCGCCCTGGCCTTTCCCCAGCTCCTCGTGGGGCCCCTCCCACTTGAATGCCTTTTGTTTCTTTATTTCTTTTTCCCCGTCTTCCTACCTTGATAGAAGTGCGAACTTTTCTCACTGTAGCATCCGATCTGTTCTCTGTTTATATCTCAGGCCGAATTCCTAGATTTTCAGGATGATGTGAAGGTTATCTAGGTAATTTGGTGAGGACAGGTGACTTGGGGACCCTACTCTTCCGCCATCTTGCCCCTGCTCCTGTATGTTGTCTTTTAGCTTTGGTTGTTTCCTTCACTTTGTGGAAGCTTTTTGATCTGATGAAGTCCCAATAGGATGTTTGCTTTTGTTTCCCTCACCTCAGAGGCATATCAAGAAAGAATATCCAATGGCCAGTGTCAAAGACTTTGCTGCCTATCTTTTCTTCTTTGTATGGTTTCAGATCTCACATTTAGGTCTTTCATCCATTTTGAATTTATTTTTTATATATATGGTGTAAGAAAGTGGTCCAGTTTCATTCTTCTGCATGTGGCTGCCTGGTTGTCCCAACATCATTTGTTCTTATCCTGGGGTCAGGGTTAGGGTTTCTTGAAGAGACTGTCTTTGTGCCATTGGATATTCCTTCCTGTCTTGTTGTCCATTATGGGTCATAGATACATGTTTGTATTTGTTTTGGCTTTCCATTCTGTTCCATTGATCTAAGCGTTTCTTGTTGGGAGAACCCTGATTGCTGATTCAATTTCTTTGCTGGTTAACTGTCTGTTCAAATTTCTTATTTCTTCATTTTTCATTTTTGCTATGTTATATATTTCTAGGGATTGATCTATTTCTTCCAGGTTCTAGGTTGCTGGCATGTAATTTTTCATCATAATCTCTTATAATTGTTTGTATTTTTCTAGGGTTGGTTATTTCTCTTTTCTCATTTCTGATTTTATTTGGGTCCTTTCTCATCTTTTTATCTTTTTTCTTTTTTAAAGATTTTATTTATGTATTCATGAGAGACACAGAGATGCGTAGGTATAGGCACAGGGAAAATGAGGCTCCATGCGGGGAGCCTGATGTGTGACTTGATTCCCCAGGACCCCGGAATCATGACCTGAGCCAAAGCACATGCTCGACCACTGAGGCACCCAGGTGCCTTGCTGATTCAATTCCTCTGCTAGTTATGGGTCTGTTCACATTTTCTATTTCTTCCTATTTCAGTTTTGCTCGTTTGCACATTTCTAGGGATTTGTCCATTTCTTCCAGGTCTCCCAGTTTGTTAACATATAATCTTTCATAGTATTCCCTTATGATTGTCTTATTTTTCTGGTGTTGATTGTGATCTCTCTTCTCTCTTTTGTGATTTTATTTATTTAGGTCTTTTCTCATTTCTCGTTCATTTGGCTGGCTAGGGCTTGATCCATTTTATTAATTATTTTGAAGAAATAGCTCTTAGTTTCGTTATTCCATTCTACTGTTTCTGTATTGTTTATTTCTGCTCTCATCTTTATTTTTTCCCTTCTTCTGTAGGCTTTAGGCTTTGTTTCCTATTCCTTTTCCAGCTCCTTTAGGTGTAAGGTTAGGTTGTGTATTAGAGACTTCTTGTTTCCTGAGATAGGCCTGTATTGCTTTGTACTTCCCTCTTTGGACTGCTTTTGCTACATCCCAGAGGTTTGGAGAAACATGTTTTCATTTTCATTTGTTTAAATTTCCTCTTTAATTTCCTGGTTGCTCCATTAATTCTCTCAAAGGATGTTCATAATCTCCACGTATTTTTGGTCTGTCCAAATTTTTTCTTACTGTCAACTTCAAGTTTCATACCGTTGTAGTCGAAAATGTACAGGGTGTGCTATCAACCTTCTTGTACCTGTTGTACCTGTTGAGGGCTGATTTGTGGCCCATGATATGATCTGTTCTGGAGAATGTCCCATGTGTACTTGAAAGGAATGTGTATTTTGCTTTAGGAAGAAATGTAAAGAAAATATCTGTTGAGTCCCTGTGGTCCAGTGTGTCAAGGCTATTGTTCCCCTGTTGATTTTCTGTATAGATGATCGGTCCATTGCCATAAGTGGGTAGATTTTAAAATCCCCTGCCATTGTATTATTATCAGTGAGTTCCTGTACGTTTATTGGTAATTGGTTTCCATATTTAGGTACTCCTATGTTGGCAGCATAAATATTTAGTTGTTTGATCCTGATAGAGTGTCTTTTTAACTATGAAATAACGCCCTTCTTCATCACTTCTTACAGTATTTGTTCTTTCTTTTTTGAGATTAAATATTTTATTTATTTATTCATGAGAGATACACAGAGAAGCAGAGACAGAAACATAGGCAGAGGGAGAGAGGCTCCCCAATGGGATGCCGATGTGGGACTCGATCCTGGGATCCCAAAAACACACCTTGAACTGAAGGCAGATGCTTAACCACTGAGCCACCAGGTGACCCCCAGGGTTTGGTTTCAAATCTAGTTTGTCTAATATAAGTATTGGTCCTCCAGCTTTCTTTTCATAACCATTAGCGTGATAGATAATTTTCCATCCCCTGACTTTCAATCTGCTGTTGTCTATAGTTCTAAGGTGAGCATCTACTAGGCAGCATACCGATGGAACTTGTTATTTTAATAACAATTTTATTTTTGAGATCATGAGAGAGAGAGAGAGGCAGAAAATTAGGCCAGGAGAGAAGCAGGCTCCCCACCAGGAGCCCAATATGGGACTCGTTCTCAGACTCTAGGATCACACCCTGAGTCAAAGGCAGAGGCTCAACCCCTGAGCCACCTAGGCATCCTGGATCCTGTTTTTAAGCCACTCTGATACCCTATATCTTTTGATTGGAGCATTTAGTATCAGCATTCAGAGTGCTTATTCAAAGATATGAACTTTGTGCCTTGGTGTTACCCGTAGAGTTGGTGTTTCTGGTGACGTTCTCTGGTCCTTTCTAGTCTTTGTTGCTTTTGGTCTCTTTTACCCTCACTAGAATAGTCCCTCTTAAAATTCCTTACTGGACTGGTTTAGCGGTCATGAACTCCTTTATACTTTGCCTGTCTGGGAAAGTCTTTCTCTCTATCCTGAATAACACCCTTGCTGAAGAAAGAATTCATACAAATTTGACTCCAATAAAAAGAAATTTAAAAACATAAAATAAATTTTTGCTATTATGATTGAGGAAAATGGCACTTAGGAGGAAAAGCAGAAGCTGAAAGAGAGGAGGAAAGATTTCACCATCCGTAGCCTTCACAGAGACCTGGTGTCCTTTCCTAGGAGGGCCCCCCCCCCTCCGTAGGATGCTTCCTGCCCCTCTGCGCTCCTTTTTGGAACACAGCAGGCACATCTCCGTGCCTCCAGCACCTCTGTAGTCATGGTTTATAGCGTCTTCCAGGTATTCTATTCGGGACCATGGCGTCGTGTATGTAACCATTCATCTGCTGTTTGACAACATTGGGGGTATTCTGACTTTTGTTGGTTGTGGGGTGTGTGTGTGTCTATCAAATGAAGCTATCACGTGCAGCAATCGGATCCTCTGGCTGGGTAACCCAATCGCCGAAATGGTTGGTACGACATCATCTCTGGTGCTGATGCTGGGTGGCTAGCTGGGCTCTCCTTGCTGACCCGGGGTCGCTCCTGTAGTGAATTTCAGCTGGAGGGTCAGCTGAGGTGGAAGGTCTGTCTCAGCCACATTCTCATGTCCGGCAATGGGTATTGCCGAGCGCCAGCTGCTTCTCTTCTCCCCGATGCCTCTCCAGCAGGGAGTCAGACCTCGGGGCTGCCCTGGCGTGAGCTCCTGAGGAGCCTGGTGCCCATGGCGGGGAGCCCTGAGGCTGCCTGTTTGTGGAAGTCGGGGTGGGGATGGGGATGGGGTTCCTCAGACCCTGTGCTGCCTGGCTTTCAGGCCGAGCCCCATGCTCACCCAGCCCCTACTCACTAAGGCGAGTAGGGTGTCCTCCACGGGCTGGTGTGATAGATCCAGCACCACAAGGTGTGCACGCTGAGTCCACCTGGTGAGCGTTGCCCAGGTGCATGAGCTGCAAGTTGGAAACAGGAAATTTAACAAAAATCCCCTACCCCTGGACAAGCAGAGCAGGACTGATTCCATTTTGTGCTATACCCGCCACCACCCCTATGACGCCCAAATGACCAGCTTATATCTTAAGGCGCTGCCCCACCCAAGTCAAGCTGCTGGGCACACCCTAATCGGAAATCGGCTCATAAAAATGTAACCCTGTTTTGTGTCCCCCAAAACTGCGCACGGATTATGACCAAAGTAATAGACCAGGTCTAGCGGATCCTATAGGGTAAGGTGCAATTCAATCAGCCACCTGCGTGTGGACCAACATGACTGTGCAAATTTCTGCATATCCCACAGTCCACTGACCCTATAAAGCTGCTATGCCTCTTAGTCCCGGGGTCCAAGTCCTTGCTCCGCTGTGTCAGGTGCACTTGGACCAAAGCTCCAGCTTGTAGAGAAACCCTTGGGAGTTTTCATTGGTGTTGGTCCTAAGTGGTTTCTCAGATTCGTAGTCTTGGGCACAACACAAGGGCCTACTCTCCTGACATCCCATCCAGGGCCACACTGAGCGCCCCACAGGCCCTCTGTGCCCCAGGCACACTGGCATGGGGATGCGGGGAGGGTAGTACATGTCCCGGAACCAGGCCAGCCCTGGCCTCCTGGACAGAGGGAGCACAGACCTCACAGGTCACTTTGCACAGACCCTGGTGACCTGAGGTTCCCTGGCTGTCACTCTGTCCTAGTCCATTCTGGCCCACGGGGCACAGGATGAGTCCCAGTATAGTCTGTGGGGTCCTGATCCTGGAGTCTGTCCGCCCCTGGAAGGCACATGGGGACATCAGCAGTGTGTGCCTTGTGTTCCCCTGCAGGGGCTGTTTGGGGCCCAGGTGATGCCCCCTCCTCCTCTCTGTGGGTCTCTCCATGCCCCGTGCACAGAGTTCTGGGAGACACAGAAAAGGGCTGGCTGTGCATTTTCACACCACAGCACTTTATTGACTTTCTACAGTAAACGGGCTCAGAGGCGTGGGTGCATGCCTTCACCTGGGGAGGGAGACCTTTCTGTCCTTTACGGGAGGAAAAGAATCACATGGGTTGGGGGTCGAGTGCTGGAGTCCCCCACCTGGGAGCATGTGTGGACTCCGGGTGGGGGCGTGTGTCCTGAGGTTTCAGCTTGAGAGACGGTTCTGAGGACAGCAGAGCTGAACTGGACCTGCAGCTCATGGGCTCCTGCCCTGGGTTCCCGCAGGGCAGCTGGACCACGGCCTCGGGCCCCCTGGGACCCCAGTATCTGGAGGAACCTGCCTACTGGTGTGGGTGCAGGTGGGGCCCACTGGCCTATCCCTGCTCTCCCCACCCTGGGGTGTACCGGGATCCTCAGGGCTGCCCTAGGTCTGCAAACTGGATCTGTGGGTCACGCCCAGGGCCCAGGAGGCCACACCCAGCTGTGAGAGGGCTCGCTCAGCGTGGGGCCAGAATCCAGGGCTAAACAGGGCCATGGGGGGCTGGAATCCATTCGTCCTTGTGTTGCCATGGGGGGGCCCAAATCAACTCAGCCCCCACAGATCCTGGTGCCAGGGCAGCCCAGGTCCCCCTGGGTTAGGGGCTGTTGTCCTGTGCATGTTGTGTCACCCTCCAGGAGGGAGAGTGGGCGGAGGCAGGGCACAGTGGGTTCTTTGCACCAATCACCTACACCCACTCTGTTGGAGACTCCGTGGCTTCCCTCCTCCCTGCAACCCCTGTGTGCTCTATTGAACACCCGGTCTTCTGATGGGAACAGGGTATCCAGAGAACCCCAGGGAGGCTGAGCATGTCCCATAGGGGACACCTGCACCGGGTTTGCTGGGGGCCGATGGTGTGGGGTAGATGTTGTGGGACTAGGGGTATGATGGTGGTGGAGTGTGGGGGATGGTGTAGGGTGGATGGTGTTGTGGTGTAGTGTGGTTTAGGATTGTGTGGGGCTGTGTGGCTGTGAGGGGGATGGTGTTTTGTGGAATGCCATTGGGGATTATGATGTAGGGGGATGATGTGGGGGTAGGGAATGAGCATGATGGCGTGGGGGGCCTGCGGACACAGGGCATCCCCTTCCTCTAAGATGCACAAGGAGACGTCTACCATTAAAGGCGACCCCAGTCTGGGGTTTGCTGTGACACCTGCCCCTGTGGCACCGTGTGGTCTGTGCAGGGCCCTGGCTGGACCGGGGTCATTATCTGGGGGTCATCATACTATGTATGTTTTCAAATTGCAAATTGTCTCAAATGAAATGCATAGAATTTAGAAATATATAAAGCACCGAGAGTGGGTGTCACTCTGTCCCGTCCGACCCTCATGGGATTGATGTGTGTCCTGCTCCAGCCGCGGCCATGCCTCCTGGCCCCCAGGTCTGATTCCTGCCCCCCACTTCCCCAACCCCATCCCCTGCTCTCAGGGTGCCATCCCTCTCCCCTTTGGGGTTCAGCTCCCATGGCAACCACTGGAGGCCCCATCCAATTGGCCTCCTCATCTCTGAGGCCCCGGGGTTGGGGGCATGTGGGTCATCCCCATCACCCTATCATGGAGCAGTGTGTTGTTGGCTGCTGTTGCTCCCCCCGGCTTCACAAGCCCCGTTTTCCCTACCCCGAAGCCCCCAAGCCTCCCCTGGGGCCCCAAGCTCCCTGGCCCAGCAGCCTCATCCGACCCCCTAGCAGGCCCAAAACATAGTGTGGCTGCAGAACGTCCTGTTGACGTCCAGGTCTACCTGCGTGATGTCCCTGGAGGAGACCAGGGCGTCCTCCTTCATTTCCTGTGGGAAAACCGGGGAGCAGGAGCCCACGTCAGGAACACAGACCCCAACCTGTCACGTGCTGCCATGCTGGGCAGGGAGCCCTGGGGCCACAATGGGAGTGGGTCTGCTGAAACCTCCTGCCTTTCCCTGGGAGGCCAAGGATGGCGGGAGTGCCCACCGAGCCCATGGGACCTGTGTGAGGGCCTGTCCCAAGCTGTTGTGGGTTGGGAGGTGACTGAGGGTCAGCCTGGGGGGGAGGGGATGTGGGGTCAGCCCAGGTGGGGAGGGGACATGGAGGTTTTGTGCCCAAGATAGCAAATCTGAGAAACTACTGAGGAGCCTACACCGATGCAAACACACGATGGTTGATTTCCAAACTCGAGCTTGCGCCCAAGTACACCCGACACAGAGGAGCATGCACTTGGACCCCGAAGTGGGTTTTAGCTTAGTTTTAAGGGCTGGTCTCAGGGACTTCCAGAAGGGCTGGAGCAATTCCTCAAGTTCTGTTTACATTTTGACATGGGGCCTTCAAGGGCATTGAGTTCTGTTCTCATTCTAATATGGGGCTTTATTCGACTTTAAGCTGTAAGCTGTTTTTTTCTTTTTTTCCTGTAACTGAAATAATGCAAATTTTAGCTCTTATTCACAGGGGCCTGGGATGGCAGTACTTGTGCTAAAAGTGAACTTAAAGTGGAACCGCCTCAATTTTGTCAGCCTCCACACAGAGAAGATACTGAAGTTTAAAACTCCAAATTTTAGGGGCTGCCCTGGTGGAGACCTGTTCTCTTCATGCCCGGGAGAGGGTCCTCTCACTCCTGGCCTTTGCTGGTCTGTCCCAGGAATGCAGCCCCGTGACTGCACAGGGGTTTGCAGCTTATGGCCACACAGGGCAGACAGCTGGCCCAAGTCCTGCTACTCTCAGCCGCATTCCCGTTCTTGTGCCTGGGAACAGTTGGTGCCACCATCCTTGGGACCCATGGGATCCTGAGCCCACCCTGTCGCTCCAGGGACTGCCCCTGACTTCTCCACCTGAACACCTTAAGGCTGGTGTGTCCCCCACTCTAGGAGACTTCTGAAAGTTCACATTTTGTGCTCTGCTGCATAATAATGTGTGTAGAACCATCAGCTGGCTCCCTGCCCTTGTGGGATCAGGGGCTATGTCTCCCCAAGATAAAATAATTGATTTTTTTTAAGAATTTATTTTTCTGTAATCTCTACAGCCAACATTGGGCTTGAACATGCTACCCCAAGAACAAGAGTCCCATGTTCTTACAAACCACACCGAGCCAGTTAGGCTCCCTTTGATTGATTGATACAGGTTAATTGAAGCAGGGGTGTTGCATGTGTCAGGGCAGAAACTGAGCCCACGCTTTGAGGTGTGGTGGAGTCATTTGGACCTTGATCAATGTTAAAGAAACCATAGCTTCCCTGGGAGCCCAGGGAGCAGGGACCACATACGTGAAAATTAGATAATTTCCTTTTCTGTAGTAGTTATTTTACTGACTATTTAAAGTGCTATTCAATGGTAAATGTCAATCTAGGATTGGGATACAGTGAGAACGTTCTAGGATTCGGAGGTTACTAAAGCTCCCCGTCATGGACTCAATGTTCCAGTTCGATGCAGAGATAGGCAATGAAGCAAAGAGTTTTAAAACATGGGACTGGGGTGCCTGGCTGTCCTGGTTGGGGTATCTTGAACTCAGGGTTATGAGTTTGAACACCGTGTTGGGTATAGACAGGACATAAAATTAAAATAGTTAGGGGATCCCTGGGTGGCGCAGCGGTTTAGCACCTGCCTTTGGCCCACGGCGGGATCCTGGAGACCCGGGATCGAATCCCACATCGGGCTCCCAGTGCATGGAGTCTGCTTCTCCCTCTGCCTGTGTCTCTGCCTCTCTCTCTCTCTCTCTCTCTCTGTGACTATCATACATAAATAAATTTAAAAAAATAGTTAAATAATAAATGGATGAAAAAATAAAGCATGATATCAAAGGTAAGTGCTTGCTTATGTCTCACCTGCGACCTATTCTTGATCACCCCACTTGCACTACATGGCCCAGATGACGTCCTCCACAAGGGACAGTCCTGCCCGAGTGGAAGTGGGCGTCTTTCATTGTAAGACCTGTGGTTCCCCTCGTTCTGCAGGGAGAGAAGAGTCATGAAGGCACGAGTTCGGGGGATCAGCATACACCTAGAAAATGATCGTTTCTGAACCCGGTAGCCAGAGCTCAGCCTCCTTTTAGGACTGGATATCATAAAGAAGCCTCTTTGGTCATTGGTTTGGATGCAGGGTGGAGGTAAACTAGAATTAGGAAGAACAAAGGAAAAGGAAAAGGAAATCCAGAAGCTGAAAGAGAAGAGGAAAGATTTCACAATCCATAGCCTTCACAGGGACCTGGTGTCCTTTCCTAAGAGGGGCCCCCCCATTGAAGTATGCTTCCTGCCCCTTTGCTCTCCTTGTTGGAACCCAACAGGCACATCTCTGTGCCTCCAGCACCTCTGCAGTCGTGATTTATAGCGTCTTCCATGTATCCTATTGGGGACCACAGCGTCATGTATGTAACCATTCACATGCTGTTTGACAACATTGAGGGATTCTGACTTTTGTTGGTTTCAGAGTGTGTGTGTGTGTCTATCACATGCAGCTATCACGTGCAGCTATCGGATCCTCTGGCTGGGTCACCCAAACACTGACATGGATGGCACAACATCATTTCTGGTGCTGGCGCTGGGCAGCTTGCTGGACTCTCCTGGCCGACCCGGGGTTGGCTCATGCAGTGACTTTCCGCTGGAAGGTCAGCTGAGCTGGAAGGACTGGCTCGGCCACATTCCCATGTCTGGCAGTGGTTCCCGCTGAGCGCCAGCTGCTTCTCTTCTCCCCGATGCCTCTCCAGCAGGGAGCTGGACCTCGGGGCCGCCCTGGGGGGATCTTCAGAGGCGCCGGGTGCCCATTACGGGGAGCCATGGGGCAGCCTGTGTGTGGGAGTAGGGGTGGTGATGGGGCTGGGGTTCCTCGGTCCCCTATGCTGGCTGGCATTCATGCCGAGCCCCATGCTCACCCAGCCCCTACTCACTAGGGCGAGGAGTGTCCCCTCTACATGCTGGTGTGAGATCCAGCACCACAAGGTGTATAAGTACCGCGCGCTAACCGATTGCGCCACTGGAGCTCCTAGCACCACAAGGTGTGCACCCTGAGTCCACCTGCTGAGGGTGGCCCAGTTGCATGAGCTGCAAGTGTGGGACCCAGGAAATTTAACAAAAAGCCCCTACCCAAGGACAAGCGGAGCAGGACTGATTCCATTTTGTGATACATCTGCCACCTCCCCTATGACCCCCACATAACCTCCTTATGTCTTAAGGCGCTGCCCCAACCCAGTCAAGTCGCTGGGCACACCCTAATCGGAAATCGGCTCATAACAATGTAACCCTGCTTTGTGCCTGCCAAAACTGCACGCCAATTCTGACCAAAGTAATAGGCCAGGTCAAGTGGATCCTATAGGGTAAGGTGTAATTCAATCGGCCACCTGCGTGTGGACCGACACAACTGTGCAACTTTCTGTGTATCCCATGGGCCACTGGCCCCTTTAAAGCTGCTACGCTTCTTAGTCTCAGGGTCCAAATCCCTGCTCCACGGCCATGCCGCCTGGCCCCCAGGTCCGGTTCATGTCCCTCATGTCCCCCACCCCATCCCCTGCTTCTCAGGGGGCAATCCCTCTCCCCTTTGGGGTTCAACTCCCATGGCAAGCCCTGGAGGCCCCATCCTAGTTGCCTCCTCATCCCCGAGGCCCCAGGGGTGTGGGCATAGAGGTCATCCCCAAGACCCTACCATGGAGCGGTGTGTTGTTGGCTGCTGTTTTGCCCCCTTCCTCAGAAGCTCCGTTTTCCCTACCCAGAATCCCCCGGTCCTCCCCTGGGTCCTGATCCCCCTGGCCCCTCAACCTCACCCTACCCCGTAGTAGTCCCAAAATATGATGTGACTGCTGAGCGTCCTGTTGACGTCCAGGTCCACCTGCGTGATGTCCCTGGAGGAGACCAGGGCCTCCTCCTTCATTTCCAGTGGGAAAACCAGGGAGGAGGAGTTGGCGTCAGGGACACAGAACCCGACCTGTCACCAGGTGCTCTCCTGGGCAGGGAGCCCTGGGCTCACCATGGGAGTGTGTCCTGCCAAACCCTCCTTCCTTCCCCTGGGAGGCTGGGGACAGCTGGAGTGCCCACCGTGCCGTGGAACTGTGTGAGGGCCTGTGCCCTGCTGTTGTCAGTGGGGAGGTGACTGAGGGTCAGCCTGGGTGGGAGGGGACAGAGGTCAGTCCAAGTGGGGAGGGGTCATGGGGGTGTTTTGCCAAAGATTGCGAATCCGAGAAACCACTAAGGCGCAGACACCGATGCAAAGACACGAGGGTTGATTTCAAAACTCGAGTGTGGTTCCAGATATACCCCACACAGTGGAGCAGGGACTTGTACCCCAAGGAAGGTTTTAGCTTCGTTTTAAGGGCTTGTCTCGGGGACCTCCAGAAGGGCTGGAGCAATTCCTCAAGTTCTGTTTACATTTTGATATGGGTCCTTCAAGGGCATTGTGCTCTCTTCTCATTCTAATTGGGGCTTCCAGCCCTTGGCTTAGGCTCAGTTTTTATGCTATTGTGGGGCTTTCTAAGACATTAGCTGTAAACTTTTGTTTTTTTCCAGTAACTGAAATAATGCAAATTTCAGCTCTTCTTCACAGGGGCCTGGGATTGCTGGACCTGTGCTAATACTGAACTTAAAGTAGAATGGCCGTAATGTTCTCGGCCTCCAGACATCCTGTCCCGTCCTATCTGGCTCATGCCGCTCTCCCTGGAGCTCCTAAGAGAGAAATTGCAAATGACTTCAGCGTGGCAGCATGTTTTGGGGGACAGGCCCAGGTATTTGGGATCATGACGACCTGGGGCACGGGCATCCCGGCTGTGCAGCAGTATTCCATGCTGCAGACGCTTTTTCCCTAAGGCTATCTTGACAACTGACTGTACATAGAAAAGTTCTCCTTTGTCTTTAGAAGTTGAGTAAGTTAAGCATTTTTTCTCTGCCCATCTGATTGCTCAGATTCCAATCTGAGACACATCCTGTTAATAAGGATAATTTACTATCCGTAGTACTATGGTTAAAATATTCTGACACAAGTAATTCAGAGGGATGAGGGTTTCTCATCTCTTTCTTCACAGCTCAGTCACTCATCAGGAAATGCATCTGTATGGATTTGGAAATAATTGAGAGACATTAGTACCAATGGTCCTATTATTATGTGAAAGATTCTTCCCTGAGATTCTTCCCCTGTTTCAACTGACACTGAAACACTGTGAACTCTTTGGAAGACAAATGTCAAGGAAATAAATGTTATACATTGCTAATTTTATTTTTTTTAAAGATTTTATTTATTTATTCATGATAGTCACAGAGAGAGAGAGAGGCAGAGACACAGGCAGAGGGAGAAGCAGGCTCCATGCACCGGGAGCCCGACGTGGGACTCGATCCTGGGTCTCCAGGATCACGCCCTGGGCCAAAGGCAGGCACCAAACCGCTGCGCCACCCAGGGATCCCTACATTGCTAATTTTAAATGCACTTGCAATATGGTGTCTATTATAATAGAAGTATTTTTATCTGATTTTTGCTATTTATTATCCTTTCCTGCTTCAGGTTGAGGAGGCATTATACATGTTCATAAGTGTTTTTCTTTCCTTCTTATATAAAATTATTACTTTGTTCCCATCGAAGGAACTCTTTAAGAATAAGGCAAAAGTTAATTCAACGATTTTTAAAATTTCTTCACACGGGAGCCTGTTTCATTTAAGTCAATTTTCAAATTAAATCTTATTTCTTATAAAGAAAACAAAGTTTTATAAGGAAATTGAGAATATAGTACAGAGAATTCTCATGCACTTGCACTCAATTTCTCCAATTATTGATATCTTATATCAGTACGGTACAAATATTAGCTAATGAATCAATATTAAAATTTTTCCAATAACCAAAGACCATAGTTTATTCAGATTTCCTTAGTTTTTGCTAAGTCTCCATTCCTCATATCACACTCCATTTGTCCTCATGTTTTCTTAAGCTCCTCTGGATTGTGACAGTCTTTCAGCCTTTCCTTGTTGTTGTTGAACTGGAACACTTTGAGAAGTAGAGTATTTTGTAAAATTTCCCTCAGTTGGGACATGTCTGTTGTTTATCTCATGATTGAACTGTTTTTGTGGATTATATACAGAGATATACTGCTATTTTTATTATATCATATAAAGGTTAGATACTATCACCATGATTTATCAGTCTTGGTATCGATCTGATCATCTTGCTGAGGTAGTGTTTGTCAGATTTCTCTGTAGTAAAGTGATTCTTTATTATTATTATTACTACTACTACTATTATTATTATTATATTATCATTATTATTTTAAGTTTTTCATATTATATTTTGTAGAAGGAAGTTACTATGTGTATTCCAAACATAAGAGTGGGAAGCATGCTCATGAACTTGACGGTGGAATGTCTGCACAAATTGTTTGAAAATCTTCTACATGGGAGATTTCTCATCCCTCTGGGTTTGTTTGTTTCTTTTTCAAAGTTGCTATTTATTTGAGAGAGAGAGAGGTGTGAAAAACATGTGCTAGAGGGGCAGAGGGAGAGGGAGAAGCAGGTTCCCTGCTGAACAGGGAGCCTTCCTTGGGACCTGGATCATGATCTGACCCTAAGGCAGAAGCTTAACTAACTGAGCCACTCAGGTGCCTTTCTTTCTTTCTTTCTTTCTTTCTTTCTTTCTTTCTTTCTTTCTTTCTTTCTTTCTTTCTTATAATAAATTTACTTTTTATTGGTGTTCAATTTGCCAACATACAGAATAACACCCAGTGCTCATCCCGTCAAGTGCCCCCCTCAGTGCCCATCACACATTCACCCCCACCCCTGCCCTCCTCCCCTTCCATCACCCCTAGTTCGTTTCCCAGATTTAGGAGTCTTTATGTTCTGTCTCCCTTTCTGATATTTCCCCCACATTTCATCTCCCTTCCCTTATATTCCCTTTCACTATTGTCTATATCCCCCAAGTGAATGAGAACATACAATATTTGTTCTTCTCTGATTAACTTACTTCACTCAGCATAATACCTTCCAGTTCCATCCACGTTGAAGGATATGGTGGTTATTTGTCATTTCTAATGGCTGAGCAAGGCCCACCTTTTCACTCTTTTCGTCTTCTGAGTCTCCCATGATATGAATGCTATTGTTTTAATAAGTGGCTGAGTTTCCAAGTCTGCGTTTGTGGTCCATAAACTTCCTTGTTTTTAAGGCTTCCACTTGGGACTGCATCTCAGTTATAGCATTTTTAACGATGGCCTGACTAGATTTTAGTTCTTTTATTCCTACAGTAAGGGATTCTCTAATTTTCTTCTGTGCTCTTTTTCCAGCGCAGATGCTATCTTTATAATCATTGTTTTAAACTGTAGTTAGACATCATGTATTTGTATTGATGGACTTCCTGGCTGTGAGTACTACCTCATGTTATTTTATGGAGGCGAATTTCTCCATCTCTTTATTTTTTCCAAGAAAAGAAAGAAGGAAGAAAAAGAAAAACAATAAAAACTGCCCTCCCAAAAAAACCACCAAATTATTTTGGCCTGGTTGTTAAAAGATTCTAAATCCCAAAATAAGAAACAAAATTAAAGTACCATGAAACTAAAAATAAGAAATGTATAAGGTACATACATAAAAATAAAATAAGGCAATTTGTAAAATAGAATCAAAGAAAATTAATGACAATAAAGCACAAAGTACAAAGGAAACTAGACCATACTTTCCAGGTAGAGCTGAATCTCTACAGCCTCTGTGGTCCGACACCTTGGTGGCAGCGAGTGGTCTGTGCTGGTTTGGAGATTGGCCATGGCGCTGATTGTCAGGTGCACATCTGCCTGGGAGATGCACCTGCGGGGTCAGAGGCGGGGTGGGCATCAGCACTTCTGGCCTCCAGTGGGCAGTGTTGTGCTGCTCCCTGAGACTCTACACTGATGGGCGCTATGCGGGTGGGGTCTCTGGGTCTTCTGACTCTGGGGCTGAGCATTCCACCCCACAGTCTGCATGTCCTCCCCAGAAGATTCCCCAAGCCCCCAGGTCTCCGCTGCTTCTCTCAGAACCCTGCTTTCTCTCTGCCCGCGTCCGAGCTTCTTTTGGTTTTGTTTTTTTATCTCAGACTGTTGTGCCCAAGATTGCGAATCTGAGAAACCACCGAGAAGCCAATTCCGATGCAAACACACGAGGGACTATTTACAAGCTCAATCTTTTGTCCAAGTATACCTGACACAGCGGAGCAGGGAATTGGACCCCGAGGTGGGTTTTTGCTTAGTTTTAAGGGCTGGTCTCGGGGACCTCCAGAAGGGCTGGAGCAATTCCTCAAGTTCTGTTTACATTTTGATATGGGCCTTCAAGGGCAGTGGATCTTTTCTAATAGGGGCTTCCTGCCCTTGGCCTGGGCTCAGTTTTTATTCTATTGTGGGGCTTGCTGTGTCCAGACAATGAGCAATCAGGAAGGAAATGACGGACGTGAATCCCTTCTCAGGAGCATCACAGAGAATAAATAATGAGACTGTACCAAAGGAGCACAAGACTTGTACACTGAGCCACACTAGGTTCTGGGAGGCCGTCCTGGGCTCATTGGTTTGGAGCCTCATCTTGTGAAAATGTCCGCAGTTCCTGAAGCCACCCTCAATTTCAATGTCATTCCTGTCAAGTCATGGTGGCAGATCCTATACATAGGAAAAAAAAAACCCAAAACATCCAACAGCCCCCACAAATGACCCCGGAGAGTAAATCAGTATTGGAGAAGCAGGACAGAGTGGGATGCAGCACTTTCCTATTTCAAACGATGTCACAGGGATCCCTGGGTGGCACAGCGGTTTGGCGCCTGCCTTTGGCCCAGGGCGCGAACATTGAGACCCGGGATCGAATTCCACGTCGGGCTCCCAGTGCATGGAGCTTGCTTCTCCCTCTGCCTGTGTCTCTGTCTCTCTCTCTGACTATAAGTTAATTAAAAAATTAAAAAACTATTTTAAAAAAATAATAAAACAAACGATGTCACAGAGACAAAGGATAAAGCAGTGTTGTCTTCGGGACTCCGCCTGGCTCCGTTGGTTAAGCATCTTACCCTTGACCTCACCTCCAGTCCTGATCTCGGGGTCATGAGTTCTAGCCCAGGGCTGGTCCATGGACGAGGCCTGATGCCTACGTAAACAAACCAGACCCACGAGGGTGGTCCCAGCATAAGCTGAAGGAGCAGAACAGAAAGTCCAGTAGGAAACGTGCTCTGATACAAATGATTTTTTAACTTAATTTAATTTAAAGCCCATTAATTAACATATAGTGTATTATACTTTCAGAGGATGAATTCAGGGATTCACCAGTTGGAGCTAACAGCAGTCCTCGTGACATCATGTGCCCTCCTTCATGCTGGTCCCCTGTTATCCCCTCCCTCGTCCCCTCCCTTGCAGCGACAATCAGTTTGTTTCCTATATATAAGAGTCTGTATTCCCTGCATCTGTTTTCATCTTATTTGTTTTTCCTTCCCTTCACAGATGTTCATCTGCTTTGCTTCTTTAATTCCACCTATGAATGACACCACACGGTCATTCTCTTTTCCGACTGACCTATTTCACTTAAGATGATCCCTCTACTTCTATCCACGTCATTGCAAATGGCAAAATTTCCTTCTCTTTGATAGCTGAGTGCCATTCCTCTCTCTATGACCATCATCTATTTCCTATCCTCTTTATCCATCATCAGTCAGAGGGCCCCGAGGCTCCTCCCACAATGTGACTACTGTGGACACGTCTGCTGTGGACATTGGGGTGCTGGTGTCCCGAGTCTCACTGCATCTGATCTTCGGAGTGAGGTCCAGGCCATACACCTGCTCGTCGCAGGGCGGCTCTATTTGTAACTTCCTGAGGGGCCTCCACACTGTTTCCAGGGCGGCTGCACCAGCGTGCTGTCCCGCCCACAGTGGAAGAGGGTTGAGTGAGTTTTACAGGACGTGGTAAAAGTCTGGTCCACATTTCATTTCGTGTCCTTTGGGCTCCAATTACTTCTCCTTAAGTATTTTTGAGGAACCCGGGTGTTGGGCTCCTTTTCAGTGAGATGTTTCCGAAGCTAACAGGCCCCAGCTGGAGCCTGGAAGGAGGCAGAGGTGGGCCCAGGGATGGGCAGGTGCCTCCTGCACAGCCTCCTGTAGCATCTGAGCATCCCGCAGGGGTCGCCCGAGCCCAGGCACTGCACAGGGGGCACTCATGCGCAGTAGGCCTCCTCTGCCTCCGGTAACAGGAGCGAGCCTGTGCTGGGGAGGCCTGAGGAAGACGGGGTACATATCCACGCTGATGAGCACAGCCTCCTCAGAGCCTGTGGGGAGTCTTCAGGGGGATAATGCTCAGCGTTCACGCTGACAGGAGTCCCAGTCTCCTCACGACACACGGTGAAGCTTCAGGAAGATGTGGGTCCACATCCACCCTGACAGGAGCCCCTGGACCGCTTCAGGACCTCCCAGGAGGCTTCAGGAAATAGTTGGCCCACACCCACCCTGAGAGGAGTCCCTGGGCTGCCTCAGGACCCACGGGGAGGCTTCAGTAAGATGTGGGCCCGCATCCACACTGACAGGAGCCCCTGGGCCACGTCAGGACATGCGGGGAGGCTTCTGAAACATGTGGCGCTGCGACCACTCTGGCAGGAGCTAATGGGCCCCTCAGGACATAAGTTGAGTCTTCTGGAAGCTGGGGGCCGCATCCACAGTGACAGGAGCCCCGGCCACCTTAGAACCTGCGGTGACGCTTCAGGAAGACGTGGGGCCATGTCCACACAACCAGACGCTGATGTCCTCAGGACCCCCGGTGTAGACATTGGGAAATATCGGGATGCGTCCATGCGGACAGAAGACCCCAGCCTTGTCAGAGCCTGTGGTGAGGCCTAAGAAAAATGTGGAAGCTGAATCCACACTGACAGGAGTCTCTGGCCTCCTAAGGACCCACTGTGAATGATTGGGATGATTTGGGGCCACGTCCATTCTTACAGAGGCCCCCAGCCTCCTCAGGTCTTATGGTGAGGCTGAGGAAATTCTGGGGCCACGTCAAGTCTGAGAGGACCCCCGTCCTCCTCAGGACCTGCACTTTGGCTTCAGGACACATGGGGCTGCGTCTAGGCTGACAGGAACCCACAGCCTCCTCAGGACTTGCGGTGAGTTTTCAGGGGACATGGGGCCATGTCCAGGCTGACAGGAGCCCCCGGCCTCCTGAGAAACTGCTGTGAGGCTTCCAGAGGATGTGAGGAATACTCCACTATGACAGGAGACCTGGCGTACTCAGGACACGCTGACTATGACTCTGGAACACGTAGAGCCACGTCCACGCTCACAGGAGCCCGGCATCCTCAGGACCCCCTGGAGGACACTGGAGACGCCATTTTGGGCCTCTTCCATGTCAGAAGGGACTCCTCAAAACCATAGGGTAAGTGAATGGGTAGAATGAATGGTACGGTCAGGGGAGGGGAGGCAGTTTGTGGTTAGGCCTAGGGGTTAGTCATGTTAGGGGTTAGTCATTATGCTTATGGTTATGGATTAGAGGTTAGGGTGAGGGATAAGGGTAAGGGTAAGTGGTTAGGAGTTACGATGGGGGTTTGGGTTAGGGACAGGAGTTAGAGTTAAGGTTAGGGTTTAGACTTTAGGGATTAGGGCAGGAGATTAGGAGTTGGGGTTTGGGTTATGGTTAGAGTTAGGGTTGGGCTAGATTTGCAGTTAGGGTTACAAGTTAGGGTGTGAGTTAGTGTTAGTGTTTAGGGTTAGGGGTTAGAGATAAAGTTAGGGCTAGGTTTAGGGTTAGGGTGAGGGTTAGGTTTAGGATAGGGGTTAGGGCTAGGGTTAGGTTTAGTGTTTGTTTAGGGGTTAGGGTTAAGGGCAGGTCAGGGTCAGGGTACGGTATTGGAAAAGGGTAAGAGGGTTAGGCAGTGGGTTAGGGATTAGTTTTAGGGTACAGTTTAGTGTACAGTTTGGGGTATGAGATAGTATTAGTATTAGAGGGTTAGGGTTAGTGTACAGGTTAAGGTTAGGATTAGGATTTGAGTACATTAAGATAAGGTATAGTTAGAGGTTATGGTTAGGGTTAGATTTAAGGTACGGGTCAGAGTTAAGGGTTTAGAATAGGTTTAAGAGTTAGAGTGAGGGCTGGCAGGAAGGTTCAGTCAATGTGTTTCAGTCTTGGGGTTTGTGTTTGGTTTTTGATTAGTGATCGTTCTTGTTTAAGGATGACCTTAACATTAGGCTTAAGTGTATGGTTAGGGTTATGTCTGTGTATGGTTAGAGTTTGTGTCTTGGCATGTGCCTCACTGGGAATCCTAGCATCTTGGGTAGTTTAGTTTTATGCCCTCTATTTAGGTTTCAGGTTCAAAGATAGCCTGACTCCACCAAGTCAGTGGCCTCCCCAGAGAATTAAAATCCAGGCTTCTGCTGGGGTGAGAATAGGCATGGCAGGCTTCTCCTGAGCTGAGCTAAGGAGGGGATTTGTGGCTCTAAAGACTGTTTGGATTTTCAGTTGCCTTTCTGATTTTATCTCTTGTGCACACATGTTTCCTCTATACTACCAATTATTATTTTAAAGTTTTACTTGAATTCCTCTTTGTAAACACAGTATGATATAGTTTCAGGTTTACCACATAGTGATTCAACCCTTGAATACAACGCCTGGTACTGGTCAGAGTTGACCTCCACTATCCCCATCCCGATTCCCCATCCCCCCCACCTTCCTCTGGTATTGATTCCTTTATTCTCTGTGACTAAGAGTCTGTTTTTTTTGTTTGTTTGCTTCTCTCATCCCCGCCTCTGCCCCTTTGCCAGTTTGTTTGGTTTCTTAAAATTCACATGTGAATGCAATTGTATGGTATTTGGTATCTGTCTTTCTCTGACTGAGTTCATTTAGCATAAGTGTCTTCCACTTCTCGCACGTCATTGTAAATGGCTTCATTTCATCCTTCCTGATGACCGAGTGATGTCGCAATGTGTATATTTACCACATCGTCTCTGCCCATTCATCTGTCGATGGACATCTGGGGTGTATACACAGTTTTGCTGTTGTTGATAATGCTTCTACCAACACTTGGCTGCGTGTTCCTCTTCAAATCTACTAAACTACTTTTGTATCCTCGGGGTAAATACCTAGCTGTGCAATTTTGGAATCGTAGGGTAGCTCTATTTTTAACTTCTTTTAAAAAAAATTTTTTTTATGATAGAGGGAGAGGCAGAGACACAGATAGAAGGAGAAGCAGGCTACATGCCCCGGGAGCCCGACGTGGGATTCGATCCCGGGTCTCCAGGATCAGGCCCTGGGCGAAAGGCAGGCGCCAAACCACTGCGCACCCAGGTATCCCCATTTTTATTTTTTTTTTATTTTTTTTAAAATTTTTTATTTATTTATGATAGTCAGAGAGAGAGAGAGAGAGAGAGAGGCAGAGACACAGGCAGAGGGAGAAGCAGGCTCCATGCACCGGGAGCCCGACGTGGGACTCGATCACGGGACTCCAGGATCGCGCCCTGGGCCAAAGGCAGGCGCCAAACCGCTGCGCCACCCAGGGATCCCCGGTATCCCCATTTTTAACTTCTTGAGGACCCTTCAGACTGTTTTCCACAGTGGCTGCACCTTTATTTATGTATTCATGAGAGACACAGAGAGTCAGAGTTATCGGCAGAGGGAAAATGAGGCACCATGTGGGGAGCCTGATGTGGGACATGATTCTCCCAGGATCATGACATGAGCCAAAGCAGATGCTAAAACACTGAGGCAACCAGGTGCCTTGCTGATTCAATTTCTTTGCTAGTTATGGGTGTGTTCATATTTTCTATTTTTTTCTATTTCAGTTTTGCTCGTTTGCACATTTCTAAGGATTTGTCCATTTCTTCCAGGACTCCCAGTTTGTTAGCATATCATCTTTCATAGTATTCCCTTATAATTGTCTAATTTTTCTGGTGTTGATTGTGATCTCTCTTCTCTCATTTGTGATTTTATTTATTTAGATCTTTTCTCTTTTCTCGTTGATAAGGCTGGCTAAGGCTTGATCCATTTTATTAATTATTTTGAAGAACCAGCTCTTAGTTTCATTATTCCATTCTACTGTTTTGTTTTTTTCTGCATTGTTTATTTCTTCTCTCGTCTTTATTTTTTCCCTTCTTCTGTAGGCTTTAGGCTTTGTTTGCTATTCCTTTTCCAGCCTATTGGGCGTAGGGTTAGGTTGTGTATTGGAGACTTCTTGTTTCTTGAGATAGGCCTGGATTCCTATGTACTTCCCTCTTAGGATCGCCTTTGCAACATCCCAGAGGTTTGGAGAAACGTTTTCATTTTCATTTGTTTTAAATTTGATCTTTAATTTCCTGGTTGCTCCATTCATTCTCTAGTAGGATGTTCATAATCTCCACGTATTTTTGGTCTGTCCAATTTTTTTCTTACTGTCGACTTCGAGTTTCATAGAGTCATGGTCTGAAAATGTACAGGGTGTGATATCAACCTTCTTCTACCTGTTGTACCTGTTGAGGGCTGATTTGTGGGCCATGATATGATCTGTTCTGGAGAATGTCCCATGTGCACTTGAAAAGAATGTGTATTCTGCTTTAGGAAGAAATGTTCAGACTATATCTGTTGAGTCCCTGTGGTCCAGTGTGTCAAGACTATTGTTCCCCTGTTGATTTTCTGCATAGATGATCTGTCCATTGCCATAAGTGGGTAGTTTTTAAATCCCCTGTCATTGTATTATTATCAGTGAGTTCCTGTATGTTTGTTGTTAATTGGTTTCTAGATTTACGTACTCCCATGTTGGCAGCATCAGTATTTAGTTGTTTGAACTTTTTTTTAAAATAAATTTATTCTTTATTGTTCTTCAATTTACCAAACAACAGAATAACACCCAGTGCTCATCCCGGCAAGGGACCCCCTCAGTGCCCTTCACCCATTCACCGGCACCCCCCACCCTCCTCCCCTTCCAGCATCCCTTGTTCCTTTTTCAGAGTTAGGATTCTTTATGTTCTGTGTCCCTTTCTGATATTTCCCACACGTTTCTTCTCCATTCCCTTATATTCCCATTCACTGTTATTTATATTAACTAATTGAATGAGAACATACGTTTGTCCTTCTCCGATTGACTTACTTCACTTAGCATAACACCCTCCAGTTCCATCCACGTAGAAGCAAATGGTGGTTATTTGTTGTTTCTAATGGCTGAGTAATATTCCATTGTATACAAAAACCACATCTTCTTTATCCATTCATCTTTCGATGGACACCATGGCTCCGTCCACAGTTTCGGTATTATGGACATTCTTGCTAAAAACATCGGGGTGCAGGTGTCCCGGCATTTCATTGCATCTGAATATTTTGGGTAAATCCCCAAGAGTGCAATTGCTGGGTCATAGGGCAGGTCTATTTTTAACTCTTTGAGGAACCTCCACACAGTTTTCCAGAGTGGCTGCACCAGATCACATTCCTACTAACAGTGTAAGAGGGTTCCCTTTTCTCCGCATCCTCTCCAACATTTGTGGTTTCCTGCCTTGTTCATTTTCCCCATGCTCACTGGTGTGAGGTGGTATCTCATTGTAGTTTTGATTTGTATTTCCCTGAGGCAAGTGATGCACAGCATTTTCTCATGTGCATGTTGGCCATGTCTATGTCTTCATCTGTGAGATTTCTGTTCATGTCTTTTGCCCATTTCATGATTGGATTGTTTGTTTCTTTAGTGTTGATTTTAAGAATTTTTTATAGATCTAGGAAACTAGCCCTTTATCTGATACATCATTTGCAAATATCTTCTGCCATTCTGTAGGTTGTCTTTTAGTTTTGTTGACTGTATTTATGCTGTGCAAAAGCTTCTTATCTTGATGAAGTAACAATAGTTGATTTTTGCTTTTGTTTCTTTTGCCTTTGTGGATGAATCTTGCAAGAATTTACTGAGACCGAGTTCAAAAAGGGTGTTGCCTGTGTTCTCCTCTAGGATTTTGATGGATTCTTGTCTCACATTTAGATCTTTCATCCATTTTGAGTTTATCTTTGGGTATGGTGAAAGAGAGTGGTCTAGTTTCATTCTTCTGCATGTGGATGTCCAATTTTCCTACCACCATCTTTTGAAGAGATTGTCTTTCTTCCAATGCATAGTCTTTCCTCTTTTATCGAATATTAGTTGACCATAAAGTTCAAGGTCCACTTCTGGGTTCTCTATTCTGTTCCATTGATCTATGTGTCTGTTTTTGTGCCAGTTCCACACTGCCCTGATGACCACAGTTTTGTAGTACAACCTGAAATCTGGCATTCTGATGCCCCCAGATATGGTTTTCTTTTTTAAAATCCCCCTGGCTATTCGGGGTCTTTTCTAATTCCACACAAATCTTGAAATAATTTGTTCTAACTCTCCGAAGAAAGTCCATAGTATTTTGATAGGGATTGCATTAAGCGTGTACATTGCCCTGCGTAACACGACATTTTCACAATATTAATTCTGCCAATCCATGAGCATGGTATATATTTCCAACTCTTTGTGTCTTCCTCAATTTCTTTCCGAAGCGTTCTATAGTGTTTATGGTTTCGATCTTTACCTCCTTGGTTAGGTTTATTCCTAGGTATCTTATGCTTTTGGGTGCAATTGTAAATGAGATTGACTCCTTAATTTCTCTTTCTTCAGACTCATTGTTAGTGTATAGAAATGCCATTGATTTCTGGGCATTGATTTTGTATCCTGCAATGCTACCAAATTGCTGTATGAGTTCTAGCAATCTTGGCATGGAGGCTTTTGTGTTTTCTAGGTAGAGTATCATGTCATCGGTGAAGAGGGAGAGTTTGACTACTTTTTGGCCAATTTGAATGCCTTTAATGTCTTTTTTTGTCTGATTGCTGAGACTAGGACTTCCAGTACTATTTTGAATAGGAGTGGTGAGAGTGGACATCCTTGTCTTGTTCCTTATCTTAGGGGAAAGGCTCCCAATGCTTCCCCATTGAGAATGATATTTGTTGTGGGCTTTTCGTAGATGGCTTTTAAGATGTCGAGGAATGTTCCCGATGTCCCTATGCTCTGAAGGGTTTCCATCAGCAATGAATGCTCTATTTTGTCAAATGCTTTCTCTGCATCTAATTGGAGGATCATATGGTTCTTGGTTTTTCTCTTGCTGATATGATGAATCACATTGTTTGTTTGACGAGTGTTGAATCAGCCTTGTGTCCCTGGGATAAATCCTACTCTTTCATGGTGAATATTTTCTTAATGTACTGTTGGCTCCTATTGGCTAGTATCTTGTTGAGAATTTTTGCATCCATGTTCATCAGGGATATTGGTCTGTATTCTCCTTTTTGGTGGGGTCCTTGTCTTGTTTTGGAATTAAGGTGATGCTGGCCTCATGGAACGAATTTGGAAGTACTCCATCTCTTTCTATCTTTCCAAACAGCTTCAGTAGGAGAGGTATGGTTTCTTCTTTAAACGTTTGATAGAATTCCCCTGGGAAGCCATCTGGCCCTGGTCTTTTGTGTCTTGGGAGGTTTTGTATGACTGCTTGAATTTCCTCTCTTCTTATTGGCCTGTTCAAGTTTTCTGTTTCTTCCTGTTCCAGTTTTGGTAGTTTGTGGCTCCAGGAATGCGTCCATTCCTTCTAGATTGCCTAATTTATTGGCATATGGCTGTTCATAATATGTTTTTAAAATCGTTTGTATTTCCTTGGTGTTGGTAGTGATCTCTCCTTTCTCATTCATGATTTTATTAATTTGAATCTTCTCTCTCTTCTTTTTAATAAGACTGGGTAATGGTTTATGTATCTTATTCTTTTCAAAGAAGCAACTCCTTGTTTTGTCGATCTGTTCTACAGTTCCTCTGGTCTCGATTTCGTTGAGTTCTGCTCGAATCTTAAATAACTCTCTTCCTCTGCTGGGTGTAGGATTTATCTGCTGTTTTTTTCCCTAGCTAGTTTATGTGTAAGGTTACCTTTGTATTCGAGTTCTTTACAGTTTTTGAATGGAGGCTTCTATTGTGATGTATTTCCCCCGTATGTCTACTTGTGCTGCATCCCAAAGATTTTGAACAGTTGTATCTTCATTCTCATTAGTTTCCAAGAATCTTTTTTTTAATAAATTAATTTTTTATTTGTGTTCAATTTACCAACATACAAAAGAACACCCAGTGCTCATCCCATCAAGTGCTCCCCTCAGTGTCCATCACCATTCTCCCCACCACCCACCCTCCTACCCTTCTACCACCCCTAGTTCATTTCCCAGAGTTAGATGTCTTTATGTTCTGTCTCCAATTCTGATATTTCCCACACAATTCTTCTCCATTCCCTTATATTCCCTTTCACTATTATTTATATTCCCCAAATGAATGAGAACATACACTATTTGTCCTTCTCTTATTGACATACTTCACTCAGTGTAATACCTTCCAGTTTCATCCACGTTGAATCAAATGGTGGGTATTTGTCGTTTTTAATGGCTGAGTAATATTCCATTGTATACATAAACCACATCATCTTTATCCATTCATCTTTCGATGGACACCAAGCCTCCTTCCACATTTTGGCTATTGTGGACATTGCTGCTATAAACATCAGGGTGCAGGTGTCCCGGCGTTTCATTGCATCTCAATCTTTGAGGTAAATCCCCAACTGTGCCATTGCTGGGTCATAGGGCAGGTCTATTTTTAACTCTGTGAGGAACCTCCACTCAGTTTTCCAGAGTGGCTGCACCAGATCACATTCCCACCAAAGGTGTAAGAGTGTTCCCTTTTCTCCACATCCTCTCCAACATTTGTGGTTTCCTGCCTTGTTAATTTTCCCCATGCTCACCTGTGTGAGGTGGTATCTCATTGTGGTTTTGGTTTGTATTTCGCTGATGGCAAGTGATACAGAGCATTTTTTATTGTGCATGTTGGCCATGTCAATGTCTTCCTCTGTGAGATTTCTCTTCATGCCTTTTGCCCATTTCATGATTGAATTGTTTGTTTCTTTGGTGTTGAGTTTAATAAGTTCTTTATAGATCTTGGAAACTAGCCCTTTATCTCATACGTCATTTGCAAATAACTTCTCCCATTCTGTAAGTTGTCTTTTAGTTTTGTTGAGTGTATCCTTTGCTGTGCAAAAGCTTCTTATCTTGATGAAGTCACAGTAGCTCATTTTTGCTTTTGTTTCTTTTGCATTCGTGGATGTATCTTGCAAGAAGTTACTGCGGCCAAGGTCAAAAAGGTGTTTCCTGTGTTCTCCTCTAGGATTTTGATGGACTCTTGTCTCACATTTAGATCTTTTATCCATTTTGAGTTTATCTTTGTGTATGGTGAAATAGAGTGGTCTAGTTTCATCCTTCTGCATGTGGATATCCATTTTCCCAGCACCATTTATTGAAGAGACTGTCTTTCTTCCAATGGATAGTCTTTCCTCCTTTATCAAATATGAATTGACCATAAAATTCGGGGTCTACTTCTGGATTCTCTATTCTGTTCTATTGATCTATCTGTCTAATTTTGTGCCAGTACCACACTGTCTTGGTGAACACAGCTTTGTTGTACAACCTGAAATCTGGCATTGTGATGCCCCCAGATATGGTTTTCTTTTTTAAAATTCCCCTGGCTATTCGGGGTCTTTTCTGTTTCCACACAAATCTTAAAATAAATTGCTCTAACTCTCTGAAAAAATTTCATGGTACTTTGATAGGGATTGCATTAAACGTGAACATGGCCTGGGTAACATTGACATTTTCACAATATTAATTCTGCCATTCCATGAGCATGGAATATTTTTCCATCTCTTGGTGTCTTCCTCAATTTCTTTCAGAAGCTTTCTATAGTTTTTAGGGTATAGATCATTTACCTCCTTGGTTAGGTTTATTCCTAGGTATCTTATGCTTTTGGGTGCAATTGTAAATGAGATTGACTCCTTAGTTTGTCTTTCTTCAGTCTCATTGTTATTGTATAGAAATGCCATTGATTTCTGGGCATTGATTTTGTATCCTGCAATGCTACCAAATTGCTGTATGAGTTCTAGCAATCCTGGGGGGAGGGTTTTGTGTTTTCTAGGTAGAGTATCATGGTATCGGTGAGGAGGGAGAGTTTGACTACTTTTTGGCCAATTTGAATGCCTTTAATGTCTTTTTGTTGTCTGATTGCTGAGGCTAGGACTTCCAGTATTATGTTGAATAGGAGTGGTGAGAGTGGACATCCCTGCCTTCTTCCTGATCTTAGGGGAAAGGCTCCAAGTCCTGCCCATTGAGAATGACATTTTCTGTGGACTTTTCCTAGATGGCTTTTAAGATGTCGAGGAATGTTCCCTCTATCCCTACGCTCTGAAGTGTTTTGATCAGGAATGGATGCTCTATTTTGTCAAATGCTTTCTCTGCATCTAATGAGAGGATCATATGGTTCTTGGTTTTTCTCTTGCTGACACGATGAATCACATTGATTGTTTTACGAGTGTTGAACCAACCTTATGTCCCAGGGATAAGTACTACTTGGTCATGGTGAATAATTTTCTTAATGTATTGTTGGATCCTATTGGCTAGTATCTTGTTGAGAATTTTTGCATCCATGTTCATCAAGGCTATTGGTCTGTATTCTCCTTTTTGGTGGGGTCTTTCTCTGGTTTTGGAGTTAAGGTGATTCTGGCTTCATAGAACTAATTTGGAAGGGCTCCATCTCTTTCTATTTTCCAAACAGCTTTAGTAGGAGAGGTATGGTTTCTTCTTTAAACGTTTGATAGAATTCCCCTGGGAAGCCATCTGGCCCTGGACTTTTGTGTCTTGGGAGGTTTGGATGACTGCTTCAATTTCCTCTCTGGTTATTCTGTTTAGGTTTTCTATGTCTCCTCTTCCAGTTTGGTAGTTTGTGGCTTTCCAGGAATGCGTCCATTTCTTCTACATTGTGTAATTTATTTCCATATAGCTGTTCATAATATGTTTTTAAAATCGTTTGTATTTCCCTGGTGTTGGTAGTGATCTCTCCTTTCTAATTCATGATTTTATTAATTTGAGTCTTCTCTCTCTTCTTTTTAATAAGACTGGCTATTGTTTTATGTATGGTATTAATTCTTTCATAGAACCAACTCCTGGTTTTGTTGATCTGTTTCACATTTCTTCTGGTCTCGATTTCCTTTAGGATCTGCTCGAATTTTATTTAACTCTCTTATTCTTTTGGGTGTAGGATCTATCTGCTGTTTTTTTCTCTAGCTGCTTTATGAGTAAGGTTAGCTTTTGTATTTCCATTCTTTCCAGTTTTTGAATGGATGCTTGTATTGTGATGTATTTCCCCCTTAGGACTGCTTGTGCTGCATCCCAAAGATTTTGAACGGTTGTATCTTCATTCTCATTAGTTTCCATGAAACTTTTTAATTGTTGCTCAATTTCCTGGTTGACCCTTTCATCTTTTAGTAGGATGGTCCTTAACCTCCACGTGTTTGAAGTCCTTCCAAACTTCTTGTTGTGATTTAGTTCTAATTTCAAGGCATATGGTCTGAGAATATGCAGGGGACGATCTGAATCTTTTGGTATCAGTTCAGATGTGATTTGTGACCCAGTATGTGGTCAATTCTGGAGAAAGTTCCATGTGCACTTGAGAAGAACGTTTATTCAGTTCAGTTTGGATGTAAAGTTCTATAGATTTCTGTGAAATCTATCTGCTCCAGTGTATCATTTAAAGCTCTCGTTTCTTTGGAGATGTTGTGCTTAGAAGACCTACCGAGGGTAGAAAGAGCTAGTTTGAAGTCACCAAGTATATGATAATACTTATCTAAGTATTTCTTCACTTTCATTATTAATTGGTTTAAATATTTGGCAGCTCCCACATTCGGGGCATTTATATTGAGGATTGTTAAGTCGTCTTGTTGGATAGATCCTTTAAGTATGATTTAGTGTCCGTCTTCATCTCTCACTACAATCTTTGGGGTAAATTTTAGTTTACCTGATATAAGGATGGTTACCCCTGCTTTCTTTTAGGACCATTTGAATGGTAAATGTTTCGCCAACCCATTATTCTCAGATTGTACGTGTCCTTCTCTCTAATATGAGTCTCTTCTATACAGCAAATAGATGGATCCTGCTTTTTATCCAGTTTGAATCCCTGCACCTTTGATGGGGTCATTAAGCCCTTTCACGTTCAGAGTTACTATCGACAGATATGAGTTTGGTGTCATCATGATATCTATTCAGTCCTTGTTTTTGTGGATTGTTCCACTGAACTTCTTCTTAAAGGGGAATTTTAAGAATCCCCCTTAAAATTTCTTGCAGAGCTGTTTTGGAGGTCACAGATTCTTTCAGTTCCTGCCTGTCTTGAAAGCTCTTTATCTCTCCTTCCATTTTGAAGGAGAGCCTTGCTGGATGAAGTATTCTTGTTTGCATATTCTTCTCATGGAGGACCCTGAATATATCCTGCCAGCCCTTTCTGGGCTGCCAGGTCGCTGTGGAGACGTCTGCTGTTACCTTAATGCTCCTCCCCATAAAGGTCAGGATTTTCTTGTCTCTTGCTGCTTTAAGGATCTTCTCTTTATCTTTGGATTTTTTTTTAACTTTCATTTATTTATGATAGTCACAGAGAGAGAGAGAGAGGCAGAGACACAGGCAGAGGGAGAAGCAGGCTCCATGCACCGGGAGCCTGATGTGGGATTCGATCCCGGGTCTCCAGGATCGCGCCCTGGGCCAAAGGCAGGCGCCAAACCGCTGCGCCACCCAGGGATCCCTTCTCTTTATCTTTGGAATTTGCAAGCTTCACTATTAAATGTCGAGGTGTTGGACAGGTTTTATTGATTTCGGGAGAGATCTCCTATTTCCTGGATCTGAATGCCTGTTTCCCTTCCCAGATTAGGAAATTTTTTAGCTATGATTTGTACCAATACATATTCTGACCCTCTGTCCATTTCAGCACCCTTGGGAACCCCAATTTCACATAGGTTTTTCTTTCTCAGGCTGTCGTTTTTTTCCCTTAATCTGTCTTCCTGGTCTTTTAGTTGTTTGTCTCTGTTTTCCTCAGTTTCCCTCTTTGCCATCAACTTGTCTTCTATGTCACTCACTCGTTCTTCCACCTCATTAACCCTGGCATTAGGACTTCTAGTTTGGATTGCATCTCATTCAATTGATTTTAATTTCGGCCTGATTGGATCTAAATTCTGCAGTCATGAAGTCTCTTGAGTCCTTTATGTTTTTTTCTAGAGCCACCAGTAGCTGTATAATAGTGCTTCTGAATTGTTGTTCTGACATTGAATTTTAATCCAGATTTGTAACTCTGTAGGAGAGCGGACTGTTTTTTTCTTTTTAAGTGATGTTTTCCTTCTAGTCACTTTGCTCAGTGCAGAGGGGCCAAAAAGAAGTTGTATTGGGAAAAGGAGAAAAAGAGAGGAGAGAAAGAAGGAAAGAGAAGTGGAAAAGAAAAGGAAAAAAGAGGAAAAAAAGCAAAAAAAAAGAGAATAAAATGAGAAAGAAAAAGAAAGAAAGGGGGGGAAATGGTGGGGGAAAGCAATCAGAAATAAAAAAAAAAAACACGGGGGAGTATCTTCTGATTCTGTATACTTTAAGTCCCTTGACTTTCCCTGGAACTTGTCTGTTTAGTTGGTATTGTGTGGGAGGGTCATATTGTGCTGATTTTCAGGTGTTAGCCCTTGGGGGAGCTCCTCTCTCCCTGCCTGGTGAAGCGCTCAGTGGGGCTTGTTTACCCCGTGACACCCAAGAGGAACAACCCCAGTGGCAGCGGCCATATCTGAAAACTTGTATTCAGCCCCCGCCATAACTCCAGAGCAGTCCATCTGCAGGGCCTGGAGCTTCCGGTGTGGGGCTGCTGATCTGCTCAGCTCTGGGCAGTTGCGTCTTTGCTGTCCTGGGCCTTCCAGGCCTCTGCCTGTCCCGTGGGAGGCCGAATCCTGGGCTGTGTCCCGGGCCCCATGCTCTGGGGCCTTAGCTGTTGGATTCTCGCTCCCGGCTGCGCAGCCGCCTCTCCACAAAGCCGCCGCCCCAGCCCTTATGAGCTGCTCCTGGAGCCATGAGCACCCTCCACACGGAGCCTCTTCCTCTGCCCTAGGCACCGCCGCCTAGCTGCTCCCAGGGACCCGCAGCCCTCTCCACAGAGAGCCACCACCCGAGCCCCTCAGAGCTGCTCCTGGGTCATGCATGTGCCCTGCAGCCCTTCAGGAGCTCGATGCACTCTCTTGGGAGTGCAGGTGTCTGTTAGTGTCCCATGGAGCCAGAGGGTATCCCCGCCCTCCTGGGGTCCTGCTCTGAATCCCTGCAGGCCCATTCCACCCTGGAAGATTGGTGCAGTTCCTGATTCTGTGGGACAGAGCTCTCCTGACCCGGGGGCACTCGGCCTGGCATTAGCTCGGCTCCTCATGGGGCCCATCCCCCTTGGATGCCTTTTGTTTCTTTATTTCTTTTTCCCATCTTCCTACCTTGATAGTTGCACAAACTTTTTTCACTGTAGCATTAGATCTGGTCTCTGTTTAAATCTCAGGCCGAATTCGTAGATTTTCAGGATGACGTGAAGGTTATCTAGGTAATTTTGTAGGGATAGGTGACTTGGGGACCCTACTCTTCCGCCATCTTGCCCCTCCTCCTGTATGTTGCCTTTTAGCGTTGGTTGTTTCCTTCACTTTGCAGAAGCTTTTCAATTTGATGAAGTCCCAATAGGATGTTTGCTTTTGTTTCCCTCACCTCAGAGGCATATCTAGAAAGAACATCCAATGGCCAATGTCAAAGACTTTGCTGCCTATCTTTTCTTCTTTGTATAGTTTCAGGTCTCACATTTAGGTCTTTCATCCGTTTTGAATTTATTTTATATATATATAGTGTAAGAAAGTGGTCCAGTTTCGTTCTTCTGCATGGGGCTGCCTGGTTTTCCCAACACCATTTGTTCTTATCCTGGGGTCAGGGTTAGGGTTTGTTGAAGAGACTGTCTTTGTGCCATTGGATATTCCTTCCTGCCTTGTTGTCCATTTTTGGAAAATAGATACATGTTTGTATCTTGTTTTAGCTTTCCATTCTGTTCTATTGATCTAAGTGTCTCCTGTTGAGAGATCCCTGATTGCTGATTCAATTTCTTTGCTGGTTAGCTGTCTGTTCAAATTTCTTATTTCTTCATTTTTGTGTGTGTGTATATATATATATCTAGGAATTGATCAATTTCTTCCAGGTTCTAGGTTTCTGGCATAGAATTTTTCATCATATTCTCTTATTATCATTTGTATTTCTGTAGTGTTGGTTGTTATTTCTCTTTTCTCATTTGTGATTTTATTTGGGTCCTTTCTCATCTTTTTATCTTTTTTCTTTTTTAAAGATTTTATTTATGTATTCATGAGAGACACAGAGAGGCAGAGGTATAGGCAGAGGGAAAATGAGGCTCCATGCAGGGAGCCTGATTTGGGACATGATTCCCCAGGACCCCGGGATCATGACCTTAGCCAAAGCACATGCTCATCATGCCCCCCCCCGTAGGATGCTTCCTGCCCCTCTGCGCTCCTTTTTGGAACCCAGCAGGCACATCTCCGTGCCTCCAGCACCTCTGCAATTATAGCTTATAGCGTCTTCCATGTATCCTATTGGGGACCACACCGTCGTGTATGTAAGCATCCAACTGCTGTTTGACAACATTGGGGGATTCCGACTTTTGTTAGTTTTGGGGTGTGTGTGTGTCTATTACATGCAGCTATCATGTGCAGCTATCTGATCCTCTGGCTGGGTAACCCAAACACCGATATGGTTGGCACAGCATCTTTTCTGGTGCTGGCACTGGGCGGCTTGCTGGGCTCTCCTGGCTGACCTAAGCCTCGCTCATGCAGTGACTTTCCACTGGAGGGTCAGGTGAGCTGGAAGGTCCGGTTCCGCCACATTCCTATGTCTGGCAGTGGGTCCCACTGTGCCCCGGCCTCTTCTCTTCTCCCCGATGCCTCTCCAGCAGGGAGCCAGACCTCCGGGCCACCCTGGGGGGATCTCAGAGGAGCCGGGTGCACATTACAGGGAGCCATGGAGCTGGAGTAGGGGTGGTGAGGGGGCTGTGGTTCCTCGGTACCCTGTGCTGCCTGGCCATCATGCCGAGCCCCATGCTCACCCAGCCCCTACTCACTAGGGCGAGGAGGGTGCCCTCTACACGCTGCTGTGTGAGATCCAACACCACAAGGTGTGCACAGTGAGTCCACCTGGTGAGGGTGGCCCAGGTGCGTGAGCTGCAAGTGTGGGACCCAGGAAATTTAACAAAAATCCCCTACCCCTGGACAAGCAGAGCAGGACTGATTCTATTTAGTGCTACACCCGCCACCTCCCCTATGACCCCCACATGACCTGCTTATGGCTTAAGGCGCTGCCCAACCCAGTCAAGCCACTCGGCACACCCTAATCAGAAATCTGCTCATAAGAATGTAACCCTGCTTTGTGCCCACCAAAACTGCGGGCCGTTTCTGACCAAAGTAATATGCCAGGTCAAGTGGATCCCATAAGGTAAGGTGGATTTCAATCGGCCACCTGCGTGTGGACCGACATGACTGTGCAACTTTCTGTGTATCCCAAGGGCCACTGGACCCTATAAAGCTGCTACGCCTCTTAGTCTCAGGGTCTAAATCCCTGCTCCGCTGTGTCGGGTGCACTTTGACTCAAGCTCCAGCTTGTAAAGATATCCTCGGGAGTTTTCATCGGTGTCGGCTCATCGGTGGTTTCTTGTATTTGCAATCTTGGGCACAACACAAGGGCCTGCTGTCCTGACATCCCTTCCTGGGTCCCACTGACCACCTCGCAGGCCCTCTGTTCCCCAGGCACACAGGCACAGAGATGTGGCGATGGCAGGAAGTGCCCCAGAAACCAGCCAGCCCCAGGCCCCTTGACAGAGGGAACACGGACCTCCCAGGTCGCTTTACACAGACCCTGGTGACTTGAGGCTCCCTGGCTGTCACTCTGTCCCAGACCCTCCTGGCCCATGGGGCACAGGCTGAGTCCCAGTATAGTCTGTGGGGTCATGACCCTGGTGTCTGGCCGTCCCTGGAAGGCACGTGGGTACGTCAACTGTGTGTGCCTTGCAGTGCCCAAGCAGGGGCTATTTGGGGCCTGGGTGTTGCCCCCTCCTCCTCTCTGTGGGTCTCTCCATGCCCCGTGCACAGAGTTCTGGGAGACACAGAAACAGGCTGGCTGTGCATTTTCACATCACAACACTTTATTGATATTCTACAGCAAATGGGCTCAGAGCTCAGGGTGCGTGCCTTCCCCTGGGGAAGGAGACCATTCTGTCCTTTAGGAGAGGGCAAGAATCACATGGGTGGCAATGCGAGTGCTGGAGACCCCACCTGGGAGCATGTGTGGACTCCGGGTGGGGGCGTGTATCCTGAGGTTTCAGCCTTAGAGATGGTTCTGAGGACAGCAGAGCTGACCTTGACCTGTAGCTCATGGGTTCCTAGCTGGGTCCCTGCAGGGCAGCTGGACCCTAGCCTCGGGGCCCCTGGGGCCCCAGCAACTGGAAGAACCTGCCTCCTGGTGTGGGTGTGGGTGGGGCCCACCAGCCTACCTCTGCTCTCCCCAACCTTTGGTGTCCCGGGATCCCCAGGGCTGCTCTAGGTCAATGACCTGGATCTGTGGGGCACGCCAAGGGCCCAGGAGGCCACATAAAGCTGTGAGAGGGCTCGTTCAGCATAGGGCCAGATTCCAGGCCTGGAAAGGGCTGTGGGGGCTGGATCCCATTAGTCTTTTTGTTGGGCCTGGGGCGGGGGCTCAAATCACACCCACCCTCACAGAGCCCGGGGCCAGGCCAGTCCTGATCCCCCTGGGTTAGGGGCTGGTGTCCTGTGCAGGGTGTGCCGCCCTCCAGGATGGCCAGTGGGCAGAAGCAGGGCACAGTGCTTCCTCTGCACCACTCACCTGCACAAACCCTGTCTGGGGCTCCCTGTCTTCCCTCCTCCCTGCAACTCCTGGGTACTCTATGGGACACACGGGCTTCTGAAGGGAGTAGGGTATCCAGAGAAACCCTGGGAGGCTGAGCATGTCCCACAGGGTGCACCTGCACCGGGTCCTTGCTGGGCGCTGATGGTGTGGGGGTGGATGGTGTGGGGGCAGGGGTATGATGGTGGTGGAGTGTGGGGGATGGTGTAGGGGGGATGGTGTTGCGGTATAGAGTGGGTGGGGATTATGTGGGGCTGTGTGCGTTTGAGGGGGATGGTGTAGGTGGGATGCCATTGAGGATGATGATGTAGGTGGATGGAGTGGCAGTGGGGAATGAGGGAGATGTCGTGGGGGGCCTGCGGACACAGGGTATCCCCTTCCTCTAAGATGCACAAGGAGTAGTCTACACTTAAAGGAGACTCCAGTCTGGGGTTTGCTGTGACACCAGCCCCTGGGGTCGGGTGTGGTCAGTGAATGTCCCTGGCTGGACCAGGGCATTATCTGGGGTTCATCATATTATGTGTGTTTTCAAATTGCAAATTGTCTCAAATAAAATGCATAGAACTTAGAAACATGTAAAGCACCGAGAGTGAGTGTCACTCTGAACCGTTCGACCCTCATGGGATAGAAGTGTGTCCTGCACCCGCCATGGCCATTCTGCCTTGCACCCAGGTTCGGTTCCTTCCCCCCATGTCACCACCCCATCCCCTGCTTCTCATAGGTTCGTCCCTCACCTCTTTGGGGTTCAACTCCCATGGCAACCCCTGGAGGCCCCATCCTGGTGGCCTCCTCATCCCCGAGGCCCTGGGTGTGGGGGCACAGAGGTCATCCCCAACACCCTACCGTGGAGCGATGTGTTGTTGGCTGCTGTTCTGCCCCCCGCCTGAGAAGTCCCATTTTCCCTACCCGGAATGCCCCGGTTCTCCCCTGGGTCCTGATCCCCCCTGGACCCTCAACCTCACCCTACCCCGTAGTAGTCCCAAAATATGATGTGACTGCTGAACGTCCTGTTGAAATCCAGGTCCACCTGCGTGATGTCCCTGGAGGAGACCAGGGCCTCCTCCTTCATTTCCTGTGGGATAACCGGGTGGAGGAGCTGGCATCAGGGACACAGACCCCGACCTGTCACCAGGTGCTCTCCTGGGCAGGGAGCCCTGGGGCCACCATGGTAGTGTGTCCTGCCAAAACCTCCTTCCTTCCCCTGGGAGGCTGGGGAGGGCGGGAGTGCCCACCGTTCCTGTGGAACTGTGTGAAAGCCTGTGCCGAGCTGTTGTGGGCGGGGACGTGACTGAGGGTCAGCATGGGTGGGAGGGGACAGGGGGTCAGTCCAGGTGGGGAGGGGTCATGGGGGTGTTGTGCCCAAGATGGCGAATCCAAGAAACCACTAAGGAGCCGACACCGATGCAAACACACGAGGGTTGTTTCACAAACTCGAGCATGGGTTCAAGTATATGCCACACAGCGGAACAGGGACTTGGACCCTGAGGAGGGTTTTAGATTAGATTTAAGGGCTGGTCTTGGGGACCTCCAGAAGGGCTGGAGGAAATCCTCAAGTTCTGTTTACATTTTGATATGCGGCCTTCAAGGGCATTGAGCTCTCTTCTCATTCTAAATCTTTTTTTAAATTTTTATTTATTTATGATAGCCACAGAGAGAGAGAGAGAGAGGCAGAGACATAGGCAGAGGGAGAAGCAGGCTCCATGCACCGGGAGCCCGACGGGGGATTCGATCCCGGGTCTCCAGGATCACGCCATGGGCCAAAGGCAGGTGCCAAACCGCTTGGCCACCCAGGGATCCCTCTCTTCTCATTCTAATTGGGGTTTCCAGCCCTTTGCTTAGGCTCAGTTTTTATTCTATTGTGGGGCTTTCTAAGACATTAAGCTGTAAACTTTGTTTTTTTACAGTAACTGAAGTAATGCAAATTTCAGCTCTTCTTCACAGGGGCCTGGGATTGCTGGACGTGTGCTAATACTGAACTGAAAGTAGAATGGCCATAAAGTTCTCGGCCTCCACGCAACCCGTCCCGTCCTCTCTAGCTCATGCTGCTCTCCCTGGAGCTCCTAAGAGAGATATTGCAAATGACCTCAGCGTGGCTACCTGTGTTGGGGGACAGGCCCAGGGATTTGAGATCAGGAAGACATGGGGCATTGGCATCCCAGCTGTGCAGCAGGATTCCATGCTGAAGACTCTTATTCCCTAAGGCTATCTTGACAACTGTCTTTGTACATAGAAAAGTTCTCCTTTGTCTTTAAATTGCAGGAGCGAGTTAAAGCATTTTTCTCTCCCCATCTGATTGCTCAGATTCCACTCTGAGACATATTTCCTGTTTCCAGGATAATTTACTATCCATAATACTATGGTTAAAATATTCTGACACAAGTAATTCAAAGGGATGAGGGTTTCTCATCTCTTTCTTCACAGCTCAGTCACTCATCAGGAAATGCATCTCTATGGATTTGGAAATAATTGAGAGACATTAATACCAATGGTCCTATTATTATGTGAAGGATTCTTCCCTGAGATTCTTCCCCTGTTTCAACTGACACTGAAAACTATGAACTCTTTGGAAGTCAAATGTCAAGGAAATAAATGTTATACATTGCTAATTTTAAATGCACTTGCAATATGGTGTCTATTATAATAGAAGTATTTTTATCTGATTTTTGCTATTTATTATCCTTTACTGCTTTTCAGGTTGAGAAGGCATTATGCGTGTTCATAAGTGTTTTTCTTTCCTTCTGATATAAAATTCTTACTTTGTTCCCATCGAAGGAACTTTTTAAGAATAAAGCAAAAGATAATTCAACGATTCTTAAAATGTCTTCACACTGGAGCCTGATTCATTTAAGTCAATTTTCAAATTAAATCTTATTTCTTAGAAAGAAAACAAAAATTTATAGGGAAATTGAGAATATAGTACAGATAATTCTCATGCACTTGCATCAATTTCTCCAATTATTGATATCTTATATCAGTACGGTACAAATATTAGCTAATGAATCAATATTAAAATTTTCGCAATAACCAAAGACCATACTTTATTCAGATTTCCTTAGTTTTTTCTAAATCACCATCCCTCATACCACACTCCATTTGTCCTCATGTTTTCTTAGGCTCTGGATTGTGACAGTCTTTCAGCCTTTCCTTGTTGTTGTTGAACTGGAACACTTTGAGAAGTAGAGTATTTTGTAAAATTTTCCTCAGTTGGGACATGTCTGTTGTTTATCTCATGATTGAACTGTTTTTTGGATTATATACAGAGATATACTGCCATTTTCATTATATCATATAAAGGATAGAATCAACATGATTTATCAGTCTTGGTATCGATCTGATCATCTTTCTGAGGTAGTGTTTGTCAGGTTTCTCTGTAGTAAAGTGATTCTTTATTATTTTATTATTATTATATTATCATTATTATTTTAAGTTTTTCATATTATATTTTGTAGAAGGAAGTTACTATGTGTATTCCACACATAAGATTGGGAAGCTATGCTCAGGAACTTGAGGGTAGAATGTATGCACATATTGTTTGAAAATCTTCTACATGGGAGATTTCTCTTCCCTCTGGGTTTGTCTGTTTATTTTTCAAAGATGCTATTTATTTATTTGAGAGAGAGAGGAGTGAAAAACCTGTGCTAGAGGGGCAGAGGGTGAGGGAGAAGCCGGATCCCTGCTGAACAGGGAGCCTTCCTTGGGACCTGGATCATGATCTGACCCTAAGGCAGAAGCTTAACTAACTGAGCCACACAGGTGCCACTCTTTCTTTCTTTCTTTCTTTCTTTCTTTCTTTCTTTCTTTCTTTCTTTCTTTCTTCTTTCTTTCTTCTTTCTTTCTTTTTACTTAATAATAAATTTACTTTTTATTGGTGTTCAATTTGCCAACATACAGAATAACAACCAGTGCTCATCATGTCAAGTGCCCCCCTCGGTGCCCGTCACACATTCACCCCCACCCCCGCCCTCCTCCCCTTACATCATTCATAGTTCTTTTCCCAGAGTTAAGAGTCTTTATGTTCTGTCTCCCTTTCTGATATTTCCCACACATATCTTCTCCCTTCCCTTATATTCCTTTCACTATTATCCATATTGAGAACATACAATATTTGTCTTTCTCTGATTGACTTACTTCACTCAGCATAATAACTTCCTGTTCCATTCTCGTTGAAGGAAATGGTGGGTATTTGTCGTTTCTAATGGCTGAGAAAGCCCACCTTTCCTCTGTCTTAATCTTGGGGTCTCCCATGATATGAATGTTATTGTTTTAATAAGTGGCTGAGTTCCGAAGTCTGCCTTTGTTGTCCATAATCTTCCTTGTTTTTAAGGCTTCCACTTGGGACAGCATCTCAATTATAGCATTTTTAACGTTGTCCTGACTAGATTTTAATTATTATATTTCTACAGTAAGGGATTCTCTAGTTTTCTTCTGTGATCTTTTTCCAGCCCAGATGCTATCTTTATAATCATTGTTTTAAACTGTAGTTAGACATCATATATTTGTATTGATGGACTTCCTGGCTGTGAGTACTACCTCATATGATTTTTTGGAGGTGAATTTCACCATCTCATTATTTTTTCCAGTAAAGAAAGAAGGAAGAAAAAGGAAAACCAAGAAAAACAATAACAACTGCCCTCCCAAAATAAAAAACACCAGATTATTTTGGCCTGCTTGTTAAAGATTCTAAATTCCAAAATAAGAAACACAATTAAAGTACCATGATAGTAAAAATAATAAATATATAAGGTACATACATAAGAATTAAAATAAGGTAATTAATAAAAAAGAATCAAAGAAAATAAATGAAAATAAAGCACAAAGTACAAAGGAAGCTGGACCCTACTTTCCAAGCAGAGCTGAAGCTCTGCAGCCTCTGTGGTCCAACACCTTGGTGGCAGCGAGTGGTCTGTGCAGGGTCTGGGGATTGGCCATGGCGCTGATTGTCAGGTGCACATCTACCTGGGAGATGCATCTGCGGGGTCAGAGGCGGGGTGGGCGTCAGCTTGTCTGGTCTCCAGCGGGCGGCACACTGCTGCTCCCTCAGACCAGCCCAGATGGGCGGGATGCAGGTGGGGTCTCTGGGTCCTCTGGCTCTGGGGCTGAGCATCCTGCCACCCAGGCTGCAGGGGCCTCCACAGAAGATCCCCCAAGCCCCCGGGTCTCCGCCGCTTCTCTCAGAATCCTGCGTTCACTCTACCTAGTCCGAGCTTCTTTTGGTTTTCTTTTTTTATCTCAGACTGTTGTGCCCAAGATTGCGAATCCGAGAAACCTCCGAGAAGCTGACACTGATGCAAACACACGAGGGTTTTTTTACCACCTCGAGCTTGTGTCCAAGTATACCCGACAGAGCGGAGCAGGGACTTGGACCCTGAGGTGGGTTTTAGCTTAGTTTTAAGGGCTGATCTCAGGGACCTCCAGAAGGGCTGGAGCAATTCGCAAGTTCTGTTTACATTTTGATATGGGGCCTTCAAGGGCATTGAGCTCTGTTCTCATTCTAATAGGGGCTCCCTGCCCTTGGCCTGGGCTTAGTTTTGATTCAATAGTGGGGATTTCTATGACATTAAGCTGTAAAAATAAAAAGTTCCACAACTGGAAGGGGGACGTCACACTGTCCCTATATGCTGAAGATGCGGAACTAGAAACAGGCAACCCCAGAGCCTCCACCAAAACCTGTTAGAACTAAGGAGTGAATTAAGTAAAGTCACGGGACACAAACTGACCCTACAGAGCAGAGTAGCCTTGCTGTGTCCCGACAATGAGCACTCAGGAAGCAAAGGAAGGACGTGAAGGCCTTCTCAGGAGCATCAAGGAGAATAAATAATAAGACTGAGCCAAAGGAGCACAAGACTTGTGCACTGAGCCATACCAGGCTCTGGGAGGCTGTCCTAGACTCGTGGGGTGGGTGCCTCATCTTGTGAAAATGTCCACAGTTCCTGAAGCCACCCTCAGTTTCAATGTCATTCCTATCAAAATCTTGGTGGCAGATCCTAGAAATAGGAAAAAAAACCATAACATCCATCCTCCTCAACAAATAACCCTGGACAGCAAATCAGTATTGGAGAAGCAGGACAGAGTGAGACGCAGCACTTTCCTATTTCCCCTGTTATGCCCCCACTCCTCCAGTGACCCTCAGTTCGTTTCCTATCATTAAGAGTCTGTGTTTCCTGCATCTGTTTTTATCTTATTTGTCTTTCCGTCCGTTCACAGTAGTTCATCTGCTTTGCTTCTTTAATTCCACCTATGAATGTCACCACACAGTCATTCTCTTTCCCGAGTGACTTACTTCACTTAACATGATATCTTTAGTTCTATCCACATCATTGCAAATGGAAAGATTTCCTTCTCTTTGATAGCTGAGTACCATTTCTCTCTCTATGACCATCATCTATCTCCCATCCTCTTTATCTATCATCTACCTCAGGGCACCGAGGTCCTCCCACAGTGTGGCTACTGTGGATCGAGCTGCGGTGGACATTGGGGTGCAGTTGTCCCACGTCTCACTGCATCTGTATCTTCGGAATGAGCTCCAGGCCGTTCACCTGCTGGTCGCAGGTCAGCTCTATTTGTAAATTCCTGAGGGGCCTCCACACTGTTTCCAGGGTGGCTGCACCAACCCGCGGTCCCGCCCACAGTGGAAAAGTGTTGAGTGAGTTTTGCATGACGTGATAAATGTCTGGTCCACATTTCATTTCACGTCCTGTGGGCTCCAATTCCTTGTCCTTATGTATTTCTGGGGAAACCGGGTGTTGGGCTCCTCTTCAGTGAGATGTTTCCGAAGCTAACAGGCCCCAACTGGAGCCTGAAAGGAGGCAGGTGGGGACCATGGAGCACCTGCTGCCTCCTACACAGCCTCCTGCAGCGCCTGAGTGTCCCGCAGGGGGCGCCCAAGCCCAGGCCCCTCATGGGGAATGCATGTGCAGTAGGCCTCCTCTCCCTGCACTAACTGCCTGTGCTGGGGAGGCCTGAGGGGGGACGTGGGGACGCGTCTACGCTGATGAGCTGCAGCCTCCACAGGACCTGCAGGAAGTCTTCAGGGGGAAATTGGGTCACGTTCATGCTGACAGGAGCCCCAGAGCAGCCTCAGGACCCGCGGGGAGGCTTCAGGAAGATGTGGTGCCACGTCCACTCTGACAGGAGCTCCCAGGCCCCTCAGAACATAAGTTGAGGCTTCTGGAAGCTGGGGGCCGCATTCATGGTTACAGGAGCCCCGGCCTCCTCAGAAACCTCAGTGACGCTTCGGGAAGACTTGAGGCCACATGGACACAACAGGACGCTGACTTCCTCAGGACCCCCAGTGTAGACTTGGGGAAATATGGGGATGCGTCCATGGGGACAGAAGACCCCAGCCTTGTCAGGGCCTGTGGTGAGGCCTAAGAAAAATGTGGGTGCCGCATCCACACTGACAGGTGTCTCCAGCCTCCTCAGAACCCACTGTGAATGTTTGGGAAGATTATGGGCCACATCCATGCTGACAGGGCCCCCAGCCTCCTCAGGTCTTATGGTGAGGCCTGAGGAAAATGTGGGGCCACGTCAACCCTGACAGGAACCCCGTCCTCCTCAGGACCAGCACTTTGGCTTCAGGACATATGGAGGTTAGGATTTGGGGTTAGGGTTATGGTTAGTGTTAGGGTTGGGCTTAGGTTTGCAGTTAGGGTTAGGGGTTAGGGTGTGAGTTAAGGTTAGGGTTTAGGGTGAGGGGTTGGTTTATAGTTCGGTCTAGGTTTAGAATTAGGGTGAGGGTTAGGGTTAGGATAGGGGTTAGAACTAGGGTTAGGGTTACTGTTTGGTTAGGTGTTAGGGTTAGGGACAGGTCAGGGTCAGGGTACGGTTTTGGAAGAGGGTAAGATATACATTTAGGGAGTGGGTTAGGGGTTAGTTTTAGGGTACGGGTTAGGGTACAGTTTCAGGTATGAGATAGGATTAGTATTAGAGGGTTAGGGTTAGGGTACAGGTTAAGGTCAGGAATAGGATTTGAGTACATTAAGTTAAGTTTAGGTGTAGAGGTTAGGGTTAGGGTTAGATTTAAGGTAGCGCTCAGGGTTAAGGGTTTAGAATAGGTTTAGGAGTTAGGTTGAGGTTTGGCAGGAAGGTTCAGTGAATGTGTTTCGGTCTTGGGTTTGTGTTTGGTTTTCGATTAGTGATAGGTCTTGTTTAAGGTTTAGGTTAACATTGGGCTTAAGTGTAGGCTTAGGGTTATATCTGTTTATGGTTAGAGTTTGGGTCTTGGCATGTGCCTGCACTGGGACTCCTAATATCTTGGGAAGTTTAGTTTTATGTACTCTATTTAGGTTTAGGGTTCAAAGATAGCTTGACTCCACCAAGTCAGTGGCTTCCCCAGAGAATCAAAATCCAGGCCTCTGTTGTGGTCAGAATAGACATGGCAGGCTTCTCCCGAGCTGAGCTAAGGAGGGGATTTGTGACTCTAAAGACTCTTTATTTGATTTTCAGTTACCTTTCTGATTTTATCACTTGTGCGCACATTTTTCATCAATACTACCAATTATTATTTTAAAGTTTTACTTGAATTCCTCTTTGTAAACACAGTATGATATAGTTTCAGGTTTATCACATAGTGATTCATCCCTTGGATACAACGCCTGGTACTGGTCACAGGTGCCCTCCACTATCCCCATCGCCTGATTCCCCATCCCCCTCACCTTCCTCTGGTATTTATTAGTTTATTCTCTGTGGTTAAGAGTGTGTTTTTTTATTTGCTCTCTCATCCCCCCCTCCGCCCCTTTGTCAGTTTGTTTGGTTTCTTAAAATTCACATGTGAATGCAATTGTATGATATTTGGTATATGTCTTCCTCTAACTGAGTTCATTTAGCATAAGTCCTTTCCCCTTCTCCCACGTCATTGTAAATGGCTTCATTTCATCCCTTCTGATGACCGAGTGATGTCGCAGTGTGTATATTTACCACATCGTCTCTGCCCATTCATCTGTCGATGGACATCTGGGTTCTATTCACAGTTTCATATTGTTGATAACGCTGCTACCAACACTGGGCTGCGTGTTCCTCTTCGAATCTACTAAACTACTTTTGTATCCTCGGGGTAAATACCTAGCTGTGCAATTTTGGAATCATAGGGTAGCTCTATTTTTAACTTCTTCTTTTATATTTTTTTTATGATAGTCACAAAGAGAGAGGCAGAGACACAGGCAGAGGGAGAAGCAGGCTCCATGCACCGGGAGCCCAACGTGGGATTCGATCCCGGGTCTCCAGGATCACGCCCTGGGCCAAAGGCAGGCGCCAAACCACTGCGGCACCCAGGGATCCCCTATTTTTAACTTCTCGAGGACCCTCCAGACTGTTCCACAGTGGCTGCAACTTTACTTATGTATTCATGAGAGAAAAAGAGAGGCAGAGTTATAGACACAGGGAAATTGAGGCTCCATGCGAGGAGACTGATGTGGGACTTCATTCCCCAAGACCCCGGGATCATGACCTGAGCCAAAGCACATGCTCAACCACTGAGGCACCCAGGTGCCTTGCTGATCAATTCCATTGCTAGTTATGGGTCTGTTCACATTTTCTATTTCTTCCTATTTCAATTTTGCTCATTTGCACATTTCTGGGGATTTGTCCATTTCTTCCAGGTCTCCCAGTATGTTAGCATATAATCTTTCATAGTATTCCCTTATAATTGTCTAATTTTTCTGGTGTTGATTGTCATCTCTCTTCTCTCATTTGTGGTTTTATTTATTTAGGTATTTTCTCTTTTCTCGTTGATAAGGCTGGCTAGGGCTGGATACATTTTCTTAATTATTTTGAAGAACCATCTTTTTGTTTCGTTATTCCATTCTACTGCTTTGTTGTTTCTGTATTGTTTATTTCTCCTCTCATCTTTATTTTCCCCTCTTCTATACGCATTAGGCTTTGTTTGCTATTCCTTTTCCAGCTCCTTAAGGTGTAGGGTTAGGCTGTGTATTGGAGACTTCTTCTTTCTTGAGGTAGGCCTGTATTGCTATGTACTTCCCTCTCAGGACTGCCTTTGCTACATCCTAGAGTTTTGGAGAAACATGTTTTCATTTTCATTTGTTTTAAATTTCCTCTTTAATTTTCTGGTTGCTCTATTCATTCTGTAGTAGGATGTTCATAATCTCCACGTATTTTTGGTCTGTCCAAATTTTTTCTTACTGTCGACTTCGAGTTTCATAGCGTCGTGGTCCAAAAATGTACAGGGTGTGATATCAACTTTCTTGTACCTGTTGTACCTGTTGAAGGCTGATTTGTGGGCCATGATATGATCTGGTCTGGAGAATGTCCCATGTACAACTGAAAGGAATGTGTATTCTGCTTTAGGATGAAATCTTCAGACTATATCTGTTGAGTCCCTGTGGTCCAGTGTGTCAAAGCTATTTTCCCCTTGTTGATTTTCTGTATAGACGATCGGTCCATTACCATAAGTGGGTGTTAAAATCCCCTGTCATTGTATTATTATCAGTGAGTTTCTGTATGTTTGTTGTTAATTGGTTTCTATATTTAGGTACTGCCATGTTGGCAGCATAAATATTTAGTTGTTTGAACATATTTTTAAAAATAAATTTAATTTTTATGGTGTTGAATTTACCAACAAACAGAATAACACCCAGTGCTCATCCCCGCAAGGGCCCCCCTCAGTGTCCTTCACCCATTCACCCGCACCCCCGCCCTCCTCCCCGTAAAGCATCCCTAGTTCCTTTCTCAGAGTTAGGAGTATTTATGTTCTGTCTCCCTTTCTGATATTTCCCACACGTTTCTTCTCCATTCCCTTAAATTCCATTTCACTATTATTTATATTCTCCAAAGGAATGAGAACATAAACTGTTTGTGCTTCTCCAATTGACTTACTTTAGTCAGCATAGTACCCTCCAGTTTCATCCACGTTGAAGCAAATGGTGGGTATTTGTCATTTCTAATGCCTAAATAATATTCCATTTTATACATAAACCTCATCTTCTTTACACTTTCATCTTTCAATGGACACCAAGGCTCCTTCCACAGTTTGGCTATTTTGGACATTCTGTTATAAACATCAGGTTGCAGGAGCCCCGGCGTTTCCTTGCATCTGAGTCTTTGGGGTATATTCCCAAAGGTGCAATTGCTGGGTCGTCGGGCAATTCAATTTTTATCTCTTTGAGGAACCTCCACTCACAATATTAATTCTGCCAATCCATGAGTATGGAATATATTTTTCCATCTTTTTGTGTCTTCCTCAATTTCTTTTAGAGGTGTTCTATAGTGTTTATGGTTGAGATCCTTTACCTCCTTGGTTAGGTTTATTCCTCGGTATTTTATGCTTTTGTGTGCATTTGTAAATGAGATTGCCTCCTCAATTTTTATTTCTTCAGCCTCATTGTTAGTGTATTGAAATGCCATTGATTTCTGGGCATTGATTTTGTATCTGGCAATGCTACCATTTGCTGTATGAGTTCTAGCAATCTTGGGGGGGAGGCTTTTGGGTTTTCTAGGTAGAGTATCATGTCATCGGTGAAGAGGGAGAGTTTGACTACTTCTTTGCCAATTTGAATGCCTTTATTTCTTTTTGTTGTCTGATTGTTGAGGCTAGGACTTCCAGTACTATGTTGAATAGCAGTGGTGAGAGTGAATATCCCTGTCTTGTTCCTGATCTTAGGGGAAATGCTCCCAGTGCTTCCACATTGAGAATGATATTTGCTGTGGGCTTTGCGTAGATGGCCTTTATGATGTCGAGGAATGTTCCCTCTATCCCTACGCTCTGAAGTGTTTTGATCAGCAATGGATGCTCTATTTTGTCAAATGCTTTCTCTGCATCTAATGAGAGGATCATATGGTTCTTGGTTTTTCTCTTGCTGATACGATGAATCACAGTGATTGTTTGACAAGTGTTGAAGCAGCCTTGTGTCCCGGGGATAAATCCGACTTGGTCATGGTGATCAATTTTCTTAATGTATTGTTGGATCCTATTGGCTAGTATCTTGTTGAGAATTTTTGCATCCATGTTCATCAGGGATATTGGTCTGTAATTCTCCTTTTTGGTGGGGCCTTTGTCTGGTTTTGGAATTAAGGTGATGCTGGCCTCATAGAACGAATTTGGAAGTACTCCATCTCTTTCTATCTTTCCAAACAGCTTTAGTAGGAGAGGTGTGGTTTCTTCCTTAAACGTTTGATAGAATTCCCCTGGGAAGCCATCTGGCCCTGGACTTTTGTGTCGTGGGAGGTTTTAGATGACTGCTTCAATTACCTCCCTGGTTATTGGCCTGTTTAAGTTTTCTATTTCTTCCTGTTCCAGTTGTTAGTTTGTGGCTTTCCAGTAATACGTCCATTTCTTCTAGATTGCCTAATTTTTTGGCGTATAGCTGTTCATAATATGTTTTTAAAATCATTTGTATTTCCTTGGTGTTGGTAGTGATCTCTCCTTTCTCATTCATGATTTTATTAATTTGAGTCTTCTCTATCTTCTTATTAATCTGGTTGGCTAATGGTTTATCTTTCTTGTTAATTTGTTCAAAGAACCTCTTCTGGTTCTGTTGATCTGTTCCACATTTCTTCTGGTCTCGATTTCCTTGAGTTCTGCTCGAATTCTAATTAAGTCTCTTCTTCTGTTGGGTGTAGGATATATCTGTTGTTTCTTTCTAGCTCCTTTATGTGTAAGGTTAGCTTTTGTATTTGAGTTCTTTCCAGTTTTTGAATGGATGCTTGTATTGCGATGTATTTCCCCCTTAGGAATGCTTTTGCTGCATCCCAAATATTTTGAACGGTTGTATGTTCATTCTCATTAGTTTCCATGTATCTTTTTAATTCTTCCTTAATTTCCTGGTTGACCCTTTCATCTTTTAGCAGAATAGTCTTTCACCTCCACGTATTTGAGGCCCTTCCAAACTTATTGTTGTGATTTAGTTCTAATTTCAAGGCATTATGCTCTGAGAATCTGCAGGGGATGATCCCCGTCTTTTGGTATCGGTTCAGACCCGATTTGTGACATAGTATGTGGTCTATTCTGGAGAAAGTTCCATGTGCAATTGAGAAGAATGTGTATTCAGTTGAGTTTGGATGTAAAGTTCTGTATATATCTGTGAAATCCATCTGGTCCAGTGTATCATTTAAAGATCTCATTTCTTTGGAGATGTTGTGTTTAGAATAACTATCAAGTATAAAATGGGCTAGATTGAAGTCACCAAGCATAAGATAAGTATTATCTAAGTATTTCTTCACGTTTGTTATTAATTGGTTTAAATATTTAGCAACTCCCACATTTGGGGCATATATATTGAGGTTCGTTAAGTCCTCTTGTTGGATGGATCCTTTAAGTATGATGTGTCTCTCTTCATCTCTCATTTCAGTCTTCGGGGTAAATTTTATTTTATCTGATATAAGGATGGCTACCCCTGCTTTCTTTTGAGGACCGTTTGAATGGTAAATGTTTCTCCAAACTTTTATTTTCAGGCTGTAGGTGTTCTTCTGTCTAAAATGAGTCTCTTGTAGACAGCAAATAGATGGGTCCTGCTTTTTTATCCAGTCTGAAACCCTGCGCCTTTTGATTGGGTCATTAAGCCCGTTCACATTCAGAGTTACTATCGACAGATATGAGTTTAGTGTCATCATGATATCACTTCAGTCCTTGTTTTTGTGGATTGTTCCACTGAACTTCTTCTTAAAGGGGAATTTTAAGAGTCCCCCTTAAAATTTCTTGCAGAGCTGCTTTGGAGGTCACATATTCTTTCAGTTCCTGCCTGTCTTGGAAGCTCTTTATCTCTCCTTCCATTTTGAATGAGAGCCTTGCTGGATAAAGGATTCTTGGTTGCATGTTCTTCTCATGGAGGACCCTGAATATATCCTGCCAGCCCTTTCTGGGCTGCCAGGTCGCTGTGGAGAGGTCTGCTGTTACCCTAATGCTCCTCCACATAAAGGTCAGGGATTTCTTGTCTCTTGCTGCTTTAAGGATCTTCTCTTTATCTTTGGAATTTGCAAGCTTCACTATTAAATGTCGAGGTGTTGGACGCTTTTTATTGATTTCATGGGGGGATCTCTCTATTTCCTGGATCTGAATGCCTGTTTCCGTTCCCAGATTAGGAAAGTTTTCAGCTCGGATTTGTTCAAATACATATTCTGGCCTTCTGTACCTTTCGGTGCCCTCGGTACCCCCGTTTACACATAGGTTTTTCTTCCTCAGGCTGTCGTTTATTTCCCTTAATCTGTCTTCCTAGTATCTTAATTGTCTGTCTCTTTTTTCCTCAGTTTCCCTCTTTGCCATCAACTTGTCTTCTATGTCACTCACTCGTTCTTCCACCTTATTAACCCTCGTTGTTAGGACTTCTATTTTGGTTTCCATCTCATTCAATTGATTTTTACTTTCTGCCTGATTGGGTCTAAATTCTGCAGTCATGAAGTCTCGTGAGTCCTTTATGCTTTTTTCTAGAGCCACCAGTAGCTGTATAATAGTGCTTCTGAATTGGCTTTCTGACACTGAATTGTAATCCAGATTTTGTAACTCTGTGGGAGAGAGGATTGTTTCTTTTTGTGGTGAGGTTTTCCTTCTAGTCATTTTGCTCAGTGCAGAGTGGCCAAAAACAAGTTGAATTTGGAAAAGGAGAAAAAGAGTAGAGAGAAAGAATGAAAGAAAAGAGAAAAAGGAAAAAGAAAAAAGGAAGAAAATAGGAAAAAAGAGAATAAAAGAGAAAGAAAAAGAAAGAACGGAAGAGAAAAAGGGTGGGGGAAGCAATCAGAATTAAAAAAAAATTGGGGGGAGTATCTTCTGATTCTGTATACTTTAAGTCCCTGACATCCCTTGGAAGTTGTCCATCTAGCTGGTCTTCTGGGGGAGGGGCTTGTTGTGCTGATTTTCAGGTGTTAGCCCTTGGGGCAGCTCCTCTCCCCCTGCCTGGTGTAGCGCTCTGTGGGGGTTGTTTACCCCGTGAAGCCCAAGGAGGAACAACCCCAGTGACAGTGGCCAGGTCTGAAAACCGGTATTCAACCCCCACAGTAATTCCAGAGCAGTCCATCTGCAGGGCCTGGAGGCCCGGGGTGGGGCTGCTGATCTGTAGAGCTCTTGGCAGGAGCATCCTTACTGTCCTGGGCCCTCCGGGCCTCTGCCTGTCCCGGGGGAGGCCAAATCCTGGGCTGTGTCCCAGTGACCTGTTCTCCGGAGCCTGTGCTGTTGGATTCTCATTCCCAGCCGTGCAGCCACCTCTCCATGTAGCTGTCGCCCAAGCCCCTCTGATCTGCTCCAGGAGCTACTTCCTCTGGCCTAGGCCCCGCCACCTAGCTGTTCCCAGGGACCCGCAACCCCCTCCGCACAGAGCCACCACCCGAGCCCCTCAGAGCTGCTCCTGGGTCAATCCATGTGCCCTGCAGCCCTTAAGGAGCTAGGTGTACTCTCCTGCGAGTGTCCCATGGAGCCCGAGGGTATCTCTGCCCTCCTGGGGTACTGCTCTGAATCCTTGTGGGTGCCATTCCACCCTGGAAGATTGGTGCAGCTCCTCCTCTCTGATACAGAGCTCTCCTGACCGGGGGACACTCGCCCTGGCCTTAGCCCAGCTCCTCATGGGGCCTCTCCCCCTTGGATGCCTTTTGTTTCTTTAGTTCTTTTTCCCATCTTCCTACCTTGATAGAAGCGCGAACTCTTCTCACTGTAGCATTCTATCTGGTCTCTGTTTAAATCTCAGGAATCAGAATTCCTAGATTTTCAGGATGATTTGAAGGTTATCTAGGTAATTTGGTGGGGACAGGTGACTTGGGGACCCTACTCTTCCGCCATCTTGCCCCTTCTCCTGTATGTTGCCTTTTAGCTTTGGTTGTTTCCTTCACTTTGCAGAAGCTTTTCAATTTGATGAAGTCCCAATATTATTTTTGCTTTTGTTTCCCTCACCTCAGAGGCAAATCTAGAAAGAAGATCCAATTGCCAATGTCAAAGATGTTGCTGCCTATCTTTTCTTCTTTGTATGGTTTCAGGTCTCACATTTAGGTCTTTCATTCATTTTGAATTTATATATTTTTCTTTTTTTAAATATTTTTTTAAATTTTTATTTATTTATGATAGTCACAGAGAGATAGAGAGAGAGGCAGAGACACAGGTAGAGGGAGAAGCAGGCTCCATGCACCGAGAACCCGATATGGGATTCAATCCCAGGTCTCCAGGATTGCGCCCTGGGCCAAAGGCAGGCGCCAAACCGTTGCGCCCCCAGGGATCCCGAATTTATTTTTTATATATATGGTGTAAGAAAGTGGTCCAGTTTCATTCTTTTGCATGTGGCTACCTGGTTTTCCAAACACCATTTGTTCTTATCCTGGGGTCAGGGTTAGGGTTCGTTGAAGAGACTGTCTTTGTGCTTTGGATATTCCTTCCTGCCTTGTTGTCAATTAATGGATCATAGAGTTACAGGTTTGTATCTGGTTTCGGCTTTCCATTCTGTTCCATTGATCTAAGTGTCTCCTGTTGGGAGTTCCTTGATTGCTGATTCAATTTCTTTGCTGGTTATCTGTTCAAGTTTCTTATTTCTTCCTTTTTCATTTTGCTATGTTATATATTTCCAGGAATTGATCTATTTCTTCCAGGTTCTAGGTTGCTGGCATATAATTTTTCATAATGTTCTCTTATAAACGTTTTTATTTCTCTAGTGTTGGTTGTTATTTCTCTTTTCTCATTTGTGATTTTATTTGGGTCCTTTCTCATCTTTTTATATTTTACTTTTTTAAAGATATTATTTATGTATTCATGAGAGACACAGAGAGGCACAGACATAGGCAGAGGGAAATTGAGGCTCCATGTGGGGAGCCTGATGTGGGACTTGATTCCCCATGACCCCGGGATCATGACCTGAGCCAAAGGAGATGTTCAACCAATGAGGCACCCAGATGCATTGCTGATTCAATTCCTTTGCTAGTTATGGGTCTGTTCACATTTTCTATTTCTTCCTATTTCAGTTTTACTCATTTGCATATTTCTAGGCATTTGTCCATTTCCTCCAGGTCTCCCAGTATGTTAGTGTATAAGCTTTCATAGTATTCCCTTAAAATGGTCTTATTTTTCTGGTGTTGATTGTGATCACTCTTCTCTCATTTGTGGTTTTATTTATTTAGGTCTTTTCTCTTTTCTCGTTGATAAGGCTGGCTAGGGCTTGATCCATTTTCTTAATTGTTTTGAAGAACCGACCCTTTGTTTTGTTATTCCATTCTACTGCTTTGTTGTTTCTGTATTGTTTATTTCTGCTCTCATCTTTTCTTTCCCCTCTTCTATAGCCTTTAGGCATTGTTTGCTATCCTTTTCCCGGTCCTGAAGGTGTAGGGTTTGGCTGTGTATTGGAGACTTCTTGTTTCTTGAGGTAGGCCTGTATTGCTATGTACATCCCTCTTAGGACTACCTTTTCTACATCCCAGAGGTTTGGAGAAACATGTTTTCATTTTCATTTGTTTTAAATTTCCTCTTTAATTTCCTGGTTGCTCCATTCATTCTCTAGTAGGATGTTCATAATCTCCACGTATTTTTGGTCTGTTTGGACGTTCTCTGGGCCTTTCTAGTCTTTGTTGCTTTTGTTCTCTTTTTTTTCCCCCACCAGAAGAGTCCCTCTTAAAATTCCTTACTGGAATGTTTAAGTGATCATGAACTCCTTTATATTTTGCCTGTCTGGGAAAATTGTTCTCTCTCCTTCTCTCCTGAATGACACCCTTGCTGAAGCAAGAATTCATACAAATTGGATTCCAATAAAAAGAAATTTAAAAACATAAAATTAATTTTTGGTCTTATGATTGAGGAAAATGGCATTTAGGAGGAAAACCAGAAGCTGAAAGAGAGGAGGACAGATTTCTCCATCTGTAGCCTTCACAGGGACATGATGACCTTTCCAAGGAGGGGCCTCCCCTCCGTAGGATGCTTCCTTCCCCTCTGTGCTCCTTGTTGGAACCCAACAGGCACATCTCTGTGCCTCCAGCACCTCTGCAGTCGTGGTTAATTGCGTCTTCCATGTATCCTATTTGGGACCACAGCGTCGTGTATGGAATCATCTGGCTGGTGTTAGACAACATTGGGGGGATTCCGACTTTTGTTGGCTTTGTGGTGTGTGTGTCTCTATCACATGCAGCTATCATATGCAGCTATTGGATCCTCTGGCTGGGTCACCCAAATGCCAAAACGGTTGGCACAACATCATTTCTGGTGCCGGCGCTGGGCAGATAGCTAGGCTCTCCTGGCAGACCCAGGGCTCGCTCATGCAGTGACTTTCCGCTGGAGGGTTAGCTGAGCTGGAATGTCCGGCTGGCCATATTCTCATGTGCGGCAGTGGGTCGTGCCATGCGCTGGCTGCTTATCTTCCCCGGATGCCTCTCCAGCAGGGAGCTAGACCTCGGTGCCACCCTGGGGGGAGCTCCTGAGGAGCTGGGTGCCCATGACGGGGAGTGCAGGGGCTCCCTGTGTGTGGGAGTTGGGGTGGGGATGGGGCTGGGGTTCTTCGGTCTGCTGTGCTGCCTAGCCTTCAGGCCAAGCCCCATGCTCACCCAGCCCCTACTCACTCGGGCAAGGAGGGTGCCCTCCACACTCTGGTGTGAGAGATCGCACACCACAAGGTGTGCACGCTGAGTCCACCTAGTGAGGGTGGCTCAGGTGCGTGAGCTGCAAGTGTGGGACCCAAGAAATTTTACAAAAATCTCCTAGCCCTGGACAAGCAGTGCAGGACTGTTTCCATTTTGTGCTACACCCGCCATCTCCAGGATGACCCCCACATGACCTGCTTATGGCTTAAGGCACTGCCCCAACCTAGTCAGGCCCCTGGGCTCACCCTAATCAGAAATCAGCTCATAACAATGTAACCCTGCTTTGTGCCCCCCAAAACTGTGCCCCAATTCTGACCAAATACGCCAGCTCAAGTGGATACTATAGGGTAAGATGTAATTCAATCGGCCACCTGCATGTGAACCGACATGACTGTGCAACTTTCTGCATATGCATGTGCATTGGCCCCTATAAAGCTACTACGCCTTTTAGTCTCAGGGTCCAAGTCCCTGCTCCTCTGTGTTGGGTGCACTTGGACACAATCTCCAGCTTGTAAAGAAACCCTTGGGAGTTTGCATCGGTGTTGGCTCCTCGGTGGTTTCTTGGATTCACAATCTTGGGCACAACACAAGGGACTGCTCTCCTGACATCCCTTCCAGGGCCATGCTGACCACCGCGCAGGCCCTCTCTGCCCCAGGCACACAGGCACGGGGATGATGGGTGGAGGAATTGCCCCGGAACCCAGCCAGCCCCTGCCCCCTGGACAGAGGGAGCACAGACCTCCGGGTGGCTTTGCACAGACCCTGGTGACCTGAGGCTTCCTGGCTGTCACTCTGTCCCACCTCTCCTGGCCTGCGGGGCACAGCCTGAGTCCCAGTAAAGTCTGTCAGGTCCTGACCCTGGCGTCTGGCCGCCCCTGCAAGGCACATGGGGAAGTCGGCTGTGTGTGCATGGCAGCGCCCCTGCAGGGGCTGGTGGGGCCTGGGTTGTGCCCCCTCTTCCTCTCTGGGGGTCTCTCTAAGCCCCGTGCACAGTTTTCTGGGAGACACAGAAATGGGCTGGCTGTGCATTTTCCCACCACAACACTTTATTTACTTTCTACAGCAAATGGGCTCAGAGCCGAGGGTGCGTGCCTTCCCTGGGGAGGGAGATCATTCTGTCCTTTAGGGGAGGGCACGTATGACATGGGTTGGGGGGCGGGTGCTGGAGTCCCCCACCTGTGAGCATGTGTGGAATCCAGGTGGGGACATGTGTCCTGAGGTTTTAGCCTGAGAGACGGTTCTTAGGACAGCAGAACTGACCTGGACCTACAGCCCATGGGCTCCTGTGATGGGTCCTCGAAGGGCACTTGGTCCCCGGCCTCAGGGTCCTTGGGGCCCCAGCACCTGGAGCAGCCTGCCTCCTGGTGTGGTGTGGGTGGGGCCCACCGGCCTACGCTTGCCTCCCCACCCTGGGGTGTCCCAGGATCCACAGGGCACCCTAGGTCAGCGACCTGGATCTGTGGGGTACACCCAGGGCCTAAGAGGCCACATCTAGCTGTGAGAGGGCTCGCTCAGCCCGGGGCCAGATTCCAGGGCTGGCCAGGGCCATGGGGGGCTGGATCCTATTAGTCTTTGTGTTGGGCCTGGTGGGGGCTCAAATCAACTCAGCCCCCACAGAGCCCAGGGCCAGGTCAGCACAGGTCCCTATGGGTTAGGGGCTGGTGTCCTGTGCAGGGTGTGCCGCCCTAAATGAGGGACAGTGGGCAGAGGCAGGGCATGACGCATCCTCTGCACCACTCAGGTGCACCCACCCTGTCGGGGGCTCCCTGTATTTCCTCCTCCCTGCAACCCTTGGGTACTCTATGGGACACCCGGACTTCTAATGGGATCAGGGTATGCCGAGAACCCCGGGGAGGCTGAGCATGTCCCACAGGGGGCACCTGTACTGGGTCCTTGCTCGGGGTAAATGGTGTGGGGGTAGATGGTGTGGGGGCAAAAGTATGATTGTGGTGGAGTGTGGGGATGGTGTAAGGGGAATGGTGTTGTGATATAGTCTGGGTGGGGATTGTGTGGGGCTGTGTGGGTGTGAGGGGGATGGTGTAGGTGGGATCCCATTTGGCATGATAATATAGGGGAATGAGGTGGGAGTGGGGAATGAGCGGGATGTCGTCGGGGGCCTGTGACACAGGGTATCTCCTTCCCCTAAGATGCAGAAGGAGACTTCTACAGTTAAAGGCGAACCCAGTCTGGGGTTTCTTGTGACACCTGCCCCTGAGTCGTGGTGTGGTTAGTGCAGGGCCCTTGCTGGACTGGGGGCATTATCTGGGGGTCATCATAATTTGTATGTTTTCAAATTGCAAATTGTCTCAAATTAAATGCATAGAATTTAGAAATATATAAAGCACTGAGAGTGGGTGTCACTCTGACCCATCTGACCCTCATGGGATCGATGTGTGTCCTGCTTCAGCCATGGCCATGCTGCTTGGCCCCCAGGTCCAGTTCTTGCCCCCCCATGTCCCCCACCCCGTCCCCTGTTTCTCAAGGGGCTGTCCCTCTCCCCTATGGTGTTCGGCTCCCATGGCAACCCCTGGAGTCCCCATCCTAGTGGCCTCCTCATCCCTGAGGCCCCAGGGGTGTGGGCACGGTGGTCATCCCCATCACCCTACCATGGAGTGGTGACTTGTTGACTGCTGTTGCTCCCCTGGCCTCAGAGAACCTGTTTTCCCTACCCAGAAGCCACCGGGGCCCCGAAGCCCCCTGGCCCAGCAGCCTCACCTGATCCCCTAGCAGTCCTAAAACATGATGTGGCTGCCCAACGTCCTGTTGACGTCCAGGTCTACCTGCGTGATGTCCTAGGAGGAGACAAGGGCGTCTTCCTTCATTTCCTGTGGGAAAACCGGGGAGGAGGAGCAGGTGTCAGGGACACAGACCTGACCTCTCACAAACTGCCATGCTGGGCAGGCAGCCCTGGGGCCACCCTGGGAATGTGTCCTGCCAAAACCTCCTTCCTTTCTCTGGGAGGCCAGGGATGGCGGGAGTGCCCACCATGTCCGTGGGACCTGTGTGACGGCCTGTGCCCAGCTGTTGTGGGCTGGCAGGTGACTGAGTGTCACCCTGGGCGGGAGGGGATAGGGGTTCAGCCCAGGTGGGAGGGGACATGGGGGTGTTGTGCCCAAGATTGCGAATCCGAGAAACTACTAAGGAGCTGACAGCAATGCAAAAACACAGGGTTGATTTCCAAACTTGAGCTTGCGTCCAAGTACACCCAACACAGCGGAGCAGGGACTTGGACCCCGAGGTGGGTTTTAGTTTAGTTTTAAGGGCTTGTCTCGGGGTCCTCCAGAAGGGCTGGAACAATTCCTCAAGTTCTGTTTACATTTTGATATGGGTCCTTCAAGGGCATTGAGCTCTGTTCTCATTCTAATAGGCACTTCCAGCCCTTGACGTGGGCTCAGTTCTTATTCTATTGTGGGGACTTTCTAGGACATTAAGCTGTAAACTTTTGTTTTTTTTCCTGTAACTGAAGTAATGTAAATTTCAGCTCTTCTTCACAGGGGCCTGTGATGGCTGGATTTGTTCAAATGCTGAACATAAAGTGGATAGGCCTTCATTTTCTTGGCCTCCTTGCATCCCTTCCCATCCTATCTAGCTCCTTCACCCTTCGCCGGTGCTCCTAAGAGAGCAATTGCAAATGATCTCAGCCTGGCAGTGTGTGTTGGGGGACAGGCCCAGGGATTTGGGATCAGGAAGATCTGGGTCGCGGGCGTCCCAGTTGTGCAGCGGGATTCGATGCTGCAGGCTCTTATTCCCTAAGGCTGTCTTGACAACTGACTTTGTACATAGAAAACCTCTCCTTTGTCTATAAAAGTTGAGGAGCGAGTCAAAGCGTTTTTTCTCTGCCCATCTGATTGCTCAGATTCCAATCTGAGACGTATTTCCTGTTAATAAGGATAATTTACATTCTGTAGTACTATGGTGAAAATATTCTGACACAAGTAATTCAGAGGGATGAGGGTTTCTCATCTCTTTCTTCACAGCTCAGTCACTCATCAGGAAATGCATCTGTATGGATTTGGAATTAATTGAGAGACATTAGTACCAATGGTCCTATTATTATGTGAAGGATTCTTCCCTGAGATTCTTCCCCTGTTTCAACTGACACTGAAACACTGTGAACTCTTTGGAAGACAAATGTCAAGGAGATAAATGTTATGCATTGCTAATTTTAAATGCACTTGCAATATGGTGTCTATTATAATAGAAGTATTTTTATCTGATTTTTGCTATTTATTATCCGTTCCTGCTTTTCAGGTTGAGGAGGCATTATACGTGTTCATAAGTGTTTTTCTTTCCTTCTGATCTAAAATTCTTACTTTGTTCCCATCGAAGGAACTCTTTAAGAATAAGGCAAAAGTTCATTCAATGATTCTTAAAATGTCTTCACACTTGGAGCCTGATTCATTTAAGTCAATTTTCAAAATAAATCTTATTTATTAGGAAAAAAACAAAGATTTACAGGGAAATTGAGAAGATAGTACAGAGCATTCGCATGCACTTGCGCTCAATTTCTCCATTTATTGATATCTTATATTAGTACAGTACAAATATTAGCTAATGAATCAATATTAAAATAGTCGCATTAACCAAAGACCATAATTTGTTCAGATTTCCTTAGTTTTTGCTAAGTTACCATCCCTCATATGACATTCCATTTGTCCTCATGTTTTCTTAGGCTCCTCTCGATTGTTACAGTCTTTCAGCATTTCCTTGTTGTTGTTGAACTGGAACACTTTGAGAAGTAGAATATTTTGTAAAATTTCCCTCAGTTGGGACATGTCTGTTGTTTATCTCATGAGTGAACTGTTTTTTTGGATTATATACAGAGATATACTCCCATTTTCATTATATCATATAAAAAATAGATACTATCTACATGATTTATCAGTCTTGGTGTCGATCTGGTCATCTTGCTGAGGTAGTGTTTGTCAGCTTTCTCCATAGTAAACTGATTATTATTATTATTAATTATTATTATTATATTATCAATATTTTAAGTTTTTCATATTATATTTTGTAGTAGGAAGTTACTATGTGTATTCCACACTTAAGAATGGGAAGCTAGGATCCCTGGGTGGCGCAGCGGTTTGGCGCCTGCCTTTGGCCCAGGGCGCGATCCCGGAGACCCGGGATCGAATCCCACATCGGGTTCCCGGTGCATGGAGCCTGCTTCTCCCTCTGCCTGTGTCTCTGCCTCTCTCTCTGTCTCTCTGTGACTATCATAAATAAATAAAAATTAAAAAAAATTAAAAAAAAAAGAATGGGAAGCTATGCTCATGAACTTGAGGCTGGAATGTCTTCACAAATTGTTTGAAATTCTTCTAAATGGGCGATTTCTCTTCCTTGTGAGTTTGTTTGTTTCTTTTGCAAAGATGTTTTCTATTTATTTGAGAGAGAGAGGAGAGATTAAGCATGAATGAGAGGGGCAGAGGGAGAGGGAGAAGCAGGTTTCCTGCTGAACAGGGAGCCTTCCTTGGGACCTGGATCATGATCTGAGCCTAAGGGAAAAGCTTAACTGACAGAGCCACACAGGTGCCACTCATTCTCTTTCTTTCTTTCTTTCTTTCTTTCTTTCTTTCTTTCTTTCTTTCTTTCTTCTTTCTTTCTTTCTTTCTTTGTTTCTTTCTTTCTTCCTTTATTTTTAATAATAATTTTATATTTTATTGGTGTCAATTTGCCAACATACAGAATAACACCCACTGCTCATCCTGTCAAGTGCCCCCCTCAGTGCCCATAACCCATTCATCCCCACCGCCCGTCATCTTCCCCTTCCATCACCCCTAGTTCATTTCCCTGAGTTAGGAGTCTTTATGTTCTGTCTCCCTTTCTGATATTTCCCACTCATTTCTTCTCCGTTCCCTTATATTCCCTTTCACTATTATCTATATTCCCCAAATGAATGAGAACATACAATGTTTGTCCTCCGATTGACTTACTTCACTCAGCATAATACCTTCCAGTTCCATCCACCTTGAAGTACATGGTGGGAATTTGTCGTTTCTAATGTCTAAACAAGTCCCACCTTTTCTCTCTCTTCATCTTCTGAGTCTCTATGGTATGAATGTTATTGTTTTAATAAGTGGCTGACTTCCCTACGTCTGTCTCTGTGGTCCATAACCTTTCTTGTTTTTAAGGTTTCCACTTGGGACTGCATCTCAGTTATAGCATTTTTAACATTGGCCTGACTAGATTTTCATTCTTTTATTTCTACAGTAAACGTTTCTCTAGTTTTCTTCTGTGCTCTTTATCCAGCCCAGCTGCTATCCTTATAATCATTGTTTTAAACTGTAGTTAGACATCATATATGTGTATTGATGATCTTCCTGGCTGTGATTAGAACCTCATGTTATTTTATGGAGGTGAATTTCTCCATCTCATTATTTTTTTCCAGAAAAGAAAGAAGGAAGAAAATGAAATTCAAGAAAAACAATAACAACTGCCCTACTCCCCCCCAAAAACAAAAAAACCAACAGATTATTTTGGCCTGCTTGTTAAAAGATTCTAACTCCCAAAATTGAAACAATTAAAGTGATCCCTGGTGGCACAGCAGTTTAGTGCCTGCCTTTGGCATGGGCATAATCCTGTAGACTCTGGATCAAATCCCACATCAGGCTCCCAGTGCCTGGAGCCTGCTTCTCCCTCTGCCTGTCTCTCTCTCTCTCTCTCTCTCTCTCTCTCTTTCTCTCTGTTTGTGATTATCATAAATAAATTGAAAAAAATAAAAAAAGAAACAATTAAAGTACTATGAAAGTAAAAATAAGAAATTTATAAGGTACATACATAAAAATTAAAGTAAGGCAATTAATATAAAAGAATCAAAGAAAATAAATGAAAATAAAGCACAAAGTACAAAGGAAGCTAGACCATACTTTCCAGGCAGAGCTGAAGCTCTGCAGCCTCTGTGGTCTGACAACTTGGTGGAAGCGAGTGGTCTGTGTGGGGTCTGGGGATGGGATGTGGTGCAGATTGTGAGGTGCACATCTGCCTGGGATATGCACCTGCAGGGATCAGAGACGGGGTGGGCGTCAGCATCTCTGGGCTCCAGCGGGCGGCGCTGTGCTGCTCCCTGAGACTTGGCGCTGATGGGGGGATGCGGGTGGGGACGCTGGGTCCTCTGGCTCTGGGGCTGAGGATTCCGCCCCCCAGTCTGCAGGCTGCAGGAACCAAAGGAGCCGCCAAGCCCCCGGGTCTCTGCCGCTTCTCTCAGAACCCTGCTTTCACTCTGCCTGCGTCCGAGTTTCTTTGGTTTTGTTTTTTATCTCAGACTGTTGTGCCCAAGATTGCGAATATGAGAAACCACCAATAAGCCGATTCCGATGCAAACACACCAGGGATTATTTACAAGCTCGATCTTGTATCCCAGTATACTCGACACAGCAGAGCAGGGACATGGACCCTGTGGTGGGTTTTAGCTTAGTTTTAAGGACTGGTCTCAGGGACCTCCAGAAGGGCAGAAGCAATTCCTCAAGTTCTGTTTACATTTTGATATGGGGTCTTCAAGGGAATTGAGCCCTGTTCTCATTCTAATAGGGGCTTCCTGCCCTTGGCCTGGGCTCAGTTTTGATTCAATTGTGGGGCTTTCTAGAACATTAAGCTGTAAACAGCAAAGGTTCCACACCTGGAAGAGGGATGTCACACTGTCCCTATATGCTGAAGAAGAGGTACTAGAAACGAGAAACCCGAGAGCCTCCACCAAATCCTGTTAGAATTAAGGAGTGAGTTTAAAAGTCACGGGACACAAACTGACCCTACAGAGCAGAGTAGCCTTGCTGTGTCCTGACAATGAGCACTCAGGAAGGAAATGAAGAATGTGACGCCCTTCTCAGGAGCATCAAGGAAAATAAATAATGAGACTGAACCAAAGGAGCACAAGACTTGTGCACTGACCCAAACCAGGCTCTGGGAGGCCGTCCTGGGCTTGTGGGGTGGGAGCCTCATCTTGTGAAAATGTCCGCAGTTCCTGAAGCCACCCTCAGTTTCAATGTCATTTCTATCAAAATCATGGTGGCAGATGTTAGAAATAGGAAAAAAAAAACCCATAACATCCAACCACCACAACAAATGACCCCGGACAGCAAATCAGTATTGGAGAAGCATGACAGAGTGGGACGCAGCACTTTCCTATTTCAAAAGATGTCACAGAGATAAAGCAGTGTGGTTCTCAGGCTCCTGGCTGGCTCCGTCGGTTAAGCATCCGACTCCTGACCTCACCTCCGGTCCTGATCTCAGGGGTTGTGAGTTCTAGCCCTATGCTGGGCCAAGGATGAGGCGTGGAGCCTACGTAGACAAACCAGACCCACGGGGGGTGGTCCCGGCATAAGCTGAATGAGCAAAATAGAGAGTCCAGAAGGAAATGTGCTCTGAAAGAACTGATTTTTTTAACTTAATTTAAACCCAATTAATTAACGTATAGTGTACTATACTTTCAGAGGAAGAATTCAGGGATTCATCAGTTGGAGATAACAGCAGTGCTCGAGACATCACGTGCCCTCCTTCATGTCTGTCCCCTGTTATCTGCCCCCTCCAGCTACCCTCAGTTTGTTTCCTATCATTAAGGGTCTGTATTTCCTGCATCTGTTTTCATCTTATTTGTTTTTCCTTCCCTTCACAGTTGTTCATCTGCTTTGCTTCTTTAATTCCACCTATGAATGAAACCACACGGTCATTCTTTTTCCCGAGTGACTTACTTCACTTAACATGATCCCTTTAGTTCTATCCACATTATTGCAAATGGAAAGATTTCCTTCTCTTTGATAGCTGAGTACCATTCCTCTCTCTATGACCATCATCTATCTCCCATCCTCTTTATCCATCATCTGGCAGAGGGTACCGAGGCTCCTCCCACAGTGTGGCTACTGTGGACCCGGCTGCTGTGGACATTGGGGTGCAGGTGTCCCAAGTCTCACTGCATCTGTATCTTCGGAGTGAGCTCCAGGCCATTCACCTGCTGGTCGCAGGGAGGCTCTATTTGAAACTTCCTGAGGGGCCTCCACACTGTTTCCAGGGTGGCTGCACCAACCTGCGGTCCCGCCCACAGTGGAAGATGGTTGAGTGAGTTTTGCAGGACGTGGTAAAAGTCTGGTCCACATTTCATTTCACGTCCTGTGGGCTCCAATTCCTTGTCCTTAAGTATTTCTGGGAAGCTGGGTGTTGGGCTCCTTTTCAGTGAGATGTTTCCGAAGCTAACAGGCCCCAGCTGGAGCCTGAAAGGAGGCAGGTGCGGCCCATAGAGCACCTGCTGCCTCCTGCACAGTCTCCTGTAGCACCAGAGCATCCCGCAGGGGGCTCCTGAGCCCAGGCCCCTCCCATGGGGCATGCATGTGCAGTAGGCCTCCTCTGCCTGGAATAACAGGAGCCAGCCTGTGCTGGGGAGGCCTGCAGAAGACATGGAGACGCATCTATGCTGATGAGCTGCAGCCTCCTCAGGACCCGCGGGGAGTCTTCAGGGGGAAATTGGGCCACATTCATGCTGACAGGAACCGCGGTCTCCTCAGGACCCGCGTTGAGGCCTTAGGAAGATGTGGGCCCGCATCCACCCTGACAGGAGCCCCTGGGCCGCCTCAGGACCCGCGGGGAGGCTTCAGGAAGATGTGGGTCCACATTCACGGTGACTGGAGCCCTGAGCACCTCACGACTGGCAGGGAGGTTTCAGGAAATTGTGGGCCCACATTCACGCTGACAGGCGCCCCTGAGCAGCCTCAGGAACTGTGGGGAGGCTTCAGGAAGATGTGGCGACGCGATCACTCTGGCAGGAACTCCCGGGCCCCTGAGGACATAAGTTGAGGCTTCTGGAAGCAGGGGGCCGCATTCATGGTTACAAGAGCCCTGGCCTCCTCTGAACCCTCGGCTACGCTTCAGGAGGACTTGCGGCCACATGGACACAACAGGACGCTGACTTCCTCAGGACACCTGGTGTAGACTTGGGGAAATATGTGGATGCGTCCATGTGGACAGAAAAACCCAGCTTTGTCAGGGCCTGTGGTGAGGCCTAAGAAAACTGTGGGTGCCGCATCCACACTGACAGGAGTCTCCAGCCTCCTCAGGACACACTGTGAAGTTTTGGGAAGATTTGAGGCCACGTCCATGCTGACAGGAGCCCCCAGCCTCCTCAGGTCTTATGGTGAGGCTTGAGGAAAATGTGGGACCACGTCAATGCTGACAGGGACCCTGTCTTCCTCAGGACCTGCACTTTGGCTTCGGTACATAAGGGGCTGCATGTATGCTGACAGGAGCCCACAGCCTCCTCAGGACCTGCGGTGAGATTTCTGGGGGACGTGAGGTCATGTCCAGGCTGACAGGAGCCCCCGGCCTCCTGAGGACCTGCTGTGAGGCTTGCAGAGGATGTGAGGCATAGTCCACAGTGACAGGAGACCCAGCGTCCTCAGGACCCGCTGACTATGACTCAGGAACACGTGGGGCCACGTCCGCACTCACAGGATCCCGGCTTCCTCAGGACCCCTTGGAGGAATCTGGAGGAGCCATTGGGGGCCACGTCCATATCAGAAAGGACTCCTCAGAACCACAGTGTAAGTGAAAGGATAGAATGAATGGTAGGGTTAGGGGAGGGGAGGAAGTTGATGGTTAGCCTTAGGTTAGATGTTAGGGGTTAGTGATTATGCTTATGCTTACGAATTAGAGGTTAGGTGAGGCATAAGGGTATTGGTCAGTGTTAAGAGTTAGGATGGTGGTTAGGGTAAGGGACAGGATTTAGTGTTAGGGTTAGGGTTTAGGCTCTAGGGATGATGGCAGGAGGTTAGGAGTTAGGGATAGGGTTATGGTTAGAGTTAGGGTTGGGCTTAGGTTTGCAGTTAGGGTTAGGGGTTAGGGTGTGAGTTATTGTTAGGGTTTAGAGTTAGGGGTTAGAGTTAAGGGTTAGAGTTAAAGTTAGGGCTAGGTTTAGGGTTAGGGCGAGGGTTAGGATTAGGATAGGGGTTAGGGCTAGGGTTAGTGTTAGTGTTTGGTTAGGGTTTAGGGTTAGGGTCAGGTCAGGGTCAGGGTACGGTTTTGGAAAAGGGCAAGATATAGGGTTAGGGAGTGGGTTAGGGTTTGGCTTTAGGGTATGGGTTAGGGTACAGTTTGCGGTATGAGATAGGATTAGTATTAGAGGGTTAGGGTTAGGGTACATGTTAAGGTTAGGAATAGGATTTGAATACCTTATTTTAAGGATAGGGTTAGAGGTTAGGGTTCGTGTTAGATTTAATGTAGGGGTCAGGGTTAAGGAAACTTAAGTTTAGGTGCACCTGCATTCAGGAGTTAGGGAGAGGGTTGGCAGGAAGGTTCAGTGAATGTGTTTTGGTCTTGGGGTTTGTGTTTGTTTTTCGATTAGTGATGGGTCTTGTTTAAGGGTTAGGTTAACATTACGATTAAGTTTATGGTTAGGGTTATGTCTGTGTATGGTTAGAATTTGGGACTTGGCATGTGCCTGCACTGGGACTCCTAGCATCTTGGGCCGTTTAGTTTTATGCACTCTATTTAGGTTTTGGGTTCAAAGATAGCCTGACTCCACCAAGTCAGTGGCCTCCCCAGAGAATCAAAATCCAGGCTTCTGATGGTGTCAGAATAGACATGGCAGGCTTCTCCCGAGCTGAGCTAGGAGGGGATTTGTGCCTCTAAAGACTCTTTATTTGGATTTTCATTTGCCTTTCTGATTTTATCTCTAGTGCGTACATGTTTCATCAATACTTCCAATTATTATTTTAAAGTTTTAGTTGAATTCCTGTTTGTATACACAGTATGATATAGTTTCAGGTTTACCACATAGTGATTCAACTCTTGGTTACAACGCCTGGTACTGGCCACAGGTGCCCTCCACTATCCCCATCCCCTGATTCCCCATCTCCCTCACCTTCCTCTGGTATTTATTAGTTGATTCTCTGTGGTTAAGAGTGTGTTTTTTTGTTTGCTTCTCTCATCCCCCCCTCTGGCCCTTTGCCAGTTTGTCTGGTTTCTTAAAATTCACATGTGAATGCAATTGTATGGTATTTCATATCTTTCTCTGACTGACTGAGTTCATTAAGCATAAGTCCTTTCCCCTTCTCCCACATCATTGTAAATGGCTTCATGTCATCGCTTCTGATGACCCAGTGATGTCGCAGTGGGTATATTTACCACATCGTCTCTGCCCATTCATCAGTCGATGGACATCTGGGCTGTATCCCCAGTTTGGCTGTTGTTGATAACGCTGCTACAAACACTGGTCTGCGTGTCCTACTTGGAATCTACTAAAAGACTTTTGTATCCTCGGGGTAAATACATAGCTCTGCAATTTTGGAATCGTAGGGTAGCGCTATTTTTAATTTCTTTTTTAATTTTTTTTATGATAGTCACAGAGAGAGAGGCAGAGACACAGGCAGAGGGAGAAGCAGGCTCCGTGCACTGTTAGTCCGACGTGGGATTCTATCCCAGGTCTCCAGGATCGCGACATGGGCCAAAGGCAGGACCCAACCGCTGCACCACCCAGGGATCCCCTAATTTTCACATCTCGAGGACCCTCCACAGTGTTTTTCACAGTGGCTGCAACTGTTCGCATGCCCACCAGGAGTGTAAGGGGGCTCCCTCTTCTCTATAGCCTCAACAACACCTGTTGTTTCTTCTGTTGTTAATTTTAGCCATTCTGTCGGCTGTCAGGTGACATCTTATTGTGGTTTTCATTTGAATTTCCCTGATGATGGGTGACGCGGAGTGTCTATCGGTGTCTGGTGGCCATCTGGATGTCTTTTTAGAGACAAAGTCCATTCATGTCTTCTACCCATCTGCAGTTGGATAATTTGTGTTTAGGAGGTTGAGATTTATATTTGCTTTGCGTATTTTGCATACTAACTGTTTATTGGATGTGTTATTTACAAATATCTCCTTTCATTTTGTATGTTGTCTTTTAGCAATGGTTGTTTCTTTCATTTTGCAGAAGCTTTTGAATTTGATGAAGTCCCAAGAGTATTTTTGCTTTTGTTTCCCTCAACTCAGAGGCACATCTAGAAAGAAGATCCAATGGCCAACGTCAAAGACGTTGTTGCCTATCTTTTCTTCTTTTTATGGTTTCAGGTCTCACATTTAGGTCTTTCATCCATTTTGAATTTATTTTTTATATATATTGTGTAAGAAAGTGGTCCAGTTTCATTCTTCTGCATGTGGCTGCCTGGTTTTCCCAACACCATTTGTTCTTATCCTGGGGTCAGGGTTAGGGTTTGTTGAAGAGACTGTCTTTGTGCCATTGGATATTCCCTGCTGCCTTGTTGTCGATTAATGGATCATAGAGTTAGAGGTTTGTATCTTGTTTTGGCATTCCATTCTATTCTATTGATCTAAGCATCTCCTGTTGGGAGATTCCTGATTGCTGATTCAATTTCCTTGCTGGTTATCTGTGTGTTCTATTTTCTTATTTCTTCCTTTTTCATTTTTGCTGTGTTATATATTTCCAGGAATTGATCTATTTCTTCCAGGTTCTAGGTTGCTGGCATATAATTTTTCACAATGTTCTCTTATAAACGTTCTTATTTCTCTAGTTTTGGTTGTTATTTCTCTTATCTCATTTGTGATTTTATTTGGGTCCTTTCTCATCTTTTTATCTTTTTTTTAATATTTTATTTATGTATTCATGCAAGACACAGAGAGGCAGGGATATAGGCAGGGGGAAAATGAGCCTCCACGCAGGGAGCCTGATGTGGGACATGGTTCCCCAGGCCCCGGGATCATGACCTGAGCCAAAGCAGATGCTCAACCACTGAGGCACCCAGGTGCCTTGCTGATTAAATTCCTTTGCTCGTTATGGGTCTAGTCACATTTTCTATTTCTTCCTCTTTCAGATTTGCTCGTTTGAACATTTCTACGGATCTCTCCAATTCGTCCTGGTCTCCCAGGTTGTTAGCATATAATCTTTTATAGTATTCCCTTATAATTGTCTTATTTTCTGGTGTTGATTGTGATCTCTCTTCTCTCCTTTGTGATTTTATTTATTTAGTTCTTTTCTGTTTTCTTGTTGATAAGGCTGGCTAGGGCTTGATCCATTTTCTTAGTTATTTTGAAGAACCAGTTCTTAGTTTCATTATTCCATTCTACTGTTTTGTTGTTTCTGTATTGATTATTTCTGCTCTCATCTTTATTTTTTCCTTCTTAAGGAGGCTTTAGGATTTGTTCCCTATTCCTTTTCCAGCTCCTTTAGGTGTAGTGTTGGGTTGTGTATTGGAGACTTCTTGTTTCTTGAGGTAGGCCTGTATTGCTATCTACTTCCCTCTAAGGACTGTCTTTGCTACATCCTAGAGGTTTGAAGAAACATGTTTTCATTTTCATTTGTTTTATATTTCCTCTTTAATTTCCTGGTTACTCGATTCCTTCTCTGGTAGGATGATCATAATCTCCACAAATATTTGGTCTGTCCAAATTTTTTCTTACTGTCGACTTCAAGTTTCATAGCGTCGTTGTCCGAAAATATACATGGTGTGATACCATCCTTCTTGTACCCGTTGTACCTGTTGAGGGCTGATTTGTGGTCCATGATATAATGTATTCTGGAGAATGTCCCATGTGCACTTGAAAGGAATGTGTATTCTGCTTTAGGAAGAAATGTTCAGACTATATCTGTTGAGTCACTTTGGTCCAGTGTGTCAAGCCTATTGTTCCCCTGTTGATTTTCTGCATAGACGATCGGTCCATTGCCATAAGTGGGTGTTAAAATCCCCAGTCATTGTATTATTATTAGTGTGTTCCTGTACGTTTGTTGTTAATTGGTTTCTATATTTCGGTACTCCCATGTTGGCAGCATAAATATGCAGTTGTTTGATCTTTTTTTTTAAAATAAATTTATTTTTTATTGGTGTTCAATTGACCAACATACAGAATAATACGCAGTGCTCATCCCGTCAAGTGTCCCCCTCAGTGCCCGTCACCCCTTCACCCCCACCCCCCGCCCTCCACCCCTTCCAGCACTGCTAGTTCTTTTCCCAGAGTTAGGAGTCTTTATGATCTCTCTCTCTTTCTGATATTTCCCAAACGTTTCTTCTCCATTCCCTTATATTCCCTTTCACTATTATTTATATTCCCCAAAGGAATGAGAACATACACTGTTTGTCCTTCTCCGATTGACTTACTTCACTCAGCATAATAGCCTCCAGTTCCATCCACGTTGAAACAAATGTTGGGTATTTGTCGTTTCTAATGGTTGAATATTATTCCATTGTATACATAAACCACATCTTCTTTATCCATTCATCTTTCGATGGACACCAAGGCTCCTGACACTGTTTGGCTATTGTGGACATTCTGCTATAAACATCGGGGTGCAGGTGTCCCGGCGTTTCATTGCATCTGAATCTTTAGGGTAAATCCCCAATAGTGCAATTGCTGAGTCATCGGGCAGGTCTATTTTTAACACTTTGTGGAACCTTCACACAGTTTTCCAGAGTGAGTGCACCAGTTCACATTCCCAACAGCAGTGTAAGAGGGTTCCCTTTTCTCCGCATCCTCTCCAACATTTGTGGTTTCCTGCCTTGTTCATTTTCCCCATTCTCACTGGTGTGAGGTGGTATCTCATTGTGGTTTTGATTTGTATATCCCTAAGGGCAAGTGATGCAGAGCATGTTTTCATGTGCATGTTGCCATGTCAGTGTCTTCCTCTGTGAGATTTCTCTTCATGTCTTTTGCCCATTTCATGATTGGATTGTTTGTCTCTTTGGTGTTGATTTTAAGAAGTTCTTTATAGATCTTGGAAACTAGCCCTTTATCTGAAACGTCTTTTGCATATATCTTCTCCCATGCTGTAGGTTGTCTTTTAGTTTTGTTGACTGTATCCTTTGCTGTGCAAAAGCTTCTTATCTTGATGAAGTCACAATAGTTCATTTTTGCTTTTTTTTTTGCCTTCACGGATGTACCTTGCAAGAAGTTGCTGTGTCCAAGTTTAAAACGGGTGTTGCTTGTATTCTCCTCTAGGATTTTGATGGATTCTTGTCTCACATTTAGATCTTTCATCCATTTTGAGTTTATCTTTGTGTATGGTGAAAGAGAGTGGTCTAGTTTCATTCTTCTGAAGGTGGATGTCCAATTTTCCAAGCACCATCTATTGAAGAGACTGTCTTTCTTCCAATGGATAGACTTTACTCCTTTATCGAATATCAGTTGACCATAAAGTTCAAGGTCCACTTCTGGGTTCTCTATTCTGTTCCGTTGATCTATGTGTCTGTTTTTGTGCCAGTACCACACTGTCTTGATGACCACAGCTTTGTAGTACAACCTGAAATCTGGCATTGTGATGCCCCCAGATATGGTTTTCTTTTTTAAAATTCCCCTGGCTTTTGGGTTCTTTTCTGATTCCACACAAATCTTAAAATAATTTGTTCTAACTCTCTGAAGAAAGTCCATGGGATTTTGATAGAGATTGCATTAAACGTGTACATTGCCTGGGTAACATTGACATTTTCACAATATTAATTCTGCCAATCCATGAGCATGGAATATTTTTCCATCTCTTTGTGTCTTCCTCAATTTCTTTCAGAAGTGTTCTATTGTTTTTAGGGTATAGATCATTTACCTCCTTGCTTAGGTTTATTCCTAGGTATCTGTTGATTTGGATGCAACTGTAAATGAAATTGACTCCTCAATTTCTATTTCTTCTGTCTCATTGTTAGTGTATAGAAATGCCATTGATTTCTGGGCATTGATTTTGTATCCTGCCACGCTACCAAATTGCTGTATGAGTTCTAGCAATCTTGGGGTGGAGGCTTTTGGGTGTTCTAGGTAGAGTATCATGTCATCTGAGAAGAGGGAGATTTTGACTTCTTCTTTGCCAATTTGAATGCCTTTAATGTCTTTTTGCTGTCTGACTGCTAAGGCTAGGACTTCCAGACTATGTTGAATAGCAATGGTGAGAGTGGACATCCCTGTCTTGTTCCTGATATTAGGGGAAAGGCTCCCAGTGCTGCACCACTGAGAATGATATTTGCTGTGGGCTTTTCGTAGATGGCTTTTAAGATGTCGAGGAATGTTCCCTCTATCCCTACGCTCTGAAGAGTTTTGATCAGGAATGGATGCTCTATTTTGTCAAATGCTTTCTCTGCATCTAATGAGAGGATCATATGGTTCTTGGTTTTTCTCTTGCTGATATGATGAATGACATTGATTATTTTACACGTGTTGAACCAGCCTTGTGTCCCGGGGATAAATCCTACTTGGTCATGGTGAATAATATTCTTAATGTATTGTTGGATCCTATTGGCTAGTATCTTGTTGAGAATTTTTGCATCCATGTTCATCAGGCATATTGGTCTGTATTCTCCTTTTTGGTGGGGTCTTTGTCTGGTTTTGGAATTAAGGTGATGCTGGCTTCTTAGAACGAATTTGGAAGTACTCCATCTCTTTCTATCTTTCCAAACAGCTTTAGTAGGAGAAGTATGGTTTCTTCTTTAAACGTTTGATAGAGGGATCCCTGGGTGGCGCAGCGGTTTGGCGCCTGCTTTTGGCCCAGGGCGCGATCCTGGAGACCCGGGATCGAATCCCACGTCGGGCTTCCGGTGCATGGAGCCTGCTTCTCCCTCTGACTGTGTCTCTGTCTCTCTCTCTCTCTCTCACTGTGTGCCTATCATAAATAAATAAAAAATTAAAAAAAATTAAAAAAAAATAAACGTTTGATAGAATTCCCCTGGGAAGCCATCTGGCCCTGGACTTTTGTGACTTGGGAGGTTTTTGATGACTGCTTCAATTTCCTCCCTGGTTATTGGCCTTTTTAGATTTTCTATGTCTTCCTGTTCCAGTTTTGGTAGTTTGTGGCTTTCCAGGAAAGCGTCCATTTCTTCTAGATTGCCTAATTTATTGGCGTATAGCTGTTCATAATATGTTTTTAAAATCGTTTGTATTTCCTTGGTGTTGGTAGTGATCTCTCCTTTCTCATTCATGATTTTATTAATTTGAGTCTTGTCTCTCTTCTTAATAAGACTGGCTTATGGTTTATGTATGGTATTAATTCTTTCAAAGAACCAACTCCTGGTTTTGTTGATCTGTTCCACATTTCTTATGATCTCAGTTTCCTTGAGGTCTGCTCTAATTTTAATTAAATCTCTTATTCTGTTTGGGTGTAGGATCTAGCTGCTGTTTTTTTTTTCTCTAGCTCCTTTATGAGTAAGGTTAGCTTTTGTATTTGAGATCTTTCCAGTTTTTGAATGGATGCTTCTATTGTGATGTATTTCCCCCTTAGGACAGCTTTTGCTGCATGCCAAAGATTTTGAACATTTGTATCTTCATTCCAATTAGTTTCCATGAATCCTTTTAATTCTTCCTCAATTTCCTGGTTGAACCTTTCATCTTTTAGCAGGATGGTCCTTAACCTCCACGTGTTTGAGCTCCTTCCAAACTTCTTGTTGTGATTTAGTTCTAATTTTAAGGCATTATGGTCTGAGAATATGCAGGGGATGATCTGAATCTTTTGGTATCGGTTCAGACGTGATTTGTGACCCAGTATGTGGTCTATTCTGGAGAACGTTCCATGTGCACTTGAGAAGAATGTTTATTCAGTTCAGTTTGGATGTAAAGTTCTGTAGATATCTGTGAAATCTATCTGCTCCAGTGTATCATTTAAAGCTCTCGTTTCTTTGGAGATGTTGTGCTTAGAAGACCTATCGAGGGTAGAAAGACCTAGATTGAAGTCACCAAGTATAAGATAATTATTATCTAAGTATTTCTTCAATTTCGTTATTAATTGTTTTAAATATTTGGCAGCTCCGATATTCGGGGAATATATATTGAGGATTGTTAAGCCCTTTTGTTGGATAGATCCTTTAAGTATGATTTAGTATCCATCTTCATCTCTCACTATAGTCTTCGGGGTAAATTTTAGTTTATCTGATATATGGATGGCTACCACTGCTTTCTTTCTTTTTTTTTTTTTTCACTGCTTTCTTTTGAGGACCATTTGAATGGTAAATGGTTCTCCAACCCATTATTTTCAGATTGTAGGTGTCCTTCTGTCTAATATGAGTCTCTTGTAGAAAGCAAATAGTTGGGTCCTGATTTTTTATCCAGTCTGAAACCCTGCGCCTTTGAAGGGGTCATTAAGCCCATTCACGTTCAGAGTTACTATCAACAGATATGAGTTTAGTGTCATCATGACATCTATTCAGTACTTGTTTTTGTGGATTGTTCCACTGAACTTCTTCTTAAAGGGGAATTTTAAGAGTCCCCCTTAAAATTTCTTGCAGAGCTGGTTTGGAGGTCACATATTCTTTCAGTTCCTGCCTCTCTTGAAAGCTCTTTATCTCTCCTTCCATTTTGAATGAGAGCCTGGCTGGATAAAGTATTCTTGGTTGCATGTTATTCTCATGGAGGACCCTGAATATATCCAGCCAGCACTTTCTGGGCTGCCAGGTCGCTTTGGAGAGGTCTGCTCCTCCCCATAAAGGTCAGGGATTTCTTGTCTCTTGCTGCTTTAAGGATCTTCTCTTTATCTTTGGAATTTGCAAGCTTCACTATTAAATCGAGGTGTTGGACGGTTTTTATTGATTTTAGGGGGGATCTCTCTATTTCCTGGATCTGAATGCCTGTTTCCCTTCCCAGATTAGGAAAGTTTTCAGCTAGGATTTGTTCAAATACATATTCTGTCCCTCTGTCCCTTTCGGCGCCCTCAGGATCCCCAATTACACATAGGTTTTTCTTCCTCAGGCTGTCGTTTATTTCCCTTAATCTGTCTTCCTGGTCTCTTAATTGTCTGTCTCTTTTTTCCTGTTTTCCTCGTTGCCATCAACTTGTCTTCTATGTCACTCACTCGTTCTTCCACCTCGTTAACCCTCGTCATTAGGAATTCTAGTTTGGATTGCATCTCATTCAATTGTTTTTTACTTTCTGCCTGATTGTATCTAAATTCTGCAGTCATGAAGTCTCTTGAGTCCTTTATACTTTTTTCTAGAGCCACCAGTAGCTGTATAATAGTGCTTCTGAATTGGTTTTCTGACATTGAGTTTTAATCCAGATTTGTAACTCTGTGGGAGAGAGGACTGTTTTTTCTTTTGAGGTGAGGTTTTCCTTCTAGTCATTTTGTTCAGTGCAGAGTGGCCAAAAACAAGTTGTATTGGGAAAAGGAGAAAAAGAGAAGAGAGAAAGAAAAAAAGAGAAGAGAAAAAGAAAAAAGGAAAAAGGAAGAAAAAAGCAAAAAAGAGAATAAAAGGAGAAAGAAAAAGAAAGAAAGGGGGGAAAGGATGGGGGAAGCAATCAGAAATTAAAAAAAAACATGGGGGAGTATCTTCTGATTCTGTCTACTTTAAGTCCCTTGACTTCCCCTGGAACTTGTCCGTCTAGCTGGTCTTATGGGGGGAGGGGCCTGTTGTGCTGATTTTCAGGTGCTAGCCCTTGGGGGAGCTTCTCTTCCCCTGCCTGGTGAAGTGCTCAGTGGGGGTTGTATACCCTGTGACGCCCAAGGAGGAACAACCCCAGTGGCAGCAGCCAGGTCGGAACACCTGTATTCAGCCTCCCCAGTAACTCTGGAGCAGTCCGTCTGCAGGGCCTGGAGGCTCTGGGACAGGGCTGCTGATCTTCTCAGCTCTGAGCAGGAGCGTCCTTGCTGTCCTGGGCCCTCCAGGCCTCTGCCTGTCCCGGGGGAGGTTGAATCCTGGGCTGTGTCCCGGCCCTGTGCTCCCCGACCTGCGGTGTTGGATTCTCGCTCCAGGCCGGGTAGGCACCTCTCCACGGAGCCGCCATAGCCCCTCTGAGCTGCTCCTGGAGCCCCGCAGCCCCCTCCACACGAAGCCACTTCCTCTGCCCTAGGCGCCGCCACCTAGCTTTTCCCAGGGACCTGCTGCCCCCTCCGCACAGAGCCGCTGCCGGATCCCCTCAGAGATGCTCCTGGGTCAATGCATGTGCCCTACAGCCCTTAGGGTGCTCGGTGCAATCTCCTGGGAGTGCAGGTGTATGTTTGTGTCCCTTGGAGCCCGAGGGTATCCCCGCCCACCTGGGGTCTTTCTCTGAATCCCTGCGGGCGTCCTTTCCCTCTGGAAGAATGGTGCAGCTCCTGCTTCTCTGGGACAGAGCTCTCCTGCCCGGGGGGCACTCGCCCTGGCCTTAGCCTGGCTCTGTGGGGCCCCTCCCCCTTGGATGCCGTTTGTATCTTTATTTCTTTTCCCCCATCTTCCTACCTTGATGGAAGTGTGAACTTTTCTCACTGTAGCATTCTATCTGGTCTCTGTTTAAGTCTCAGGCTGAATTCCTAGATTTTCAGGATGATTTGAAGTTTATCTAGGCAATTTGGTCAGGACAGGTGACTTGGGGACCCTTCTTTCCGCCATCTTGCCTCTCCTCCTGTATGTTGCTCTTTAGCTTTATGTTTCCTTCACTTTGCAGAAGCTTTTCAATTTGATGAAGTCCCAATAGTATTTTTGCTTTTGTTTCCCTCACCTCAGAGGCATATCCTGAAAGAAGATCCAATGGCCAATGTCAAAAACGTTGCTGCCTATCTTTTCTTCTATGTATGGTTTCAGATCTCACATTTAGGTCTTTCATCCATTTTGAATTCATTTTTTTTATATATGGTGTAAGAAAGTAGTCCAGTTTCATTCTTCTGCATTTGGCTGCCTGGTTTTCCCAACACCATTTGTTCTTATCCGGGGGTCAGGGTTAGTGTTTGTTGAAGAGACTGTCTTTGTGCCATTGGATATTCCTTCCTGCCTTGTTGTCCATTATGGGTCATAGATACATGTTTGTATCTTGTTTTGGCTTTCCATTCTGTTCTATTGATCTAAGAATCTCCTGTTCGGGAACCCTGATTGCTAATTCAATTTCTTTGCTGGTAACTGTCTGTTCAAATTTCTTATTTCTTCATTTTTCATTTTTGCTATGTTATATATTTCCAGGAATTGATCTATTTCTTCCAGGTTCTAGGTTGCTGGCATGTAGTTTTTCATCATATTCTCTTATAATTGTTTGTATTTCTCTAATGTTGTTATTTCTCTTTTCTCATTTGTGATTTTATTTGGGTCCTTTCTCATCTTTTTATCTTTTTTCGTTTTTAAAGATTTTATTTATGTATTCATGAGAGACACAGAGATGCATAGGTATAGGCACAAGGAAAATGAGGCTCCATGCGGGGAGCCTGATGTGTGACTTGATTCCCCAGGACCCCGGGATCATGACCTGAGCCAAAGCACATGCTCGACCACTGAGGCACCCAGGTGCCTTGCTGATTCAATTCCTCTGCTAGTTATGGGTCTATTCACATTTTCTCTTTCTTCCTATTTCAGTTTTGCTTCTTTGCACATTTGTAGGGATTTGGCCATTTCTTCCAGGTCTCTCAGTTTGTTAACATATAATCTTTCATAGTATTCCCTTATGATTGTCTTATTTTTCTGGTGTTGATTGTGATCTCTCTTATCTCTTTTGTGATTTTATTTATTGAGGTCTTTTCTCATTTCTCGTTCATTTGGCTGGCTAGGGCTTGATCCATTTTCTTAGTTATTTTGAAGAACCAGCTCTTAGTTTCGTTATTCCATTCTACTGTTTCTGTATTGTTTATTTCTGCTCTCATCTTTATTTTTTCCCTTCTTCTGTAGGCTTTAGGCTTTGTTTCCCATTCCTTTTCCAGCTCCTTTAGGTGTAAGGTTAGGTTGTGTATTAGAGACTTCTTGTTTCCTGAGATAGGCCTGTATTGCTATGTACTTCCCTCTGGACTGCCTTTGCTACATCCCAGTGGTTTGGAGAAACATGTTTTCATTTTCATTTGTTTTAAGTTTCCTCTTTAATTTCCTGGTTGCTCCATTCCTTCTCTGGTAGGATGTTCATAATCTCCACGTATTTTAGGTCTGTCCAAATTTTTTCTTACTGTCGACTTCGAGTTTCATAGCGTTGTGGTCGAAAATGTACAGGGTGTGATATCAACCTTCTTGTACCTGTTGTACCTGTTGAGGGCTGATTTGTGGCCCATGATATGATCTGTTCTGGAGAATGTCCCATGTGCACTTGAAAGGAATGTGTATTTTGCTTTAGGAGGAAATATTCAGACTATATCTGTGGAGTCCCTGTGGTCCAGTGTGTCAAGGCTATTGTTTCCCTGTTGATTTTCTGAATAGACGATCGGTCCATTGCCATAAGTTGGTAGGTGTTAAAATCCCCTGTCATTGTATTATTATCAGTGAGTTCCTGTACGTTTATTGGTAATTGGGTTCCATATTTAGGTACTCGCATGTTGGCAGCATAAATATTTAGTTGTTTGATCCTGATGGAGAGTCTTTTTAACTATGAAATAATGCCCTTCTTCATCACTTCTTACAGTATTTGTTCTTTCTTTTTGAGATTAAATATTTTATTTATTTATTTATTCATGAGAGATACACAGAGAAGTAGAGGCAGAAACATAGGCAGAGGGAGAGAGGCTCCCCAAAGGGATGCCAATGTGGTACTCGAACCTGGGATCCCACGAACACACCTTGAGCTGAAGGCAGATGCTCAACCACTGAGCCACCAGGTGACCCCCAGGGTTTGGTTTCAAATCTAGTGTCTCTAATATAAGTATTGGTCTCCAGCTTTCTTTTCATAACCATTAGCATGATAGATGATTTTCCATCCCCTGCCTTTCAATCTGCTGTTGTCTATAGGTCTAAGGTGAGCATCTATTAGGCAGCATACAGATGGACCTTGTTTTTTTAATAACAATTTTATTTTTGAGAGCATGAGAGAGAGAGAGAGAGAGAGAGAGAGACAGAGACAGAGGCAGAAAATTAGGCCAAGAGAGAAGCAGGCTCCCCACCGGGACCCCAGTATGGGACTCGATCCCAGACTCTAGAATCACACCCTGAGTCAAAGGCAGAGACTTAACCCCTGAGCCACACAGGCATCCCGGATCCTGTTTTTTAAGCCACTCTGATACCTTATATCTTTTGATTGGAGCATTTAGTATTAGCATTCAAAGTGCTTATTCAAAGATATGAACTTTGTGCCTTTGTTTTACATGTAGAGTTGGTGTTTCTGGTGACGTTCTCTGGTCCTTTCTAGTCTTTGTTGTTTTTGTCTCTTTTTTTCCCCCACTAGAATAGTCCCTCTTAAAATTCCTTAGTGGACTGGTTTAGCAGTCATGAACTCCTTTATACTTTGCCTGTCTGGGAAAATCTTTCCTTCTATCCTGAATGACACCCTTGCTGAAGAAAGAATTCATACAAATTGGACTCCAATAAAAAGAAATTTAAAAACATAAAATAAATTTTTGCTATTATGATTGAGGAAAATGGCATTTAGGAGGAAAAGCAGAAGCTGAAAGAGAAGAGGAAAGATTTCACCAACCGTAGCCTTCACAGGGACTTGGTGTCCTTTCCTAGGAGGCCCCCCCCTCCTCCGTAGGATGCTTCCTGCCCCTCTGCGTTCCTTTTTGGAACACAGCAGGCACATCTCCATGCCTCTAGCACCTCTGCAGTCATGGTTTATAGCGTCTTCCAGGTATCCTACTGGGGACCACAGCGTTGTGTATGTAACCATCCAGCTGCTGTTTGACAACTTTGGGGGGATTCTGACTTTTGTTGGTTGTGGGGTGTGTGTGTGTCTATTACATGAAGCTATCATGTGCAGCTATCAGATCCTCTGTCTGGGTATTCCAAACGCCGAATTGGTTGGTACAACATCATTTCTCGTGCTGATGCTGGGTGGCTAGCGGGGCTTTCCCCGCGGCTTGCTCCTGTAGTGAATTTCAGCTGGAGGGTTAGCTGAGGTGGTAGGTCTGGCTTGGCCACATTCCCATGTCCGGCAGTGGGTCTTGCCGAGCTCCGGCTGCTTCTGTTCTCCCCGATGTCTCTCCAGCAGGGAGTCAGACCTCGGGGCCACCCTGGTGGGAGCTCCTGAGGAGCTGGGTGCCCGTGGCGGGGAGCGCTGAGGCTGCATTTGTGTGGTCGGAGTGGGGACAGGGCTGGGTTCCTCAGTCCCCTGTGCTGCCTGGCTTTCAGGCCGAGCCCCATGCTCACCCAGCCCCTACTCACTAGGGCGAGGAGGGTGTCCTCCACACGCTGGTGTGATGGATCCAGCACCACAAGGTGTGCACGCTGAGTCCACCTGGTGAGCGTTGCCCAGGTGCATGAGCTGCAAGTTGGGACCCAAGAAATTTAACAAAATTCCCGTACCCCTGGACAAGCAGAGCAGGACTGATTCCATTTTGTGCTACACCCACCACCTCCCCTATGACCCCCAAATGACCAGCTTATGGCTTAAGGCGCTGCCCCACCCAAGTCAAGCTGCTGGGCACACCCTAATCGGAAATCGGCTCATAACAATGTAACCCTGCTTTGTGTCCCCCAAAACTGCACACCGATTCTGACCAAAGTAATAGGCCAGCTCAAGTGGATACTATAGTGTAAGGTGTAATTCAGTCAGCCACCTGCGTGTTGACCTACATGACTGTGCAAATTTCTGCATATCCCACGGTCCACTGACCCTATAAATCTGCTATGCCTCTTAGTCTCGGGGTCCAAGTCCCTGCTCCACTGTGTCGGGTGAACTTGGACCCAAGCTCCACCTTGTAGAGAAACCCTCGGGAGTTTGCTTCGGTGTCGGCTCCTTGGTGGTTTCTCAGATTCGTAGTCTTGGGCACAACACAAGGGCCTGCTGTCCTGACATGCCTTCCAGGCCACGCTGAGCGCCCCACAGGCCCTCTGTGCCACAGGCACACTGGCATGGGGATGCGGGGAGGGTAGTACGTGCCCTGGAACTGGGCCAGCCCCGGCCTCCTGGACAGAGGGAGCACAGACCTCCCAGGTCGCTTTGAACAGACCCTGGTGACCTGAGGTTCTCTGGCTGTCACTCTGTCCTAGCCCATTCTGGCCCACGGGGCACAGGATGAGTCCCAGTATAGTCTGTGGGGTCCTGACCCTGGCGTCTGGCCACCCCTGGAAGGCACGTGAGGATGTCAGCTGTGTATGCCTTGTGGTGTCCCTGCAGGGGCTGTTTGGGGCCTGGGTGGTGCCCCCTCCTCCTCTCTGTGGGTCTCTCCACACCCCGTGCACAGAGTTCTGGGAGACACAGAAAAGGGCTGGCTGTGCATTTTTCCACCACTACACTTTATTGACTTTCTACAGTAAACGGGCTCAGAGCTGTGGGTGTGCGCCTTCACCTGGGGAGGGAGACCTTTCAGTCCTTTACGGGAGGACAAGAATCACATGGGTTGGGGGTTGAGTGCTGGAGTCCCCCACCTGGGAGCATGTGTGGACTCCGGGTGGGGGCGTGTGTCCTGAGTTTTCAGCCTGAGAGACTGTTCTGAGGACAGCAGAGCTGAACTGGACCTGCAGCTCATGGGCTCCTGCGCTGGGTTCCCGCAGGGCAGCTGGACCCTGGCCTCGGGCCTCCTGGAGCCCGAGTATCTGGAGGAGCTTGCTTCCTGGTGTGGGTGCAGGTGGGGCCCACCGGCCTACCCCTGCTCTCCCCACCCTGGGGTGTACCGGGATCCTCAGGGCTGCCCTAGGTCTGCGACCTGGATCTGTGGGTCACGCCCAGGGCCCAGGAGGCCACATCCAGCTGTGAGAGGGCTCGCTCAGCATGGGGCCAGAATCCAGGTCTGCCCAGGGCCATGGGGGGCTGGAACACATTCGTCTTTGTGTTGGGCCCTGGGGAGGCCCAAATCAACCCAGCCCCCACAGATCCTGGTGCCAGGGCAGCCCAGGTCCCACTGTGTTAGGGGCTGTTGTCCTGTGCAGGGTGTGTCACCCTCCAGGAGGGAGAGTGCGCGGAGGCAAGGCACAGTGGTTCCTTTACACCACTCACCTGCACCCACTCTGTTGGGGATTCCGTGACTTCACTCCTCCCTGCAACCCCTGTGTGCTCTATTGAACACCCGGTCTTCTGATGGGAACAGGGTATCCAGAGAATCACAGGGAGGCTGAGCGTGTCTCAGTGGGGTCACCTGCACCGGGTCATTGCTGGGGGCCGATGGTGTGGGGTAGATGGTGTGGGACCAGGGGTATGATGGTGGTGGAGTGTGGGGAATGGTGTAGGGGGGATGGTGTTGTGGTGTAGTGTGGGTTAGGATTGTGTGGGGCTGTGGGGCTCTGAGGGGGATGGTGTTATGTGGAATGCCATTGGGGATCATGATGTAGGGGGATGATGTGGGGGTGGGAAATGAGCAGGATGGCGTGGGGGGCCTGCGGACACAGGGCATCCCCTTCCTCTAAGATGCACAAGGAGACTTCTACAGTTAAAGGCTACCCCAGTCTAGGGTTTGCTGAGACACCTGCCCCTGTGGCACCGTGTGGTCAGTGCAGGGCCCTGGCTGGACCAGGGTCATTATCTGGGGGTCGTCATACTATGTATGTTTTCAAATTGCAAATTGTCTCAAATGAAATGCATAGAATTTAGAAATATATAAAGCACCGAGAGTGGGTGTCACTCTGACCCGTCTGACCCTATGGGATTGATGTGTGTACTGATCTAGCCGTGGCCATGCCGCCTGGCTCCCAAGCCTGGTTCCTGCCCCCCACATCCCCCACCCCATCCCCTGCTTCTCAGGGCACCGTCCCACTCCCCTATGGGGTTCAGCTCCCATGGCAACCACTGGAGGCCCCATCCAATTGGCCTCCTCATCCCTGAGGCCCCGGGGTTGGGGGCATGTGGGTCATCCCCATCACCCTACCATGGAGCGGTGTATTGTTGGCTGCTGTTGCTCCCCTCGGCTTCAGAAGCCCCATTTTCCCTACCCCAAAGCCCCCAGGTCTTCCCTGGGGCCCCTAAGCCCCCTGGCCCAGCAGCCTCACCTGACCCCCTAGCAGGCCCAAAACATAGTGTGCTGCTGAACGTCCTGTTGACGTCCAGGTCTACCTGCGTGATATCCCTGGAGGAGACCAGGGCCTCCTCCTTCATTTCCCGTGGGAAAACCAGGGAGCAGGAGCTCGCATCAGGGACACAGACCCCGACCTGTCACGAGCAGCCATGCTGGGCAGGGAGCCCTGTGGCCACCATGGGAGTGGGTCTGCCGAAACATCCTGTCTTGCCCTGGGAGGCTGGGGATGGCGGCAGTGCCCACGAGCCCATGGGAACTGTGTGAGGGCATGTCCCAATCTGTTGTGGGTGGGGAGGTGACTGAGGGTCAGCCTGGGGGGGAGGGGACAGGGGGTCAGCCCAGGTGGGGAGAGGACATGGAGGTGTTGTGCCCAAGATTGCAAATACGAGAAACCACTGAGGAGCTGACACCAATGCAAATACACAATGGTTGATTTCCAAACTTGAGCTTGTGTCCAAGTACACCCGACACAGAGGAGCATGCACTTGGACCCCGAAGTGGGTTTTAGCTTAGTTTTAAGGGCTGGTCTCGGTGACCTCCAGAAGGGCTGGAGCAATTCCTCAAGTTCTGCTTACATTTTGATATTGGGCCTTCAAGGGCATTGAGCTCTGTTCTCAGTCTAATATGGGGCTTTCTGGGACCCTAAGCTCTAAGCTGTTTTTTTCTTTTTTTCCTGTAACTGAAGCAATATAAATTTTAGCTTTTATTCACAGGGGCCTGGGATGGCAGTACTTGTGCTAACAGTGAACTTAAAGTGGAACCACCTCAATTTTGTCAGCCTCCACACAGACAAGTTACTGATGTTTAAAACTCCAAATTTTAGGGGCTGCCCTGGTGGAGACCTGCACTCTTCGTGCCCGGGAGAGGGTCCTCCCACTCCTGGCCTTTGCTGGCCTGTCCCAGGAACGCGGCCCAGTGACTGCACAGGGGTTTGCAGCTTATGGCCACACAGGGCAGACAGCTGGCCTGAGTCCCACTGCTCTCAGCCGCATTCCCGCTCCTGTGCCTGGGAACAGTTGGTGCCACCATCCTTGGGTCCCGTGGGATCCTGAGCCCACCCTGTCGATCCAGGGACTGTACCTGATTTCTCCACCTGAACACCTTAAGGCTGGTGTGTCCCCCACTCTAGGAGACTTCTGAAAGTTCACATTTTGTGCTCTGCTGCATATAATACAGTGCGTAGAACCATCAGCTGGCTCCCTGCCCTTGTGGAATCCAGGGCTATGTCTCCCCAAGATAAAATAATTGATTTTTTTTAAGAATTTATTTTTCTGTAATCTCTACAGCCAACATTGGGCTTGAACATGCTACCCCAAGAACAAAGTCCCATGTTCTTACGAAGCACACCGAGCCAGTTAGGCTCCCTTTGATTGATTGATACATGTTAATTGAAGCAGGGATGTTGCATGTGTCAGGGCAGAAACTGAGCCCATGCTTTGAGGTGTGGTGGAGTCATTTGGACCTTGATCAATGTTAAAGAAACCATAGCTTCCCTGGGAGCCCAGGGAGCAGGGACCACATACATGAAAATTTGATAATTTCCTTTTCTGTAGTAGTTATCTTACTGACTATTTATTTAAAGTGCTATTCAGGGATCCCTGGGTGGCGCAGCGGTTTGGCGCCTGCCTTTGGCCCAGGGCGTGATCCTGGAGACCCGGGATCAAATCCCACGTCGGGCTCCCGGTGCATGAGCCTGCTTCTTCCTCTGCCTATGTCTCTGCATCTCTCTCTCTCTCTGTGATGACTATCATAAATAAATAAATAAATAATTAAAAAAAATAATTAAAGTGCTATTCAATGGTAAATGTCAATCTAGGATTGGGATACAGTGAGAACATTCTAGGATTCGGAGATAACTAAAGCTCCCCGTCAAGGACTCAATGTTCCAGTTCGATGCAGAGATAGGCAAGGAAGCAAAGAGTTATGAAACATGGCACTGGGGTGCCTGGCTGTCCTGGTTGGGGTATCTTGAACTCAGGGTTATGAGTTTGAACACCGTACTGGGTATAGACAGGACATAAATTTAAAATAATTAACAAATAATAAATGGATGAACAAATAAAGCATGACATCAAAAGTAAGTGTTTGCTTATGTCTCACCTGCGAACTATTCTTGATCGCCCCATTTACACACCTTGGCCCAGATGACGTCCTCCACAAGGGATAGTCCCGCCCGAGTGGAAGTGGGCGTCTTTCATTGTAAGACTTGTGGTTCCCCTCATTCTGCAGAGAGAGAAGGGCCACGAAGGCACGAGTTCGGGGGATCAGCATACACCTAGAAAATGATCATTTCTGAACCTGGTAGCCAGAGCTCAGCCTCCTTTTAGGACCGGATATCATAAATAAGCCTCTTTGGTCATTGGTTTGGATGCAGGGTGGAAGCTAAGCTAGAATTAGGAAGAACAAAGGAGGAGGAAATCCAGAAGCTGAAAGAGAGGAGGAAAGATTTCACCATCGGTAGCCTTCACAGGGACCTGGTGTCCTTTCCTAAGAGGGGCCCCCCCATTGAAGTATGCTTCCTGTCCCTCTGCTCTCCTTGTAGGAACCCAGCAGGCACATCTCCTTGCCTCCAGCACCTCTGCAGTAGTGATTTATAGCGTCTTCCAGGTATCCTATTGGGGTCCACAGCGTCATGTATGTAAACATTCACATGCTGTTTGACAACATTGGGGGATTCTGACTTTTGTTGGTATCGGTGTGACTGTGTGTCTATCACATGCAGGTATCACGTGCAGCTATTGGATCCTCTGGCTGGGTCACCCAAACACCGAAATGGTTGGCACAACATCATTTCTGGTGCTGGCGCTGGGCAGCTAGCTGGACTCTCCTGGCCAACCCGGGGCTGGCTCGTGCAGTGACTTTCATCTGGAGGGTCAGCTGAGCTGGAAGTTCTGGCTCGGCCACATTCCCATGTCCGGCAGTGGGTTCCGCTGAGCGTCAGCTGCTTCTCTTCTCCCCAGTGCTTCTCCAGCAGGGAGCCAGACCTCGGGGCTGCCCTGGGGGGATCTCCAGAGGCGCCGGGTGCCCATTACGGAGAGCCATGGGGCAGCCTGTGTGTGGGAGTAGGGGTGGTGATGAGGCTGGTGTTCCTCGATCCCCTGTGCTGCCTGGCCTTCATGCTGAGCCCCATGCTCACCCAGCCCCTACTCACTCGGGCAAGGAGGGTGCCCTCTACACGCTGGTGTGAGAGATCCAGCACCACAAGGTGTGCACACTGAGTCCACCTGGTGAGGGTGGCCCAGGTGCGTGAGCTGCAAGTGTGGGACCCAGGAAATTTAACAAAAATCCCCTACCCCTGGACAAGCAGAACAGGACTGATTCCATTTTGTGCTACACCCGCCACCTCCCCTATGACCCCCACATAACCTGCTTATGTCTTAAGGCACTGTCCCAACCAGTCAAGCCGCTGGGCACACCCTCTTCGGAAATCAGCTCATAACAATGTAACCCTGCTCTGTGCCCGCCAAAACTGTGGGCCGATTCTGACCAAAGTAATAGTCCAGGTCAAGTGGATCCTATAGGGTAAGGTGTCATTCAATCGGCCACCTGCTTGTTGACCGACACGACTGTGCAACTTTCTGTGTATCCCATGGACCACTGGCCCCTTTAAAGCTGCTATGCCTATTAGTCTCAGGGTCCAAATCCCTGCTCTGCTGTGTCGGGTGCACTTGGACTCAAGCTCCATCTTGTAAAGAAATCCTCGGAGTTTGCATCGGTGACGGCTCATCGGTGGTTTCTTGGATTTGCAATCTTGGGCACAACACAAGGGCCTGCTGTCCTGACATCCCTTCCAGGGTCATGCTGACGGCCCCACAGGCCCTCTGTTCCCCAGGCACACAGGCACAGAGATGTGGGGAGGGGAGGAAGTACCTCAGAAACCAGCCAGCCCCGGCCCCTTTGACAGAGGGAGCAGAGACCTCCCAGGTGGCTTTACATAGACCCTGGTGATCTGAGGCTCCCTGGCCGTCACTCTGTCCCAGACCCTCCTGGCCCATGGGGCACAGGCTGAGTCACAGTATAGTTTGTTGGGTCCTGACTCTGGCGTCTGGCCGCCCCTGGAAGGCACGTGGGGACATCAGCTGTGTGTGCCTTGCAGTGCCCATGCAGGAGCTGTTTGGGGACTGGGTGGTGCCCCTTCCTCCTCTCTGTGGGTCTATCCACGCCCCGTGCACACAGTTCTGGGAGACACAGAAACGGGCTGGCTGTGCATTTTCGCACCACAACACATGTCAATAGACATTCTACAGCAAATGGGCTCAGAGTCGAGGGTTCGCGCCTTCCCCTGTGGAGGGAATGTCTGTCCTTTAGGGGAGGGCAAGAATCACATGGGTGGTGTGCGAGTGCTGGAGTCCCCCAACTGGAAGCACGTGTGGACCTCGGGTGGGGGCGTGTGTCCTGAGGTTTCAGGCTGAGAGACGGTTCTGAGGACAGAGCAGAGCTGACCTAGACCTGCAGCTCATGGGTTCCTAGCTGGGTCCCCGCAGGGTAGCTGGACCCCAGCCACGGGGCCCCTGTGGCCCCAGCACTGGAGGAGTCTGCCTCCTGGTGTGAGTGTGGGTGGGGCCCACCGGCCCACCTCTGCTCTCCCCAACCTTGGGTGTCCCGGGATCTCCAGGGCTGCCCTAGGTCAGTGACCTGGATCTGTGGGGAATCCCCAGGGCCCAGGACGCCACATCCAGCTGTGAGAGGGCTCGCTCAGTGTGGGGCCAGAATCCAGCCGCTGGACAGGGCCATGGGGGCCTGATCCCATTAGTCTTTTTCTTGGGCCTGGGGCGGGGGCTCAAATCACACCCACCCTCACAGAGCCCGGGGCCAGGCCAGTCCAGATCCCCCTGGGTTAGGGGCTGGTGTCCTGTGCAGGGTGTGCCACCCTCCAGGACGGACAGTGGGCAGAGGCAGGGCACAGTGCTTCCTCTGCACCACTCAACTGCACACACCCTGTTGGGGGCTCCCTGTCTTCCCTCCTCCCTGCAACCCCTGAGTACTCTATGGGACACCTGGGCTTCTGATGGGAGCAGGGTTTCCAGAGAACCCCGGGGAGGCTGAGCATGTCCCACAGGGGTCACCTACACCGGGTCCTTCCTGGGGGCCGATGGTGTGTGGGTGGATGGTGTGGGGGCAGGGGTATGATAGTGGTGGAGTGTGGGGGATGGTGTAGGTGGGATCCCATTGAGGTAGAGGATGTAGGTGGATGGAGTGGCAGTGGGGAATGAGGGAGATGTCGTGGGGGGGCCTGCGGACACAGGGCATCCCCTTCCTCTAAGATGCAAAAGGAGACGTCTACACTTTAAGGAGACTCCAGTCTGGGGTTTGCTGCAGCACATGCCCCTGGGGCCGGGTGTGGTCAGTGCATGGCCCTGGCTGGACCGGGGGCATTATACAGGGTTCATCATATTATGTGTGTTTTCAAATTGCAAATTGTCTCAAATTAAATGCATAAAACTTAGAAACATGTAAAGCACTGAGAGTGGGTGTCACTCTGATCCATCCAACCCACATGGGATCGAAGTGTGTCCTGCTCCTGTCGCGGCCATTCTGCCTGGCACCCAGGTCTGGTTCCTGCCCCCCCTGCCCCCCATCCCCTGCTTCTCAGGGGTCGTCCCTCTTCCCTTTGGGGTTCAGCTCCCATGGCAAGCCCTGGAGGCCCCATCCTAGTGGCCTCCTCATCCCCGAGTCCCTCGGGGTGGGGCACAGAGGTCATCCCCAACACTCTACCATGGAGCGGTTTGTTGTTGGCTGCTGTTCTGCCCCCCCGACTCAGAAGTCCCGTTTTCCCTACCCGGAATGCCCCGGTCCTCCCCTGGGTCCTGATCGCCCCTGGCCCCTCAACCTCACCCTACCCCGTAGTAGTCCCAAAATATGATGTGACTGCTGAACGTCCTGTTGACATCCAGGTCCACCTGTGTGATGTCCCTGGAGGAAACCAGGTCCTACTCTCTCATTTCCTGTTGGAAAAACAGGGAGGAGCTGACATCAGGGACACAGACCCCGACCTTTCACCAGGTGCTCTCCTGGGCAGGGAGCCCTGGGGCCACCATGGGAGTGTGTCCTGCCCAAAACTCCTACCTTCCCCTGGGAGCCTGGGGATGGCGGGAGTGCCCACCGTGCCCGTGGGACATGTGTGAGGGCCTGTGCCCCGCTGTTGTGGGCGGGGACGTGACTGAGGGTCAGCATGGGTGGGAGGGGACAGGTCAGTCCAGGTGGGGAGGGATCATGGGGGTATTGTGCCCAAGATGGCGAATCCGAGAATCCACTAAAGAGCCGACACTGATGCAAATACACGAGGGTTGTTTTACGAACTCGAGCATGGGTTCAAGTATACACCACACAGTGGAACAGGGACTTGGACCCCAAGGAGTGTTTTAGCTTACTTTTAAGGGCTGGTCTCGGGGACCTCCAGAAGGGCTGGAGCAATTCCTCCAGTTCTGTTTACATTTTGTTATTGGGCCTTCAGGGGCATTGAGCTCTCTTCTCATTCTAATTGGGTTTCCAGCCCTTTGTTTAGGCTCAGTTTTTATTCTATTGTGGGGCTTTCTAAGACATTAAGCTGTAAACTTTGTTTTTTTACAGTAACTGAAGTAATGCAAATTTCAGCTCTTCTTCACAGGGGCCTGGGATTGCTGGACGTGTGCTAATCCTGAACGTAAAGTAGATGGCCGTAATGTTCTCAGCTTCCACGCATCCCGTCCCGTCCTATCTAGCTCATGCCCCCCTCCATGGAGCTCCTAAGAGAGAAATTGCAAATGACCTCAGCGTGGCTACCTGTGTTGTGGGACAGGCCCAGGGATTTGAGATTAGGAAGAACTGGGGCATGGGCATCCCAGCTGTGCAGCAGGATTCGATGCTGCAGACTCTTATTCCCTAAGGCTATCTTGACAACTGACTTTGTACGTGGAAAAGTTCTCCTTTGTCTTTAAAAGTGCAGGAGCAAGTTAAAGCATTTTTTCTCTGCCCATCTGATTGCTCAGATTCCACTCTGAGACATATTTCCTGTTAATAAGGATAATTTACTATCCATAATACTATGGTTAAAATATTCTGACACAAGTAATTCAAAGGGATGAGGGTTTCTCATCTTTCTTCACAGCTCAGTCACTCATCAGGAAATGCATCTTTATTGATTTGGAAATGATTGAGAGACATTAGTACCAATGGTCCTATTATTACGTGAAGGATGCTTCCCTGAGATTCTTCCCATTTCAACTGACACTGAAACACTATGAACTCTTTGGAAGTCAAATGTCAAGGAAATCCATGTTATACATTGCTAATTTTAAATGCACTTGCAATATGGTGTCTATTATAATAGAAGTATTTTTATCTGATTTTTGCTATTTATTATCCTTTCCTGCTTCAGGTTGAGGAGGCATTATACGTGTTCATAAGTGTTTTTCTTTGCTTCTGATATAAAATTCTTACTTTGTTCCCATCTAAGGAACTTTTTAAGAATAAGGCAAAAAATAATTCAAGGATTCTTTTTTTTTTTTAATTCAAGGATTCTTAAAATGTCTTCACAGTGGAGCCTGATTAATTTAAGTCAATTTTCAAATGAAATCTTATTTCTTAGAAAGAAAACAAAGATTTATAGGGAAATTGAGAAGATAGTACAGAGAATTCTCATGCACTTGCACTCAATTTCTCCAATTATTGATATCTTATATCACTACGGTACAAATATTAGCTAATGAATCAATATTAAAATTTTCGCAATAACCAAAGACAATACTTTACTCAGATTTCCTTAGTTTTTGCTAAATCACTATCCCTCATACCACACTCCATTTGTCCTCATGTTTTCTTAGGCTCCTCTGGATTGTGACAGTCTTTCAGCCTTTCCTTGTTGTTGTTGAACTGGAAAACTTTGAGAAGTAGAGTATTTTGTAAAATTTCCCTCAGTTGGGATATGTCTGTTGTTTATTTCATGATTGAACTGTTTTTGTGGATTATATACAGAGATATACTGCCATTTTTATTATATCATGTAAAGGATAGATACTATCAACACGATTTATCAGTCTTAGTATCGATCTGATCATCTTGCTGAGGTAGTGTTTCTCAGGTTTCTCTGTCGTAAAGTGATTCTTTATTATTATTAATATTATTATTATTATTATATTATCATTATTATTTTTAGTTTTTCATAATATATTTTGTAGAAGGAAGTTACTATGTGTATTCCACACATAAGATTGGGAAACTACGCTCAGGAACTTGAGGGTGGAATGTCTGCACAAATTATTTGAAAATCTTCTACATGGGAGATTTCTTTTCCCTCTGGGTTTGTTTGTTTCTTTTTCAAAGATGCTATGTATTTATTTGAGAGAGAGAAGACTGATAAACATGTGCTAGAGGGACAGAGGGCGAGGGAGAAGCAGGTTCCCTGCTGAACAGGGAGCCTTCCTTGGGACCTGGATCATGATCTGACCCTAAGGCAGAAGCTTAACTAACTGAGCCACTCAGGTGCCACTCTTTCTTTCTTTCTTTCTTTCTTTCTTTCTTTCTTTCTTTCTTTCTTTCTTTCTTCCTTCTTTCTTTCTTTCTCTTAATAATAAATTTACTTTTTATTGGTGTTCAATTTGCCTACATACAGAATAACAACCAGTGCTCATCACGTCAAGTGCCCCCCTCAGTGCTCGTCACACATTCACCCCCATCCCCGCCCTCCCGCCCTTACATCACCCCTAGTTCATTTCCCAGAGTTAGGAGTCGTTATGTTCTGTCTCCCTTTCTGATATTTCCCACACATTTCTTCTCCCTTCCCTTATATTCCCTTTCACTATTATCTATATTCCCCAAGTGAATGAGAACATACAATATTTGTCTTTTTCTGATTGACTTACTTCACTCAGCATGATACCTTCCAGGTCCATCCACGTTGAAGGAAATGGTGGTTATTTGTCGTTTCTAATGGCTGAGCAAGCCCACCTTTCCTCTGTCTTCATCTTGGGAGTCTCCCATGATATGAATGTTATTGTTTTAATAAGTGGCTGAGTTTCCAAGTCTGCCTTTGTGGTCCATAACCTTCCTTGTTTTTAAGGCTTCCACTTGGTACTGCATCTCAGTTATAGAATTTTGAACGTTGGCCTGACTAGATTTTAATTCTTTCATTTCTACAGTAAGGGATTCTCTAGTTTTCTTCTGTGCTCTTTTTCCAGCCCAGCTGCTATCTTTATAATCATTGTTTTAAACTGTAGTTAGACATCATATATTTGTATTGATGGACTTCCTGGCTGTGAGTACTACCTCATATTATTTTATGGAGGTGAATTTCTCCATCTCATTGTTTTTTCCAGAAACGAAAGAAGAAAAAGAAAAACCAAGAAAAACAATAACAACTGCCGTCCCAAAAAAACTACCAGATTATTTTTGCCTGGTTGTTAAAAGATTCTAAATACCAAAATAAGAAACACAATTAAAGTACCATGAAACCTAAAATGAGAAATATATAAGGTACATACATAACAGTTAAAATAAGGCAATTTATAAAATAGAATCAATGAAAATAAATCACAAAGTACAAAGGAAGCTAGACCCTTGTTTCCAAGCAGAGCTGAAGCTCTGCAGCCTCTGTGGTCCGACAACTTGGTGGCAGCGAATGGTCTGTGCGGGATCTGGGAATTGGCCATGGCGCTGATTGTCAGGTGCACATCTGACTGGGAGATGCATCTGCGGGGTCAGAGGCGGGGTGGGCATCAGCGCGTCTGGACTCCAGCGGGCAGCACTGTGCTGCTCACTCGGACCCGGCCCAGATGGGCGGGATATGGGTGGGGTCTCTGGGTCCTCTGGCTCTGGGGCTGAGCATCCTGCCCCCCATCTGCAGGGGCCTCCACAGAAGAGCCCCCAAGCCCCCGGGTCTCCACCGCTTCTCTCAGAATCCTGCGTTCAATCTACCTGCGTCCGAGCTTCTTTTGGTTTTCTTTTTTTATCTCAGACTGTTGTGCCCAAGATTGCGAATCCGAGAAATCTCAGAGTAGCCGACACTGATGCAAACACACGAGGGTTTATTTACCACCTCGAGCTTGTGTCCAAGTATACCCGACAGAGCGGAGCAGGGACTTGGACCCTGAGATGGGTTTTAGCTTAGTTTTAAGGGCTGGTCTCGGGGACCTCCAGAAGGGCTGGAGCACTTCCTCAAGTTCTGTTTACATTTTGATATGGGACCTTCAAGGGCATTGAGCTCTGTTCTCATTCTAATAGGGGCTTCCTGCCCTTGGCTTGGGATCAGTTTTGATTCAATAGTAGGGCTTTCTAGGACATAAAGCTGTAAAAATCAAAGGATCCACACCTAGAAGGGGGACGTCACACTGTCCCTATATGCTGAAGACGCGGAACTAGAAACAGGCAACCCCAGAGCCTCCACCAAAACCTGTTAGAACTAAGGAGTGGGTTCAGTAAAGTCACGGGACACAAACTGAAACTACAGAGCAGAGTAGCCTTGCTGTGTCCCGACAATGAGCACTCAGGAAGGAAAGGAAGGATGTGAAGGCCTTCTCAGGATCATCAAGGAGAATAAATAATGAGACTGAACCAAAGGAGCACAAGACTTGTGCACTGAGCCATACCAGGCTCTGGGAGGCCATCCTGGGCTTGTGGGGTGGGAGCCTCATCTTGTGAAAATGTCCACAGTTCCTGAAGCCACCCTCAGTTTCAATGTCATTCCTATCAAAATCATGGTGGCAGAACTTAGAAATAGGAAAAAAAACCATAACATCCATCCTCCTCAACAAATAACCCCGGACAGCAAATCAGTATTGGAGAAGCAGGACAGAGTGGGATGCAGCACTTTCCTATTTCCCCTGTTATGCCCCACCCCTCCAGCGACCCTCAGTTCATTTCCTATCGTTAAGAGTCTGTATTTCCTGCATCTGTTTTGATCATATTTGTCTTTCCTTCCCTTCACAGTAGTTCATCTGCTTTGCTTCTTGAATTCCACCTATGAATGACACCACACGGTCATTCTCTTTCCCAAGTGACTTACTTCACTTAACATGATCCCTTTAGTTCTATCCACATCATTGCAAATGAAAGATTTCCTTCCCTTTGATACCTGAGTACCATTCCTCTCTCTATGACCATCATCTATCTCCCATCCTCTTTATCCATGATCTGCCACAGGGCACTGAGTCTCCTCCCACAGTTTGGCTAATGTGGACCCAGCTGTTGTGGACATTGGGGTGCTGTTGTCCCAGGTCTCACTGCATCTGTAACGTCGGAGTAAGCTCCAGGCCGTTCACCTGCTGGTCGCAGGGTGGCTCTATTTTAACTTCCTGAGGGGCCTCCACACTGTTTCCAGGGCGGCTCCACCAACCCGCGGTCCCGCCCACAGTGGAAGAGGGTTGAGTGAGTTTTGCAGGACGTGGTAAAAGTCTGGTCCACATTTCATTTCGCGTCCTTTGGGCTCCAATTCCTTGTTCTTAAGTATTTCTGGGAAGCCGGGTGTTGGGCTCCTTTTCAGTGAGATGTTTCCAAAGCTAACAGGGCCCAGATGGAACCTGAAAGTGTCCCGCAGGGGGTGCCCGAAGCCAGACCCCTCCCATGGGGCAGGCATGTGCAGTAGGCCTCCTCTGCCTGCAGTATCAGGAGCCAGCCTGTGCTGAGGTGGCCTGCGGGGGATGTGGGGAGGCGTCTATGCTGATGAGCTGCAGCCTCCAGAGGACCTGCAGGAAGTCTTCAGGGGGAAATTGGGTCGCGTTCATGCTGACAGGAGACCCGGTCTCCTCCGGACCCGTGGTGAGGCTTTACGAAGATGTGGGCCCGCATCCACTCTGACAGGAGCCCCTGGTCCCCCTCAGGACCTGCGGGGAGTCTTCAGGAAGATGTGGGCCTACATCCACACTGACAGGAGCCCTGAGCCACCTCAGTACCCACGGGGAGGTTTCAGGAAATTGTGGGCCCGCATCCACGCTGACAGGCGCCCCTGAGCCGCCTCAGGACCTGCGGGGAGGCTTCAGAAAGTTGTGGTGCGATGTCCACTCTGACAGGAGCTCCCAGGCCCCTCAGGACATAAGTTGAGGCTTCTGGAAGCTGGGGGCCGCATTCATGGTTACAGGAGCCCCGGCCTCCTCTGAACCCTCCGTGATGCTTTGGGAGGACTTGGGGCCACATGGACAGAACAGGACCCTGACTTCTTCAGGACCCCTGGTGTAGACTTGGGGAAATATGGGGATGCATCCATGCGGACAGAAGACCCCAGCCTTGTCAGGGCCTGTGGTGAGGCCTAAGAAAAATGTGGGTGCCACATCCACACTGACAGGAGTCTCCAGCCCCCTCAGAACCCACTGTGAAGGTTTGGGAAGATTATGGGCCACATCCATGCTGACAGGAGCCCCCAGCCTCCTCAGGTCTTATGGTGAGGCTTGAGGAAAATGTGGGGCCACGTCAACCCTGACAGGAAACCCGTCCTCCTCAGGACCAGCACTTTGGCTTCAGGACATATGGGGCTGCATCTATGCTGACAGGAGCCCACAGCCCCCTCAGGACCCGCGGTGAGTTTTCTGTGGGATGTGGGACCATGTCCATGCTGACAGGAGCCCCCAGCTTCCTGAGGACCTGCTGTGAGGCTTCCAGAGGATGTGAGACATAGTCCACAGTGACAGGAGACCCGGCGTCCTCAGGACCCGCTGATTATGACTCAGGAACACGTTGGGCCATGTCCACACTCAAAGGAGCCCGGCTCGCTTGGACCCCCTGGAGGACTCTGGAGGAGCCATTGGGGGCCACGTCTACATCAGAAGGGACTCCTCAGAACCACAGGATAAGTGAAAGGGCAGAATGAATGGTAGAGTTAGGGGAGGGGAGGCAGTTGGTGGTTAGCCTTAGGTTATATGTTAGGTGTTAGTGATTATGCTTATGGTTATGGATTAGAGGTTAGGTGAGGTATAAGGGTAATGGTCAGTAGTTAAGAGTTAGGATGGGGGTTAGGGTAAGGGACAGGATTTAGTGTTAGGGTTAGGGTTTAGGCTCTAGGGATTAGGGCAGGAGGTTAGGAGTTGGGGTTAGGGTTATGGTTAGAGTTAGGGTTGGGCTTAGATTTTCAGTTAGGGTTAGGGGTTAGGGTGTGAGTTAGGATTAGGGTTTAGGGTGAGGGGCTAGGGTTATAGTTAGGGCTAGGTTTAGAATTAGGGCGCGGGTTAGTGTTAGGATAGGGTTTAGGACAAGGGTTAGGGTTATTGTTTGGTTAGGGGTTAGGGTTAGGGACAGATCAGGGTCAGGGTACGGATTTTGAAGAGAGTAAGAAATACGTTAAGGGAGTGGGTTAGGGGTTAGTTTTAGGGTATGGGTTAGGGTACAGTTTGGGGTATGAGATAGGATTAGTATTAGAGGGTTAGGGTTAAGGTACAGGTTAAGGTCAGGAATAGGGTTTGAGTACAGTAAGTTCAATTTAGGTTTAGAGGTTAGGTTTAGGGTTAGAGTTAGATTTAAGGTAGCAGTCGGGTTAAGGGTTTAGAATAGGTTTAGGAGTTAGGTTGAGGTTTGGCAGGAAGGTTCAGTGAATGTGTTTCGGTCTTGGGGTTTGTATTTGGTTTTCGATTAGTGATAGGTCTTGTTTAAGGGTTAGGTCAGCATTAGACTTAAGTGTAGGATTAGGGTTATATCTGTGTATGGTTAGAGTTTGGGTCCTGGCATGTGCCTGCAGTGGGACTCCTAGTATCTTGGGCAGTTTAGTTTTATGCACTCTATTTAGGTTTTGGGTTCAAAGATAGCCTGACTCCACCAAGTCAGTGGCCTCCCCAGAAAATCAAAATCCAGGCTTCTGCTGGGGTCAGAATAGACATGGCAGGCTTCTCCCGAGCTGAGCTAAGGAGGGGATTTGTGACTCTAAAGACTCTTTATTTGGATTTTCCTTTGCCTTTCTGATTTTATCTCTTGTGCACACATGTTTCATCAATACTACCAATTATTATTTTAAAGTTTTACTTGAATTCCTCTTTGTAAACACAGTATGATATAGTTTCAGGTTTACCACAAGGTGATTCAACCCTTGGATACAACGCCTGGTACTGGTCACAGGTGCTCTCCACTCTCCCCATCGCCTGGTTCCCCATCCCCCCCACCTTCCTCTGGTATTTATTAGTTTATTCTCTGTGGTTAATAGTGTGTTTTTTTATTTGCTTCTCTCATCCCCCCCTCTGCCCCTTTGCCAGTTTGTTTGTTTTCTTAAAATTCACATGTGAATACAATTGTATGATATTTGGTATATGTCTTCCTCTCACTGAGTTTATTTAGCATAAGTCCTTTCCACTTCTCCCACGTCATTGTAAATGGCTTCATTTCATCCCTTCTGATGAACGAGTGATGCCGCAGAGTGTATATTAACCACATCATCTCGGCCCATTCATCTGTCCATTGACATCTGGGCTGTATCCACAATTTGGCTCTTGGTGATAATGCTGCTACAAACACTGGGCTGCGTGTTCCTCTTTGAATCTACTAAACAACTTCTGTATCCTCGGGGTAAATACCTATCTGTGCAATTTTGGAATCGTAGTGTAGCTCTATTTTTAACGTTTTAAAAAAATTGTTTTTATGATAGTCACACAGAGAGAGGCAGAGACACAGGCAGAGGGAGAAGCAGGCTCCGTGCACTGTGAGTCCAACGTGGAATTAGATCCCAGTTCTCTAGGATCGCGACATGGGCCAAAGGCAGGTGCCAAACGGCTGAGCCACCCCGGGATCCCCTATTTTCAACTTCTCGAGGACGCTTCACAGTGTTTTCCACAGTGGCTGAACCTGTTCGCCTGCCTACCAGGGGTGTAAGAGGCCTCGCTCTTCTCCATAGCCTCAGCGACACCTGTTGTTTCTTCTGTTCTTAACTTTAGCCATTATGATGGCTGTCAGGTGACATCTCATTGTGGTTTTGGTTTGCATTTCCCTGTTGATGGGTGACGCTGAGTGTTTTTCCGTGTGTCTCATGGCCATCTGGATGTCTTGTCAGAGCCAAAGTCCATTCGTGTCTTCTGCCCATTGGCAGTTGGATAAGTTGTGTTTAGGAGGCTGAGATTTATATTTCCTTTATGTATTTTGGATACTAAATCTTTATTGGATGTGTTGTTTACAAATATCTCCTCTCATTTTGTATGTTCCCTTTTAGGTTTGGTTGTTTCCTTCACTTTGTGGAAGCTTTTCAATTTGATGAAGTCCCAATAGTATTTTTGCTTTTGTTTCCCTCACCTTAGAGGCATATCTAGAAAAAAGATCCAATGGCAAATGTCAAAGACGTTTGCTATCTTTTCTTCTTTGTATGGATTCAGGTCTCACATTTAGGTCTTTTATCCACTTTGAATTTATTTTTTATATATATGGTGTAAGAAAGTGGTCCAGTTTCATTCTTCTGCATATGGCTGCCTGGTTTTCCCAACACCATTTGTTCTTATCCTGGGGTCAGGGTTAGGGTTTGTTGAAGAGACTGTCTTTGTGCTTTGGATATTCCTTCCTGCCTTGTTGTCGATTATTGGATCATAGAGTTACAGGTTTGTATCTTGTTTCGGCTTTCCATTCTGTTCTATTGATCTAAGCGTCTCCTGTTGGGAGATCCTTGATTAGTGATTCATTTTCTTAGCTGGTTATCTGTATGTTCAAGTCTTATTTCTTCCTTTTTCATTTTTACTATGTTATATATTTCTAGGAATTGATCTATTTCTTCCAGGTTCTAGGTTGCTGGCATATATTTTTTCATAATGTTCTCTTATAATCGTTTGTATTTCTCTAGTGTTGGTTGTTATTTCTCTTTTCTCATTTGTGATTTTATTTGGGTCCTTTCTCATCATTTTATCTTTTTTCATTTTTTAAAGATTTATTTATGGATTCATGAGAGACACAGAGAGGCAGAGGTATAGACACAGGGAAATTGAGGTTCCATGTGGGGAGCCTGATGTGGGACTTGATTCCCCAGGACCCCGGGATCATGACCTGAGCCAAAGCACATGCTCAACCACTGAGGCACCCAGGTGCCCTGCTGATTCAATTCCTTTGCTAGTTATGGGTGTGTTCACATTGTCTATTTCTTCCTATTTCAGTTTTCTCGTTTGCACATTTCTGGGGAAATGTCCATTTCTTCCAGGTCTCCCAGTATGTTAGCGTATAATCTTTCATAGTATTCCCTTATAATTGTCTAATTTTTCTGGTGTTGATTGTGATCTCTATTCTCTCATTTGTGATTTTATTTATCTAGGTCTTTTCTGTTTTCTTGTTGATAAGGCTGGCTAGGGCTTGATCCATTTTCCTGATTATTTTGAAGAACCATCTCTTTGTTTCTTTATTCCATTCTACTGCTTTGTTGTTTCTGTATTGTTTATTGATCCTCTCATCTTTATTTTCCCCCTCTTCTATAGGCATTAGGCTTTGTTTGCTATTCCTTTTTCAACTCCTTAAGGTGTAGGGTTAGGCTGTGTATTGGAGACTTCTTCTTTATTGAGGTAGGCCTGTATTGCTATGTACGTCTCTCTCAGGACTGCCTTTGCTACATCCCAGAGGTTTGGAGAAACATGTTTTCATTTTCATTTGTTTTAAATTTCCTCTTTAATTTCCTGGTTGCTCCATTCATTCTCTAGTAGGATGTTCATAATCTCCACGTATTTTTGGTCTGTCCAAATTTTTTCTTACTGTCGACTTCGAGTTTCATAACATCGTAGTCCAAAAATATACAGGGTGTGATATCAACTTTCTTGTACCTGTTGTACCTGTTGAAGCCTGGTTTGTGGCCCATGATATGATCTGTTCTGGAGAATGTCCCATGTGCACTTGAAAGTAATGTGTATTCTGCTTTAGGTTAAAATGTTCAGACTATATCTGTTGAGTCCCTGTGGTCCAGTGTGTCAAGGCTATTTTTCCCTTGTTGATTTTCTGTATAGACGATAGGTCCATTGCCATAAGTAGGTGTTAAAATCCCCTGTCATTGTATTATTATCAGTGACTTTCTATACGTTTGTTGTTAATTGGTTTCTATATTTAGGTACTCCCATGTTGGCAACATAAATATTTAGTTGTTTGAACTTTTTTAAAAAAATAAATTTATTATTTATGGTGTTCAATTTACCAACATACAGAATAACACCCAGTGCTCATCCCTGCAAGGACCCCCCTCAGTGCCCTTCAAACATTCAACCGTAACCCCATCCCTCCTCCCCTTAAAGTATCCCTAGTTCCTTTCTCAGAGCTAGGAGTATTTATGTTCTGTCTCCCTTTCTGATATTTCCCACACATTTCTTCTCTATTCCCTTATATTCCCTTTCACTATTATTTATATTAACCAATTGAATGAGAACATATGTTTGTCCTTCTCCAATTGACTTACTTCACTCAGCATAATACCCTCCAGTTCCATCCATGTTGAAGCAAATGGTGGGTATTTGTCATTTCTACTGGCTGAGTAATATTCCATTGTATACATAAACCACATCTTCATCCATTCATTTTTCGATGGAAACAATGGCTCCATCCACAGTTTCGCTATTGTGGACATTCCTGCTAAAAACTTTGGGGTGCAGGTGTCCTGACGTTTCATTGCATCTGAATACTTTGGGTAAATCCCCAACACTGCAATTGCTGGGTCTTAGGGCAGGTCTATTTTTAACTCTTTGAGGAACCTCCACACAGTTTTCCAGATTGGCTGCACCAGTTCACATTCCCAGAAACAGTGTAAGAGGGTTCCCTTTTCTCAGCATCCTCTCCAACATTTATGGTTTCCTGCCTTGTTCATTTTCCCCATGCTCACTGGTGTGAGGTGGTATCTCATTGTAGTTTTGATTTGTATTTCCCTGAGACAAGTAATGCAGAGCATTTTCTCATGTGCATGTTGGCCATTTCTATGTCTTCCACTGTGAGATTTCTGTTCATGTCTTTTGCCCATTTCATTATTGGATTGCTTGTTCCTTTAGTGTTGAGTTTAAGAAGTTTTTTATAGATCTTGGAAACTAGCCCTATATCTGATACGTCTTTTGCAAATATCTTCTCCCATTCTGTAGGTTGTCTTTTAGTTTTGTTGACTGTATCCTTTGCTGTGCAAAAGCTTCTTATCTTGATGAAGTCCCAAGAGTTGATTTTTGCTTTTTTTCTTTTGCCTTCGTGAATGTACCTTGCAAGAATTTACTGGGGCCGAGTTCATAAAGGGTGTTGCCTGTGTTCTCCTCTTGGATTTTGATGGATTCTTGTCTCACATTTAGATCTTTCATCCATTTTGAGTTTATCTTTGTGTATGGTGAAAGAGAGTGCTCTAATTTCATTCTTCTGCTTGTGGATGTCCAATTTTCCCACCACCATCTATTGAAGAGACTGTCTTTCTTCCAATGGAGAGTGTTTCCTCCTTTATCGAATATTAGTTGACCATAAAGTTCAAGGTCCACTTCTGGGTTCTCTATTCTGTTCCATTGATCTATGAGTCTGTTTTTGTGCCGGTTCCACACAGTATTGATGACCACAACTTTTAATGGAACCTGAAATCTGCCATTCTGATGCCCCCAGATATGTTTTTCTTTTTTAAAACTCCCCTGGCTATTCGGAGTCTTTCCTGATTCCACACAAATCTTAACATAGTTTGTTCTAACTCTCTGAAGAAAGTCCATAGTATTTTGATAGGGATTGCATGAAACGTGTACATTGCCCTGGGTAACATTGACATTTTCACAATATTAATTCTGTCAATCCATGAGCATGGAATATTTTTCCATCTCTTTGTGTCTTCCTCAATTTCTTTCAGTAGCATTCTATAGTGTTTATGGTTGAGATCCTTTACCTCTTTGGTTAGGTTTATTCCTAGGTATCTTATGCTTTTGGGTGCAATTGTAAATGAGATTGACTCCTCAATTTCTCTTTCTTCAGTCTCTTTGTTAATGTATAGAAATGCCATTGATTTCTGGGCATTGATTTTCTATCCTGCCACACTACCAAATTTTTGTATGAGTTCTAGCTATCTTGGGGTGGAGGCTTTTGGGTTTTCTAGGCAGAGTATCATGTCATCTGTGAAGAGGGTGCGTTTGACTTCTTCTTGGCCAATATGAATGCCTTTAATGTCTTTTTGTTGTCTGATTGCTGAGGCTAGGATTTCCAGTACTATGTTGAATAGCAGTGGTGAGAGTGGACATCCTGTCTTGTTCCTGATCTTAGGGGAAAGGCTCCCAATGCTTCCGCATTGAGAATGACATTTGTTGTGGGCTTTTCGTAGATGGCTTTTAAGATGTCGAGGAATGTTCCCTCTATCCCTACGCTCTGAAGTGTTTTGATCAGCAATGGATGCTCTATTTTGTCAAATGCTTTCTCTGCATCTAATGAGAGGATCATATGGTTCTTGGTTTATCTCTTGCTGATAGGATGAATCCCATTGATTGTTTTACGAGTGTTGAAGCAGCCTTGTGTCCCAGGGATAAATCATACTTGGTCATGGTGAATAATTTTCTTAATGTATTGTTGGATCCTGTTGGCTAGTATCTTGTTGAGAATTTTTGCATCCATGTTCATCAGGGATATTGGTCTGTAATTCTCCTTTTTGGTGGGGTCTTTGTCTGGTTTTGAAATTAAGGTGATGCTGGCCTCATGGAACGAATTTGGAAGTACTCCATCTCTTTCTATCTTTCCAAACAGCTTTAGTAGAATAGGTATGTTTTCTTCTTTAAACATTTGATAGAAATTCCCTGGGAAGCCATCTGGCCTTGGACTTTTGTGTCTTGGGAGGTTTTTGATCACTGCTTCAATTTCCTCTCTGGTTATTGGCCTCTTCAGGTTTTCTATTTCTTCCTGTTCCAGTTTTTGTAGTTTCTGGCTTTCCAGGAATGTGTCCATATCTCTAGATTTCCTAATTTGTTGGCATATGTTTTTAAAATCGTTTGTATTTCCTTGGTGTTGGTAGTGATCTCTCCTTTCTCTTTGATGATTTTATTAATTTGAATCTTCTCTCTCTTCTTTTTAATAAGGTTTACTAATGACTTATGTATGTTATTAATTCTTTCAAAAAACCTACTCCTGTTTTTTTGTTGTTATTCTGTTCCACAGGTCTTATGGTCTCGATTTCATTGAGTTCTGCTAAAATCTTAAATAAGTGTCTTCTTCTCTTGGGTGTAGGATCTATCTGCTGTTTTTTCCTTAGCTCCTCTATGTGTAAGGTTAGCTTGTATTTGAGTTCTTTACAGTTTTTGAATGGAGGTTTCTATTGTGATGTATTCCCCCCTTAGGACTGCTTGTGCTGCATCCCAAAGATTTCGAACAGTTGTATCTTCATTCTCATTAGTTTCCATGAATCTTTTTTTTAATAAGTTAATTTTTTATTTGTGTTCAATTTACCAATATACAGAATAACACCCAGTGCTCATCCCGTCAACTGCCCCCCTCAGTGCCCGTCACCCAGTCACCCCCAACCCCCGCCCACTTCCCCTTCCACCACCCCTAGTTCGATTCCCAGAGTTAGGAGTCTTTATTTTCTGTCTCCTATTCTGATATTTCCCTCACATTTCGTCTCCATTCCCTTATATTCCCTTTCACTATTATTTATATTCTCCAAATGAATGAGAACATACACTGTTTGTCCTTCTCCGATTGACTTACTTTACTCAGCATAATACCCTCCAGTTTCATCCATGTTGAAGCAAATGGTGGGTATTTGTCGTTTCTAATGCCTAAATAATATTCCATTTTATTCATAAACCTCATCTTCTTTACACATTCATCTTTCAAAGGACACCAAGGCTCCTTCCACAGTTTGGCTATTGTGGACATTCTGCTATAAACATTGGGGTGCAGGAGTCCCGGCGTTTCCCTGCATCTGAGTCTTTGGGGTAAATCCCCAGAGGTGCAATTGCTGGGTTGTCGGGCAAGTCAATTTTTTATCTCTTTGAGGAACCTCCACTCAGTTTTCCAGAGTGGCTGCACCAGATCACATTCCCACCAACAGTGTAAGAGTCTTCCCTTTTCTCCGCATCCTCTCCAACATTTGTGGTTTCCTGCCTTGTTAATTTCCCCCATGCTCACTGGTGTGAGGTGGTATCTCATTGTGGTTTTGATTTGTATTTCCCTGTATGCAAGTGATGCAGAGCATGTTTTCATGTGCTTGTTGGCCATGTCTTTGTGTTCCTCTGTGAGATTTCTCTTCATGTCTTTTGTCCATTTCATGATTGGATTGTTTGTCTCCTTGGGTTTGAGTTTAAAACATTCTTTATAGATCTTGGAAACTAGCCCTTTATCTGATACGTCTTTTGCATATATATTCTCCCATTCTTTAGGTTGTGTTTTAGTTCTGTTGACTGTATCCTTTGCTGTGCAAAAGCATCTTATCTGGATGAAGTACCAATAGTTCATTTTTGCTTTTGTTTCTTTTGCCTTCATGGATTTATCTTGCAAGAATTTACTGTGGCCGAGTTCAAAAAGGGTGTTGCCTGTGCTCTCCTCTAGGATTTTGATGGACTCTTGTCTCACATTGAGATCGTTCATCCATTTTCAGTTTATCTTTGTGTATGGTGAAAGAGAGTGGTCTAGTTTCATTCTTCTGACTGTGGATGTCCATTTTCCCTACACCATATATTGTAGAGACTGTCTTTCTTCCAATGGATAGTCTTTCCTACTTTATCGAATATCAGTTGACCATGAAGTTCAGGGTCCACTTCTGGGTTCTCTATTCTGTTCCATTGATCTATGAGTCTGTTTTTGTGGCAGTACCACACTGTCTTGGAGACCACAGCTTTGTGGTACACCCTGAAATCTGGCATTGTGATGCCCCCAGATATGGTTTTCTTTTTTAAAATTCCCCTGGCTATTCGGGGTCTTTCCTGATTCCACACCAATATTAAAATAGTTTGTTCTAACTCTCTGAAGAAAGTCCATGGTATTTTAATTGGGATTGCATTAAACGTGTACATTGCCCTGGGTAACATTGACTTTTTCACAATATTAATTCTGCCATTCCATGAGCATGGAATATTTTTCCATCTCTTTGTGTCTTCCTCAATTTCTTTCAGTAGCGTTCTATAGCGTTTATGGTTGAGATCCTTTACCTCCTTGGTTAGGTTTATTCCTAGGTATCTTATGTTTTTGGGTGCAATTGTAGATGAGATTGCCTCCTCAATTTCTCTTTCTTCTGCCTCATTGTTAGTGTATAGAAATGCCACTGATTTCTGGGCATTGATTTTGTATCCTGCCACGCTACCAAATTGTTGTATGAGTTGTAGCAATCTTTTGGGGGACGGTTTTGGGTTTTCTAGGGAGAGTATCATGTCATTGGTGAAGAGGGAGTGTTTGACTTTTTCTTTGCCAATTTGAATGCCTTTATTTCTTTTTGTTGTCTGATTGCTGAGGCTAGGACTTCCATTACTATGTTCAATAGCAGTGGTGAGAGTGGACATCCCTGTCTTGTTCCTGATCTTAGGGGAAATACTCCCAGGGCTTCCATATTGAGAATGATATTTGCTTTGGGCTTTTCCTGGATGGCTTTTAAGATGTCGAGGTATGTTCCCTCTATCCCTATGTTCTGAAGGGTTTTGATCAGGAATGGATGCTCTATTTTGTCAAGTGTTTTCTCTGCGTCTAATGAGAGGATCATATGGTTCTTGGTTTATCTCTTGCTGATAGGATGAATCCCATTGATTGTTTTACGAGTGTTGAAGCAGCCTTGTGTCCCAGGGATAAATCATACTTGGTCATGGTGAATAATTTTCTTAATGTATTGTTGGATCCTATTGGCTAGTATCTTGTTGAGAATTTTTGCATCCATGTTCATAAGGGATATTGGTCTGTATTCTCCTTTTTGGTGGGGTCCTTGTCTGGTTTTGGAATTAAGGTGATGCTGGCTTCATGGGATGAATTTGGAAGTACTCCATCTCTTTCTATCTCTCCAAACAGCTTTAGTAGGATAGGTATGGTTTCTTCTTTAAAGTTTTTTAGAATTCCCCTGGGAAGCCATCTGGCCCTGGTGTTTTGTGTCTTGGGAATTTTTGGATGAGTGCTCAATTTCCTCCCTTGTTATTGGTCTGTTCAGGTTTTCTATTTCTTCCTGTTACAGTTTTGGTAGTTTCTGGCTTTCCAGGTAAGTGTCCATTTATTCTAGATTGCCTAAGTTTTTGGCGTATAACAGTTCATAATATGTTTTTAAAATCATTTGTATTTCCTTGGTGTTGGTAGTGATCTCTCCTTTCTCATCATGATTTAATTAATTTGAGTCTTCTCTCTCTTCTTTTTAATAAGGCTGGCTAATGCTTTAGGTATCTTATTAATTCTTTCAAAGAACCAATTCCCGGTTCTGTTGATCTGTTCCACATTTCTTTAGGTCGCGATTTCCTTGAGTTCTGCTCGTATTTTAATTAACTCTCTTCTTCTGTTGGGTGTAGGATCTATCTGCTGTGTTTTCTCTAGCTCCTTTATGAGTAAGGTTAGCTTTTGTATTTGAGTTCTTTCCAGTTTTTGAATGGTTGTTTGTATTGCGATGTATTTCCCTATTAGGACTGCTTTTGCTGCATTCCAACGATTTTGAATGGTTGTCTCTTCATGCTCATTAGTTTCCATGAATCTTTTAAATTCTTCCTTAATTTCCTATGACCCTTTCATCTTTAGCAGGATGGTCCTTCACCTCCACGTGTTTGAGGTCCTTCCAAACTTCTTGTTATGATTTTGTTCTAATTTCAAGGCATTATGGTCTGAGGATATGCAGGGGACGATCCCAATCTTTTGGTATTGGTTCAGACTCGATTTGTGACCCATTATGTGGTCTATTCTGGAGAAAGTTCCATGTGCACTTGAAATTGAAAAGAATGTGTATTCAGTTGAGTTTGAATGTAAAGTTTTGTAGATTTCTGTGAAATCCATCGGGTCCATTGTATCATTTAAAGCTCTCATTTCTATGGAGATGTTCTGCTTAGAAGACCTATTGAGTATAGAAAAGGCTAGACTTAAGTCACCAAGTATAAGTGTATTATTATCTAAGTATTTCTTTACTTTGGTTATAATTGATTTAAATGTTTGGGAGCTCCCACATTCGGGGCATATATGTAGAGGATTGTTATGTCCTCTTGTTGGATAGATCCTTTAAGTATGATGTACTGTCCCTCTTCATCTCTCACTACAGTCTTCGGGGTAAATTTTAGTTTATCTGATATAAGGATGGCTACCCCTGCTTTCTTTTGAGGACCATTTGAATGGTAAATGGTTCTCCAACCTTTTATTTTCAGGCTGTAGGTGTCCTTCTGTCTAAAATGAGTCTCTTGTAGACAGCAAATAGATGGGTCCTGCTTTTTTATCCAGTCTGAAACCCTACGTCTTTTGATGGGATCATTAAGCCTGTTCACATTCAGAGTTACTAATCGACCGATATGAGTTTAGTGTCATCATGATATCTATTCAGTCCTTGTTTTGTGGATTGTTCCACTGAACTTCTTCTTAAAGGGGAATTTTAAGAGTCCCCCTTAAAATTTCTTGCAGAGCTGGTTTGGAGGTCACATATTCTTTCAGTTCCTGCCTGTCTTGGAAGCTCTTTATCTCTCCTTCCATTTTGAATGAAAGCCTTGCTGGATAAAGTATTCTTGGTTGCATGTTCTTCTTATTGAGGACCCTGAATATATCCTGCCAGCCCTTTATGAACTGCCAGTTCTCTCTGGAGTGGTCTGCTGTTACCCTAATGCTCCTCCCCATAAAGGTCAGGGATTTCTTGTCTCTTGCTGCTTTAAGGATCTTCTCTTTATCTTTGGAATTTGCAAGCTTTACTATTAAATGTCGAGGTGTTGATGGTTTTTATTGATTTTAGGGGGGGGGAATCTCTCTATTTCCTAGATCTGAATGCCTGTTTCCCTTCCCAGATTAGGAATGTTTTCAGCTAGGATTTGTTCAAATACATATTCTGGCTCTCTGTCCCTTTCGGCGCCCTCGGGACTCCCAATTACATGTAGGTTTTTCTTCCTCAGGCTGTCGTTTATTTCCCTTAATCTGTCTTCCTGGTCTTTTAATTGTCTGACTCTTTTTTCCTCAGTTTCCCTCTTTGCCATCAACTTGGCTTCTATGTCACTCACTCGTTCTTCCACCTCGTTTACCCTCGTCGTTAGGACTTCTAGTTTGGATTGCATCTCATTCAATTGATTTTTAATTTCTGCCTGATTGGATCTAAATTCTGCAGTCATGAAGTCTCTTGAGTCCTTTATGCTTTTTTCTAGAGCCACCAGTAGCTGTATAAGTGCTTCTGAATTAGCTTTCTGACATTGAATTGTAATCTGTATTTTGTAACACTTAGGAGAGAGGAGTGTTTCTTTCTTTTGAGGTGAGGTTTTCCTTCTAGTCATTTTGCTCAGTGCAGAGTGGCCAAAAACAGGTTGTATTGGGAAAAGGATAAAAGAGAGAGAAAGAGGAAAGAAAAGAGAAAAAGAGAAAAGTAAGAAAAAAAAAGAGAAGAAAAAGAGAAAGAAAAAGAAAGAAAGGAATAAAGGGTGGGGGATGCAAACAAATCAAAAAGAATTAAAAGAAAAGAAAATAAATAAAAGAAAAGAAAAGAAAAGAAAAGAAAAAACCACGGGGAGTACCTTCTGATTCTGTATACTTAATTCCCTTGACTTCCCCTGGAACTTGTCCGTCTAGCTGGTCTTCTGGAAGAGGGGCCTGTTGTGCTGATTTTCAGGTGTTAGCTCTTGGGGGAGCTGCTCTGCCCTCTGACTGGTGCAGGGCTCATTTATCCCGTGAGGCCCCAAGAGGAACCATCCCAGTGACGTCGGCAGCTCTCAGCCCTGGATTCAGCTCCCACAGTAACTATGGAGCTCTCCCTCTGCAGGCCTGGAGGTGCCAATGCGGGGACGCTGATCTGCTCAGCTCTGGGCCGAAGCATCCTAGCTGTTGTGGGCCTTCCCAGGGTCTGCCTGTCCCAGGGGGAGGCCGGATTCTGGGCTGTGTCCTGGCGCCCTGTGCTCCAGTGCCTGCGCTTTTGATTCCCCCTCCAGGCCACACAGCCGCCTCCGCGGCACCACCACCCAAGCCCCACAGAGCTGGTCCCAGAGCCCCGCAACCCTCTCTGCAGGGATCCTCTTCCTCTGCCGGAGGCACCTCCGAGCTGCTCCTGGCCTCGCAGCCCCCTCCATGTGGAGCTGCCACCCGAGCCCCTGCGAGCTGCTCCGGGTCCAACCGTGGTCCCTGCAGTCTTTTAAGGAGCTCAGCAACGGGGTATGGTGCAGTCTCCTGGGTGCGCAGGTGTCTGTTAGTGTTCCAGGGAGCCCGAGGGCATCCCCACCATCCTGGCGTCCTGCTCCAACTCCCTTCAGGATTCTTTCCACCTGGGAAGATTGGTGAAGCTCCTGCTTCTCCGGGACAGAGCTTTCCTGTCCTGGGGGCACTCGCCCTGTCCTTAGCCCAGCACCTCATGGGGCCCCTCCCCTTGGATGCCTTTTGTTTCTTTATTTTTTTCCCCCCTCTTCCTACCTTGATAGAAGTGCGAACTCTTATCACTGTTGCATTCCAGCTGGTCTCTGTTTAAATCCCAGGCCGAAAAAAATAAAAATAAAAAAAATAAATCTCAGGCCGAATTCATAGATTTTCAGGATGATGAAGATTATCTAGGTAATTTGGTGGGGACAGGTGATTTGGGGACCCTACTCTTCCGCCATCTTGCCCCTCCCTCCACTTTCCTATTTCAAACAATGTCACAGAGACACAGGATAAAGCAATGTGGTTCTCGGGCCCCAGCTGGCTCCATTGGTTAAGAATCCGACTCCTGACTTCACCCTTGGTCTTGATCTCGGGGTCATGAATTCCAGCCCTGTGCTGAACTGTGGACGAGGCATGGAGCCTACTTAAACAAACCAAAGCCACAGGGGTGTGGTTCTGGCATAAGCTGAAGGAGCAGAATAGAGAGCCTGGAAGAAAATGCACTCCGATACCGTCAACTGATTTTTTAAACTTAATTTAATTTAAACCCAATTAATTAACAGTATAGTGTATTATACTTTCAGAGGTAGAATTCAGGGATTCACCAGTTGGAGATAACAACAGGGCTCATGACATCACGTGCCCTCCTTCATGCCCATCTACCAGTTACCCTGTCCCTCCACTCCCCTCCCCTCCAGCGACCCTCAGTTTGTTTCCTGTGATTGAGTCTTTTTTTTCTCCATCTCTGTTTTCATCTTGTTTTTCCTTCCCTTCACAGATGCCCATCTGCTTTGCTTCTTTAATTTCACCTATGAATGCAACCATACGGTAATTTTCTTTCCTGACTGACTTATTTCACTTAACATGATCCCTCTAGTTCTATCCACGTCATTGCAAATGGCAATATTTTCTTCTCTTTGATAGCTGAGTACCATTCCTATCATCTAACTATCTATCATCTATGACCATCATCTATCTTCCATCCTCTTTATCCATCATCTGCCTGAGGGCACCGAGGCTCTTCCCACAGTGTGGCTACTGTGGACCCGGCTGCTGTGGACATTGGGGTACAGGTGTCCCCGAGTCTCATGCATCTGTATCTTCGGGGTGAGCTAAGGCCGTGCACCTGCTGGTCCCAGGGCGGCTCTATCTGTAACTTCCTGTGGAGCCTCCACACTGTTTCCATGGTGTCTGCACAGCCTGCGGTGCTGCCCACAGTGGAAGAGGGTTGAGTGAGTTTTACAGGACATGGTAAAAGTCTGGTCCACATTTCATTTCGCATCCTTTGGGCTCCAATTCCTTCTCCTTAAGAATTTTTGGGGAATCCATGTGTTGGGCTTCTTTTCAGTCGGATGTATCCGAAGCTAACAGGCCACAGTTGGAACCTGGAAGGAGGCAGAGGTCGGCCCGGGGATGGGCACGTGCCTCCTGCACAGCCTCCTGTAGTGCCTGAGGATCCCGCAGGGGGCGCCCGAGCCCAGGCATCGCCCAAGGGGCACGAATGTGCAGTAGGCCTTGTCTGCCTGCACTAACAGGAGCCAGCCTGTGCTGGGGAGGCCTGAGGAAGACATGGGGACATGTCCACGCTGATGAGCCACAGCCTCCTCAGAATCTGCGGGGAGTCTTCAGGGGGATATTGGGCAGCGTTCACGCTGACAGGAGCCCTGGTCTCCTCAGGACACACAGTGAGGCTTCCGGAAGATATGGGCCCACATCTATCCTGATAGGAGACCTTGGGCCGCTTCAGGACCTGCGAGGAGGCTTCAGGAAATTATGGGCCCACACCCACCCTGACAGGAGCCCCTGGGCTGCCTCAGGACCCGTGGGGAGGCTTCAGTAAGATGTGAGCCCCCATCCACGCTGACAGGAGCCCCTGGGCCGCCTCAGAACATGTGGGGAGGCTTCTGAAAGATGGGGCGATGCTTCCACTCCGGCAGGAGCTAACTGGCCTCTCAGGACATAAGTTGAGACTTCTGGAAGCTGGGGGCCGCATCCACACTGAGAGGAGCCTCGGCCACCTCAGAACCTGTGGTGATGCTTTGGGAGGACGTGGGGCCACGTCCACACAACCGGACGCTGATGTCCTTAGGACCCCCAGTGTAGACTTCGGGAAATATGGGGATGCGTCCATATGGACAGAAGACCCCAGGCTTGTCAGAGCCTGTAGTGAGGCCCCAGAAAAATGTGGATGCCGATTCCACACTGACAGAAGTCTCCGGCCTCCTCAGGACACACTGTGAACGATTGGGATGATTTGGGGCCATGTCCATTCTGACAAGAGCCCCCAGCCTCCTCAGGTCTTATGATGAGGCTGAGGAAAATGTGGGGCCACATCAAAACTGAGAGGAACTCTTCCTCCTCAGGGCCTGCAGCTTGGCTTCGGGACACATGGGGCTGCGTCTAGGCTGACAGCAACCCACAGCCTCCTCAGGACCCGCGGTGAGTTTTCAGGGGACATGAGGCCATATCCAGGCTGACAGGAGCACCCGGCCTCCTGAGAACCTGCTGGGAGGCTTCCAGAGGTTGTGAGGCATCCAGAAGGATGTTCCTCCTCCTTCCAGAGTAGGCATACTCCACGTTGGCAGGAGACCCGGCGCACTCAGGACCCACTGACTATGCCTCTGGAACACGTGGGGCCACGTCCGCATTCACAGGAGCCCGGCTTCCTCAGGACCCCCTGGAGGACTCTGGAGGCACCGTTGGGAGCCACGTCCATGTCAGAAGGGACTCCTCAGAACCATAGGGTAAGTGAATGGGTAGAATGAATGGTAGGATCAGGGGAGGGGAGGTGGTTGGTGGTTAGGCTTAGGTTAGATGTCAGGGGTTAGTGATTATGCTTATGGTTACAGATTAGAGGTTAGGGTGAGGGATAAAGGTAAGGGTCAGTGGTTAGGACTTAGGATGGGGGTTTCGGTTAGGGACAGGAGTTAGAGTTAGAGTTAGGGTTTAGACTTTAGGGATTAGGGCAGGAGGTTAGGAGTTGGGGTTTGGGTTATGGTTAGAGTTAGGGTTCAGGTAGGTTTGCAGTTTGGGTTAGGGGTTAGGGTGTGAGTTAGGGTTAGAGGTTAGCGTTAGGGGTTAGAGTTAAATTTAGGGCTAGGTTTAGGGTTAGGGCGAGGGTTAGGTTTAGGATACGGGTTAGGGCTAGGATTAGGGTTAGAGTTTGGTTAGGGGTTAGGGTTAGGGTCAGGTCAGGGTCAGGGTACGGTTTTGGAAAAGGGTAAGAGAGGTTTAGGCAGTGGGTTAGGGATTAGTTTTAGGGTCCGGGTTAGGGTACAGTTTGGGATATGAGATAGGATTAGTATTAGAGGGTTAGGGTTAGGGTACAGGTTAAGGTTAGGAATAGGATTTGAGTACATTAAGTTAAGGTTATGGTTAGAGGTTAGGGTTAGGGTTAGATTTAAGGTAAGGGTCAGGGTTAAAGGTTTAGAATAGGTTTAGGAGTTAGGGTGAGGGTTGGCAGGAAGGTTCAGAGAATGTGTTTTGGTCTTGGGGTTTGTGTTTGGTTTTTGATTAGTGATAGTTCTTGTTGAGGGTTAGGTTAACATTAGGCTTAAGTGTAGGCTTAGGGTTATATCTGTGTATGGTTAGAGTTTGTGTCTTGGCATGTGCTTGCACTGGGAATCCTAGCATCTTGGGCAGTTTAGTTTCATGCACTCTATTTAGGTTTTGGTTTCAAGGATAGCCTGACTCCACCAAGTCAGCGACCTCCCCAGAGATCATTTTAAAATGATCAAAATCCAGGCTTCTCTGGGGTGAGAATAGGCATGGCAGGCTTCTCCTGAGCTGAGCTAAGGAGGGGATTTGTGGCTCTAAAGACTCTTTGTTTGGATTCAGTTGCCTTTCTGATTTTATCTCTTGTGCGCCAATGTTTCCTCTATACTACCAATTATTATTTTAAAGTTTTACTTGAATTCCTCTTTGTAAACACAGTATGATATCGTTTCCAGTTTACCACATAGTGATTCATCCCTTGAATACAACGCCTGGTACTGGTCAGAGGTGACCTCTACTATTCCCATCCCCTGATTCCCCATCCCCCCCCCCACTTTCCTCTGGTATTTATTAGTTTAATCTCTGTGGTTAAGAGTATGTTTCTTGGTTTGCATCTCTCATCCCCCCCTTCGCCCCTTTGTCAGTTTGTTTGGTTTCTTAAAATTCACATGTGAATGCAATTGTATGGTATTTGGTATCTGTCTTTCTCTGACTGAGTTCATTTAGCATAAGTCCCTTCCACTTCTCCCACATCATTGTAAATGGCATCCTTTCATCCCTTCTGTTGACCGAGTGATGTCGCAGTGTGTATACTTACCACATCGTCTCTGCCCATTCATCTGTCGATGGACATCTGGGCTCTATACACAGTTTCGCTGTTGTTGATAACGCTGCTACCAACACTGGGCTGCGTGTTCCTCTTCGAATCTACTAAACTACTTTTGTATCCTTGGGGTAAATACCTAGCTTTGCAATTTTGGAATTGTAGGGTAGCACTACTTTTAACTTCTTTTTTAATTTCTTTTTTATGATAGTCACAGAGAGAGGGGCAGAGACACAGGCAGTGGGAGAAGCTGGCTCCATGCACCGGGATCCCATCGTGGGATTCGATCCCAGGTCTCCCGGATCACGCCTGGGCCAAAGGCAGGGGCCAAATGGCTGCGCCACCCAGGTATCCCCTATTTTTAACTTCTCGAGGACCCTCCAGACTGTTTTCCACAGTGGCTGCACCTTTATTTATGTATTCATGAGAGACAGAGAGGCAGAGTTATAGGCAGAGGGAAAATGAGGCTCCATGCGGGGAGCCTGATGTGGGACTTGATACCCCAGGACCCCGGGATCATGACCTGAGCCAAAGCACATGCTCAACCACTGAGGCACCCAGGTGCCTTGCTCATTAAATTCCTTTGCTAGTTATGGGTCTCTACACCTTTTCTATTTCTTCCTATTTCAGTTCTGCTCGTTTGCACATTTCTAGGGATTTGTCCATTTCTTCCAGGTCTCCCAGTTTGTTAGCGTATAATCTTTCATAGTATTCCCTTATAACTGTCTTTTTTTCTGGTGTTGATTGTGATCTCTCTTCTCTCATTTGTGATTTTATTTATTTAGGTCTTTTCTCTTTTCTCGTTGATAAGCCTGGCTAGGGTTGATCCATTTTATTAATAAATTTAAAGAACCAGCTCTTAGTTTTGTTATTCCATTCTACTGTTTTGTTGTTTCTGTGTTGTTTATTTCTGCACTCATCTTTATTTTTTCCCTTCTTCTGTAGGCTTTAGGCCTTGTTTGCTATTCCTTATTCAGCTCCTTCAGGTGTAGGGTTAGGATGTGTATTGGAGACTTCTTGTTTCTTGAGGTAGGCCTGTATTGCTATGTACTTCCCTCTTAGGACTGCCTTTGCTACATCCCAGAGGTTTGGAGAAACGTGTTTTCATTTTCATTTGTTTTAAATTTCCTCTTTAATTTCCTGGTTGCTCCATTCACTCTAGTAGGATGATCATAAACTCAACATATTTTTGGTCTGTCCAAATTTTTTCTTACCTTCGACTTCCAGTTTCATAGCGCCGTGGGCCAAAAATGTACATGGTGTGATATCAACCTTCCTGTACCTGTTGTACCTGTTGAGGGCTGATTTGTGGGCCCTGATATGATCTGTTCGGGAGAATGTCCCATGTGCACTTGATAGGAAAGTGTATTCTGCTTTCAGATCTAATTTTCTAACTATATCTGTTCAGTCCCTGTGGTCAGGTGTGTCAAGGCTATTGTTCCCTTCTTGATTTTCTGCTAGACGATCAGTCCATTGCCATAAGTGGGTGTTGAAATGCCCTGTCAGTGTATTATTATCAGTGAGTTCCTGTACGTTTGTTGTTAATTTGTTTCTATATTTACGTGCTCCCATGTTGGCATCATAAATATTTAGTTGTTTGATCTTGATAGTCTTTTTAATTATGAAATAATGTTCTTCATCTCTCCTTACAGGATTTGTTCTTTCTTTTTGAGATTTAAATATTTTATTTATTTATTCATGAGAGATACACAGAGAAGCAGAGGCAGAAACATAGGCAGAGGGAGAGGCAGGCTCCCCTAAGGGAGGCCGATGTGGGACTCGATCCTGTGATCCCAGGTTCACACCCTGAGCTGAAGGCAGATGCTCAACCACTGAGCCACCAGGTGTCCCCCAGGGTTTGGTTTCAAATCTCGTTTGTCTGATATAAGTATGGGTCCTCCAACTTTCTTTTGAAATCCATTAGCGTGGTAGATGATTTTCCCGCCCTATCAATCTGCTGGTGTGTATACGTGTAAGATGAGCATCTTGTAGGCAGCATACAGATGGATCTTGTTTTTTTTAATAACGATTTTATTTATGAGAGAGAGAGAGAGAGAGGCAGAAAATTAGGGAGAGAGAGAAGCAGACTCCACTCCTGGAGCTCAATATGGGACTTGATCCCAGACTGCAGGATCATACCCTGAGTCAAAGGTAGATGCTCAACCCTTTGAGCCACCCAGGCTTCCAGGATCCTGTGTTTTAAGCCACTCTGATACCCTGTATCTTTTGATTGAAGCATTTAGTCTATCGGCATTCAGAGTGATTATTCAAAGATATGAACTTTGTGCCTTTGTGTTACCGGAAGAGTTGGTGTTTCTGGTGATGTTCTCTGGGCCTTTCTAGTCTTTGTTGCTTTTGGACTCTTTTTTTCCCCCACTAGAAGAGTCCCTCTTAAAATTCCTTACTGAAATAGTTAAGTGGTCATGAACTCCTTTATATTTTGCCTGTCTGGGAAAATCATGATCTCTCCTTCTCTCCTGAATGACACCCTTGCTGAAGGAAGAATTCATACAAATTGGACACCAACAAAAAGAAATTTAAAAACATAAAATAAATTTTTGGTCTTATGATTGAGGAAAATGACATTTAGGAGGAAAACCAGAAGCTGAAAGAGAGGAGGACAGATTTCACCCTCCGTAGCCTTCACAGGGACATGATGTCCTTTCCAAGGAGGGGCCTCCCCTCTGTAGGATGCTTCCTGCCCCTCTGTGACCCTTGTTGGAACCAAGCAGGCACATCTCTGTGCCTTCAGCACCTCTGCAGTCATGGTTTGTTGCGTCTTTCATGTATCCTATTGGAGACCACAGCGTCGTGTATGTAACCATCCGGCTGCTGTTAGACAACATTGGGGGGATTCCAACTTTTGTTGGTTTTGGGGTGTGTGTGTGTCTATCACATGTAGCTATCACGTGCAGCTATTGGATCCTCTGGCTGGGTCACCCAAATGCCCAAATGGTTGGCACAACATCATTTCTGGTGCTGGTGCTGGGCGGCTAGCTAGGCTCTCCTGGCAGACCCTGGGCTCGCTCTTGCCGTGACTTTCTGCTGGAGGTTCAGCTGAGCTGGAAGGTCCGGATTGGCTATATTCCCATGTGAGGCAATGGGTCCTGCCATGTGCTGGCTGCTTATCTTCTCCCTGATGCCTCTCCAGCAGGGAGCCAGACCTTGGGGCCATTTTGGTGGGAGCTCCTGAGGATCCAGCTGCCATGGGGGGGAGCCCTGGGGCTGCCTGTGTTTGCGAGTCTGGGTGGGGACGGGGCTGGGGTTCCTCGGTCCCCTGTGCTGCCTGACCTTCAGGCCGAGCCCCATGCTCACCCACCCCTACTCAGTCGGGCAAGGAGGGTGCCCTCCACACGCTGGTGTGAGAGATCAAGCACCACAAGGTGTGCACGCTGAGTCCATCTGGTGAGGCTGGCCCAGGTGAGTGATCTGCAAGTGTGGGACCCAGGAAATTTAACAAAAATCTCCTACTCCTGGAGAGGCAGAGCAGGACTGATTCCATTTTGTGCTACACCCCCCACCTCCAGGATGACCCCTACATGACCTTCTTATTGCTTAAGGCGCTGCCCCACCCTACTCAGGCCGCTGGGCACACCCTTATCTGAAATCAGCTCATAACAATGTAACCCTGCTTTATGTCCCCCAAAACAGCACTCCGATTCTGACCAAAGTAATAGGCTAGCGCAAGTGGATACTATAGGGTAAGGTGTAATTCAATTGGCCCCTGCTTGTGAACAGACATGACTGTGCAACTTTCTGTGTATCCCATGGGCCACTGGCCCCTATAAAGCTGCTACGCCTCTTAGTCTCAGGGTCCAAGTCCATTCTCTGCTGTGTCAGGTGCACTTGGAACCAAGCTCCAGCTTGTAAAGAAACCCTTGGGAGTTTGCATTGGTGTTGGCTCCTCGGTGGTTTCTCGGATTCACAATCTTGGGCATAACACAAGGGCCTGCTGTCCTGACATCCCTTCTAGGGCCATGCTGACCACCCCACAGGTCCTCTCTGCCCCAGGCACACAGGCACGGGGATGATGCGTGGAGGAAGGGCCCCGGAACACGGCCTGCCCAGGCCCCCTGGGCAGAGGGAGCACAGACAACCGGGTTGCTTTGCACCGAACCTGGTGACCTGAGGCTTCCTGGCTTTCACTCTGTCCCAGCCCATCCTGGCCCGCGGGGCACAGCCTGAGTCCTAGTAAAGTCTGTCAGGTCCTGACCCTGGCGTCTGGCCGCCCCTGGAAGGCACATGGGGATGTCAGCTGGCTGTGCATGGTGGTGCCCCTGCAGGGGCTGGTGGGCCATGAGTGGTGCCCCCTCCTCCTCTCTGGTGGTCTCTCCAAGCCCTGTGCACAGTGTTCTGGATGACACAGAAACGGGCTGGCTGTACATTTTCACACCACAACACTTTATTGACTTTCTACAGCAAACGGGTCAGGGCCGAGGGGGCGCGCCTGCCCCTGGGAATGGAGAGGTTTCTGTCCTTTAGGGGAGGGCAAGAATGACACGGGTTGGGGAGGCGGGTGCTGGAGTCCCCCACCTGGGAGCATGTGTGGAATCCGGGTGGGGGCGTGTGTCCTGAGGTTTCAGCCTGAGAGACGGTTCTGAGGACAGCAGAGCTGACCTGGACCTGCGCTGGGTCCAAGCAGGGCAGCTGGACCCTGGCCTTTTGCTCCCAGGGGCCCCAGCACCTGGAGCAGCCTGGCTCCTGGTGTGGCTGTGGGTGGGGCCCACCGGCCTACCCCTGCTCTCCCCAACCTGGGTTTCCCAGGATCCAAAGGGCGCCCTAGGTCAGTGACCTGGATCAGTGGGGTAAGCCCAGGACCAAGAGGCCACATTTAGCTGTGAGAGGGCTCACACAGCCTGGGGCCAGAATCCAGGGCTGGCCAGGGCCATGGGGGGCTGGATCCCATTAGTCTTTGTGTTGGCCCTGGGGGGCTCAAATCAACTCAGCCCCCAAAGAGCCCGGGGTGAAGTCAGCCCAGGTCCCTATGGGTTAGGGGCTGGTGTCCTGTGCAGGGTGTGCTGCCCTCCAGGAGGGACACTGGGCGGAGGCAGGGCACGGTGCATCCTCTGCACCACTCACCTGCACCCACCCTGTCGGGGGCTCCATGTCTTTCCTGCTCTGCTCCCTGCAACCCCTGGGTACTCTATGGGACACCAGGGCTTCTGATGGGATCAAGGTATGCAGAAAAACCCAGGGAGGCTGAGCATGTCCCACAGGGGGCACCTGTACCAGCTCCTTGCTGGGGATAAATGGTGTGGCGGTGGATCGTGTGGAGGCAGGACTATGATTGTGGTGGAGTGTGGGGGATGGTGTAGGGGGATTGTGTTGGGGTATAGTGTGGGTGGGGATTGTGTGGGGCTGTGTGGGTATGAGGGGGATGGTGGGATGCTATTGGGGATGATGATGGAGGGGTTGGAGTGGGAGTGGGGAATGAGGGGGATGTTGTGGGGGCCTGTGGACACAGGGTATCTGATTCCACTAAGATGCACAAGGAGACATCTACCGTTAAAGGCAACCCCAGTCTGGGGATTGTTGTGACACCTGCCCCTGGGGCGCGGTGTGGTCAGTGAAGGGCCCTGTCTGGACCAGGGGCATTATCTGGGGGTCATCATAATATGTATGCTTTCAATTTTTTTTATTTTTTAAATTATTTATTTATGATAGTCACAGAGAGAGACAGGGAGGCAGAGACACAGGCAGAGGGAGAAGCAGGTTCCATGCACCGGGAGCCCAATGTAGGATTCGATCCCGGGTCTCCGGGATCGTGCCCTGGGCCAAAGGCAGGCACCAAACCGCTGCGCCACCCAGGGATCCCCATACGTATGCTTTCAAATTGCAAATTGTCTCAAATTAAATGCATAGAATTTAGAAATATATAAAGCACCGAGAGTGGATGTCACTCTGACCCTTCTGACCCTCATGGGATCGATGTGTGTCCTGCTCCAGCCGTGGCCATGCCGCCTGGCCCCCAGGTCCGGTTCATGCCTCCCACATCCCCATCCCCATCCCCTGCTTCTCATGGGGCCGTCCCTCTACCATTTGGTGGTGTTCAGCTCCCATGGCAACCCCTGGAGGCCCCATCCTAGTGGCCTCCTCATCCCTGAGGCCCGGAGGGGTGGGCAAGGGGATCATCCCAATCACCCTACCATGGAGTGGTATGTTGTTGGCTGCTGTTACTCCCCCTGGCCTCAGAGGCCCCGTTTTCCCTACTCAGAAGCCACCGGGGGCCCAAAGCTTTGTGGCCCAGCAGCCTCACCCAACACCTACCAGTCCTAAAACATGATGTGGCTGCCGAACGTCCTGTTTACGTCCAGGTTTACCTGCGTGATGTCCTAGGAGGAGACCAGGGCCTCTTCCTTCATTTCCTGTGGGAAAACCGGGGAGGAGGAGCAGGCATTAGGTACACAGACCCCGAACTGTCACGAGCTGCCATGTTGGGCAGGGAGCCCTGTGGTCACCATGGGAGTGTGCCCTGCCGAAACCTCCTTCCTTCCTCTGGGAGGCCAGGGATGGCGGGAGCGCCCACTGTGCCCGTGGGACCTGTGTGACGGTCTGTGCCCAGCTGTTGTGGGCTGGGAGGTGACGGAGTGTCAGCCTTGGTGGGAGGGGATAGGGGTTCAGCCAAGGTGGGAGGGGACATGGGGGTATTGTGCCCAAGATTGCGAATCCAAGAAACCACTAAGGAGGTGACACCGATGCAAACACACAAGGGTTGATTTCCAAACTCGAGCTTGCATCCAAGTACACCCAACACAGCGGAACAGGGACTTGGACTCTGAGGTGGGTTTTAGCTTAGTTTTAAGGGCTGGTCTCAGGGACCTCCATAATGGCTGGAGCAATTCCTCAATTTCTGTTTACATTTTGATATGGGGCCTTCAAGGGCATTGACCTCTGTTCTCATTCTAATAGGGGCTTCCTGCCCTTGGCCTGGGCTCTGTTTTGATTCTATTGTGGGGCTTTCTAGGACATTAAGCTGTAAACTTTTGTTTTTTTCCTGTAACTGAAGGCATGTAAATTTCAGCTCCTCTTCACAGGGACCTGGGATGGCTGGGCGTGTGCGAATGCTGAATTTAAATTGGAATGGCCTTAATTTTCTCGGCCTCCATGCATCCTGTCCCATCCTATCTAGCTCCTTCCCCCTTCCCAAGAGCTCCTAAGAGAGCAATTGCAAATGACCTCAGCGTGGCATCCTGTGTTGGGGGACAGGCCCAGTGATTGGGATCAGGAAGACCTGGAGCATGGGCGTCCCAGCTGTGCAGCTGGATTCGATGCTGCAGACTCTTATTCTCTAAGGCTATCTTGACAACTGACTTTGTACATAGAAAACCTCTCCTTTGTCTTTAAAAGATGAGGAGCCAGTCAAAGCGTTTTTCTCTGCCCATCTGATTGCTCAGATTCCAATCTGAGACGTATTTCCTGTTAATAAGGATAATTTACTACTATCTGTAGTACTATGGTTAAAATATTCTGACACAAGAGTTCAGGGGGTGACGGTTTCTCGTCTCTTTCTTCACAGTTCAGTCACTCATCAGGAAATGCATCTTTATCATTTGGAAAGAACTGAGTGACATTATTACCAATGGTCCTATTATTATGTGAAGGATTTTTTCCTGAGATTCTTCCCATGTTTCAACTGACACTGAAACACTGTGAACTCCTTGGAAGACAAATGTCAAGGAAATAAATGTTATGCGTTGTAAATTTTAAATACACTTGCAATATGGTGTCTATTATACTAGAAGTATTTTTATCTGATTTTTGCTATTTATTATCCATTCCTGCTTTTCAGGGTGAGGAGGCATTATACATGTTCAAAAGTGTTTTTCTTTCCTTCTGATCTAAAATTCTTACTTTGTTTCCATCAAAGGAACTCTTTAAGAATAAGGCAAAAGTTAATTAAACTATTCTTAAAATGTCTTCACAGTTGGAGCCTGATTCATTTAAGTCAATTTTCAAAATAGATCGTATTAGGAAAAAAACAAAGATTTATAGGGAAATTGAGAAGATAGTACAGTGCATTCACATGCACTTGCACTCAATTTCTCCAATTATTGATATCTTATTTTAGTATGGTACAAATATGAGCTAATGAATCAATATTAAAGTAGTCGCATTAACCAAAGACCATACTTTATTCAGATTTCCTTAGTTTTTGCTAAGTTACCATCCCTCATATCACATTCCATTTGTCCTCATGTTTTCTTAGGCTCCTCTGGATTGTGACAGTCTTTCAGCCTTTCCTTGTTGTTGTTGAACTGGAACACTTTGAGAAGTAGAGTATTTTGTAAAATTTCCCTCAGGTGGGACATGTCTGTCATTTATCTCATGATTGAACAGTTTTTTGGATTATATACAGAGATATACTGCCATTTTCATTATATCATATAAAGGATATACTATCAACATGATTTATCAGTCTTGGTATCGATCTGATCACATTGCTGAGATAGTGTTTGTCAGCTTTCTACGCAGTAAACTGATCCTTTTTTATTATTATTAAACATTATTATTATTATATTATCAATATTATTTTAAGTTTTTCATATTATATTTTGTAGAAGGAAGTTACAATGTGTATTCCTCACATAAGAGTGGGAAGCTATGCTCATGAACTTGAGTGTGGAATGTCTGCACAATTTGTTTGAAATTCTTCTACATGGGTAATTTCTCTTCTTCTGGGTTTGTTTGTTTCTTTTTCAAAGATGTTTTTTATTTATTTGAGAGAGAGAGGAGAGAAAATCCATGAGTGAGGGGGCAGAGGGAGAGGGAGAAGCAGGTTCCCTGCTGAACAGGGAGCCTGCCTTGGGACCTGGATCATGATATGAGCCTAAGGCAGAAGCTTAACTAGCTGAACCACACAGGTGCCACTCTTTCTTTCTCTTTCTTTCTTTCTTTCTTTCTTTCTTTCTTTCTTTCTTTTCTTTTCTTTTCTTTTCTTTTCTTTCTTTTCTTTCTTTCTTTTCTTTCTTTTTCTTTCTTTTTTTAATAATAATTTTATTTTTTATTGGTGTTCAATTTGCCAACATACAGAATAACACCCAGTGCTCATCCCGTCAAGTGCCCCCCTCAGTGCCCATCACACATTCACCCCCACCGCCCGCCATCCTCCACTTCCATCACCCCTAGTTCGTTTCCCAGAGTTAGGAGTCTTTATGTTCTGTCTCCCTTTCAGATATTTCCCACACATTTCTTCTCCCTTCCCTTATATTCCCTTCACTATTATCTATATTCCCCAAATGAATGAGAACATACAATGTTTGTCCTTCTCCGATTGTCTTACTTCACTCAGCATAATACCTTCCAGTTCCATCGACGTTGAAGCAAACGGTGGGTATTTGTCATTTCTAATGGCTGAGCAAGGACCACCTTTTCTCTTTCTTCATCTTCTGAGTCTCCTATGGTATGAATGTTATTGTTTTAATAAGTGGCTGACTTCCCTACGTCTGTCTCTGTGGTCCATAAACTTTCTTCTTTTTAAGGCTTCCACTTGGGACTGCATCTCAGTTATAGCATTTTTAACATTGACCTGATTATATTTAAGTTCTTTTATTTCTACAGTAAAGGTTTCTCTAGTTTTCTTCTGTGCTCTTTTTCCACCCAGCTGCTATCTTTATAATCATTGTTTTAAACTGTAGTTAGATATCATATATGTGTATTGATGAACTTCCTGGCTGTGAGTAGACCTCATGTTATTTTATGGAGGTGAATTTCTCCATCTCATTATATTTTCCAGAAAAGAAAGAAGGAAGAAAAAGGAAAACCAAGAAAAACAATAACAACTGCCCTCCCCCCCAAAAAAAACCAGATTATTTTGGCCTGCTTGTTAAAATATTCTAAATCCCAAAATAGAAACAATTAAAGTGATCCCTGGGTGGCGCAGGGGTTTAGTGCCTGACTTTGGTCCAGGGCAGGATCCTATAGACTCTGGATCGAATTTCACGTTGGGCTCCCAGTGCATGGAGCCTGCTTCTCCCTGTGCCTGTGTCTCTGCCTCTCTCTCTCTCTCTCTCTCTCTCTCTCTCTCTTTCTCTTTCACTCTGTTTGTGACTATCATATATAAATTGAAAAAAATTAAGAATAAACACAATTAAAGTACTATGAAAGTAAAAATAAGAAATATATAAGATACATACATAAAAATTAAAATAAGGCAATTAATAAAAAAGAATCAAAGAAATAAATGAAAAAAGAACACAAAGTACAAAGGAATCTATACCCTACTTTCCAAGCAGAGCTAAAGATCTGCAGCCTCTGTGGTCTGACAACTTGGTGGCAGCGAATGGTCTGTGTGGGGTCTGGGGATGGGCCGTGGCGCTGATTATCAGGTGCACATCTTCCTGGGAGATGCACCTTCGGGGGCCAGAGGCGGGGTGGGCGTCAGCGTCTCTGGGCTCAGTGGGCGGTGCTGTGCTGCTCCTGAGACTCGGCCCTGATAGGCGGGATGCGGGTGGGTCTCTGGGTCCTCTGGCTCTGGGGCAGAGCATCCCGCCCCCCAGTCTGCTGGGGCCTCCACAGAAGAGCTGCCAAGTCCCCGGGTCTCCGCCGTTTCTCTCAGAACCCTGCGTTCACTCTAACTGCATCTGAGCTTCTTTTGGTATTGGTTTTGTATCTCAGACTGTTGTGCCCAAGATTGCGAATCCGAGAAACCATTGAGAAGCCAACAGCAATGCAAACACACAAGGGTTTATTTACAAGCTTGAGCTTGTTACCAAGTATACCCGACAGAGCGGAGCAGGGACTTGGACCCGGAGGTGGGTTTTAGCTTAGTTTTAAAGGCTGGTCTCAGGGTCCCCGAGTCCCATGCATCTGTATTTGGGGTGAGCTAAGGCTGTGCACCTCTGGTCCCAGGGCGGCTCTATTTGTAACTTACTGAGGAGCCTCCACACTGTTTCCAGGGCGGCTGCGCCAGCCTGCGGTCCCGCACACAGAGGAAGAGGGTTGAGTGAGTTTTGCAGGATGTGGTTGAAGTCTGGTACACATTTCATTTTGTGTCTTGTGGGCTCCAATCATTGTCCTTAAGTATTTCTGGGGAAGCCGGGTATTGGGCTCCGTTTCAGTGAGACGTTTCCAAAGCTCATAGGCCTCAGCTGGAGCCTGGAAGGAGGCAGTTGTGGCCCTGTGCATGGGGACCCTGCCTCCTGCATGGCCTCCTGCAGTGCCTGAGCATCCCGCAGGAGGCTCCCAAGCCCAGGTCTGGCCCAAGGGCCGCGAAGGCTCAGTAGGCCTCGTCCACCTGCACTAACAGGAGCCCACCTGTGCTGGGGAGGCCTGAGGAGGACGTGGGGACGCATCCACGCTGATGAGCCCCGGTCTCCTCAGGAACTGCAGTGAGGCTTCAGGAAGATGTGGGCCCGCATCCACCCTGACAGGAACACCTGGGCCGCTTCAGGACCTGCAGGGAAGCTTCAGGAATCTGTGGTGCCGTGTCCACTCTGGCAGGAGCTCCCGGGCCGCTCAGGATATAAGTTGAGGCTTCTGGAAGGTGGGGGCCGCATCCACGGTATCAGGAGCCCTGGCCTCCTCAGAACCCGCAGTGACGTTATGGGAGGACGTGGGGCCACGCCCACACAACAGGACGCTGACGTCCTCAGGACCCCCGGTGCAGACTTCGGGAAATATTGGGATCCTTCCATGTGGACAGAAGACCCCAGCCTTGTCAGGGCCTGTGGTGAGGCCTAAGAAAGATGTGGGTGCCGAATCCACACTGACAGGAGTCTCCGGCCTCCTCAGGATCTGCCCTTTGTCTTCGGGATATATGGGGCTATGTCTATGCTTACAGGAGCCCACAGCCCCTTCAGGACCTGCGGTGAGTTTTCTGGGGGCCGTGGGGCCATGTCTAGGCTGACAGGAGCCCTCAGCCTCCTGAGGACCTGCTGTGAGGCTTGCAGAGGATGTGAGGCATAGTCCACAGTGACAGGAGACCCAGCGTCCTCAGGACCCGCTGACTATGACTCAGGAACACGTGGGGCCACATCCACATTCACAGGATCCTGGCTTCCTCAGGACCCCCTGGAGGACTCTGGAGGCGCCGTTGTGGGCCACGTCCACATCAGAAGGGACTACTCTGAACCACAGTGTAAGTGAAAGGGTAGAATGAATGGTAGGGTCAGGGGAGGGGAGGCACTTGGTGGTTAAGTTATGTTAGATGTTAGGGTTTAGTGATTATGATTATGGTTACGGATTTAAGGATAGCGTGAGGGATAAGGGTAAGTGTGAGTGGTTAGGAGTTGGATGGGGGTTAGGGAGTAGGGAAAGGGGTTAGGGTTAGTGTTAGGGACAGGATTTAGAGTTAGGGTTAGGGTTTAGGCTTAGAGATTAGGGCAGGATGTTAGGAGTTGGGGTTAGGGTTATGGTTAGTGTTAGGGTTGTGATTAGGTTTGCAGTTAGGGTAATGGGTTAAGGAGTGAGTTAAGGTTAGTTGTTAGGGTTACGGGTTAGGGTTAAAGTTAGTGCTAGGTTTAGATTTAGGGTGAGCGGTAGGGTTAGGATAGGGGTTAGGATTAGGGTTAGTGTTTGGTTAGGGGTAATGGTCAGGTCAGGGTCAGGGTAGGGTCAGTGTACGGTTTTGGAAAAGGGTAAGAGATAGGGTTAGGCAGTGGGTTAGGGGTTAGTTTTAGGGTACGGGTTAGGGTACAGTTTGGGGTATGAGATAGGGTTAGTATTAGAGGGTTAGGGTTAGGGTACAGGATAAGGTTATGAATAGGATTTGAATACATTAAGTTAAGGTTAGGGTTAGAGGTTAGGGATCGGGTTAGATTTAAGGTAGGGGTCAGGGTTAAGGAAGCCTAAGAATAGGTTTAGGAGTTAGGGTGATGCTTGGCAGGTAGGTTCAGTGAATGTGTTTCGGTCTTGGGGTTTGTGTTTGGTTTTTGATTAGTGATAGGTCTTGTTTAAGGTTTAGGTTAACATTAGGCTTAAGTGTAGGGTAAGGGTTATGTCTGTGTAGGTTAGAGTTTGGGTCTTGTCCTGTGTGTGCACTGGGACTCCTAGTATCTTGGGCAGTTTAGTTTTATGCACACTATTTAGGTTTTGGGTTCAAAGATAGCTTGACTCCAACAAGTCAGTGGCCTCCCCAGAGAATCAAAATCCAGGCTTCTGCTGGGGTCAGAAAAGACATGGCAGGCTTCCCCGAGCTGAGCTAAGGAGGGGATTGGTGGATCTAAATACTCTTTATTTGGATTTTCAGTTGCCTTTCTGATTTTATCTCTTGTGCGCACATGTTTCATCAATACTAACAATTATTATTTTAAACTTTTAATGAATTCCTGTTTGTAAACACAATATGATATAGTTTCAGGTTTACCACATACTGATTCAACCCTTGGATACAATGCCTGGTACTGGTCACAGGTGCCCTCCACTATCCCCATCCCCTGATTCCCCATCTCCCCCAACCTCCTCTTATCTATTAGTTTATTCTCTGTGGTTAAGAGTGTGTTTCTTGGTTTGCTTCTCTCATCCCACCCCATCGATCCCCTTGCCAGTTTGTTTGGTTTCTTAAAATTCACATGTGAATGCAATTGTATGGTATTTGGTATCTGTCTTTCTCTGACTGAGTTCATTGAGCATAAGTCCTTTCCACTTCTCCCACATCATTGTAAATGGCTTCATTTCATCCCTTGTGATGACGAAGTGATGTCGCAGTGTGTATATTTACCACATCGTCTCTGCCCATTCATCTGTCGATGGACATCTGAGCTGTATCCACAGTTTGGCTATTGTTGATAACGCCACTACAAACACTAGGCTGCGTGTCCCTCTTTGAATCTAAGAGACTACTTTTATATCCTCGGGATAAACACCTAGCTGTGCAATTTTGGAATCATAGGATACTTCTACTTTTAACTTCTTGAGGACCCTTCACACTGTTTTCCACAGTAGCTGCACCTGTTCACAGGACCACAAGGAGTGTAAGGGGGCTCCGCCTTCTCCATAGCCTCACCGACACCTGTTGTTTCTGGTGTTGTTAATTTTAGCCATTCTGACGGCTGTCAGGTGACATCTCATTGTGGTTTTGGTTTGCATTTCCCTGATGATGGGTGACGCTGTGTGTCTGTCCATGTGTCTGGTGGCCATCTGTATATCTTGTCAGAGACAAAGTCCATTCATGTCTTCTGCCCATCTGCAGTTGGATAATTTGTGTTTAGGATGCTGAGATTCATATTTGTTTTATGTATTTTGCATACTAACTCTTTATTGGATGTGTTGTTTACAAATATCTCCTCTCATTTTGTATGTTGCATTTTAGCGTTGCTTGTTTCCTTCACTTTGCAGAAGCTTTTCAATTTGATGAACTCCCAATAGGATTTTTGCTTTTGTTTCACTCACCTCAGATGCATACTTGGAAAGAAGATCCAATGGCCAATGTCAAAGATGTTACTGCCTATCTTTTCTTCTTTGTATGGTTTCAGGTGTCACATTTAGGTCTTTCATCCCTTTTGAATTTATTTTTTATATATATGGTGTAAGAAAGTTGTCCAGTTTCCTTCTTCTGCATTTGGCTGCCTGGTTTTCCCAACACCATTTGTTCTTATCCTGGGGTCAGGGTTAGGGTTTGTTGAAGAGGCTGTCTTTGTGCCATTGGGTATTCCTTCTTGCCTTGTTGTCGATTAATGGACCATAGAGTTACAGTTTTTTTTAATTTTTTTATTTATTTATGATAGAGAGAGAGAGAGAGAGAGGCAGAGACACAGGCAGAGGGAGAAGCAGGCTCCATGCAGCGGGAGCCCGACGTGGGATTCGATCCCGGGTCTCCAGGATCGCGCCCTGGGCCAAAGGCAGGCGCCAAACCGCTGCGCCACGCAGGGATCCCCGAGTTACAGGTTTATAACTTGTTTCAGCTTTCCATTCTATTCTATTGATATAAGCGTCTCCTGTTGGGAGATTCTTGATTGCCGATTCAATTTCTCTGCTGGTTATCTGTGTGTTCAAGTTTCTTATTTCTTCCTTTTTCATTTTTGCTATGTTATATATTTCTAGGAATTGATCTATTTCTTCCAGGTTCGGGGCTGCTGGCATACAATGTTTCATAAAGTTCTCTTATAAACGTTTGTATTTCTAGTGTTGGTGGTTATTTCTCTTTTCTCATTTGTGATTTTATTTGGGTCCTTTCTCATCTTTATATCTTTTTCTTTTTTAAAGATTTTATTTATGTATTCATGTGAGACGCAGAGAGACAGAGGTATAGGCAGAGGGAAAATGGGGCTCCATGTGGGGAGCGTGATGTGGCACTTGATGCCCCAGGATCCTGGGATCGTGACCAGAGCCAAAGCACATGCTCAACCACTGAGGCAACCAGGGGCCTTGCTGATTCAATTCCTTTGCTAGTTATGGGTCTGTTCACATTTCTATTTCTTCCTATTTCAGTTTTGATTGTTTGCACATTTCTAGGGATCTCTCCAATTCTTCCTGGTCTCCCAGTTTGTTAGCATATAATCTTTCATAGTATTCCCTTATAATTGTCTTATTTTTCTGGTGTTGATTGTGTTCTCTCTTCTTACATTTGTGACTTTATTTAGATAGGTCTTTTTTCTTTTCTCGTTGATAAGGCTGGCTAGGGCTTGTCTATTTTATTAATTATTTTGAAGAACCAGCTCTTTGTTTCGTTATTCCATTCTACTGTTTTGTTGTTTCTGCATTGTTTATTTCTGCTCTCATCTTTATTTTTTCCCTTCTTCTGTAGGCTTCAGGCTATGTTTGCTATTCCTTTTCCAGCTCCTTTAGGTGTAGGGTTAGGTTGTGTATTGGAGACGTCTTGTTTCTTGAGCTAGGCTGCTATGTACTTCCGTCTTATGACTGCGTTTGCTACATCCCAGAGGTTTTGAGAAACATACTTTCATTTTCATTTGTTTTAAATTTCCTATTTAATTTCTTGGTTGCTTCATTCATTCTCTAGTAGGATGTTCATAATCTCCATGTATTTTTGGTCTCTCCAATTTTTTTTTCTTACTGTCGACTTCAAGTTTCATAGTGTCGTGGTCCAAAACTGTACAGGGTGTGATATCAACCTTTTTGTACCTGCTGTACCTGTTGAGGGCTGATTTGTGGGCCATGATATCTGTTCTGTAGAATGTCCCATGTGCAGTTGAAAGGAACGTGTAGGGATCCCTGGGTGGCGCAGCGGTTTAGCGCCAGCCTTTGGCTCAGGGTGCGATCCTGGAGACCCGGGATCGAATGACACATCGGCCTCCCGGTGAAAGGAGTCTGCTTCTCGCTCTGCCAATGTCTCTGCCCCTCTCTCACTCTCTCTCTCTATGTGCTATCATAAATAATAAAAAACGAAAGGAATGTGTATTCTGCTTTAGGATGAAATGTTCAGACTCTATCTGTTGAGTCCCTGTGGTCCAGTGTGTGAAGACTATTGTTACCCTGTTGATTTTCTGTATAGACGATCGGTCCATTGCCATAAGTAGGTGTTAAAATCCCCTGTCACTGTATTATTATCAGTGAGTTCCTGTACCGTTGCTGTTAATTGGTTTCTATATTTAGGTACTCCCATGTTGGCAGCATAAATATTTAGTTGTTTGTTCTTGATAGTCTTTTTAATTATGAAATAATGCCCTTTTTCATCTCTTCTTATACTAGTTGTTCTTTCTTTTTTGAAATTTAAATATTTTATTTATTTATTCATGAGGGATACACAGAGAAGCAGAGGCAAAACATAGGCAGAGGGAAAGGCAGGCTCTGCAAAGGGAGGCTGATATGGGACTCGATCCTGGGATCCCAGGATCACCCCTGAGCCGAAGGCAGATGCTCAACCACTGAGCCACCAGGTGTCCCCCAGGGTTAGGTTTCAATTCTCCTTTGTCTGATATAAGTATGGGTCCTCCAGCTTTCTTTTGATATCCATTACCATGATAGATGATTTTCCATCCCCTGACTTTCAATCTCCTGGTGTTTATAAGTCTAATGTGAGCATCTTGTAGGCAGCATACAGATGGATCTTGTTATTTTAATAATGATTTTATTTATGAGAGGGAGAGAGAGAGAGAGAGAGAGACAGAGAGAGAGGCAGAAAATTAGGCAGAGAGAGAAGCAGGCTCCCCACCAGGAGCAGAATATGGGACTCGATCCTAGACTCCAGGATTACACCCTGAATCAAAGGCAGAGGCTCAACCTCTGAACCACCCAGGCCTCCTGGATCCTGTTTCTTAAGCCCCTCTGATACCCTATATCTTTTGATTGGAGCATTTAGTCTATCAGACTTCAGAATGATTATTCAAAGATATGAACTTTGTGCCTTTGTGTTTCTGGAAGTGTTGGTGTTTCTGGTGACTTTCTCTGGTCCTTTCTAGTCTTTGTTTCTTTTGGTCTCTTTTTCCCCCCACTAGAAGAGTCCCTCTTAAAATTCCTTACTGGACTGGTTAAGTGGTCATGAACTCCTTTATATGTTGCCTGTCTAAGAAAATCTTTATCTCTCCTTCTCTCCTGAATGACACCCTTGCTGAAGAAAGAATTCATACAAATTGGACTACAATAAAAATAAATTTAAAAACATAAAATAAATTCTTTCTAATATGATTGAGGAAAATGGCATGTAGGAGGAAAACCAGAAGCACAAAGAGAAGGGGAGAGATTTCACCCTCTGTAGCCTTCACAGGGACCTGGTGTCCTTTCCTAGGAGGTGCCCCCTGTCCGTAGGATGCTTCCTTCCCCTCTGTGCTCCTTGTTGGAACCCATCAGGCACATCTCCGTGCCTCCAGAATGTCTGCAGTCGTGGTTTATAGCGTCTTCCATGTATCCTATTGGGGATCACAGTGTCTTGTATGTAATTATCCGGCTGCTGTTTGACAACATTGGGGGGATTCCGACTTTTGCTGGTTTTGGTGTGTGTGTGTCTCTATCACATGCAGCTATCACGTGCAGCTATTGGATCCTCTGGCTGGGTAACCCAAAACCCCGAAATGGTTGGCAAAACCTCATTTCTGGTGCTGGCGCTGGGTGGTTAGCTGGGCTCTCCTGTCCACCCCGTGGGAAGCTCATGCAGTGTCTTTCCACTAGAGGGTCAGCTGAGCTGGAAGGTCCGGCTCGGCCACATTCCCATGTCCAGCAGTGGGTCCTGCCAAGCGCTGGCTGCTTCTCTTCTCCCCAATGCCTCTCTAGCAGGGAACCAGATATTTGGTCCACCCTTGGGGGGAGCTCCTGAGGAGCCGGCTGCCCATGGCGGGGAGCCATGGGGCTACCTGTATGTGGGAGTCAGGGTGGGGATGGGGCGGGGGTTGTCGGTCCCCAGTCCTGACTGTCCTTCAGGCCGAGCCCCATGCTCACCCACCCCCTACTCACTCGGGCAAGGAAGGTGCCCTCCACACATTGGTGTGAGAGATCCAGCACCACAAGGTGTGCATGCTGAGTCCACCTGGTGAGGGTGGCCCAGGTGCATGAGCTATAAGTGTGGGACCCAGGAAATTTAACAAAAAAACCCTACCCCTGGACAAGGAGAGCAGGACTGATTCCATTTTGTGCTACACCCGCCAACTCCCCTATGATCCCCAAATGACCTGCTTATGGCTTAAGCCGCTGCCCCACCCTAGTCAGGCCACTGGGCACACCCTAATTGGAAATCGGCTCATAACAATGTAACCCTGCTTTGTGCCCACCAAAATCGTGCACCAATTCTGACCAAAGTAATAGACCAGCTCAAGTGGATACTATAGGGTAAGGTGTAATTCAATCGGCCACCTACATGTGGACCGACATGACTGTGCAACTTTCTGCATATCCCATGGTCCACTGGCCCCTATAAAGCTGCCTCGCCTCTTAGTCTCGGGGTCGAAGTCCCTGCTCCAATGTATCTGGTGCACTTGGACCCAAGCTCCAGCTTGTAAAGAGACCCTCGGGAGTTTGCATTGGTGTCGGCTCCTTGGTGGTTTCTCGGATTCGCAATCTTGGGCACAACACAAGGGCCTGCTGTCCTGAAATCACTTCCACAGCCACGCTGACCGCCCTGCAGGCCCTCTGTGCCCAAGGCACCCAGGCACGGGTTGCGGGGAGGGGAGGAAGTGCCCCGGAACCCGTCCAGGCCCGGCCCCCTGGACAGAGGGAGCAGTGGCCTCTCAGGTCACTTTGCACAGACCCTGGTGACCTGAGGCTTCTTGGCTGTCACTCTGTCCTGCCCACTCAGGCCCACGGGGCACAGGTTGAGTCCCAGTAAAGTCTGTGAGGCCTGACCCTGGTGTCCGGCCGCCCCTGGATGGCACGTGGGAACGTCAGCTGTGTGTGCACAGCGGGGCCCCTGCATGGGCTGGTTGGGGCCTCAGTAGTGCCACCTCCTCCTCTCTGGGGGTCTCTCCACGCCCTATACACAGAGTTCTGGGAGACACAGAAATGGGCTGGTTGTGCATTTTCGCACCACAACACTTTATTGAATTTGTACAACAAACGGGCTCAGAGCAGAGGGTGCGTGCCTTCCCCTGGGGAAGGAGACCTTTTTGTCTTTAGGGGAGGGTAAGAATCACACAGGGTGAGGGGGCGAGTGCTGGAGTCCCCCACCTGGGAGCATGTGTGGACTCTGGTTGGGGGCGTGTGTCCTGAGGTTTCAGCCTGAGAGACGGTTCTTAGGACAGCAGAGCTGACCTGGAACTGCAACTCATGGGCTCCTGTGCTGGGTCCCTACAGGGCAGCTGGACCCCGGCCTCGGGACCCCTGGGGCCCCAACACCTGTAGGAGCCTGCCTCCTGGTGTGGGTGTGGGTGGGGCCCACCGGCCTACCCCTTCTCTCCCCACCCTGTGGGGTACCGTGATCCCCCGGTCTGCCCTAGGTCAGCGACCTGGATCTGTGGGGCATGCCCAGTGCCCCGGAGGCCACATCCAACTGTGAGAAGGCTCGCTCATCCCGGGGCCAGAATCCAGGGTTGGCCAGGGCCATGGGGGGGCTGGATCCCATTAGTCTTTGTATTGGGCCTGGTGGGGGCTCAAATCAACCCAGCTCCCCAGAGCCTGGTGCCCAGTCAGCCCAGGTCCCTCTAGGTTAGGTCCTGGTGTCCTGTGCAGGGTGTGCCGCGCTCCAGGAGGGACAGTGGGTGGAGGCAGGGCACAGTGGGTCCTCTGCACCACTCACCTGCACACACCCTGTCGGGGGCTCCCTGTCTTCCCTCCTCCCTGCAACCCCTGGGTACTCTATGGAACACCCAGGCTTCTGATGGGAGCAGGGTATCCAGAGAACCCCGGGGAGGCTGAGCATGTCCCACAGGGGGCAGCTGCACCAGGTCCTTGTTCAGGGCCGATGGTGTGGTGGTGGATGGTGTGGGGGCATGGGTATGATGGTGGTGGAGTGTGGGGGCCGGTGTAGGGGGGATAGTGTTGAGGTATAGTGTGGGTGGAGATTGTGTGGGGCTTTGTGTGTGTGAGGGGGATGGTGTAGGGGCAATGCCATGGGGGATGATGATGTAGGGGGATGATGTGTTTCTGGGAAATGGGGGGATGGGGTGGGGGGCTGGCAGACACACGGCAAACCCTTTCTCTAAGATGCACAAGGAGACGTCTACAGATAAAGGTGACCCCAGTCTGGGGTTTGCTGTGACACCTGCCCCTGGGGCTCTGTGTGGTGAGTGCAGGGCCCTGGCTGGACCGGGGGCGATATCTCGGGTCATCATACTATGTATGTTTACAAATTGCAAATTGTCTCAAATTAAATGCATAGAATTTAGAAATAAATAAAGCACTGAGAAGGGGTGACACCCCGACCCGTCCGACCCTCATCGGATCGATGTGTGTCCTCCTCCAGTCACAGCCATGCACCCAGCCCCCAGGTCCCCTTACTGCCCCCCACGGCCCGCAACCCCACCCCCTGCTTTTCAGAGGGCCGTCCCTCACACCTTTGGGGTTCAGCTCACATGGCAACCCCTGGAGCCCCCATCCTAGTGGCCTCCTCATCCCTGAGACCCCGGGGGAGGGGGCACGGGGGTTATCCCCAGCACCTTACCATGCAACTGTTTGTTGCTGGCTGCTGTTCTTCTCCCGGCCTCAGAAACCCTGTGTTCCCGACCCAGAAGCCCCTGGTCCTCCCCTGGAGTCCGATCCCACCTGGCCCCTCAGCCTCACCCTACCCTTTAGAAGTACCAAAACATGATGTGACTGCTGAATGTCCTGTTGACGTCCAGGTCTACCTGCGTGATGTCCTAGGAGGAGACCAGGGCCTCCTCCTTCATTTCCTGTGGGAAAACCGGGGAGGAGGAGCAGGTGTCAGGGATACAGACCCCGACCTGTCACGAGCTGCTGCGCTGGGCAGGGAGCCCTGGGTCCACCATGGGAGTGTGTCCTGCAGAAACCTCCTTCCTTCCTCTGGGAGGCCGGGGAAGGTGGGAGTGCCCACTGTGCCCGTGGAACTGTGTGAGGGCCTGGGCCCAGCTGTTGTGGGCAGGGAGGTGACTGAGGGTCAGCCTGGGTGGGATGGCATAGGGGTTCAGCGCAGGTGGGAGGGGACATGGGGTTGTTGTGCCCAAGATTGCGAATCTGAGAAACCACTACGGAGTTGATACCAATGCAAACACATGAGGATTGATTTCCAAACTCGAGCTTGCATCCAAGTACACCTGAACCCACTACAGCGGAGCAGGGACCTGGACCTCGAGTTGGGTTTTAGCTTAATTTTAAGGCCTTGTCTCACGGACCTCCAGAAGGGCTGGAACAATTCCTCAAGTTCTGTTTACATTTTGATATGGGGCCTTCATGGACATTGAGCTCTGTTCTCATTCTAATAGGCGCTTCCAGCCCTTGGCGTGGGCTCAGTTCTTATCCTATTGTGGGGCTTTCCAGGGTAATAAGCTGTAAACTTTTGTTTTTTTCCTGTAACTGAAGTAATGTAAATTTCAGCTCTTCTTCACAGGGTCCTGGGATGGATTGACGTGTTCGAACGCTGAACTTAAAGTGGAAAGACCTTTATTTTGTCGGCCTCTTGCGTCCATTCCCATCCTATCTAGCTCCTTCCCCCTTACCTGGAGCTCCTAAGAGATCAATTGCAAATGACCTCAGCCTGACATCCAGTGTTGGGGGACAGGCCCAGGGATTTGGGATCAGGAAGACCTGGCTCCTGGGCGTCCCAGCTATGCAGCCGGATTCGATGCTGCAGACTCTTACTCCCTGAGGCTATCTTGACAACTGACTTTGTACATACAAAAGCTGTCCTTTCTCTTTATAAGATGAAGAGCGAGTCAAAGTGTGTTTTCTCTGCACTTCTGATTGCTCAGATTCCAATCTGAGACGTATTTCCTGTTAATAAGGATAATTTACTATCCGTAGTACTATGGTTAAAATATTCTGACACAAGTAAATCAGAGGGATGAGGGATTGTCTTCTTTCTTCACAGCTCAGTCACTCATTAGGAAGTGCATCTTTATCATTTGGAAAGAACTGAGAGACACTATTACCAATGGTCCTATTATTATCTGAAGGATTCTTCCCTGAGATTCTTCCCCTGTTTCAACTGACACTGAAACACTGTGAACCATTTGGAAGACAAATGTCCAGGAAATAAATGTTATGCATTGCTAATTTTAAATGCACTTGCAATATGGTGTCTAATATAAAAGAAGTATTTTTATCTGATTTTTGCTATTTATTATCCGTTCCTGCTTTTCAGGTTGAGGAGGAATTATACGTGTTCATAAGTGTTTTTCTTTCCTTCTGATCTAAAATTCTTACTTTGTTCCCATCAAAGGAACTCGTTAAGAATAAGGCAAAAGTTAATTCAACGATTCTTAAAATGTCTTTACACTTGGAGCCTGATTCATTTAAGTCAATTTTCAAAATAAATCTTATTTATTAGGAAAAAAACAAAGATTTATAGGGAAATTGAGAAGATAGTACAGAGCATTCACATGCACTTGCACTCAATTTCTCCAATTATTGATATCTTATATTAGTACGGTACAAATATGAGCTAATGAATCAATATTAAAATAGTCGCATTAACCAAAGACCATACTTTATTCAGATTTCCTTAGTTTTTGCTAAGTTACCACCCCTCATATGACATTCCATTTGTCCTCATGTTTTCTTAGGCTCCTCTGGATTGTGACAGTCTTTCAGCCTTTCCTTGTTTTTGTTGAACTGGAACACTTTGAGAAATAGAGTATTTTGTAAAATTTCCCTGAGTTGGGACATGTCTGTTGTTTATATCATGATTTAAATATTTCTGTGGATTATATACAGAGATATACTCCCATTTTCATTATAGCATATAAAGAATAGATACTATCTACATGATTATCAGTCTTGGCATCGTTCTGGTCATCTTGCTGAAGTAGGGTTTGTCAGCTTCTCCGTAGTAAACTGATTCTTTATTATTATTATTATTATTATTATTATTATTATATTAGCATTATTATTTTATGTTTTTCATAATATATTTGTAGAAGGAAGTTACTATGTGTATTGCACACATAAGAGTGGGAAGATATGCTCATGAACTTGACGGTGGAATGTCTGCACAAATTGTTTGAAATTCTTCTACATGGGAGATTTCTCTTCCCTCTAGGTTTGTTTCATTGTTTTTCTTCAAAGATGTTATTTATTTATTTTAGAGAGAGAGGAGAGAAAAAGCATGAGTGAGCGGGACAGAGGGAGAGGGAGAAGCAGGTTCCCAGATGAACAGGGAGCCTGCCTTGGGACCTGGATCATGATCCGAGCCTAAGACAGAAGCTTAACTGACTAAGCAACCCAGGTGCGACACTTTGTTTCTTTCGTTTTTTTAATAATAAATTTACTTTTTATTAGTGTTCTATTTGCCAGCATACAGAATAACACCCGGTGCTCATCCCATCTAGTGCCCCCCTCAGTGCCCGTCACCCATTCACCCCCACCCACCGCCCTCTTCCCCTTCAATCACCCCTAGTTCTTTTCCCAGAGTTAGGAGTCTTTATGTTTTGTCTCCCTTTCTGATATTTCCCACACATTTCTTCTCCCTTCCCCTATATTCCCTTTCACTATTATCTATATTCCGGGATCCCTGGGTGGCGCAGCGGTTTGGCGCCTGCCTTTGGCCCAGGGCGCGATCCTGGAGACCCGGGATCGAATCCCACATCGGGCATCCCGGTGCATGGAGCCTGCTTATCCCTCTGCCTATGTCTCTGCCTCTCTCTCTCTCTCTATCATAAATAAGTGAAAATTGAAAAAAAAATTATCTATATTCCCCAAATGAATGAGAACATACAATGTTTGTCCTTCTCCAATTGACTTACGTCACTCAGGATAATACCTTCCAGTTCCATCCACGTTGAAGCAAATGGTGGGTATTTGTCGTTTCTAATGGCTGAGCAAGGCCCACCTTTTCTCTCTCTTCATCTTCTGAGTCTCCTATGATATGAATATTGTTTTAATAAGTGGCTGAGTTCCCAAAATCTGCCTCTATGGTCCATAGCGTTTCTTGTTTTTAGGGCTTCCACTTGGGACTGCATCAGAGTTATAGCATTTTCAACGTTGGCCTGACTAGATTTTAGTTCTTTTATTTCTACAGTAAGGGATTCTCTAGTTTTCTTCTGTGCTCTAATTCCAGCCTAGCTGCTATCTTGATAATCATTGTTTTAAACTGTATTTAGACATCATATATGTGTATTGATGAACTTCCTGGCTGTGAGTACTACCTCATGTTATTTTATGGAGGAGAATTTCTCCATTTCATTATTTTTTCCAGAAAAGAAAGAAGGAAGAAAAAGAAAAACCAAGAAAAACAATAACAACTGCCCTCCCCCCCAAATAAAACCACCAGATTATTTTGGCCTGCTCATTAAAAGATTCTAAATCCCAAAATATGAAACACAATTAAAGTACCATGAAAGTAAAAATAAGAAATATATAAGGTACATACATAAAAGTTAAAATAAGGCAATTAATAAAATAGAATCAAAGAAAATAAATGCAAAAAGAGCACAAACTACAAAGGAATCTAGACTCTACTTTTGAGGCAGAGCTGAAGCCCTGCAGCCTCTCTGGTCTGACAACTTGGTGGCAGCAAATGGTCTGTGTGGGGTCTGGGCATGGGCCGCGGCGCTGATTGTCAGGTGCACATCTGCCTGGGAGTTGCACCTGTGGGGGTCAGAAGCGGGGTGGGTGTCAGAGCCTATGGGCTCCAGCGGGCGGCGCTGTGCTGATGGGCGGGATGCGGGTGGGGTCTCTGTGTCCTCTGGATCTGGGGCTGAGCATCCTGCCCCCCAGTCAGCTGGCGCCTCCACAGGAGAGCACCCAAGCCCCCGGGTTTCCGCTGCTTCTCTCAGAACCCTGTGTTCACTCTACCTGTGTCCGAGCTTCTTTTGGTTTTGTTTTTTTATCTCAGACTGTTGTGCCCAAGATTGCAAATCCGAGAAACCACCGAGAAGCTGACACTGATGCAAACACACGAGGGTTTATTTACAAACTCGAGCTTGACATAAGATACCTAGGAATAAACCTAACCAAAGATGTAAAGGATCTATACCCTCAAAACTATAGAACACTTCTGAAAGAAATTGAGGAAGACACAAAGAGATGGAAAAATATTCCATGCTCATGGATTGGCAGAATTAATATTGTGAAAATGTCAATTTTACCCAGGGCAATATACACGTTTAATGCAATCCCTATCAAAATACCATGGACTTTCTTCAGAGAGTTAGAACAAATTATTTTAAGATTTGTGTGGAATCAGAAAAGACCCCGAATAGCCAGGGGAATTTTAAAAAAGAAAACCATATCTGGGGGCATCACAATGCCAGATTTCAGATTGTACTACAAAGCTGTTGTCATCAAGACAGTGTGGTACTGGCACAAAAACAGACACATAGATCAGTGGAACAGAATAGAGAATCCAGAAGTGGACCCTGAACTTCATGGGCAACTAATATTCGATAAAGGAGGAAAGACTATCCATTGGAAGAAAGACAGTCTCTTCAATAAATGGTGCTGGGAAAATTGGACATCCACATGCAGAAGAATGAAACTAGACCACTCTCTTTCACCATACACCAAGATAAACTCAAAATAGATGAAAGATCTAAATGTGAGACAAGATTCCATCAAAATCCTAGAGAAGAACACAGGCAACACCCTTTTTGAACTCGGCCATAGTAACTTCTTGCAAGATACATCCACGAAGGCAAAAGAAACAAAAGCAAAAATGAACTGAACAAGATAAGAAGCTTTTGCACAGCAAAGGATACAGTCAACAAAACTCAAAGACAACCTACAGAATGTGAGAAGATATTTGCAAATGACATATCAGATAAAGGGCTAGTTTCCAAGATCTATAAAGAACTTCTTAAACTCAACACCAAAGAAACAAACAATCCAATCATGAAATGGGCAAAAGACATGAACAGAAATCTCACAGAGGAAGACATAGACATGGCCAACATGCATATGAGAAAATGTTCTGCATCACTTGCCATCAGGGAAATACAAATCAAAACTACAATGAGATACCACCTCACACCAGTGAGAATGGGGAAAATTAACAAGGCAGGAAACAACAAATGTTGGAGAGGATGCGGAGAAAAGGGAACCCTCTTACACTGTTGGTGGGAATGTGAACTGGTGCAGCCACTCTGGAAAACTGTGTGGAGGTTCCTCAAACAGTTAAAAATATACCTGCCCTACGACCCAGCAATTGCACTGTTGGGGATTTACCCCAAAGATACAAATGCAATGAAACGCCGGGACACCTGCACCCCGATGTTTATAGCAGCAATGGCCACGATAGCCAAACTGTGGAAGGAGCCTCGGTTTCCAACGAAAGATGAATGGATAAAGAAGATGTGGTTTATGTATACAATGGAACATTACTCAGCTATTAGAAATGACAAATACCCACCATTTGCTTCAGCATGGATGGAACTGGAGGGAATTATGCTGAGTGAAGTAAGTCAGTCGGAGAAGGACAAACATTATATGTTCTCATTCATTTGGGGAATATAAATAATAGTGAAAGGGAATATAAGGGAAGGGAGAAGAAATGTGTGGGAAATATCAGAAAGGGAGACAGAACGTAAAGACTGCTAACTCTGGGAAACGAACTAGGGGTGGTAGAAGGGGAGGAGGGCGGGGGGTGGGAGTGAATGGTTGACGGGCACTGGGTGTTATTCTGTATGTTAGTAAATTGAACACCAATAAAAAATAAATTAAAAAACAAACAAACAAACAAACAAACTCGAGCTTGTGTCCATGTATACCCGACACAGTGGAGCAGGGACTAGGAACCCAAGGTGGTTTTTAGCTTAGTTTTAGGGGCTGGTCTCGGGGAACTCCCGAAGGGCTGGAGCAATTCCTCAAGTTCTGTTTACATTTTGATATGGGGCCTTCAAAGGCATTGAGATCTGTTCTAATAGGGGCTTCCTGCATTTGGCCTGGGCTCAGTTTTTATTCTATTGTGGGGCTTGCTGTGTCCTGACAATGAGCACTCAGGAAGGAAATGACGGACGTGACTCCCTTCTCAGGAGCATCACAGAGAATAAATAATCAGACAGAACCAAAGGAGCACAAGACTTGTACACTGAGCCATACCAGGCTCTGGGAGGCCATCTTGGGCTCGTGGTTTGGGAGCCTCATCTTGTGAAAATGTCCGCAGTTCCTGAAGCCACCCTCTATTTCAATGTCATTCCTGTCAAATCATGGTGGCACATCCTATAAATAGGAAAAAAAAAACCCATAACATCCATCTGCCCCTACAAATGACCCCAGAGAGCAAATCAGTATTGGAGAAGCAAGACAGAGTGGGACGCAGCACTTTCCTATTTCAAACGATGTCACAGAGACACAGGATAAAGCAGTGTTCTCCTCGGGACCCCACCTGGCTCCGTCCGTTAAGAATCCGACACTTGACCTCACCTCCCGTCCTGATCTCGGGGTCGTGAGTTCTAGACCTGGGCTGGTCCATGGACGAGGCCTGACGCCTACTTAAACAAACCAGACCCACGAGAGTTGGTCCCACCATAAGCTGAAGGAGCAGAACAGAGAGTCCAGAAGGAAACGTGCTCTGATACAACTGATTTTTTAACTTAATTTAATTTAAACCCAATTAATTAACGTATAGTGTATTATACTTTCAGAGGAAGAATTCAGAGATTCACCAGTTGGAGATAACCGCAGTGCACGTGACATCACATGCCCTCCTTCATGCCACTCCCGTTATGCTCTCCCCCGTCCCCTCCCCTGCTGTGACACTCAGTTTGTTTCCTAAATATAAGAGTCTGTATTCCCTGCATGTTTTCATCTTATTTGTTTTTCCTTCCCTGCACAGATGTTCATCTGCTTTGCTTCTTTAATTCCACCTATGAATGACACCACACGGTCATTCTCTTTTCTGACTGACCTATTTCACTTAAGATGATCCCTCTCCTTCTATCCACTTCATTGCAAATGGCAAGATTTCCTGCTCTTTGATAGCTGAGTACCATTCCTCTCTCTATGACCATCATCTATCTACCATCCTCTTTATCCATCATCTGCCACAGGGCACCGAGGGTCCTCCCACAGTGTGGCTACTGTGGACCCGGCTGCTGTGGACATTGGGGTGCAGTTGTCCCATGTCTCACTGCATCTGTATCTTCGGAGTGAGCTCCAGGCTTTACACATGCTGGTCGCAAGTCAGCTCTATTTGTAACTTCAGGAGGAGACTCCACACTGTTTCCATGGCGTCTGCACCAACCCGCGGTCCTGCCCACAGTGGAAGAGGGTTGAGTGAGTTTTGCAGGACGTGGTAAAAGTCTGGTCCACATTTCGTTTTGCATCCTTTGGGCTCCAATTCCTTCTCCTTAAGTATTTTTGGGGAAGCTATGTGTTGGGCTCCTTTTCAGTCAGACATTTCCGAAGCTAACAGGCCACAGCTGGAGCGTGGGGGAAGGCAGAGGTGGTCCTGGGGACGGGCACGTGCCTCCTGTAGCGCCTGAGGATCCCGCAGGGGTGCCTGAGCCCAGGCACTGCCACGGGCAGGCATGTGCTGTAGGTCTCGTCTGCCTGCACTACCAGGAGCCAGCCTGTGCTGGGGAGGCCTGAGGAAGACGTGGGGACATGTCCACGCTGATGAGCCACAGCCTCCTCAGAACCTGCAGGGAGTCTTCAGCGGGATATTGGGCAGCCTTCATGCTGACAGGAGCCCCAGTCTCCTCAGGACACACGGTGAGGCTTCAGGAAGATGTGGGCCCACATCCACCCTGACAGGAGCCCTTGGACCACTTCAGGAACTGCGGGGAGGCTTCAGGAAATTGTGGGCCCGCACCCACCCTGAGAGGAGCTCCTGGGCTGCCTCAGGACCCGCGGGGAGGCTTCAGTAAGATGTGGGCCCCCATCCACGCTGACAGGAGCCCCTGGGCCGCCTCAGAACATGTGGGGAGGCTTCTGAAAGATGGGGCACTGCTTCCACTCTGGCAGGAGCTAATTGGCTCTTCAGGACATAAGTTGAGTCTTCTGGAAGCTGGGGGCCACATCCACAGTGCCCGGAGCCTCTGCCACCTCAGAACCTGCGGTGACACTTCGGGAGGATGTGGGGCCACGTCCACACAACTGGACGCTGATGTCCTCAGGACCCCCGGTGTAGACTTTGGGAAATACGGGGATGCGTCCATGCGGACAGAAGACCCCAGCCTTGTCAGAGCCAGTGGTGAGGCCTAAGAAATATGTGGATGCCGAATCCACACTGATAGAAGTCTCCAGCCTCCTCAGGACACACTGAACGATTGGGATGATTTAGGACCACGTCCATTCTGACAAGAGCCCCCAGCCTCCTCAGGTCTTATGGTGAGGCTGAGGAAAATGTGGGGCCACGTCAAGACTGAGAGGACCTCCGTCCTCCTCAGGACCTGCACTTTGGCTTCGGGACACATGGGGCTGTGTCTAGGCTGACAGGAACCCACAGCCTCCTCAGGACCCGGGGTGAATTTTCAGGGGACATGGGGCCATGTCCAGGCTGACAGGAGCCCCCGGCCTCCTGAGAACCTGCTGTGAGGCTTCCAGAGGATGTGAGGCATCCAGAAGGATGTTCCTCCTCCTTCCAGAGGAGGCATACTCCACGTTGACAGGAGACCCGGCGTACTCAGTACCCGCTGACTATGACTCTGGAACACGTGGGGCCACGTCCGCATTCACAGCAGCCCGGCTTCCTCAGGACCCCCTGCAGGACTCTGGAGGCGCCATTGGGGGCCACGTCCATGTCAGAAGGGACTCCTCAGAACCATAGGATAAGTGAATGGGTAGAATGAATGGTAGGGTCAAGGGAGGGGAGGTGGTTGGTGGTTAGGCTTAAGTTAGATGTTGGGATAGTGATTATGCTTATGGTTACAGATTAGAGGTTAGGGTAAGGGATAAGGGTAAGGGTCAGTGGTTAGGAGTTAGGATGGGGGTTTGGGTTAGGGACAGGAGTTAGAGTTAGGGTTAGGGTTTAGACTTTAGGGATTAGGGCACGAGGTTAAGAGTTGGGGTTTGGCTTATGGTTAGAGTTAGGGTTCCGCTAGGCTTGAAGTTAGGGTTAGGGGTTAGGGTGTGAATTAGGGTTAAGATTTAGCGTTAGGGGTTAGAGTTAAAGTTAAGGCTAGGTTTAGGGTTAGGGTGAGGGTTAGGTTTAGGATACGGGTTAGGGCTAGGATTAGGGTTAGAGTTTGGTTAGGGGTTAGGGTTAGGGTCAGGTCAGGGTCAGGGTACGGTTTTGGAAAAGGGTAAGAGAGGGTTAGGCAGCGGGTTAGGGATTAGTTTTAGGGTCCGGGTTAGGGTACAGTTTGGGATATGAGATAGGATTAGTATTAGAGGGTTAGGGTTAGGGTACAGGTTAAAGTTAGGAATAGGATTTGAGTACATTAAGTTAAGGTTATGGTTAGAGGTTAGGGTTAGGGTTAGATTTAAGATCAGCATCAGGGTTAAAGGTTTAGAAGAGGTTTAGGAGTTAGGGTGAGGTTTGGCAGGAAGGTTTAGTGAATGTGTTTCGGTCTTGGGGTTTGTGTTGGTTTTTGATGAGTGATAGTTCTTGTTTAAGGGTTAGGTTAACATTGGGCTTAAGTTTAGGGTTAGGGTTATGTCTCTGTATGGTTAGAGTTTGTGTCTTGGCATGTGCCTACACTGGGACTCCTAGCATCTTGGGCAGTTTATTTTTATGCACTCTATTTAGGTTTTGGTTTCAAAGATAGCCTGACTCCACCAAGTCAGCGGCCTTCCCTGAGAATCAAAATGCAGGCTTCTCTGGGGTGAGAATAGGCATGGCAGGCTTCTCCTGAGCTCAGCTAAGGGGAGGGGATTTGTGGCTCTAAAGACTCTTAGGATTTTCAGTTTCCTTTATGATTTTATCTCTTGTGTGCCCATGTTTCCTCTATACTACCAATTATTATTTTAAAGTTTTACTTGAAGTCCTGTTTATAAACATAGTATGATATAGTTTCAGTTTTACCCCATAGTGATTCAACCCTTGAATACAACGCCTGGTACTGGTCAGAGGTGACCTCCACAATCCCCATCCCCTGATTCCCCATCCGCCCCCACCTTCCCCTGGTATTTATTAGTTTATTCTCTGTGGTTAAGAGTGTGTTTTTTTGTTTGCTTCTCTCATCCCCCCCTCTGCCCCTTTACCAGTTTGTTTGGTTTCTTAAAATTCACATGTGAATGCAATTGTATGGTAGTTGGTATCTGTCATTCTCTGACTGAGTTCATTTAGCATAAGTCCTTTCCACTTCTCCCCCATCATTGTAAATGGCTTCATTTCATCCCTTCTGATGACCGAGTGATGTCGCAGTGTGTATATTTACCACATCGTCTCTGCCCATTCTTCTGTCGATGGACATCTGGACTCTATACACAGTTTCGCTGTTGTTGGTAACGCTGCTACCAACACTGGGCTGTGTGTTCCTCTTCGAATCTACTAAACTACTTTTGTATTCTAGGGGTAAATACCTGGGTTTGCAATTTTGGAATTGTAGGGTAGCTCTATTTTTAACTTCTTTTTTTAAAATTTTTTTTATGATAGTCACAGAGAGAGAGGCAGAGACACAGGCAGAGGGAGAAGCTGGCTCCATGCACCGGGATCCAACGTGGGATTCAATCCTGGGTCTCCCGGATCACGCCCTGGGCCAAAGGCAGGGGCCAAATCGCTGCGCCACCCAGGGATCCCCTATTTTTAACTTCTCGAGGACCCTCTAGACTGTTTTCCACAGTGGCTGCACCTTTATTTATGTATTCATGAGAGACACAGAGAAGCAGAGTTATAGGCAGAGGGAAAATGAGGCTCCATGCGGGAAGCCTGATGTGGGACTTGATTCCCCAGGACCCCGGGATCATGACCTGAGCCAAATCCGATGCTCCACCACTGAGGCACCCAGGTGCCTTGCCGATTCAATTTCTTTGTTACTCATGGGTCTGTTCATATTTTATATTTCTTCCTATTTCAGTTTTGCTCATTTGCACATTTCTAGGGATTTATCCATTTCTTCCAGGTCTCCCAGTTTGTTAGCGTATAATCTTTCATAGTATTCCCTTATCATTGTCTTATTTTTCTGGTGTTGATTGTCATCTCTCTTCTCTCATTTGTGGTTTTATTTATTTAGGTCTTTTCTCTTTTCTCGTTGATAAGGCTGGCTAGGGCTTGATCCATTTTATTAATTATTTTAAAGAACCAGCTCTTAGTTTTGTTACTCCATTCTACTGTTTTGTTGTTTCTGTATTGTTTATTTCTGCTCTCATCTATTTTTTCCCTTCTTCTTAGGCTTTAGGCTTTGTTTGCTATTCCTTTTTCAGCTCCTTCAGGTGTAGGGTTAGGATGTGTATTGGAGACTTTTGTTTCTTGAGGTAGGCCTGTATTGCTATGTACTTCCCTCTTAGGACTGCCTTTGGTACATCCCAGAGGTTTGGAGAAACATGTTTTCATTTTCATTTGTTTTAAATTTCCTCTTTAATTTCCTGGTTACTGCATTCATTCTCTAGTAGGATGATCATAAACTTAACATATTTTTGGTCTGTCCAATTTTTTTCTTACTGTCAACTTCCAGTTTCATAGCGCTGTGTTCCGAAAATGTACATGGTGTGTTATCAACCTTCTTGTACCTGTTGTACCTGTTGAAGGCTGATTTGTGGGCCCTGATATGATCTGTTCTGGAGAATGTCCTATGTGCACTTGAAAGGAATGTGTATTCTGCTTTCGGATCTAATGTTCTGACTATATCTGTTGAGTCCCTGTGGTCCAGTGTGTCAAGGCTATTGTTCCCTTGTTGATTTTCTGCTAGACGATCGGTCCATTGCCATAAGTGGGTGTTGAAATCCCGTCAGTGTATTATTATCAGTGAGTTCCTGTACATTTGTTGTTAATTGGTTTCTATATTTAGGTACTCCCATGTTGGCAGCATATTTAGTTGTTTGATCTTGATAGAGAGTCTTTTTAATTATGAAATAATGTTCTTCTTCATCTCTTCTTACAGTATTTGTTTTTTCTTTTTGAGATTTAAATATTTTATTTATTTTTTCATGAGAGATACACAGAGAAGCAGAGGCAGAAACATAGGCAGAGGGAGAGGCAGGCTCCCCTAAGGGAGGCCGATGTGGGACTCGATCCTGTGATCCCAGGTTCACACCTGTGAAGGCAGACGCTCAACCACTGAGCCACCAGGTGTCCCCTAGTGTTTGGATTCAAATCTCGTTTTTCTGATATAAGTATGTGTCCTCCAGCTTTCGTTTGATATCCATTAGCGTGGTAGATGATTTTCCCTCCCCTGACTATGAATCTGCTGGTGTGTATAGGTCTAAGGTGAGCATCTTGTAGGCAGCGTAAGGATGGATCTTGTTTTTTTAATGACAACTTTATTTATGAGAGACAGAGAGAGAGAGAGAGAGAGAGAGAAAATTAGGGAGAAAGAGAAGCAGACTCCCCACCAGGAGCCCAATATGGGACTCGATCCCAGACTCCAGGATCACAGCCTGAGTCAAAGGCAGATGCTCAACCCCTTGAGCCACCCAGGCATCCCGGATCCTGTGTTTTAAGCCACTCTGATACGCTATATCTTTTGAATGGAGCACTTAGTCTATCAGCATTCAGAGTGATTATTCAAAGATATGAACTTTGTGCCTTTGTGTTACAGGAGGAGTTGGAGTTTCTGGTGACGTTCTCTGGTCCTTTCTAGTCTTTGTTGCTTTTGTTCTCTTTTTTTCCCCCCACTAGAAGAGTCCCTCTGCAAATTCCTTACAGGACATGTTAAGTGGTAATGAACTCCTTTATATTTTGCCTATTTGGGAATTCATGATCTCTCCTCCTCTCCTGAATGACACCCATGCTGAAGCAAGAATTCATACAAATTGGACTCCAATAAAAAGAAATTTAGAAACATAAAATAAATTTTTGGTTTTATGATTGAGGAAAATGGCGTTTAGGAGGAAAACCCGAAACTGAAAGAGAGCAGGACAGATTTCACCATCCATAGCCTTCACAGGGACATGATGTCCTTTCCAAGGAGGGGCCTCCCCTCCGTAGGATGCTTCCTGCCCCTCTGTGCTCCTTGTTGGCACCCAGCAGGCACATCTCTGTGCCTCCAGCACCTCTGCAGTCGTGGTTTATTGCGTCTTTCATGTATCCTATTGGGGACCACAGCGTCGTGTATGTAACCATCCGGCTGCTGTTAGACAACATTGGGGGGATTCCGACTTTTGTTGGTTTTGTGTTGTGTGTGTCTCTATCACATGCAGCTATCATGTGCAGCCTCTAATCCTCTGGCTGGGTCACCCAAATGCCAAAATGGTTGGCACAACATCATTTCTGGTGCTGGTCCTGGGCGGCTAGCTAGGCTCTCTTGGCAGACCCGGGGCTCGCTCTTGTAGTGACTTTCTGCTGGAGGGTCAGCTGAGCTGGAAGGACGGGCTTGGCCATATTCCCATGTGTAGCAGTGGGTCGTGCCATGCGCTGGCTGCTTATCTTCTCCCCAGTGCCTCTCCAGCAGGGAGCCAGACCTCGGGGCCGCCCTGGTGGAAACTCCTGAGGATCCAGCTGCCCATTGGGGGGAGCCCTGGGACTGCCTGTGTTTGGGAGTCTGGGTAGGGACGGGGCTGGGGTTTCTCGGTCCCCTGTGCTGCCTGGCCTTCAGGCCGAGCCGCATGCTCACCCAGCCCCTATTCACTAAGGCAAAGAGGGTTCCCTCAACATGCTATTGTGAGAGATCTAGCACCACAAGGTGTGCAGGCTGAGTACACCTTGTGAGGGTGGCCCACGTGCATGAGTTGCAGTGTGGGACCCAGGAATTTTAACAAAAATCCCTTACTCTGGACAGGCAGAGCAGGACTGATTCCATTTTGTGCTCCAAATGGTCATAGGCCATCTCCCCTATGACTCCACATGACCTACTTATGGCTAAAGGCGCTGCCCCACCCGACTCAAGCCGCTGGGCACACCCTAATCCGAAATCCATTCATAACAATGCAACCCTGCTTTGTGCCCCACAAAGCTGTGCGCCAATTCTGACCAAAGTAATAGGCTAGTTCAAGTCGATACTATAGGATAAAATGTAATTCAATCGGCCACCTGCATGTGGACCGACATAACTACGCATCTTTCAGCATTCCCTTGGGCCACTGGCTCCTATAAAGCTGCTACACCTCTTAGTCTTGGGGTCCAAGTCCCTACTCCTCTGTGTCCAGTGCACTTGGACCCAAGCTCCAGCTTGTAGAGAAACCCTCGGGAGTTTGCATCAGTGTGGGCTCCTTGGTGGTTTCGAATTCGAATTGCGAATTCGCAATCTTGGGCACAACACAAGGGCCTGTTGTCCTGACATACCTTCCAGGGCCACGCTACCGCCCTGCAGGCCCTCTGTGTCCCAGGTACACAGGCACGGGGATGCGGGGAGGGGAGGCAGTGCCCCGGAACCCGGCCAGCCCCGGCCCCCTGGACAGGCGGAGCACAGACCTCCCAGGTCACTTCCACAGACCCTGGTGACCTGAGGCTCCCTGGCTGTCACTCTGTCCCAGCCCCTCCTGGCCTGCTGGGCACAGGCTGAGTCCCAGTAAAGTCTGTAGGGCCTGACCCTGGCGTCTGGGCACCCCTGGAAGGCATGTGGGTACGTCAGCTGTGTGTGCCAGGCAGCGCCACTGCAGGGGCTGTTTGGGGTGTGGATGTAGCCCCCTCCTCGTCTCTTGGGGTCTCTCCAAGCCCTCTGCTCAGAGTTCTGGGAGACACAGAAACGGGCTGGCTGTGCAATTCTGCACCACAACACTTTATTGACTTTCTGCAGCAAAGGGGCTCAGAGCCAAGGGTGCGCGCTTTTCCCTGGGGAGGGAGAACATTCTGTCCTTTAGGGGAGAGCAAGAATCACATGTGGGGCAGGGGCGGGTGCTGAAGTCCCCCACCTGGGAGCATGTTTGGACTCAGGGTGGGTTCGTGTCCTGAGGTTTCAGCATGAGAGATGGTTCTGATGGCAGCAGACCTGACCTGGACCTGCAGTTCATGGGCTCCTGCTTTGGGTCCCCGCAGGGCAGCTGGACCCCGGTCTCAGGCCCCCTGGGGCCTCAGAACCTGGTGGAGCCTTTCTCCTGCTGTGGGTGCGGGTGGGGCCCACTGGCCTACCCCCCCTCTGCCCAACCTGGGGTGTCCCGGGATCCCCAGGGCTGCCCTAGGTCAGCGACTTGGATCTGTGGGGCAAGCCCTGTCCCCAAGAGGCCACATCCAGCTGTGGGAGGGCTCTCTCAGCCTGGGGCCAGAATCCCGGGCTGGCTAGGGCCATGGGGGGCTGGATCCTGTTAGTCTTTCTGTTGGGCCTGGGGGAGGCTCAAATCAACCTAGCTCACACAGACCCTGGGGCCAGGCCAGCCCTTGTCCCTCTGGGTTAGGGGCTGGTGTCCTATGCAGGGTGTGCCGCCCTCCAGGAGGGACAGTGTGTGGAGGCAGGGCACAGTGGGTCCTCTGCACCACTCATCTGCACCCATCCTGTCGGGGACTCCCTGCCTTCCCTCCTTCCTGCAACCCCTGGGTACACTATGGGAAACCCGGTCTTCTGGTGGGAGCAGGGTATCCAGAGAACCCCGGTGAGGCTGAGTATGACCCACAGGGGGCAGCTGCACTGGGTCCTTGCTGGGGGCAGATGGTGTGGTGGTGGATGTTGTGGGGGCAGGGGCATGATGGTGGTGGAGTGTGGGGTATAGTGCAGGGGGGATGGTAGGGGTATTGTGTGGGTGGGAATTGTGTGGGGCTGTGTGGGTGTGAGGGGGATGGAATGGGTCGGAGCCATTTGGGATGATGATGAAGGGGGATGGTGTGGGGGTGGGGAATGAGAGGGATGACATGGGGGCCTGCTGACACAGGGCATCCACTTTCTCTCAGACGCACATGGATACGTCTACAGATAAAGGTGACCCCTGTCTGGAGTTTGCTGTGACACCTGCCCTGGGGCCCCGTGTAGTCAGTGCCGGGCGCTGGCTGGACCAGGGGCATTATCTGGTGGTCATCATACTATGTATGTTTACAAATTTCAAATTGTCTCAAATGCATAGAATTTAGATATATATAAAACACCGAGTGTGGGTGTCACCCTGACCTGTCCGACCCTCATGTCCTGCTCCAGCCACGGCCATGCCACCTGGCCCCCAGGTCCGGTTACTGCCCTCCACAGGCTGTCCCTCGCCCCTTTGGGGTTCAGCTCCCATGGAAACCCCTGAAGGCACCGACTTAGTGGCCTCCTCATCCCCGAAGCCCCGGGGGTTGGGGCACGGGGGTTATCCCCGTCACCCTACCATACAGTGGTGTGTTGCTGGCTGCTGTTGCTTCCCCCGGCCTCTAAGCCCCGTGTTCCCTACCCAGAAGCCCCTGGGCCTCCCCCAGGGCCCTGAAGCCTGACTCAACAGCCTCACCCCACTCTCTAGCAGTCCCGAAACATGATTTGGCTGCTGAACATCCTGTTGATGTCCAGATCTATCTGCGTGATGTCCCTGGAGGAGAGGAGGCCTCCTCCTTCATTTCCTGCGGGAAAACCAGGAAGGAGGAGCCAGTGTCAGGGACACAGATACCGGCCTGTCACCAGCTGCCATCCTGGGCAGGGAGCCCTGGGGTCACCATGGGAATGTGTCCTGCCAAAACCTCCTTTCTTCTCCTGGGAGGCAGGGGACAGCCAGAGTGCCCACCGTGGCCCTGGGACCTCTGTAAGGGGCTGTGGTGAGCTGCTGTGGGCGGGAGGTGACTGAGGGTCAGCCTGGGTTGGAGGGCACAGGGGATCAGCCCAGGTGGGGAGGGGACTTGCGGGTGTTGTGCCCAAGATTGCGAATCCGAGAAACAACTAAGGAGCCGACACCGATGCAAACGCACAAGGGTTGATTTACAAACTCGAGCTTGGGTCCAAGTATACCCCACACAGCGGAGCAGGGACTTGGACCCCGAAGTGGGTTTTAGCTGAGTTTTAAGGGCTGGTCTCAGGGACCTCCAGAAGGGCTGGAGCAATTCCTCAAGTTCTGTTTACATTTTGATATGAGGCCTTCAAGGGCATTGAGCTCTGCTCTCATTCTAATATGGGGCTTTCTGGGACCTTAAGCTGTAAGCTGTTTTTTTCTTTTTTCCTGTAACTGAAGTAATGTAAATTTTAGCTCTTATTCACAGGGGCCTGGGATGGCAGTACTTGTGCTAACAGTGAACTTAAGGGGGAACAGCCTCAATTTTCTCACCCTCCACACAGACAAGTGACTGAATTATAAAACTCCAAATTTTAGGGACTGCCCTGGTGGAGACCTGTGCTCTTCCTTCTGGGAGGGTGTCCTCACACTCCTGGCCTTTGCTGGCCTGTCCCAGGAACTGGACCCCGTGACTGCACAGGGGTTTGCAGCTTATGGCCACACAGGGCAGACAGCTGGCCCGAGTGCGCTGCTCTCAGCTGGGTTCCTCCTGTGCCTGGGAACAGTTGGCACCACTGTCCTTGGGACCCCTGGGATCCTGAGCCCGCCCTGTCGTTCCAGGGACTGCCCCCCAATTCTCCACCTGAACACCTTAATTCTGGTGTGTCCCCCACTTTAGGAGACTTCTGAAAGTTCAGATTTTGTGCACTGCTGCATATAATATTGTGCGTAGAACTGTCAGTTGGCTCTCTGCCCTTGTGGGATCCGGGGCTGTATCTCCCCAAGATCAACTGATTGACTTTTTTTTAGATTTTATTTTTCTGTAATCTCTACAGCCCACATGGGGATAGAACTTGCTACCCCAAGAACAAGAGTCCCATGTTCTTACGAACCACACAGAGCTGGTCAGGCTCTGATTGATTGATACATGTTAATTGAAGCAGGGGTCTTGCATGTGTCAGGGCAGAAACTGAGCCCACGCTTTGAGGTGTGGTGGAGTCATTTGGACCTGATCAATGTGAAAGAAACCATAGCTTCCCTGAGAGCCCAGGGAGCAGGGCCCACACATGTGAAAAGTTGATAATTTCCTTTACGGTAGTAGTTATTTTACTATTTAAAGTGCTATTCAATGGTAAATGTAAATCTAGGATTGGGATACAGTGAGAATGTTCTAGGATTCGGAGGTAACTAAAGCTTCCCGTCAAGGACTTAATGTTCCAGTTCGATGCAGAGATAGGCAAGGAAGCAAAGAGTTATGAAACATGGCAGTGGGGTGCCTGGCTGGCCTGGTTGGGGGATCTTGATCTCAGGGTTGTGAGTTTGAACTCCATGTTGGGTATAGAGAGGACATTAAATGAAAATATTTAACAAATAATAAATGGATGAACAAATAAATCATGACATCAAAGGTAAGTGTTTGCTTATGTCTCACCTGCGAACTATTCTTGATCGCCCCGCTTGCACTACTTGGCCCAGATGACATCCTCCAGAAAGGATAGTCCCGCCCGAGTGGAAGTGGGCGTCTTTCATTTTAAGACCTGTGGTTCCCCTCATTCTGCAGGGAGAGAAGAGCCGTGAAGCCACGAGTTCGGGGGATCAACATACACCTAGGCAATGACCATTTCTGAACTCGGTAGCCAAAGCTCGGCCTCCTTTTAGGATGCGATGTCATAAGGAAGCCTCTTTGGTCATTGTCTTGGATGCAGGGTGGAGGCTAAACTAGAATTAGGAAGAACAAAAGAGGAGGAAAACCAGAAGCTGAAAGAGAGGAGGACAGATCCAACCATAGCCTACACTGGGACCTGGTGTCCTTTCCTAAGAGGGGCACCCCTTCCTTAGGATGCTTTCTGCCTCTCTGTGCTCCTTTTTGAAACCCAGCAGGCACATCTCCATGCCTCCAGTACCTCTGCAGTCATGGTTTATAGCGACTTCTATGTATCCTATTGGGGACCACAGCGTAGTGTATGTAACCATCTGACTGCTATTTGACAACATTGGGGGGATTCCGACTTTTGTTGGTTTTGGGTGTGTGTGTCTATCACATGCAGATATCACGTGCAGCTATCTGATCTTCTGGCTGGGTCACCCAAATGCCAAAATGGTTGGCACAACATCATTTCTTGTGCTGGCGCTGGGCAGTTAGCTGGGTTCTCCTTGCCGACTCGGGGCTCGCTCCTGCAGTGATGCTGCTGCAGGGTCAGCTGAGCTGGAACATCGGACTTGGCCAATTCCCATGTCCGGCAGGGGATCCCGCTGAGCGCTGGCTGCTTCTCTTCTCCCTTATGCCTCTCCAGCAGGGAGCCGGACCTCAGCGCCACCCTGTGGGGAGATCCTGAGGACCTGGCTGCCCATGGCGGAAAGCCCTGTTGCTGCCTGTGTGTGGGAGTCGAGTTGGGGTTAGGGCTGGGATTCTCGCACCCCTGTGCTGCCTGGGCTTCTGGCAAGCCCCATGCTCACCTAGCCCCTACTCACTAGGGCGAGGAAGGTGCTCTCCACACTCTGGTGTAAGAGATCCAGCACCACAAGGTGTGCAGTCTGAGTCCACCAGGTGAGGGTGGCCCAGGTACGTGAGCTGCAAGTGTGGGACCCAGGAAAGTTAACAAAAATCCCCTACCCCTGGACAAGCAGGATAGGACTGATTCTATTTTGTGCTACACCCGCCACCTCCCTTATGACCCCCACATGACCTGCTTATTGCTTAAGGCACTGCCCCACCCTAGTCAGGCCACTGGGCACACCCTAATTGGAAATCGGCTCATAACAATGTAACGCTGCTTTGTGCCCCCCAAAACTGTGCGATTCTGACCAAAGTAATAGGCTAGCTCAAGTGGATACTATAGGGTAAGGTGTAATTCAGTCAGCCACCAGCGTGTAGACTGGCATGATTGTGGAACTTTCTGCATATCCCATGGGCCACTAGCCCCTATAAAGCTACTATGCCTCTTAGTCTCGGGATCTACGTCCCTGCTCCGCTGTGTCAGGTGCAATTAGACCCAAGCTCCAGCTTGTAAAGAAACCCTCGGGAGTTTCCATCGGTGTGGGCTCCTTAGTGGTTTCCCTGATTTGCAATCTTGGGCACAACACCAGCGCCTGGTGTCCTGACATCCTTTCCAGGGCCACGCTGACCGCCCCACAGGCCCTCTGTGCCCCAGGAACACAGGCACAGGGATGCGGGGAGGGGAGGAAGTGCCCCGGAACTTGGCCACCCGCAGCCCTCTGGACAGAGGGAGCACAGACCTCCCACATCGCTGTTCACAGACCCTGGTGACCTGAAGCTCCCTGGCTGTCACTCTGTCCCAGCTCCTCCTGGCCCGGGGGGCAGAGCCTGAGTCCTAGTAAAGTCTGTGGGTCCTGACCCTGCCATCTGGCCGCCCATGTAAGGCACATGGGGACATCAGCTGTGTTTACCTGGCGGCGCCCCTGCAGGATCTGTTTGGGGTCTGGATGGTGCCCCCTCCTCCTCTCTGGGTGTCTCTCCACACCCCACGCACAGAGTTCTGGGAGACACAGAAATGGCCTGGCTGTGCATTTTCCCACCACAACACTTTATTGATTTCTACAGCAAACAGGCTCAGAGCCTACTGCGCGCCTTCCCTTGGGGAGGGAGACATTTCTGTCCTTTAGGGGAAGGCAAGAATCCCACGGTGTGGGGGGGCGGGTGCTAGAGTCCACATCGTGGGAGCATGTGTGGACTCTAGGTGGGGGCATTTGTCCTGAGATTTCAGCCTGAGTGAGTGACTGTTCTGAGGACAGCAGAGATGACCTGGACCTGCAGCTCATGGGCTCTTGCACTGGGCCCCCGCAAGGCAGCTGGACCCCGGCCTTGGGCCCCTGGGCCCCAATAGCTGGAGGAGCCTGCCTCCTGGAGTGGGGTCGAGTGGGGCCAACTGGCCTATCTATCCTGTCCCCACTCTGGGGTGTCCGGGGAACCCACGGCCTGCCCTAGGTCAGCGACCTGGATCTCTGGGGCACGCCCAGGGCCCAGGAGGCCACATCCAGCTGTGAGAGGGCTGGCTCACCCTGGGGCCAGAATCCAGGGCTAGCCAGGACCATGGGGGCCTGGATCTCATTAGTCTTTGTGTTGGGCCTAGGGGGGGCTCAAATCAACTCAGCCCCCACAGAGCGTGGAGCCAGGTCAGCCCAGGTCCCTCTGAGTTAGGGGCTGGTGTCCTGTGCAGGTGTGCCCGCCCTCCAGGAGGGACAGTGGGCGGAGGCAGGGCCCAATGTGTCCTCTGCTCCACTCACCTGCACCCACCATTTCGGGGATCCCTGCCTTCCCTCTTCCCTGCAACCCCTGGGTTCTCTATGGAACAATCCAGCTTCTGATGGGAGCAGGGTATGCAGAGAACCCTGGGGAGGCTGAGCATTGTCCCACCGGGCAGCTCCACTGGGTCCTTCTGGGGGCCAATGGTGTGGGGGTGGATGGTGTGGGGCAGGGATATGACTGTGATGGTATATTAGTGCGGTACAAGTATTAGCTAATGAATCAATATTAAAATAGTCGCATTAACCAAAGACCATACTTTATTCAGATTTCCTTAGTTTTTGCTAAGTTACCATCCCTCATATCCCATTCCATTTGTACTCATGTTTTCTTAGGCTCCTCTGGATTGTGACAGTCTTTCAGGCTTTCTTTGTTGTCATTGAACTGGAACACTTTGAGAAGTAGAGTATTTTGTAAAATATACCTCAGTTGGGACATGTCTGTTGTTTAACTCATGATTGAACTGTTTTTGTGGATTATATACAGAAAGATAATACCATTTTTATTATATAAAGGATAGGTATTATCAACATGATTTATCAGTCTTGGTATTGATCTGATCATCTTGCTGAGGTAGTGTTTGTCAGCTTTCTCCATAGTAAAGTGATTCTTTTTATTATTATTATTTATTATCATTTTTATATTAAGATTTTCATATTATATTTTGTAGAAGGAAGTTACTATGTGTATTCGACACATAAGAGTGGGAGGCTATGCTAATCAACTTGAGGGTGGAATGTCTGCACAACTTCTTTGAAATTATTCTACATGGGAGATTTCTTTTCCTTCTGGGTTTGTTTGTTTCTTTTTCAGGATGTTATTTATTTATTTGAGAGGGAGAGGAGAGAAAAACCATGAGCGTGAAGGGCAGATGGAGAAGGACAAGCAGGTTCCCTGCTGAACAGGGAGCCTGCCTTGGGACCTGGATCATGATCTGAGCCTAAGGCAGAAGGTTAACTGACTGAGTCAACCAGATGCCACTTTTTCTTTCTTTCAAACTTTTTTTTAATAATAAATTTACTTTTAATTGGTGTTCAATTTGCCCACATACAGAATAACACCCAGTGCTCAACCCGTCAAGTGCCCCCCTCAGTACACGTCACCCATTCACCCCCACCCCCACCCTCCTCCCCTTCCATCACCCCTAGTTTATTTCCTAGAGTTAGGAGTCTTTATGTTCTGTCTCTCTTTCTGATATTTCCCACACATTTCTTCTCCGTTCCCTTATATTCCCTTTCACTCTTATTTATATTCCCCAAGTGAATGAGAACATACAATGTTTGTCCTTCTCCGATTGACTTACTTCACTCAGCATGATACCATCCAGTTCCATCCATGTTGAATCAAATGGTGGGTATTTGTCGTTTCTAATGGCTGATCAAGGCCCACCTTTTCTCTCTCTTCATCATCTGAGTCTCCTATGATATGAATGTTATTGTTTTTATAAGTGGCTGAGTTCCCTATGTCTGCCTTTGTGGTCCATAACCTTTCTTGTTTTGAAGGCATCCACTTGGGACTGCATCTCAGTTATATCATTTTTAACATTGGCCTGACTAGATTTTAGTTCTTTTATTTCTACAGTAAAGGTTTCTCTAGTTGTCTTCTGTGCTTTTTTTCCAGCCCAGATGCTATCTTTATATTCATTGTTTTAAACTGTAGTTAGACATCATATATGTGTATTGATGAACTTCCTGGCTGTGAGTACTACTTCATGTTATTTTATGGAGTTGAATTTCTCCATCTCACTTTTTTTTTTCAGAAAAGAAAGAAGGAAGAAAAAGGAAAACCAGAAAAACAATAACAACTACCCTCCCCCCAAAAAAAAGACCAGATTATTTTGGTCTGCTTCTTAAAGATTCTAAATCCCAAAATAAGAAACACAATTAAAGTACCATGATAGTAAAAGTAAGAAATATATAAGGTACATAAATAAAAATTAAATTAAGCAATTAATAAAATAGAATCAAAGAAAATAAATGAAAATAAAGCACAAAGTACAAAGGAAGCTACACCCTACTTTCCAGGCAGGGCTGAGGCTCTGCTGCCTCTGTAGTCTGACAACTTGGTGGCATTGAGTGGTCTGTGCAGGGTCTCGGGAAGGGCCTTGGCGCTGATTCTCAGGTGCACATCTGCCTGGGAGATGCACCTGCGGGTCAGAGGCTGGGTGGGTGTCATCGCCTCTGGCCTCCAGTGGGCGGCGCTGTGCTGCTCCCTTAGACTCCGCGCTGATGGGCGGGATGCGGGTGGGGACGCTGGGTCCTCTGGCTCTGGGGTTGAGCATCCCTGCCCCATCTGCAGGGGCCTCAACAGAAGAGCCGCCAACCCCCCGGGTCTCTGCTGCTTCTCTCAGAACCCTGTTTTTACTCTGCGTGCGTCTGAGCTTCTTTTGGTTTTGATATTTTATCTCAGACTGTTTTGCCCAAGATTGGGAATCCGAGATACCACCGAGAAGCTGACACAGATGCAAACACACGAGGGTTTATTTACAAGCTCGAGCTTGTGTCTAAGTGCACCCGACATAGCGGAGCAGGGACTTGGACCCCGAGATGGGTTTTAGCTTAGTTTTAAGTGCTGGTCTCTGGACCTCCAGGAGGGCTGGAGCAATTCCTCAAGTTCTGTTTACATTTTGATATGGGGCCTTCTAGGGCATTGAGTTCTGTTCTCATTTTAATAGGGGCTTCCTGCCCTTTGCCTGGACTCAGTTTTTATTCTATTGTGGGGCTTTCTAGGGCATTAAGCTGTAAACAGCAAAGGTTCCACAACTGGAAGGGGAACTCACACTGTCCCTATATGCTGAAGATGTGGTACGAGAAACAGGAAACTCGAGAGCCTCCAACAAGCCTCTTAGAACTAACGAGTGAGTTCAGTAAAGTCAGGGGACACAAACTGACTCTACAGAGCAGAGTAGCCTTGCTGTGTCCTGGCAATGAGAACTCAGGAAGGAAACGAAGGAGGTGACTCCCTTCTCAGGAGCATCACAGAGAATAAATAATGAGACAGAACCAAAGGAGCACAAGACTTGTGCACTGAGCCATACCAGGCTCTGGGAGGCCTTCCTGGGCTCGTGGGGTGGGAGGCTTATCTTGGAAAATGTCCGCAGTTCCTGAAGCCACCCTCAGTTTCAATGTCATTCGTATCAAAATCATGGTGGCAGATCTTAGAAATAGGAAAAAAAAAAAAAAACCTTAACATCCATCTGCCCCCACAAATGACCCCAGAGAGGAAATCAGTATTGGAAAAGCAGAACAGAGTTGGACATAGCACTTTCCTATTTCAAACGATGTCACAGAGACACAGGATATACCAGTGTTGTTCTCGGGCCCCTGGCTGGCTCTGTCAGTTAAGCATTCGACACCTGACCTCACCTCCTGTCCTGACCTTGGGGTCCTGAGTTCTAGCCCTGGGCTGGGCCATGGATGAGGCGTGGAGTCTACTTAAACAAACCAGACTCAGAGTGGTGTTCTTGACATAAGCTGAAGGAGCAGAACAGAGAGTCCAGAAAGAATTGTGCTCTGATACAACTGATTTTTTAACTTAATTTAAACCCAATTAATTAACGTATAGTGTATTATACTTTCAGAGGAAGAATTCAGGGATTCACCAGTTGGAGATAACAGCGGTGCACATGACATCACATGCCCTCCTTCATGCTGGTTCCCTGTGATCCCCTCACCTGTCCCCTACCCTCCAGCGACCCTCATTTTTTTCCTATAATTAACAGTCTGTATTTCCTGCATCTGTTTTCATCTTATTTGTTTTTCCTCCCCTTCACAAATGTTCATCTGCTTTGCTTTTTTAATTCCACCTATGAATGACACCCCACGGTCATTCACTTTCCCGACTGACTTATTTCACTTAACATGATTTCTCTAGTTCTATCCACTTCATTGCAAATGGCAAGATTTCCTTCTCTTTGATAGCTGAGAACCATTCCTCTCTCTATGACCATCATCTATCTCCCATCCTCTTTATACATCATCTGCCTGAGGGCACCGAGACTCCTCACACAGTGTGACTACTGTGGACACGGCTGTTGTGGACATTGGGGTACAGGTGTCCTGAGTCTCACTGCATCTGTATCTTCGAAGTCAACTCCTGTCCCTGCACCTGCTGGTTGCAGGGCGGCTCTATTTGTACCTTCCTGAGGAGCCTCCACACTGTTTTCAGGGTGGCTGCACCAGCCCGCGTTCCCACCCACAGTGGAAGAGGGTTGAGTGAGTTTTGCAGAACTTGCTCAAAGTCTGGTCCACATTTCATTTTGCGGTCTGTGGGCTCCAACTCCTTGTCCTTAAGTATGTCTGGGGAAGCCGGGTGTTGGGCTCCATTTCAGTGAGATATTTCCGATGCTAACAGGCCACAGCTGGAGCCTGGAAGGAGGCAGGTGCCGCCCCGTGCACCAGCAAGCCACCTCCTACACAGCTTCCTGCAGTGCCTAGCATCCCAAAGGGGGTGCCCGAGACCAGGCCCCACCCAGGGGACCTGCATGTGCAGTACGCCTCCTCTGCCAGCATTAACAGGAGCCAGCCTGTGCTGGGGAGGCCTGAGGAGGACATGGGGACGCATCAAGCCTGATGAGCCGCAGCCTCCTCAGGTCGCTCAGGGAGTCTAAAGGGGGACATTGGGCTGCGTTCACGCTAACAGGAGCCCGGGTCTCCTCAGGACCCGCAGTGAGGCTTCTGGAAGATGTGGGCCCACATACACCCTGATAGGAGACCCTGGGCTGCCTCAGGACTCGCGGGGAGGCTTCAAGATATTGTGGAACCGCATCCATGCTGACAGGAGACCGTGGGCCACCTCAGGACCTGCGGGGAGGCTTCAGGAAGATGTGGCACCACGTCCACGCTGACAGGAGCACTTGGCTGCCTCAGGAACCACATGGAGGCTTCAGGAAATTGTGGGCCCGCATCCAGGCTGACAGGAGCCCCTGGGCCACCTCAGGACCCGCGGGGAGGCTTCAGGAAGATGTGGCACCGCGTCCACTCTGGCAGGAACTACCAGGCCCCTCAGGATATAAATTGAGGCTTCTGGAAGCTGGGGGCCGCATTCAGGATGACAGGAGCCGTGGCCTCCTAGATCCATTGGTGACAATTCGGGAGTATGTGTGGTAACGTCCACACAACAGGACGCTGACTTCCTCAGGACCCCTGGTGTAGTCTTCGGGAAATATGGGGATGCGTCCATGCGGACAGAAGAGCCCAGCCTTGTCAGGGCCTCTGGTGAGGCCTAAGAAAGATGTGGGTGCTGCATCCACACTGACAGGAATCTCTGGCCTCCTCAGGACGCACTGTGAAGTTTTGGGAATAGTTGGGGCCACGTCCATGCTGACAGGAGCCCCCAGCCTCCTCAGGGCTTATGGTGAGGCTTGAGGAAAATGCGGGTCCACCTCAACACTGACAAGACCCCCGTTGTCCTCAGGACCTGCACTTTGGCTTTGGGATATATGAGGCTGGGCCTTTGCTGACCGGAGACCACAGCCTCCTCAGGACCCACGGTGAGTGTTCTGGGTGGCGTGGGGCCATGTCCAGGCTGACAGAAGCCCCCGGCCTCCTGAGGATCTGCTGTGAGGCTTCCAGAGGATGTGAAGCATAGTCCACAGTGACAGGAGACCCAGCGTCTTCAGGACCCACTGACTATGGCTCAGGAACACGTGGGGCCACGTGCACACTCACAGGAGCCCTGCTTCCTCAGGACCCCCTGGAAGACTCTGGAGGTGCCATTGTGGGCCACGTCCATATCAGAAGGGACTCCTCAGAATCACAGAGTAAGTGAATGGGTAGAATGAATGGTTGGGTCAGGGGAGGGGAGGCAATTGGTGGTTAGCCTTATGTTAGATGTTAGGTGTTAGTGATTATGCTTATGGTTATGGATTAGAGGTTAGGGTGAGGGATAAGAGTAAGGGTCAGTGGTTAGGAGTTAGGATGTGGGTTAGGGCTAGGGACAGGATTTGGTGTTAGGGTTAGGGTTTAGGCTTTAGGGATTAGGGCAGGAGGTTCGGAGTTGGGGTTAGTGTTATGGTTAGAGTTAGGGTTGAGCTTAGGTTTGCAGTTAGGGTTAGGGGTTAGGGTGTGAGTTATGGTTAGGGGTTAGAGTTAGGGGTTTGAGTTAGGGTTAGAGTTAAAGCTAGGGCTAGGTTTAGGGTTAGGGCGAGGGTTAGGATTAGGATAGGGGTTAGGGCTAGGGTTAGGGTTAAGGTTTGGTTAGGGGTTAGGGTTAGGGTCAGGTCAGGGTCAGGGTCAGGGTACGGTTTTGGAAAAGGGTCAGATATAGGGTTAGGGAGTGTATTAGGGGTTGGTTTTAGGGTACGGGTTAAGGTACAGTTTGGGGTATGAGCTAGGATTAGTATTAGAGGGTTAGTGTTATGGTACAGGTTAAGATTAGGAATAGGATTTGAATACCTTATTTTAAGGTTACGTACGGTTAGAGGTTAGGGTTCGGGTTAGATTTAACGTAGGGTTAAGGGTTAAGGAAACCTAACTTTAGGTGAACCGACGTTTAGGAGTTAGGGTGAGGGTTGGCAGGAAGGTTCAGTGAATGTGTTTCGGTCTTGGGGTTTGTGTTTGGTTTTCGACTAGTGATAGGTCTTGTTTAACAGTTAGGTTAACATTAGGATTAAGTGTAGGGTTAGGGTTATGTCTGTGTATGGTTAGTTTGGGTCTTGGCATGTGCTTGCACTGGGACTCCTAGTATCTTGGGCAGTTTAGTTTTATGCACTCTAGGTTTTGGGTTCAAAGATAGCCTGACTCCACCAAGTCAGTGGCCTCCCCAGAGAATCAAAATCCAGGCTTTTACTTGGGTGAGAATAGGCATGACAGTCTTCTCCCGAGCTGAGGTAAGGAGGGGTTTGTGGCTATAATACTCTTTATTTGGATTTTCAGTTGCCTTTCTGATTTTATCTCTAGTGTGTACATGTTTCATCAATACTACCAATTATAATTTTAAAGTTTTACTTGAAGTCCTCTTTGTAAACCCAGTATGATATAGTTTCAGGTTTACCACAAGGTGATTCAACCCTTGGATACAACGCCTGGTACGGGTCACAGGTGCCCTCCACTATCCCCATCCCCTGATTCCCCATCCGCCCCACCTTCCTCTGGTATTTATTAGTTTATTCTCTGTGGTTAAGAATGCGTTTTTTTGTTTGCTTCTCTCATCCCCCCTCTGCCCCTTTGCCAGTTTTTTTGGTTTCCTAATATTCACATGTGAATGCAATTCTATGTTATTTGGTATCTGTCTTTCTATGACTGACTGAGTTCATTTAGCATAAGTCCTTTCCCCTTCTCCCACGTCATTGTAAATGGCTTCATTTCATCCCTTCTGAAGACTGAGTGATGTTGCAGTGTGTATATTTACCACATCTTTCTGCCCATTCATCTGCCAATGGACATCTGTGCTGTATCCACAGTTTGGCTGTTGTTGATAATGCTGCTACAAACACTGGGCTACGTGTCCCTCTTGGAATCTACTAAATGACTTTTGTATCCTTGGGGTAAATACCTAGGTCTGCAATTTTGGAATCATAGTGTAGCTCTATTTTTAACTTCTCTTTTATTTTTTTTATGATAGTCATGGAGAGAGAGGCAGAGACATAAGCAGAGGGAGAAGCATGATCCATGCACTGTGAGTCTGACGTGGGATTCGATCCCGGGTCTCCAGGATCGTGACATGGGCCAAAGGCAGGTGCCAAACCAGTGCACCACCCAGGGATCCCCTATTTTTAACTTCTCGAGGACCCTCCACAGTGTTTTCCACAGTGGCTGCAACTTTTCGCATGCCCGCCAGGAGTGTAAGGGAGCTACCCTTTCTCCAAAGCCTCAAAAACACCTGCTGTTTCTTCTCTTGTTAATTTTAGCCATTCCGATGGCTGTCAGGTGACATCTTATTGTGGTTTTCATTTCCATTTCCCTGATGATGGGTGACGCTGAGTGTCTTTCGGTATCTGGTGGCCATCTGGATGTCTTGTCAGAGACAAAGTCCATTAATGTCTTCTGCCCATCTACAGTTGGATAATTTGTGTTTAGGATGCTGAGATTTATATTTGCTTTGCGTATTTTGCATACTAACTCTTTATTGGATGTGTTGTTTACAAATATCTCGTTTCATTTTGTATGTTGCCTTTTAGCGTTGGTTGTGTCTTTCAATTTGCAGAAGCTTTTGAATTTGATGAAGTCCCAATAGTATTTTTGCTTTTGTTTCCCTCAACTCAGAGACATATCTAGAAAGAAGATCCAATGGCCGACGTCAAAGATATTCCTGCCTATCTTTTCTTCTTTGTATGGTTTCAGGTCTCACATTTAGGTCTTTCATCCATTTTGAATTTATTTTTTATATATATGGTGTAAGAAATTGGTCCAGTTTCATTCTTCTGCATGTGGCTACCTGGTTTTCCCAACACCATTTGTTCTTATCCTGGGGTCAGGTTAGGGTTCGTTGAAGAGACTGTCTTTGTGCCATTGGATATTCCTTCCTGCCTTGTTGTCGATTAATGGATCATAGAGTTACAGGTTTGTATCTTGTTTCGGCTTTCTATTCTGTTCTATTGATCTAAGTGTCTCCTGTTGGGAGATTCTTGAGTGCTGATTCAATATCTTTGCTGGTTATCTGTCTGTTCAAGTTTCTTATTTCTTCATTTCTCCTTTTTGCTATGTTACATATTTCCAGGAATTGATCTATTTCTTCTAGGTTCTAGGTTGCTGGCATATACTTTTTCATCATATTCTCTTATTATCGTTTGTATTTCTGTAGTGTTGGTTGTTATTTCTCTTTTCTCATCTGTGATTTTATTTGGGTCCTTTCTCATCTTTTTATGTTTTTTCTTTTTCAAAGATTTTATTTATGGATTCATGCGAGATGCAGAGAGGCAGAGGTATAGGCAGAGGAAAAATGAGGCTCCATGTGGGGAGGCTGATGTGGGACTTGATCCACCAGGATCCTGGGATCATGACCTGAGCCAAAAAAGATGCTCAACCACTGAGGCACACAGGTGCCTTGCTGATTCAATTCCTTTGCTAGTTATGGGTCTCTTCACATTTTCTATTTTTTCCTATTTCAGTTTTCCTCATTTGCACATTTCTAGGGATTTGTCCATTTCTTCCAGGTCTCCCAGTTTGTTAGCATATAATCTTTCATAGTATTCCCTTATAATTGTCTTATTTTTCTGGTGTTCATTGTGATCACTCTTCTCTCTTTTGTGATTTTATTCATTTAGTTCTCTTCTCTTTTCTCGTTCCTAAGGCTGGATAAGGTTTGATCCATTTTATTAATTATTTTGAAGAAGTAGCTCTTAGTTTCGTTATTCCATTCTAATGTTTTTTATTTCTGTATTGTTTATTTCTGCTCTCATCTTTATTTTTTCCCTTCTTCTGTAGGCTTTAGGATTTGTTTGCTATTCCTTTTCCAGCTCTTTTAGGTGTAGGGTTAAGCTGTGTATTGGATACTTCTTGTTTCTTGAGGTAGGCCTGTATTGCTATGTACTTTCCTCTTTGGACTGCCTTTTCTACATCCCAGAGTTTTGGAGAAACATGTTTTCATTTTCATTTGTTTTAAATTTCCTCGTTAATTTCCTGGTTGCTCCATTCATTCTCCATTTGGATGTTCATAATCTCCACGTATTTTTGGTATGTCCAAATTTTTTCTTACTGTTGACTTCGAGTTTCATAGCGTCATGATCCGAAAAGGTACAGGGTGATATCAACCTTCTTGTACCTGTTGTACCTGTTGAGGGCTGATTTGTGGCCATGATATGATCTGTTCTGGAGAATGTCCCATGTGCACTTGAAAGGATTTTGTATTCTGCTTTAGGAAGAAATGTTCAGACTATATCTGTTGAGTCCCTGTGGCCCAGTGTGTCTAGGCTATTGTTCCCCTGTTGATTTTCTGCATAGAAGATCAGTCCATTGCCATTACTGGGTAGGTGTTAAAATCCCCTGTCATTGTATCATTATCAGTGAGTTCCTGTACGTTTATTGGTAATTGGTTTCCATATTTAGGTACTCCCATGTTGGCAGCATAAATATTTAGTTGTTTGATCCTGATAGAGATTCTTTTTAATTATGAAATAATGCCCTCCTTCATCTCTTCTTACAGTATTTGTTTTTTCTTTTTGAGATTTAAATATTTTATTTATTTATTTATGAGAGATACACAGAGGAGAAGAGGCAGAAACAAAGCAGAGGGAGAGACAGGCTCCCCAAAGGGATGCCAATGTGGGACTCGGTCCTAGGATCCCAGGAACACACCCTGAGCCGAAGGCAGATGCTCAACCACTGAGCCACCAGGTGTCCCCCAGGGTTTGGTTTCAAATCTAGTTTGTCTAATATAAGTATTGGACCTCCAGCTTTCTTTTCATAACCATTAGCGTGATAGATGATTTTCCATCCCCTGACTTTCAAACTGCTGTTGTCTATAGGTCTAAGGTGAGCCTCTAGTAGGCAGCATACTGATGGATCTTGATTTTTTAATAACAATTTTATTTTTGAGAGCATGAGAGAGAGAGAGGAGAGAGAGAGAGAGGCAGAAAATTCGGCAGAGAGAGAAGCATGCTCTCCACCAGGAGCACAATATGGGACTCGATCCCAGACTCCAGGATCACACCCTGAGTCAAAGGCAGAGGCTCAACCCCTGAGCCACCCAGGCATCCCGGATCCTGTTTTTTAAGCCACTCTGACACCCTATATCTTTTGATTGGAGCATTTAGTATCAGCATTCAGAGTGCTTATTCAAAGATATGAACTTGTGCCTTGTTGTTAGTGGTAGAGTTGGTGTTTCTGGTGACGTTCTCTGGTCCTTTCTAGTCTTTGTTGCTTTTGGTATCTTTTTTTCCCCCACTAGAAGAGTCCCTCTTAAAATTCCTTACTGGACTGGTTTAGCGGTCATGAACTCCTTTATACTTTGCCTGTCAGGGAAAATCTTTCTCTCTCCTTCTCTCCTGAATGACACACTTCCTGAAGAAATAATTCATACAAATTGGATCCAATAAAAAGAAAGTTAAAAACATAAAATAAATTTTTGCTCGTATGACTGAGGAAAATGGCATTTAGGAGGAAAACCAGAAACTGAAAGAGAGGAGGACAGATTTCACCGTCCTTAGCCATCACTGGGACCTGGTGTCCTTTCCTAAGGGGCCCCCCCTCTGTAGGATGCTTCCTGCCCCTCTGCGCTCCTTTTTGGAACCCAGCAGGCACATCTCCGTGCCTCCAGCACCTCTGCAGTCGTGGTTTATAGCGTCTTCCATGTATCCTATTGGGGACCACAGTGTCATGTATGTAACCATCCAGCTGCTGTTTGACAGCATTGGGGTGATTCTGACTTTTGTTCGTTGTGGGGTGTGTGTGTGTCTATCACATGAATCTATCACGTGTAGCTATCAGATCCTCTGGCTGGGTAACCCAAACACCGAAATGGTTGGTACAACATCATTTCTGGTGCTGGCGCTGGGTGGCTAGCTGGGCTCTCCTGGCTGACCCGAGGCTCGCTCCTGCAGTGAATTTCAGCTGGAGGTTCAGCTGAGGTCGAAGGACTGGCTCGGCCAAATTACCATGTCCGACAGTGTGTCTCGCCGAGCGCCGGCTGCTTCTATTCTCGCCGATGCTTCTCCAGAAGGGAGTCAGACCTCAGGGCAACCCTGGGGGGAGCTCCTGAGGAGTCGGGTACCCATGGAGGGGAGCCCTGGGGCTGCCTGTGTGTGGAGGTCGGGGTGGGAACGGGGCTGGTTTTCTTTGGTCCCCTGTGCTGCCTGGCTTTCAGGCCGAGCCCCATGTTCACCCAGCCCCTACTCACTAGGGCAAGGAGGGTGCCCTCCACACGCTGGTGTGAGAGATCCAGCACCACAAGGTGTGCACACTGAGTCCACCTGGTGAGCATTGCCCAGGTGGGTGAGCTGCAAGTTGGGACACAGGAAATTTAATAAAACTCCCCTACCCCTGGACAAGCAGCGCAGGACTGATTCCATTTTGTTCTACACCCGCCAACTCCCCTATGACCCCCACATGACCTGCTTATGGCTTAAGGCGCTGCCCCACCCGAGTCAAACCACTGGGCAAACCCTAATTGGAAATCGGCTCATAACAATGTAACCCTGCTTTGTGCCCCCCAAAACTGTGAGCCAATTCTGACCAAAGTAATAGGCCAGCTCAAGTGGATACTATAGGGTAAGGTGTGATTCAATCAGCCTCTTGTGTGTGGACCAACATGACTGTGCAAATTTCTGCATATCCCACGGTCCACTGCCCCTATAAAGCTGCTATGCCTCTTAGTCTCGGGGTCCAAGTCCCTGCTCCGCTGTGTCAGGTGCACTTGGACCCAAGCTACAGCTTGTAGAGAAACCCTCAGGAGTTTGCATCAGTGTCAGCTCATCGGTAGTTTCTCAGATTCGCAGTCTTGGGCACAACACAAGGGCCTGCTGTCCTGACATCCCTTCCAGGGCCACTCTGAGAGCCCCACAGGCCTTCAGTGCCCCAGGCACACTGGCACGGGGATGCAGGGAGGGGAGTACATGCCCCAGAACCGGGCCAGCCTCGGCCCCCTGGACAGAGGGAGCACAGACCCTCCAGGCCGCTTTTCACAGACCCTGGTGACCTGAGGCTCCCTGGCTGTCACTATGTCCCAGGCCCTCCTGGCCCATGGGGCACAGGCTGAGTCTCAGTATAGTCTGTGGGGTCCTGACCCTGGCATCTGGCCGCCCCTGGAAGGCACGTGGGGACGTCAGATGTGCCTTGCAGTGCCCATGCAGGGCTGTTGGGGCCTGGGTGGTGCCCCCCCTCCTCTCTGGGGGTCTCTCCATGCCCCATACATAGAGTTCTGTGAGACACAGAAACAGGCTGGCTGTGCATTTTCACACCACAATACTTTATTGACATTCTACAGCAAATGGGCTCAGAGCCGAGGGTGCATGCCTTCCCCTGGGAAGGGAGACCATTTTGTCCTTTAGGGGAGGACAAGAATCACATGGGTGGGCAGGCAAGTGCTGGAGTCCCCCACCAGGGAGCATGTGTGGACTCCGGGTGGGGACGTGTGTCCTGAGGTTTCAGCATGAGAGATGGTTGTGAGGACAGCAGAGCTGACCTTGACCTGCAGCTCATGGGTTCCTACACTGGGTCCCCGCAGGGCAGGTGGACCCCGGTCGTGGGGCCCTTGTGGCCCCAGCACCTGGAGGAGCCTGCCTCCTGGTGTGGGTGTGGGTAGGGTCCACCGGCCTTCCTCTGCTCTCCCCAACCTTGGGTGTCCCGGGATCCCCAGGACTGCCCTAGGTCAGCGACCTTGATCTGCGTGGCACGCCCAGGGCCCAGGAGGCCACATCCAGCTGTGAGAAGACTCGCTCAGTGTAGGGTCAGAATCCAGGGCTAGAGAGGGCCATGGGGGGCTGGATCCCATTAGTCTTTTTTTGGGCCTGGGGCGGGGTCTGAAATCACCCCCACCTTCACAGAGCCTGGAGCCAGGCCAGCCCAGATCCCCCTGGGTTATGGGCTGGTGTCCTGTGAAGGGTGTACCGCCCTCCAGGAGGGACAGTGCATCCTCTGCACCACTCACCTGCACACACCCTCTCGGGGGCCCCTTGTCTTCACTCCTCCCTGCAACCCCTGGGTACTCTATGGGACCCCTGGGCTTCTGATGGGAGCAGGGTATCGAGAGATCCCTGGGGAGGCTGAGCATGTACCACAGGGGTACCTGCACCAGGTCCTTGATGGGGGCTGATGGTGTGGGGATGGATGGTGTGGGGGCATGGTGTTGGGGTATAGTGTGGGTGGGGATTGTGTGGGGCTGTGTGGGTTTGAGGGGGATGGTATAGGTGGGATGCCATGGGGAATGATGATGTAGGGGGATGGAGTGGGAGTGGGGAATGAGGGGGATGTCACGGGGGGCCTGCGGACACAGGGCATCCCCTTCCTCTAAGATGCACAAGGAGATGTCTACACTTAAAGGCAACTCCAGTCTGGGGTTTACTGTGTCTGGGGCGGGGTGTGGTCATTGCAGGACCCTGGCTGGACCGGGGGCATTATCTGGGGTTCATCATACTATGTGTGTTTTCTTTTTTTTTTTTAATTTTTATTTATTTATGATAGTCACAGAGAGAGAGAGAGGCAGAGACACAGGCAGAGGGAGAAGCAGGCTCCATGCACCGGGAGCCCAACGTGGGATTCGATCCCGGGTCTCCAGGATCGCGCCCTGGGCCAAAGGCAGGCGCCAAACCGCTGCGCCACCCAGGGATCCCTATGTGTGTTTTCAAATTGCAAAATGTCTCAAATTAAATGCATAGAACTTAGAAATATATAAATCACTGAGAGTGGGTGTCACTCTGACCCGTCCGACCCTCATGGGATCGATGTGTATCCTGCTCCAGCCGTGGCCATGCCGCTTGGCACCCAGGTCCAGTTCCTGCCCCCCATGTCCCCCACCCCATCCCCTGCTACTCAGAGGACCGTCCCTCTCCCCTTTGGGGTTCAGCTCCCATGGCAAGCCCTGGAGACCCCCTCCTAGTGTCCTCCTCATGTCCGAGGCCCCGGGGGTGGGGGCACAGAGGTCATCCCCAACACCCTACCATGGAGCGTTGTGTTGTTGGCTTCTGTTCTGCCCCCCGACTCAGAAGCCCCATTTTCCCTACCCAGAATCCCCCGGTCCTCCACTGGGTCCTGATTCAACCTGGCCCCTCAACCTCACCCTATCCCGTAATAGTCCCAAAATATGATGTGACTGCTGAACGTCTTGTTGACGTCCAGGTCCACCTGCGTGATGTCCCTGGAGGAGACCAGGTCCTCCCATTTCATTTCCTGCGAGAAAACCTGGGAGGAGGAACTGGCATCAGGGATACAGACCCCGACCTGTCACCAGGTGCTCTCCTGGGCAGGGAGCCCTGGGGCCACCATGGGAGTGTGTCCTGCCGAAACCTCCTTCCATCCCCTGGGAGTCCAGGGATGGCGGGAGTGCCCACCGTGCCCGTGGAACTGTGTGAGGGCCTGTGCCCAGCTGTGGTGGGTGGGAGGTGACGGAGGGTCAGCCTGGGTGGGAGGGGACAGGAGGTCAGTCCAGGTGGGGAGGGGTCATGCGGGTGTTGCGTCCAAGATTGCGAATCCGAAAAACCACTAAGGAGCCGACACTTATGCAAACAAACGTGGGTTGTTTTACAAACTCAAGCAAGGGTGCAGGTATACCTGGACTTGGACTTGGACCCTGAGGAGGGTTTTAGCTTAGTTTTAAGGGCTGGTCTCGGGGACCTCCAGAAGGGCTGGAGCAATTCCTCAAGTTCTGTTTACATTTTGTTATTGGACCTTCAAGGTCATTGAGCTCTCTTCTCATTCTAATTGGGGCTTCCAGCCCTTGGCTTAGGCTCAGTTTTTATTCTATTGTGGGGCTTTCTATGACATTAAGCTGTCAACTTTTGTTTTATTCCAGTAACTGAAGTAATGCAAATTTCAGCTCTTCTTCACAGGGGCCTGGGATGGCTGGACGTGTGCTAATACTGAACTTAAAGTAGAATGGCCATAATGTTCTCGGCCTCCACGCATCCCGTCCTGTCCTATCTAGCTCATGCCCCCCTCCCTGGAGCTCCTAAGAGAGAAATTGCAAATGACCTCAGTCTGGCAGCCTGTGTTCGGGGACAGGCCCAGGGATTTGGGATCAGGAAGACCTGGGTCACGGGCGTCCCGGCAGTGCAGCAGGATTCGATGCTGCAGAATCTTATTTCCTAAGGCTATCTTGACAACTGACTTTGTACATAGAAAAGTTCTCCTTTGTCTTTAAAACTTGAGGAGCGGGATCCCTGGGTGGCGCAGCGGTTTGGCGCCTGCATTTGGCCCAGGGCGCGATCCTGGAGACCCGGGATCGAATCCCACATCAGGCTCCCGGTGCATGGAGCCTGCTTCTCCCTCTGCCTGTGTCTCTGCCTCTCTCTCTCTCTCTCTCTCTCTCTCTCTCTGTGACTATCATAAATAAATTTAAAAAAATTAAAAAAATAAAACTTGAGGAGCGATTTAAAGCATTTTTTCTCTGCCCATCTGATTACTCAGATTTTAATCTGAGATGTATTTCCTGTAAATAAGGATAATTTACTATCCGTAGTACTATGGTTAAAATATTCTGACACAAGTAATTCAGAGGGATGAGGCTTTCTCATCTATTTCTTCACAGCTCAGTCATTCATCAGGAAATGAATCTTTATGGATTTGGAAATAATTGAGAGACATTAGTACCAATGGTCCTATTATTAAGTGACGGATTCTTCCCTGAGATTCTTCCCCTGTTTCAACTGACACTGAAACACTATGAACTCTTTGGAAGTCAAATGTCAAGGAAATAAATGTTATACATTGCTAATTTTAAATGCACTTGCAATATGGTGTCTATTTTTTTTAATTTTTATTTTTTTGTGATAGTCACAGAGAGAGAGAGAGAATGAGGCAGAGACATAGGCAGAGGGAGAAGCAGGCTCCATGCACCGGGAGCCCGACGTGGGATTCGATCCCGGGTCTCCAGGATTGCGCCCTGGTCCAAAGGCAGGTGCCAAACCACTGCGCCACCTAGGGATCCCTACAGTGTCTATTATACTAGAAGTATTTTTATCTGATTTTTGCTCTTTATTATCCTTTCCTGCTTTTCAGGTTGAAGAGGCATTATACGTGTTCATAAGTGTTTTTCTTTCCTTCTGATATAAAATTCTTACTATGTTCCCATCGAAGGAACTCTTTAAGAATAAGGCAAAAGTTAATTCAACGATTCGTAAAATGTCTTCACACTGGAGCCTGATTCATTTAAGTCAATTTTCAAATTAAATCTTATTTCTTAGAAAGAAAACAAAGCTTCATAGGGAAATTGAGAAGATAGTACAGAGAATTCTCATGCACTTGCACTCAATTTCTCCAATTATTGATATCTTATATCAGTACGGTACAAATATTAGCTAACGAATCAATATTAAAATATTTGCAATAACCAAAGACCATACATTATTCAGATTTCATTAGTTTTTGCTAAGTCACCATCCCTTATATCACACTCCATTTGTCCTCATGTTTTCTTAGGCTCCTCTGGATTGTGAGAGTCTTTCAGCCTTTCCTTGCTTTTGGTGAACTGGAAAACTTTGAGAAGTAGATTAGTTTGTAAAATTTCCCTCAGTTGGGACATGTCTGTTGTTTATCTCATGATTGAACTGTTTTGGTGGATTATATACAGAGATATACTGTCATTTTTATTATATCATGTAAAAGATAGATACTATCAACACGATTTATCAGTCTTGGTATCGATCTGATCATCTTGCTGAGGTAGTGTTAGTCAGGTTTCTCCGTAGTAAAGTGATTCTTTATTGTTATTAATATTATTATTATTATTATATTATCATTATTAAGTTTTTCATAATATATTTTGTAGAAGGAAGTTACTATGTGTATTCCACACATAAGAGTGGGAAGCTATGCTCATGAACTTGAGTGTGGAATGTCTGCACAAATTGTTTGAAAATCTTCTACATGGGAGATTTCTCATCCCTCTGGGTTTGTTTGTTTGTTTCTTTATCAAAGATGCTATTTATTTATTTGAGAGAGAGAGGAGTGAAAAACATGTGCTAGAGGAGCAGAGGGAGAGGGAGAAGCAGGATCCCTGCTGAACAGGGAGCCTTCCTTGGGACCTGGATCATGATCTGACCCTAAGACAGAAGCTTAACAGACTAGGACACCCAGGTGCCACTCTTTCTTTCTTTTTCTTTCTTTCTTTCTTTCTTTCTTTCTTTCTTTCTTTCTTTCTTTCTTTCTTTCTTCTTTCTTTCTATTCTTAATAATAAATTTACTTTTTATTGGTGTTCAATTTGCCAACATACAGAATAACACCCATTGCTCATCGCGTCAAGTGCCCCCCTCAGTGCCTGTCACACATTCACCCCCACCCCCGCCCTCCTCACCTTACATCACCCCTAGTTCGTTACCCAGAGTTAGGAGTCTTTATGTTCTGTCGACCTTTCTGATATTTCCCACACATTTCTTCTCCCTTCCCTAATATTCCCTTTCACTATTATCTATATTCCCCAAGTGAATGAGAACATACAATATTTGTCGTTCTCTGATTGACTTACTTCACTTAGGATAATACCCTCCAGTTCCATCCACATTGAAGGAAATGGTGGGTATTTGTCATTTCTAATGGCTGAGCAAGGCCCACCTTTTCTCTCTCTTCATCTTCTGAGTCTCCCATGATATGAATGTTATTGTTTTAATAAGTGGCTGAGTTCCGAAGTCTTCCTTTGTGGTCCATAACCTTCCTTGTTTCAAGGCTTCCACTTGGGACTGCATCTCAGTTATAGCATTTTTAACGATGGCCTGACTAGATTTTACTTCTTTTATTTCTACAGTAAGGGATTCTCTAGTTTTCTTCTGTGCTCTTTTTCCAGCCTAGCTGCTATCTTGATAATCATTGTTTTAAACTGTAGTTAGACATCATATATTTGTATTGATGGACTTCCTGGCTGTGAGTACTACCTCATGAAGAAAAAGAAAAACCAAGAAAAACAATAACAACTGCTCTCCCAAAAAAAACCCACCAGATTATTTTGGCCTGGTTGTTAAAAGATTATAAATCCCAAAATAAGAAACACAATTAAAATACCATGAAACTAAAAATAAGAAATATATAAGGTACATACATAAAAATTAAAATAAGGCAATTAATATAAAAGAATAAAAAAAAAAGAATCAAAGAAAATAAATGAATATAAACCACAAAGTACAAAGGAATCTAGACCCTACTTTCCAGGCAGAGCTGAATCACTCTGTGACCACTCTGTGGTCTGACACAATGGTGGCAGTGAGTGGTCTGTGTGGGGTCTGGGGATTGGCCATGGCTCTGATTGTCAGGTGCACATATGCCTGGGGGATGGACATGTGGGGTCAGAGGCGTGGTGGGCGTCAGCACTTCTGGCCTCCAGTGGGCAGTGCTGTGTCTTTTAGTTTGGTTGACTGTATCCTTTGCTGTGCAAAAGCTTCTGATCTTGATGAAATCACAACAGTTCATTTTTGCTTTTGTTTCTTTTGTCTTCGTGGATGTATCTTGCAAGTAGTTACTGTGGCCAAGTTCAAAAAGTATGTTGCCTGTGTTCTCCTCTACGATTTTGATGGACTCTTGTCTCACATTTAGATCTTCCATCCATTTTGAGTTTATCTTTGTGTATCATGAAAGAGAGTGGTCTACTTTCATTCTTCTGCATGTGGATGTCCATTATGCCAGCACCATTTATTGAAGAGACTGTCTTTCTTCCAATGGATAGTCTTTCCACCTTTATCGAATATTTGTTGACCATGAAGTTCAGGGTCCACTTCTGGGTTCTCTATTCTGTTCCATTGATCTATTTGTCTGTTTTTGTGCCAGTACCACACTGTATTGAACCACAGCTTTGTAGTACAACCTGAAATCTGGCATTGTTATGCCCTCAGATATCGTTGTGTTTTTTTTTTAATTCCCCTGGCTATTCAGGGTCTTTTCTGATTCCACAAAAGTCTATTTTTTATGATAGTCACACACACACACAGAGAGAGAGAGAGAGAGAGACAGAGACAGAGAGAGAGAGAGAGGCAGAGACACAGGCAGAGGGAGAAGCAGGCTTCATGAACTGGGGTCCTGAAATGGGATTCGATTCCGGGTCTCCAGGATCGTGCCCTCGGCCAAAGACAGGCGCCAAACAGCTGTACCACCCAGGGATCCCGATTCCACACAAATTTTAAAATAATTTGTTCTAACTCTCTGAAGAAAGTCCATGATATTTTGATAGGGTTTGCATTAAACCTGTACATTGCCTTGGTAACATTGACATTTTCACAATGTTAATTCTGCCAATCCATGAGCATGGAATATTTTTCCATTTCTTTGTGTCTTCCTCAATTTCTTTCAGAAGTGTTCTATAGTTTTTAGGGTATAGATCCTTTGCCTCCTTGGATAGGTTTATTCCTAGGTATCTTATGCTTTTGGGTGCAATTGTAAATGAGATTGACTCCTTAACTTCTCTTTCTTCAGTCTCATTGTTAGTGTATAGAAATGGCATTGATTTCTGGGCATTGATTTTGTATCTGGCAACGCTATCATTTGCTGTATGAGTTCTAGCAATCGTGGGGTGGAGGCTTTTGGTTTTTCTAGATAGAGTATCATGTCATCGGCGAAGAGGGAGAGTTTGACTTCTTCTTTGCCAATTTGAATGCCTTTAATGTCTTTTTGTTGTCTGATTGCTGAGGCTCGGATTTCCAGTACTATGTTGAATAGCAGTGGTGAGAGTGGATATCCCTGTCTTGTTCCTGATCTTAGGGGAAAGGCTCCCAGTTCTTCCCCATTGAGAATGATATTTGCTGTTGGCTTTTGTAGATGGCTTTTAAGATGTCGAGGCATATTCCCTCTATCCATACTCTCTGAAGTGTTTTGATCAGGAATGGATGCTCTATTTTTTCAAATGCTTTCTCTGCATCTAATGAGAGGATAATATGGTTCTTGGTTTTTCTCTTGCTGATATGATGAATCACATTGTTTGTTTGACGAGTGTTGAACCAGCCTTGTGTCCCTGGGGATAAGTCCTACTTGTTCATGGTGAATAATTTTCTTAGTGTACTGTTGGATCCTATTGGCTAGTATCTTGTTGAGAATTTTTGCATCCATGTTCATCAGGGATATTGGTCTATAATTCTCCTTTTTAGTGGGGTCATTGTCTGGTTTTGGAATTAAGGTGATGCTGGCTTCATAGAACAAATTTGGAAGTACTCCATCTCTTTCTATCTTTCCAAACAGGTTTAGTAAGATAGGTATGGTTTCTTCATTAAACGTTTGATAGAATTCCCCTGGGAAGCAATCAGGCCCTTGAGTTTTGTGTCTGGGGAGGTTTTAAATGACTGCTTCAATATCCTCCCTGGTTATTGGCCTGTTCAGGTTTTCTATTTCTTCCTGTTCCACTTTGGTAGTTTCTGGCTTTCCAGAAATGCGTCCATTTCTTCTAGATTTCCTAATTTATTGGTGTATGGCTTTTCATAATATGTTTTTATAATTGTTTGTATTTCCTTGGTGTTGGTAGTGACCTCTCCTTTCTCATTCATGATTTTATTAATTTAAATATTCTCTCTTCTTTTTAATAAGTTTGGCTAATGGTTTATTTATCTTATTAATTCGTTCAAAGAACCAACTCCTCGTTCCATTGATCTGTTCCACCATTCTTCTGGTCTCGATATCCTTGAATTCTGCTCGAATTTTAATTAACTCTATTCTTCTGTTGGGTGTAGGATATATCTGTTGTTTCTTGTATTCAGTCCTTGTTTTTGTGGATTGTTCCACTGAACTTCTTCTTAAAGGGGAATTTTAAGAGTCCCCCTTAAAATTTCTTGCAGAGCTGCTTTGGAGGTCACATATTCTTTCAGTTCCTGCCTGTCTTGGAAGCTCTTTATCTCTCCTTCCATTTTGAATGAGAGCCTTGCTGGATAAAGGATTCTTGGTTGCATGTTCTTCTCATGGAGGACCCTGAATATATCCTGCCAGCCCTTTCTGGGCTGCCAGGTCGCTGTGGAGAGGTCTGCTGTTACCGTAATGCTCCTCCCCATAAAGGTCAGGGATTTCTTGTCTCTTGCTGCTTTAAGGATCTTCTCTTTATCCTAGGAATTTGCAAGCTTCACTATTAAATGTCAAGGTGTTGGACGGTTTTTATTGATTTTAGGGGGGATCTCTCTATTTCCTGGATCTGAATGCCTGTTTCCCTTCCCAGATTCGGAAAGTTTTCAGCTAGGATTTGCTCAAATAACTACTCTGGCCCTCTGTCCATTTTGGCACCCTCGGGAACCCCAATTACACATAGATTTTTCTTCCTCAGTTTGTTGTTTATTTCCCTTAATCTGTCTTCCTGGTCTTTTAATTGTCTGTCTCTTTATTCCTCAGTTTCCCTCTTTGCCATCAACTTTTCTTCTATGTCACTCACTCGTTCTTCCACCTCATTAACCCTCATCGTTAGGACTTCTAGTTTGGATTGCATCTCATTCAATTGATTTTTACTTTCGCCTGATTGGATCTAAATTCTGCAGTCATGAAGTCTCTTGAGTCTTTATGCTTTTTTCTAGAGCCACCAGTAGCTGTATAATAGTGCTTCTGAATTGGCTTTCTGACACTGAATTGTAATCCAGATTTTGTAACTCTGTGTGAGAGAGGACTGTTTCTGATTCTTTCTTTTGAGGAGAGCTTTTCCATCTAGTCATTTTGCTGAGTGCAGTGTGGCCAAAAACAAATTGTATTCGGAAAAGGAGAAAAAGAGAGGAGAGAAAGAAGGAAATAAAAGAGAAAAAGAAAAAAGAATAAAGGAAGAAAGAAGGAAAAAAGAGAATAAAAGAGAAAGAAAAAGAAAGAAAGGGGGAAAAGGGTGGGGGAAGCAATCAGAAATGAAAAAAACATGGGGGAGTATCTTCTGATTCTGTATACTTTAAGTCCCTTGACTTCCCCAGGAACTTGTCCGTCTGGCTGGTCTTCTGGGGGAGGGGCCTGTTATGCTGATTGTCAGGTGTTAGCCCTTGGGGGAGCTGCTCTGTCCCCTGCCTGGTGCAGGGCTCAGTGGGGGTAGTTTACCCCGTGAGGCCCCAGGATGAACAACCCCAGTGTCAGCGGCCAGCTCTAGAAACCTGTATTCAGCCCCCGCAGTAATTCAGGTGTAGTCCATCTGAAGGGCCTGGAGGCTCTGGGGCTGGGCCACTGATCTGCTCAGCTCTAGGCAGGAGCGTCCATGCTGTCCTGGGCCCTCTGGACCTCTGCCTGTCCTGGGGGAGGCCGAATCCTGGGCTGTATCCCGAAGCCCTGTACTCCGGGGCCTGCGCTGTTGGATTCTCGCTCCCGGCTGCAAAGCCGCCTCACTGCAGAGCCAACGCCCAAGCCCCTCCGAGTTGCTCCCGGAGCCCCACAGCACCCTCCGCACGGAGCCTCTTCCTCTGCAGGAGGAGCCGCTGCCAAGCTGCTCCTGGGCCATGCAAACCCTCCTCGCAGAGCCGCCACCCAAGGCCCACAGAGCTGCTCCTGGGTCAATGCATGTGCCCTGCAGCCCTCAGGGAGCTCGGTGCACTCTCCTGGGAGTGCACGTGTCTGTTAGAGTCCCAGGGAGCCCTAGGGCATCCCTGCTCTCCTGGGGTCCTGCTCTGACTCCTTAAAGGTGCCATTCCGCCCTGGAAGATTAGTGCAGCTCCTCCTTCTCTCAGCACAGAGCTCTTCTGTCCTGGGGGAACTCGCCCCGGCCTTAGCCGAGCTCCTCGCAGGGCCCCTCACACTTGGATGCCTTTTGTTTCTTTATTTCTTTTTCCCGACTTCCTACCTTGATAGAATCATGAACTTTTCTCACTGTAGCATTCAATATGGTCTCTGTTTAAATCTCAGGCCAAATTCGTAGATTTTCTGGATGTTTTGAAGGTTATCTAGGTAATTTCGTGGGGACAGGTGATTTGGGGACACTACACTTCTGCTATCTTGCCCCTCCTCCTGTATGTTGCCATTTACCTTTGGTTGTTTCCTTCACTTTGTGGAAGCTTTTCAATTTGATGAAGCCCCAATAGTATTTTTGCTTTTGTTTCTCTCACCTCAGAGGCATATCTGAAAGAACATCCAATGGCCAATATCAAAGTCATTGCTGCCTATCTTTTCTTTTTGTATAGTTTCAGGTCTCACATTTAGGTCTTTCATCCATTTTGAATTTATTTTTTATATATATGGTGTAAGAAAGTGGTCCAGTTTCATTCTTCTGCATGTGGCTGCCTGGTTTTCCCAACACCATTTGTTCTTATCCTGGGGTCAGGGTTAGGGTTTGTTGAAGAGACTGTCTTTGTGCGATTGGATATTCCTTCCTGCCTTGTTGTCGATTAATGGATCATAGAGTTACAGGTTTGTATCTTGTTTCAGATTTCCATTCTGTTTTATTTATCTAAGCATCTCCTGTTGGGAGATTCTTGATTGCTGATTCAGTTTCTGTGCCTGTTATCTGTCTGTTCAGGCTTCTTATTTCTTCCTTTTTTATTTTTGCAATGTTATATATTTCCAGGAATTTATCTATTTCTTCCAGGTTCTTGGTTGCTGGCATATAATTTTTTCATAATGTTCTCTTATAATCTTTTGTATTTCTCTAGTGTTGGTTGTTATTTCTGTTTTCTCATTTGTGATTTTATTTGGGTCCTTTCTCATCTTCTTATCTTTTTTCTTTTTTAAAGATTTTATTTATGTATTCATGAGAGACACAGAGAGGAAGAGGTATAGGCAGAGGGAAAATGAGGCTCCATTCGGGGAGCCTGATGTGGGACTTGATCCCCCAGGTCTGCGGGATCATGAACTGAGCCAAAGCAGATGCTCAACCACTGAGGTACCCAGGTGCCTTGCTGATTCAATTCCTTTGCTAGTTATGGGTCTGTTCACATTTTCTATTTCTTCCTATTTCATTGTTGCTCGTTTGCACATTTCTGGAGATTTGTCCATTTCTTCCAAGTCTCCCAGTTTGTTAGCGTATAATTTCTTAGTATTCCCTTATAATTGTCTAATTTTTCTGGTGTTTATTTGATCTCTCTTCTCTCATTTGTGATTTTATTTATTTAGGTCATTTCATTTCTCTCTGATAAGGCTGGCTAGGGCTTGATCCATTTTATTATTTATTTTGAAGAACCAGCTCTTAGTTTCGTTATTCCATTCTACTGTTTTGTTGTTTCTGCATTGTTTATTTCTGCTCTCATCTTTATTTTTTCCTTTCTGTAGGCTTTAGGATTTGTTTGCTATTCCTTTTCCAGCTCCTTTAGGTGTAGGGTTATGTTGTGTATTGGAGACGTCTTGTTTCTTGAGCTAGGCCTGTATTGCTATGTATTTCCCTCTTAGGGCTGCCTTTGCGACATCCCAGAGGTTTGGAGAAACATGTTTTCATTTTCATTTGTTTTAAATTTCCTCGTTAATTTCCTGGTTGCTCCATTCATTCTCTAGTAGGATGTTCATAATCTCCACGTATTTTTGGTCTGTCCAATTTTTTTTCTTACAGTCGACTTCAAGTTTCATAGTGTCGTGTTCCAAAAATGTACAGGGTGTGATATCAACCTTCTTGTACCTGTTGCACTGTTGAGGGCTGATTTGTGGGTCATGATATGATCTGATCTGGAGAATGTCCCATGTGCCCTTGAAAGGAGTGTGTATTCTGCTTTAGGATGAAATGTTCAGACTATATCTGTTGAGTCCCTGTGGTCCAGGGTGTCAAGGCTATTGTTCCCCGGTTGATTTTCTGCATAGATGATCAGTCCATTTCCATAAGTGGGTGTTAAAATCCCTTGTCATTGTATTATTATCAGTGAGTTCCTGTACGTTTGTTGTTAATTGGTTTCTATATTTAGGTACTGCCATGTAGGCAGCATACATATTTAGTTGTTTGATCTTGATAGAGAGTCTTTTTAATTATGAAATAATGCCCTTCTTCATCTCTTCTTACAGTATTTGTTCTTTCTTGTTTGAAATTTAAATATTTTATTTATTTATTCATGAGAGATACACAGAGGAGCAGAGGAAGAAACATAGTAGAGTGAGAGGCAGGCTCCCTAAGGGGAGGCAGATGTGGGACTCGATCCTGGGATCCCAGGATCACCCCCTGATCTGAAGGCAGATGCTCAAACACTGAGCCACCAGGTGTCCCCCTGGGTTTGGTCTCAAATCTCGTTTGTCTGATATAAGTATGTGTCCTCCAGCTTTCTTTTGATATCCATTAGCGTGACAGATGATTTTCCATCCCCTGACTTTCAATCTGTCGGTGTCTATAGGTCTAAAGTGAGCATCTTGTTGGCAGCGTACAGATGGATGTTGTTTTTTTAATAATAATTTTATTTATCAGAGAGACAGAGAGAGTAAGAGGCAGGAAATTATGCAGATAGAGAAGCAGTCTCCCCACCAGGAGCCCAGTATGGGACTCGATCCCAGACTCCAGGATCACACCCTGAGTTAAAGGCAGAGGCTCAACCCCTGAGCCACCCAGGCATCCCGGATCCTGATTTTTAGCTACTCTGTTACCCTATATCTTTTGATTAGAGCATTTAGTCTATCATCTTTCAGAGTGACTATTTAAAGATATGAACTTTGTGCCTCTCTGTTACCGGAAGAGTTGGTGTTTCTGGTGACGTTCTCTCGTCCTTTCTAGTCTTTGTTGCATTTGGTCTCTTTTTTTCCCCCCACTAGAAGAGTCCCTCTTAAAATTCCTTACTGGACTGGTTAAGTGGTCCTGAACTCCTTTATATGTTGCCTGTCTGGGAAAATCTTTATCTCTCCTGAATGACACCCTTGCTGAAGAAAGAATTCATACAAATTGGACTGCAATAAAAGGAAATTTAAAAACATAAAATAAATTCTTGCTAATATGATTGAGGAAACTGGCATTTAGGAGGAAAACCAGAAGCAGAAAGAGAGGAGGACATATTTCACCCTCCGTAGCCTTTACAGGGACCTGATGTCCTTTCCTAGGAGGGGCCCCCCCTCCGGAGGATGCTTCCTGACCCTCTGCCTCCTTGTTGGAACACAGCAGGCACATCTCCAGCACCTCTGCAGTCGTGGCTTATAGCGTTTTCCCTGTATCCTATTGGGGACCACAGCATTGTGTAAGTAACCATCTGGCTGCTGTTTGACAGTATTGGGGGGATTCCGTCTTTTGTTGCTTTTTTGTTGTTGTTGTTGCTTTTGAGGTGTGTGTGTGTCTATCCCATGCAGCTATCAAGTGCAGCAATCGGATCCTCTGGCTGGGTCACCAAAAAACCCCGAAATGGTTGGCCCAACATCATTTCTGGTGCTGGCGCTTGGCAGTTAGCTGGGCTCTCCTGGAAGCGCTGGGGCTCGCTCATGCAGTGACTTTCAGCTGGAGGGTCAGCTGAGCTTGAAGTTCTGGCTCGGCCACATTCCCATGTCCAGCAGTGGGTCTGGCCGCTCCTAGAAGGCACGTGGGGACGTCAGCTATGTGTGTCTGGTGGCGCCCCTGCACAGGCTAGTTGGGGCCTAGGTGGTGCCCCCTCCTCCTCTCTGGGGGTCTCTACACGCCCTGTGCACAGAGTTCTGGGAGACACAGAAACGGGCTGGCTGTGCATTTTCGCACCACAACATTTTATTGACTTTCTACAGCAAACGGGCTCAGAGCTGTGGGTGCGTGCCTTCACCTGGGGAAGGAGACCTTTCTGTCCTTTACGAGAGGACAAGAATCACATGGGTTGGGGGTCGAGTGCTGGAGTCCCCCACCTGGGAGCATGTGTGGACTCCGGGTGGGGGCGTGTGTCCTGAGGTTTCAGCCTGAGAGACGGTTCTGAGGACAGCAAAGCTGAACTGGACCTGCAGCTCATGGGCTCCTGCACTGGGTTCCTGCAGGGCAGCTGGACCCCGGCCTTTGGCCCTCTCGGGGCCCCAGCACCTGGAGGAGCCTGTCTCCTGGTGTGGGTGCGGGTGGGGCCCACCAGCTTGCCCCTCCTCTCCCCACACTGGGATGTCCCAGGATTCCCAGGGCTGCCCTAGATCAGCGACCTGGATCTGTGTGTCATGCCCAGGGCCCAGCAGGCCACATCCAGCTGTGAGAGGGCTTGCTCAGCCCGGGGCCAGAATCCAGGGCTGGCCAGGGCCATGTGGGCCTGATTCCATTAGTCTTTGTGTTGGGACTGGTGGGGGCTCAAATCAACCCAGCCCCCACAGAGCCTGGGCCCAATCAGCCCAGGTACCTCTGGGTTAGGACCTGGTGTCTTGTGCAGGGTGTCCCACCCTCCAGGAGTGACAGTGGGTGGAGGCAGGGCACTGTGGGTCCTCTGATTCACTCACCTGCTCACACTGTTGGGGGCTCCCTGCCGTCCCTCCTCCCTGCAACCCCTGGGTACTCTATGGGATACCCGGGCTTCTGATGGGAGCAGGGTATCCAGAGAACCCCGGGGAGGCTGATCATGTCCCACAGGGGTAGCTGCACCGGGTCCTTGCTCGGGGTCGATGGTGTGGGGGCATGGTTATGATGGTGGTGGAATGTGGGGGATGGTATAGGGGGGATGGTGTTGGGGTATACTGTGGGGGGATTATGTGAGGCTGTGTGTGTGTGAGGGGGATGGGGTAGTGGCGATGCCATGGGGGATGATGATGTAGGGGGATGGTGTGGGTCTGGGGAATGGGGGGATGGCGTGGGGGGCCGGCGGACACAGGGCATCCCCGTTCTCTAAGATGCACACAGAGACATCTACAGATAAAGGCAACCCCATTTTGGGGTTTGTTGTGACACCTGCCCCTGGGGCCCCATGTGGTGAGTGCAGGGCCCTGGCTGGACCGGGGGCATTATCTGGGGGTCATCATAATATGTATGGTTAAAATTGCAAATTGTCTCAAATTAAATGCACAGAATTTAGAAATATATAAAGCACCGAGAGTGGGTGTCACTCTGAACCGTCTGACCCTCTTGGGATCGATGTGTGTCTTGCTCCAGCCGCGGCCATGCCGCCTGGCCCCCAGGTCCGGTTCATGCCCCTCACGTCCCCCACCCCATCCCCTGCTTCTCAGGGGGCCGTCCCTCTCCCCTTTGGTGTTCAGGTCCCATGGCAACCCCTGGAGGCCCCATCCTTGTGGCCTCCTCATCCCTGAGGCCCTGGGGGTGTGATCATCCCCATCACCCTACCATGGAGCGGTGTGTTGTTGGTTGCTATTGCTCTCCCTGGCCTCAGAGGCCCCGTTTTCCTTACCCAGAAGCCTCCAGGGCCCCAAAGCCCCCTGGCCCAGCAGCCTCATCCGACCCCCTAGCAGTCCTAAAACATGATGTGGCTGCTGAACTTCTTGATGATGTCCAGGTCTATCTGCGTGATGTCCCTGGAGGAGACCAGGGCGTCCTCCTTCATTTCCTGTGGGAAAACCGGGGAGGAGGAGCAGGCGTGAGGGACACAGACCCGACCTGTCACGAGGTGCGGTGCTGGGCAGGGAGCCCTGGGGCCACCATGGGAGTGTGTCCTGCCGAAACCTCCTTCCTTCCTCTGGGAGGGCAGGGAAGGCGGGAGTGCCCACCATGCCCATGGGACCTGTGTGACGGCCTGTGCCCAGCTGTTTTAGGCGGGGAGGTGACTGAGTGTCACCCTGGGTGGGAGGGGATAGGGGTTCAGCCAAGGTGGGAGAGGACATGGCGGTATTGTGCCCAAGATTGTGAATCCAAGAAACCACTAAGGAACTGACACCAATGCAAACACACAAGGGTTGATTTCCAAACTCGAGCTTGTGTCCAAGTACACCCAACACAGCAGGGCAGGGACTTGGACCCCGAGGTGTGTTTTAGCTTAGTTTTAAGGGCTTGTCCCAGGGTCCTCCAGAAGGGCTTCCTCAATTCCTCAATTTCTGTTTACATTTTGTTTTTTTGTTTTTTTTTAAATTTTTTTTAAAATTTTTATTTATTTATGATAGTCACACAGAGAGAGAGAGAGGCATAGACACAGGCAGAGGGAGAACCAGGCTCCATGCACCGGGAGCCCGACGTGGGATTCAATCCCGGGTCTCCAGGATCGCGCCCTGGGCCAAAGGCAGGCGCCAAACTGCTGTGCCACCCAGGGTTCCCTCTGTTTACATTTTGATTTGGGGCCTTCAAAGGTATTGAGCTCTGCTCTCATTCTAATAGGTGCTTCCAGCCCATGGCATGGGCTCAGTTTGATTCTATTGTGGGGCATTCTAGGACATTAAGCGGTAAACTTTTGTTTTTTTCCTGTAACTGAAATAATGTAAATTTCAGCTCTTCTTCACAGGGGCCTGGGATGGCTGGACTTGTTCGAACACTGAACCCAAAGTAGAAAGGTCTTCATTTCAACTGCCTCTTTGCATTTTGTCCCATCTAGCTCTTTCCCCCTTCCCCGGAGCTCCTAAGAGAGCAATGGCAAATGACCTCAGCTTGGCAGCGTGTGTTGGGGGACAGGACCAGGGATTTGGGATCAGGAAGAACTGGCTCGTGGGCGTCCCAGCTGTGCCCCGGGATTACATGCTGCAGACTCTTATTCCCTAAGGCTATCCTGACAACTAACTTTGTACATAGAAAAGCTCTCCTTTATCTTTAAAAGATGAGGAGCGAGTCAAAGTGTTTTTACTCTGCCCATCTGATTGCTGATTCCAATCTGAGACGTATTTCTTGTTAATAAGGATAATTTACTATCCGTAGTCCTATGGTTAAAATATTCTGACACAAGTAATTCAGAGGGATGAGGGTTTCTCATCTCTTTCTTCAAAGCTCAGTCACTCATCAGGAAATGCATCTGTATGGATTTGGAAATAATTGAGAGACATTAGTACCAATGGTCCTATTATTATGTGAAGGATTCTTCCCTGAGATTCTTCCCCTGTTTCAACTGACATTGAAACACTGTGAACTCTTTGGAAGACAAATGTCCAGGAAATAAATGTTATGCATTGCTAATTTTAAATGCAGTTGCAATATGGTGCCTATTATATTAGAAGTATTTTATCTGATTTTTGCATTTATTATCCTTTCTTTTCAGGTTGAGGAGGCATTATACGTCTTCATAAGTGTTGTTATTTCCTTCTGATATAAAATTATTACTTTGTGCCCACTGAAGGAACTCTATAAGAATAAGGCAAAGATAATTCAACAATTCTTAAAATGTCTTCACACTTGGAGCCTGATTCATTTAAGTCAATTTTCAAAATAAATCTTATTTATTAGGAAAAAAACAAAGATTTATAGGGAAATTGAGAAGATAGTACAGAGCATTCGCATGCACTTGCACTCAGTTTCTCCAATTATTGATATCTTATATTAGTACGGTACAAATATTAGCTAATGAATCAAGAGTAAAAAATTCGCATTAACTAGACCATACTTTATTCAGATTTCCTTAGTTTTTGCTAAGTTACCATCCCTCATATCACATTCCATTTGTCCTCCTGATTTCTTAGGCTTCTCTAGATTGTGACAGTCTTTCAGCATTTCCTTGTTGTTCTTGAACTGGAACGCTTTGAGAAGTAGAGTATTTTGTAAAATTTCCCTCATTTGGGATATGTCTTTCGTTTATCTCATGACTGAACTGTTTTTGTGGATTATATACAGAGATATACTGCCATTTTCATGATATCATAAAGGATAGATACTATCAACATGATTTATCAGTCTTGGTATCGATCTGATCATCTTGCTGAGGTAGTGTTTCTCAGCTTTCTCCGTAGTAAACTGATTCTTTATTATTATTGTTTTAATTATTATTATTATTATATTATCAATATTATTTTAAGTTTTTCACATTATATTTTCTAGGAGGAAGTTACTATGTGTATTCTGGAAATAAGAGTGGGAAGCTATGCTCATGAACTTGACGGTGAAATATATGCACAAATTGTTTGAAATTCTTCTACATGGGAGATTTTTCTTCCTTCTGGGTTTTTTGTTTGTTTCTTTTTCAAAGATGTTTTCTATTTATTTTGAGAGAGAGAGGAGAGTAAAAGCATGAGCGAGAGGGGCAGAGGGAGAGGGAGAAGCAGGTTCCCTGCTAAACAGGGAGGCTGCCTTGGGACCTGGATCATGATCTGAGCCTAAGGCAGAAGCTTAACTGACTGAGCCACCCAGGTGCCACTCTTTCTTTTTTTCTTTCTTTTTTAATAATAAATTTATTTTTTTATTGGTGTTCAGTTTGCTATCATACAGAAGAACACCAAGTGCTGATCACCCATTCACCCCCACCGCCTGCCCTCCTCCCCTTCCATTACCCCTAGTTCATTTCCCTGAGTTAGGAGTCTATGTTCTGTCTCCCTTTCTGATATTTCTCACAATTTCTACTCCCCTCCCTTATATTTCCTTTCACTATTACCTATATTCCCCAAACGAATGAGAACATACAATATTTGTCCTTCTCCGATTGACTTACTTCACTCAGCATAATACCTTCCAGTTCCATCCACGTTGAAGCAAATGGTGGGTATTTGTCATTTCTGATGGCTGAGCAAGGCCCACCTTTTCTCTCTCTTCATCTTCTGAGTCTCTTATGATATGAATGTTATTGTTTTAATAAGTGGCTGACTTCCCTTCGTCTGCCTCTGTGGTCCATAACCTTTCTTGTTTTTAAGGCTTCCACTTGGGACTGCATCTCAGTTATAGCATTTTTAACATTGGCCTGACTAGATTTTAGTTCTTTTATTTCTACAGTAAGGGATTCTCTAGTTTTCTTCTGTGTTCTTTTTCCAGTCCAGCTGGTACTTTATAATCATTGTTTTAGGGCAGCCCCAGTGGCGCAGCAGTTTGGCGCCACCTGCAGCCTGGGGTGTGATTCTGGAGTCCCGGGATCAAGTCCCACATCAGGCTCCCTGCATGGAGCCTGCTTCTCCCTCTGCCTGTGTCTCTGTCTCTCTCTCTCTCTCTGTGTCTATGAGTAAATAAATAAAATATTAATCTCTTTAAAAAAAATCATTGTTTTAAACTGTAGTTTTACATTATATATGTGTATTGATGGACTTCCTGGCTGTGAGTACTACCTCATGTTATTTTATGGAGGTGAATTTCTCCATCTCATTACTTTTTCCAGAAAAGAAAATGGGAAGAAAAAGAAAACTAAGAAAAACAATAACAACTGCTCTCTAAAAAAACCCACCAAATTATTTTGGCCTGCTTGTTAACAGATTCTAAATCCCAAAATATGAAACACAATTAAAGTAACATGAAAGTGGGATCCCTGGGTGGCGCAGCAGTTTGGCGCCTGCCTTTGGCCCGGGGCGCGATCCTGGAGACCCGGGATGGAATCCCACATCGGGCTCCCTGCATGGAGCCTGCTTTTCCCTCTGCCTGTGTCTCTGCCTCTCTCTCTCTCTGTGTGTGACTATCATGAATAAATAAATAAAAAAAAAATCTTAAAAAAAAAAGTAACATGAAAGTAAAAATAAGAAATATATAAGGTACATATATAAAAATTAAATAAGGCAATTAATAAAAAAGAATCAAAGAAAATAAATGAAAATAAAGCACAAAGTACAAAGGAAGCTAGACCCTACTTTCCAGGCAGAGCTGAAGCTCTGCAGCATCAGTGGTCCAACAACTTGGTGGCAGTGAGTGGTCTGTGCCGGGTCTGGCGATGGGCTGTGGCACTGATTATCAGGTGCACATCTGCCTGGTAGATGGAACTGAGGGGTGAGAGGCGGGTTGGGCGTCAGCGCCTCTGGAGTCTAGCAGGAGGCGCTCTGCTGCTCCCTGAGACCTGACCCTGATGGGCGGGATGCGAGAGGGGTCTCTGGGTCCTCTGGCTCTGGGGCTGAGTATACTGCCCCCCAGTCTGCAGGCACCTCCACAGAAGAGCCCCCAAGCCCCCGGGTCTCTGCTGCTTCTCTCAGAACCCTGTGTTCACTCTACCTGCGTCCGAGCATCTTTTGTTTTTGTTTTTTTATCTCAGACTGTTGTGCCCAAGATTGCAAATCCGAGAAACCACCGAGAAGCCGACACTGATGAAAACACACGAGGGTTTACTTACAAGCTCGAGCTTCTGTCCAATTACACCCGACAGAGCGGAGCAGGGAGTTGGACCCCGAGGTAGGTTTTAGCTTAGTTTTAAGGGCTTGTCTCTGGGACCTCCAGAAGGGCTGGAGCAATTCCTCAATTTCTGTTTACATTTTCATATGGGGCCTTTAAGGGATTGAGCTCTCTTCCCATTCTAATAGGGACTTCCTGCCCTTGGCCTGGGCTCAGTTTTGATTCTATTGTGGGGCTTTCTAGGTCATTAAGCTGTAAACTTTTGTTTTTTTTTTTATTTTTTTTTATTGGTGTTCAATTTACTAACATACAGAATAACACCCAGTGCCCGTCACCCATTCACTCCCACCCCCCGCCCTCCTCCCCTTCTACCACCCCTAGTTCGTTTCCCAGAGTTAGCAGTCTTTACGTTCTGTCTCCCTTTCTGGTATTTCCCACACATTCCTTCTCCCTTCCCTTATTTTCCCTTTCACTATTATTTATATTCCCCAAATGAATGAGAACATATAATGTTTGTCCTTCTCCGACTGACTTACTTCACTCAGCATAATACCCTCCAGTTCCATCCACGTTGAAGCAAATGGTGTGTATTTGTCATTTTTAATAGCTGAGTAATATTCCATTGTATACATAAACCACATCTTCTTTATCCATTCATCTTTCGTTGGACACCGAGGCTCCTTCCACAGTTTGGCTATCGTGGCCATTGCTGCTAGAAACATCGGGGTGCAGGTGTCCCGGCGTTTCATTGCATTTGTATCTTTGGGGTAAATCCCCAACAGTGCAATTGCTGGGTCGTAGGGCAGGTATATTTTTAACTGTTTGAGGAACCTCCACACAGTTTTCCAGAGTGGCTGCACCAGTTCACATTCCCACCAACAGTGTAAGAGGGTTCCCTTTTCTCCGCATCCTCTCCAACATTTGTTGTTTCCTGCCTTGTTAATTTTCCCCATTCTCACTGGTGTGAGGTGGTATCTCATTGTAGTTTTGATTTGTATTTCCCTGATGGCAAGTGATGCAGAGCATTTTCTCATGTGCATGTTGGCCATGTCTATGTCTTCCTCTGTGAGATTTCTGTTCATGTCTTTTGCCCATTTCATGATTGGATTGTTTGTTTCTTTGGTGTTGAGTTTAATAAGTTCTTTATAGATCTTGGAAACTAGCCCTTTATCTGATATGTCATTTGCAAATATCTTCTCCCATTCTGTAGGTTGTCTTTGAGTTTTGTTGACTGTATCCTTTGCTGTGCAAAAGCTTCTTATCTTGATGAAGTCCCAATAGTTCATTTTTGCTTTTGTTTCTTTTGCCTTCGTGGATGTATCTTGCAAGAAGTTACTATGGCCGAGTTCAAAAAGGGTGTTGCCTGTGTTCTTCTCTAGGATTTTGATGGAATCTTGTCTCACATTTAGATCTTTCATCCATTTTGAGTTTATCTTTGTGTATGGTGAAAGAGAGTGGTCTAGTTTCATTCTTCTCCATGTGGATGTCCAATTTTCCCAGCACCATTTATTGAAGAGACTGTCTTTCTTCCAATGGATAGTCTTTCCTCCTCATAGATCAATGGAACAGAATAGAGAATCCAGAAGTGGACCCTGAACTTTATGGGCAACTAATATTCGATAAACTTTTGTTTTTTTCCTGTAACTGAAGTAATGCAAAATTCAGCTCTTCTTCACAGGAGCCTGGGATGGCTGGGCGTGTGCTATCACTGAATTTAAATTGGAATGGCCTTAATTTTCTAGGCCTCCATGTGTCCTGTCCCATCCTATCTAGCTCCTTCCCCCTTCCCCAGAGCTCCTAAGAGAGCCATTGCAAATGACCTCAGCATGGCATCCTGTGTTGGGGGACAGGCCCAGGGATTTGGGATCAGGAAGACCTGGAGCACGAGCGTCCTAGCTGTGTAGCGGGGTTCGATGCTGCAGACTCTTATTCCCTAAGGCTATCTTGACAACTGTCTTTCTACATAGAAAACCTCTCCTTTGTCTTTAAAAGATGAGGAGCGAGTTAAAGCATTTTTTCTCAGCGCATCTCATTGCTGAGATTCCAATCTGAGACGTATTTCCTGTTAATAAGGATAATTTACTACTATCCGTAGTACTATGGTTAAAATATTCTGACACAAGTAATTCAGAGGGATGAGGGTTTCTCTTTTTCTTCACAGTTCAGTCACTCATCAGGAAATGCATCTTTATGGATTTGGAACGAACTGAGAGACATTATTGCCAATGGTCCTATTATTATGTGAAGGATTCTTCCCTGAGATTCTTCCCCTGTTTCAACTGACACTGAAACACTGTGAACTCTTTGGAAGACAAATGTCCAGGAAATAAATGTTATGCATTGCTAATTTTATTTTATTTTTTTTTTAAAGATTTTATTTATTTATTCATGATAGTCACAGAGAGAGAGAGAGAGAGAGGCAGAGACACAGGCAGAGGGAGAAGCGGGCTCCATGCAGGGAGCCCGATGTGGGATTCGATCCTGGGTCCCCAGAATCGCGCCCTGGGCCAAAGGCAGACGCCAAACCGCTGCGCCACCCAGGGATCCCGCATTGCTAATTTTAAATGCACTTGCAATATGGTGTCTATTATACTAGAATTATTTTTATCTGATTTTTGTTATTTATTATCCGTTCCTGCTTTTCAGGTTGAGGTGGCATTATACGTGTTCATAAGTGTTTTTCTTTCCTTCTGGTCCTAAAGTCTTACTTTGTTTCCATCAAAGGAACTCTTTAAGAATAAGGCAAAAGTTAATTCAACTATTCTTAAAATGTCTTCACACTTGGAGCCTGATTCATTTAAGTTAATTTTCAAAATAAATCTTATTTATTAGGAAAAAAACAAAGATTTATAGGGAAATTGAGAAGATAGTACAGTGCATTCACATGCACTTGCACTCAATTTCTCCAATTATTGATATCTTATATTAGTACGGTACAAAGATTAGCTAATGAATCAATATTAAAATAGTCGCATTAACCAAAGACCATATTATGTTCAGATTTCCTTAGTTTTTGCTAAGTTACCAACCCTCATATCACATTCCGTTTGTCCTCCTGTTTTCTTAGGCTCCTCTGGATTGTGACAGTCTTTCAGCCTTTCCTTGTTGTTGTTGAACTGGAACACTTTGAGAAGTAGAGTATTTTGAAAAATTTCCTTCAGTTGGGACATGTCTGTTGTTTATCTCATGATTGAACTGTTTCTGTGGATTATATACAGATATATAATGCCATTTTCATTATATCATATAAAGGATAGATACTATCAACATGATTTATCAGTCTTGGTATCGATCTGATCATCTTGCTGAGGTAATGTTTGTCAGCTTTCTCCGTAGTAAACTGATTCATTATTGTTATTATTTTATTATTATTATTATATTATCATTATTATTTTAGGTTTTTCTAAATATATTTTGTAGAGGAGAGTTACTTTGTTTATTGCACACTTAAGAGTGGGAAGCTATGCTCATGAACTTGTGGGTGGAATGTCTGCACAAATTGTTTGAAATTCTTCTACATTGGAGATTTCTCTTCCTTCTGGGTTTGTTTGTTTCTTTTTCAAAGATGTTATTTATTTATAGGAGAGAGAGAGAGGAGAAAAACATGAGCGATAGGGACAGAGGGAGAGGGAGAAGCAGGTTCCCTGCTGAACAGGGAGCCTGCCTTGGGACCTGGATCGTGATTTGTGCCTAAGTCAGAAGCGTAACTGAGCCACCCAGGTGCCACTCTTTCTTTCTTTCTTTCTTTCTTTCTTTCTTTCTTTCTTTCTTTCTTTCTTTCTTTCTTTCTTTTTTAAATAATAAATTTATTTATTTTTTATTGGTGTTCAGTTTGCCAAATCAGAGTAAGACCCAGTGCTCATCCCATCTAGTGCACCCCTCAGTTCCCGTCACCCGTTTACCCTCAACCCTGCCCTCCTCCCCTTCAGTCACCCCTAGTTCAATTCCAAGTTAGGAGTCTTTATGTTCTGCCTCCCTTTCTGATATTTCCAACATATTTCTACTCCCTTCTCTTATATTCCCTTTCACTATTACCTATATTCCCCAAATGAATGAGAACATACAATATTTGTCCTTCTCCGATTGTCCTACTTCACTCAGCATAATACCTTCCAGTTCCATCCACCTTGAAGCAAATGGTGGGTATTTGTCATTTCTGATGGCTGAGTAAGGCCCACCATTTCTCTCTCTTCATCTTCTGAGTCTCCTATGATATGAATGTTATTGTTTTAATAAGTGGCTGACTTCCCTACGTCTGCCTCTGTTATCCATAACCTTTCTTGATTTTAAGGCTTCCAGTTGGGACTGCATCTCAGTTATAGAATTTTTTAACGTTGGACTGACTTGATTTTAGTTCTTTTATTTCTACAGTAAGGGATTCTCTAGTTTTCTTCTGTGCTCTTTTTCCAGCCCAGCTGCTAACTTTATAATCATTGTTTTAAACTGTAGTTAGATACCATATATGTTTATTGATGAACTTCCTGGCTGTGAGTACTACCTCATGTTATTTTATGATGGAGAATTTCTCCATCTCATTATTATTTCCAGAAAAGAAAGAAGGAAGAAAAAAAAAACCAAGAAAAACAATAACAACTGCCCTCCAAAAAAAAAACACCAATTTATTTTGGCCTGCTTGTTAAAAGATTCTAAATCCCAAAATATGAAACACAATTAAACTACCATAAAAGTAAAAATAAGAAATATATAAGGTACATACATAAAATTAAAAGAAGGCAATTAATAATAAAGAATCAAAGAAAATAATTGAAATTAGAGCAGAAACTACAAAGGAATAGACCCTACTTTCCAGGGAGAGCTAAAGCTCTGAAGCCTCTGTGGTCTAACAACTTGGTGGCAGCGAATGGTCTGTGTGGGGTCTGGGTATGGGCCTTGACGCTGATTGTCAGGTGCACATCTGCCTGGGAGTTGCACCTGCGGGGGTCAGAGGCGGGGTGGGCGTCAGTGCCTCTGGGCTCCAGCGGGCGGCACTGTGCTGCTCCCTGAGTCCTGGCTCTGATGGGCGGGATGCCGGTGGGGCAGCTGGGTCCTCTGGCTCTGGGGCTGAGCATCCCACCCCCAAGTCTGGTGGGGCCTCCACAGAAGAGCCCCAAAGCCCCCGGGTCTCTGCCGCTTCTCTCAGAACCCTGTGTTCACTCTACCTGCGTCTGAGCTTCTTTTGTTTGTTTTTTTTTATCTCAGACTGTTGTGCCCAAGATTGCGAATCTGAGAAATCACTGAGAAGCCAACACCAATGCAAACACACGAGGGTTTATTTACAAGCTCGAACTTGTGTCCAAGTATACCCGACAGAGCGGAGCAGGGACTTGGACCCCGAGGTGGCTATTAGCTTATTTTTAAGGGCTGGTCTCGGGGAATTCCCAAAGGGCTGGAGTAATTCCTCAAGTTCTGTTTACATTTTGGTATGGGGCCGTCAAGGGCATTGAGATCTGTTCTAATAGGGGCTTCCTGCCCTTGGCCTGTGCTCAGTTTTTATTCTATTGTGGGGCTTGCTGTGTCTTGACAATGAGCATTCAGGAAGGAAATGATGGATGTGACTCCCTTCTCAGGAGCATCACAGAGAATAAATAATGAGACTGAACCAAAAGAGCACAAGACTTGTGCACTGAGCCATACCAGGCTCTGGGAGGCCGTCCTGGACTCGTGGGTTGGAACCCTCATCTTGTAAAAATGTCCGCAGTTCCTGAAGCACCCTCAATTACAATGTTATTCCTGTCAAATCATGGTGGCAGATCCTATAAATAGGGAAAAAAAACCTATAACATCCATCTGCCCCGAAATATGACACCGGACAGCAAATCAGTATTGGATAAGCAGTACAGATCCGGATGCAGCAGTTTCCTATTTCAAACGATGTCACAGAGACACAGGATAAAGCAGTGTTGTCCTCAGGACCCCGCCTGGCTCTGTCAGTTAAGCATTGGACTCCTGACTTCACCTCCGGTCCTGATCTCCTGGTTGTGAGTTCTAGCCCTGGGCTGGTCCATGGACGAGGCCTGACGCCTACTTAAACAAAGCAGACCCACGAGGGTTGGTCCCAGCATAAGCTGGAGGAGCAGAACAGAGAGTCCAGAAGGAAACATGCTCTGATACAACTGATTTTTTAACTTAATTTAATTTAAACCCAATTAATTAACATATAGAGTATTATACTTTCAGAGGAAGAATTCAGGGATTCACCAGTTGGAGATAACCACAGTGCTCGTGACATCACGTGCCCTCCTTCATGCCGGTCCCCTGTTAACCCCCCCACCCTGCTTCACCCTGATGACCATCAGTTTGTTTCCTATCATTAAGAGTCTATATTTCCTGCATCTGTTTTCATCTTATTTGTTTTTCCTTCCCTTCACAGTTGTTATCTGCTTTAGTTCTTTAATTCCAGTTATGAGTGACACCACACGGTCATTCTCTTTCCCGTCTGACTTATTTCACTTATCCTGATCCCTCTAGTTCTATCCACGTCATTGCAAATGTCAAGATTTCCTTCTCTTTGATAGTTGCGTACCATTCCTCTCTCTATGACCATCATCTATCTCCCATCCTTTTTATCCATCATCTGCCAGAGGGCACCGAGGCTCCTCCCACAGTGTGGCTACTATGGACCCAGATGCTGTGGACATCGGGACATGCAGGTGTCCTGATTCTCACTGCATCTGTATCTTCGGAGTGAGCTCAGGCCATTCACCTGCTGGTCGCAGGGAGGCTCTATTTGTAACTCCTGAGGAGCCTCCACACTGTTTCCAGGGCGGCTGCACCAACCAGCCCGCAGTCCCGCCGACAGTGGAAGAGGGTTGAGTGAGTTTTGCGGGACGTGGTAAAAGTCTGGTCCACATTTCATTTCGCATTCTGTGGGCTCCAATTCCATGTCCTTAAGTATTTCTGGGGAAGCCGGGTGTTGGGATCTATTTAAGTGAGACGTTTCTGAAACTAACAGACCACAGATGGAGCCTGGAAGGAGGCAGGTGTGGCCCGTGGAGTGCCTGCTGCCTCCTGCAGCGCCTGAGCATCCCACAGTGGGCGCCGGAGCCCAGGCTCCACCCAGGGGGCATGAATGTGCAGTACGCCTCCTCTGCCTGCACTGACAGGAGCCAGCCTGTGCTGGGGAGGCCTGAGGAGGACGTGGGGACACGTCCATGCTGATGAGCCGCAGCTTCAGGAAATTGTGGGCTCACATCCACACTGAAAGGAGCCCCTGGGCCACCTCAGGACCCAGGGGTTGTCTTCAGGAAGATGTGGGCCCGCATCCACACTGACAGGAGCACCTGGGCCACCTCAGGACATAAGTTGAGGCTTCTGGAAGCTGGGGGCCGCATTCACGGTGACAGGAGCCCCTGCCTCCTCAGAACCCTCGGTGACGCTTTGGGAGGACGTTGGGTGACATCGACACAACAGGATGCTGATTTCCTTAGGACCCCCGGTGTTGACTTAGGGAAATATGGGATGCGTCCATGCAGACAGAAAACCCCCGCCTTGTCAGGGCCTTTGGTGAGGCCTAAGAAAAATGTGGGTGCCTCATCCACACTGACAGGATTCTCCAGCCTCCTCAGGACCCACTGTGAGGTTTGGGAAGATTTGGGGCCACATGTATGCTGACAGGAGCCCCAGCCTCCTCAGGTCTTATGGTGAGGCTTGAGGAAAATGTGGGTCACCTCAACCCTGACAGGACCCCCGTCCTCCTCAGGACCTGCACTAAAGCTTCAGGAAATATGGGGCTGCGTCTATGCTGACAGGAGCCCACAGCCTCCTCAGGATCCGCGGTGAGTTTTCAGGGGACGTGGGGCCATGTCCAGGCTGACAGGAGCCCCCGACCACCTGAGGAACTTCTGTGAGTCTTCCAGAGGATGTGAGGCATAGTCCACAGTGACAGGAGACCCGCCGTCCTCAGGACCCGCTGACTATCACTCAGGAACACGTGGGGCCATGTCCACACTCACAGGAGCCCTGCTTCCTCAGGACCCCCTGGAGGACTTTGGAGGCGCTGTTGGGGGCCTCGTCCACATCAGAAGGGATTACTCAGAACCACAGGGTAAGTGAATGGGTAGAATGAATGATAGGATCAGGGGAGGGGAGTCAGTTGGTGGTTAGGCTTAGGTTAGATGTTAGGTATTTGTGATTAAGCTTATGGTTACGGATTAGAGGTTAGGGTGAGGGATAAGGGTAAGGGTCAGTGGTTAGGAGTTAGGATGGGGGTTAGGGATTAGGGAACGAGGTTAGGGTTAGTGACAGTATTTAGAGTTAGGGTTAGGGTTTAGGCTTTAGGGATAGGGCAGGAGGTTTGGAGGTGGGGTTAGGGTTCTGGTTGCAGTTAGGGTTGGGCTTAGGTTTGCAGTTAGGGTGAGGTGTTAGGGTGTGAGTTAGGGTTAGAGGTAAGGGTTAGGGGTTAGGGTAAAATTTAGGGCTAGGTTTAGGGTTAGGGCGAGGGTTAGGTTTAGGATAGGGGTTAGGGCTAGGGTTATGATTAGTGTTTAGTTAGGGTTTAGGGTCAGGTCAGGGTAGGGTCAGGGTATGGTTTTGGAAAAGGGTAAGAGGGATCCCTGGGTGGCGCAGCGGTTTGGCGCCTGTCTTTGGCCCAGGGCGCGATCCTGGAGACCCGGGATCGAATCCCACATCAGACTCCCGGTGCATGGAGCCTGCTTCTCCCTCTGCCTGTGTCTCTGCCTCTCTCTCTCTCTCTCTCTGTGACTATCATAAATGAAAAAAAAATTAAAAAAAAAAGAAAAGGGTAAGAGATAGGTATAGGGAGTGGTTTAGGAGTTAGTTTTAGGGTACAGGTTAGAGTACAGTTTGGGGTATGAGATAGGATTAGTATTAGAGGGTTAGGGTTAGGGTACAGGTTAAGGTTAGGAATAGGATCTGAGTACATTAAGTTAAGGTTAGGGTTAGAGGTTAGGGTCAGATTTAAGATAGGGGTCAGTGTTAAGGGTTTAGAATAGGTTTAGGATTTAGGGTGAGGGTTGGCAGGAAGGTTCAGTGAATGTGTTTTGGTCTTGGAGTTTGTGTTTCGTTTTCGATTAGTGACGGGTCTTGTTTAAGGGTTAGGTTAACATTAGGCTTAAGTGTAGGATTACGGTTATGTCTGTATATGGTTAGAGTTTCTGTTTTGGCATGTGCCTGCACTGGGACTCCTAATATCTTGGGCAGTTTAGTTTTATGCACTCTATTTAGGTTTTGGGTTCAAAGATAGCCTGACTCCACCAAGTCAGTGGCCTCCCCAGAGAATCAAAACCCAGGCTTCTGCTGGGGTCAGAATAGACATGGCAGGCTTCTCCCGAGCTGAGCTAAGGAGGGGATTTGTGGCTCTAAAGACTCTTTATTTGGATTTACAGTTGCCTTTCTGATTTTATCTCTTGTGCGCACATGTTTCCTCTATACTACCAATTATTATTTTAAAGTTTTATTGAATTCCTGTTTGTGAACACAGTATGATATAGTTTCAGGTTTACCACATAGTGGTTAGACCCTTGGATACAACATCTGGTACTTGTCACAGGTGCCCTCCACTGTCCCTATCCCCTGACTCACCATCCCCCCCACCTTCCCCTGGTATTTATTAGTTTATTCTCTGTGGTTAAGAGTGTGTATCTTGGTTTGCTACTCTCAAAAAATTCACATGTGAATGCAACTGTATGGTATTTGGTATCTGTCTTTCTCTGACTGACTGAGTTCATTTAGCATAAATCCTTTCCACTCCTTCCACGTCATTGTAAATGGCTTCATTTCATCCCTTCTGAAGACCCAGTGATGTCACAGTGTGTATATTTACCACATCTTTCTTCCCATTCATCTGTCGATGGACATCTGGGCTGTATCCACAGTTTGGCTGTTGTTGATAATGCTGCTACAAACACTCGGCTGCGTGTCCCTCCTCGAATCTACTAAAGTACTTCTGTATCCTCGGGGTAAATACCTAGCTCTGCAATTTTGGAATCATAGGGTAGCTCTATTTTTAACTTCTTTTTTTTTAATTTTTTTTATGATAGTCACAGAGGGAGAGGCAGAGACACAGACAGAGGAAGAAGCAGGCTCCATGCACCGGGAGCCCAAAGTGGGATTCGATCCCAGGTCTCCAGGATCGCGCCCTGGGCCAAAGACAGGCACCAAACCACTGCACCACCCAGGGATCCCCCCTTTTTTTTAACTTCTCGGGAACCTTCAAACTGTTTTCCACAGTGACTACATCTGTTCGCATGCCCACCAGGAGTGTAAGGGAGCGACCCCTTCTCCATAGCTTCACTAAAACCTGTTTTTTCTTTTGTTGTTAATATTAGCCATTATGACGGCTGTCAGGTGAACTATCATTGCGGTTTTGATTTGCATTTCCTTGATGATGGGTGATGCATAGTGTCTTTCCTTGTGTCTGGTCACCATCTGGAAGTCTTTCAGAGAGAAAGTCCATTCATTTTTCTGCCCAGCTCCAGTTGCATAATTTGTTTTTAGGATCTTCAGATTTATATTTGCTTTATGTGTTTTGCATACTAACTCTTTAGTGGATGTGTTGTTTACCAATATCTCCTTTCATTTTGTATGTTGCCTTTTAGCTTTGGTTGTTTCCTTCACTTTGCGGAAGCTTTTCAATTTGATAAAGTCCCAATAGGATTTTTGCTTTTGTTTCCCTCACCTCAGAGGCATATCTAGAAAGAACATGCAATGGCCAATGACAAAGACTTTGCTGCCTATCTTTTCTTCTTTGTATGGTTTCAGGTCTCACAGTTAGGTCTTTCATCCATTTTGAATTTATGTTTTATATATATGGAGTAAGAAAGTGGTCCAGTTTCATTCTTCTGCATGTGGCTGCCTGGTTTTCCCAACACCATTTGTTCTTATCCTGGGGTCAGGGTTAGGGTTTGTTGAAGAGACTGTCTTTGTGCCATTGGATATTCCTTCCTGCCTTGTTGTCCATTAATGGATCATAGAGTTACAGGTTTGTATCTTGTTTCGGCTTTCCATTCTGTTCTATTAATCTAAGCATCTCCTGTTGGGAGATTCTTGATTGAAGATTCAATTTCTTTGCTGGTTATCTGTCTGTTCAAGTTTCCTATTTCTTCCTTTTTCATTTTTGCTATGTTATATATTTCCAGGAATTGATCTATTTCTTCCAGGTTCTAGGTTCCTGGCATATAATTTTTCATAATGTTCTCTTATAATCGTTTGTATTTCTCTAGTGTTGGTTGTTATTTCTTTTTTCTCATTTGTGATTTTATTTAGGTCCTTTCACATCTTTGTATTTGTTCTCTTTTTTAAAGATTTTATTTATGTATTCATGCGAGACACAGAGAGGCAGAGTTATAGGCAGAGGGAAAACGAGGCTCCATTCGGGGAGCCTGATGTGGGACTTGATCCCCCAGGAACCCGGGATCATGACCTGAGCCAAAGCAGATGCTCAACCACTGAGGCACACAGGTGCCTTGCTGGTTCAATTCCTTTGCTAGTTATGGGACTGTTCACACTTTCTATTTCTTCCAATTTCAGTTCTGCTCATTTGCTCATTTCTAGGGATTTGTCCATTTCTTTCAGGTCTCCCAGTTTGTTTGCATATAATCTTTCATAGTATTCCCTTATAATTGTCTTATTTTTCTGGTGTTGATTTGATCTCTCTTCTCTCATTGGTGATTTTATTTATTTAGGTCTTTTCTCTTTTCTCGTTGATAAGGCTGGCTAGGGCTTGATCCATTTTATTAATTATTTTAAAGAACCAGCTCTCAGTTTTGTTTTTCCATTCTACTGTTTTGTTGTTCCTATATTGTTTATTTCTGCTCTCATTTTTATTTTTTCCCTTCTTCTGTAGGCTTTAGGCTATGTTTGCTATTTCTTTTTCAGCTCCTTCAGGTGTAGGGTTACGATGTGTGTTGGAGACTTCTTGTTTCTTGAGGTAGGCCTGTATTGCTACGTACTTCCCTCTTAGGACTGCCTTTGGTACATCCCAGAGGTTTGTAGAAACATGTTTCATTTTCGTTTGTTTTATATTTCCTCTTTAATTTCCTGGATGCTCCATTCATTCTCTAGTAGGATGATCATAAACTCAACATATTTTTGGTCTGTCCAAATTTTTTCTTACTGTCGACTTCAAGTTTCATAGCGTTGTGGTCCAAAAATGTACAGCGTGTGATATCAACCTTCTTGTAACTGTTGTACCTGTTGAGAGCTGTTTTCTGGGCCTTGATATTATCTGTTCTGGAGAATGTCCCATGTGCAGTTGAAAGGAATGTGTATTCTGCTTTCGGATCGAATATTCTGACTATATCTGTTGAGTTCCTGTGGTCCAGTGTGTCAAGGCTATTGTTCACTTGTTGATTCTGCTAGACGATCGGTCCATTGCCATAAGTGGGTGTTGAAATCCCCTGTCAGTGTATTATTACCAGTGATTTCCTGTATGTTTGTTGTTAATTGGTTTCTATATTTATGTACTCCCATGTTGGCAGCATAAATATTTAGTTGTTTGATCTTGATAGAGTGTGTTTTTTTTTATTTTTATTTGTTTATGATAGTCACAGAGAGAGAGAGAGGCAGAGACACAGGCAGAGGGAGAAGCAGGCTCCATGCACCGGGAGCCCGACGTGGGATTCGATCCCGGGTCTCCAGGATCGCGCCCTGGGCCAAAGGCAGGCGCCAAACCACTGCGCCACCCAGGGATCCCCGATAGAGTGTCTTTTTAATTATGAAATAATGTTCTTCTTCATCTCTTCTTACAGTGTTTTTCTTCCTTTTTGAGATTTAAATATTTTATTTATTTTTCATGAGAGATACACAGAGAAGAAGAGGCAGAAACATAGGCATAGCGAGAGGCATGCTCCCCTAAGGGAGTCCGATGTGGGACTCGATCCTGGGATCCCAGGATCACACCCTGAGCCGAAGGCAGATGCTCAACCACTGAGCCACCAGGTGTCCCCCAGGGTTTGGTTTCAAATCTCGTTTGTCTGATATAAGTATGGGTCCTCCAGCTTTCGTTTGATATCCATTAGCGTGGTAGATGATTTTCCCTCCCCTGACTATCAATCTGCTGGTGTGTATAGGTCTAAGGTGAGCATCTTGTAGGCAGCATACAGATGGATCTTGTTTTTTTAATAACGATTTTATTTATGAGAGAGAGAGAGAGAGAGGCCAAAAATTAGGGAGAGAGAGAAGCAGACTCCCCACCAGGAGCCCAATATGGGACTCGATCCCAGACTCCAGGATCACACCCTGAGTCAAAGGCAGATGCTCAACCCCTTGAGCCACCCAGGCATCCCAGATCCTGTGTTTTAAGCCACTCTGATACCCTATATCTTTTGATTGGAGCATTTAGTCTATCTGCATTCAGAGTGATTATTCAAATATATGAACTTTGTGCTTTTGTGTTACCAGAAGAGTTGGTGTTTCTGGTGACGTACTCTGGGCCTTTCTAGAGTTGTTGCTTTTGGTCTCTTTTTCTCCCCCACTAGAAGAGTCCCTCTTAAAATTCCTTACTGGAATAGTTAAGTGGTCATGAACTCCTTTATATGTTGCCTGTCTGGGAAAATCATGATCTCTCCTCTCCTCCTGAATGACACCCTTGCTGAAGCAAGAATTCATACAAATTGGACTCCAATAAAAGAAATTTAAAAACATAAAATAAATTTTTGGTCTTATGATTGAGGAAAATGGCATCTAGGAGGTAAACCAGAAGCTGAAGGAGCGGAAGACAGATTTCACCATCCATAGCCTTCACAGGGACATGATGTCCTTTCCAAGGAGGGGCCTCCCCTCCGTAGGATGCTTCCTGCCCCTCTGTGCTCCTTGTTGGAACCCAGCAGGCACATCTCTGTGCCTCCAGCACCTCTGCAGTCATGGTTTATTGTGTCTTTCATGTATCCTATTGGGGACCACAGCGTCGTGTATGTAACCATCCGGCTGCTGTTAGACAACACTGGGGGGATTCCGACTTCTGTTGGTTTTGGGGTGTGTGTGTGTCTATCACATGTCGCTATCACGTGCAGCTATTGGATCCTCTGGCTGGGTCACCCAAATGCCGAAATGGTTGGCACATCATTTCTGGTGCTGGCGCTGGGCGGCTAGCTAGGCTCTCATGGCAGACCAACGGCTCGCGAGTGCAGTGATTTTCCGCTGGAGGGTAGGCTGAGCTGGAAGGTCCGGCTTGGCCATATTCCCATGTGCGGAAGTGGGTCCTGCCATGCGCTGGCTGCTTATCTTCTCCCTGATGCCTCTCCAGCAGGGAGCTAGACCTCGGGGCCATCCTGGCGGGAGCTCCTGAGGAGCCAGCTGCCCATGGCAGGGAGCCCTGGGACTGCCTGTGTTTGGGAGTCTGGGTGGGGACGGGGCTAGTGTTCTTCGGTCCCCTGTGCTGTCTGGCTTTCAGGCTGAGCCCCATGCTCACCCAGCCCCTATTCACTAAGGCGAGGAGGGTGCCCTCCACATGCTGGTGTGAGAGATCTAGCACCACAAGGTGTGCACGCCGAGTACACCTTGTGAGGGTGGCCCACGTGCGTGAGCTGCAGTGTGGGACCCAGTAAATTTAACAAAAATCCCTTACCCCTGGAGAAGCAGAGCAGGACTGATTCCATTTTGTGCTCCACCAGCCATCTCCCCTATGACCCCACGTGACCTGCTTATGGCTTAAGGTGCTGCCCCATCCGACTGAAGCCGCTGGGCACACCCTAATCTGAAATCGGGCCATCACAATGTAACCCTGCATTGTGCCACACAAAGCTGCGCGTCAATTCTGACCAAAGTAATAGGCCAGTTCAAGTCCATACTAAAAGGTAAAGTGTAATTCAATCAGCCACCTGCGTGTGGACAAACATGACTACGCATCTTTCAGCATTCCCATGTGCCACTGGCTCCTATAAAGCTGCTACACCTCTTAGTCTCGGGGTCCAAATCCCTACTCCTCTGTGTCTGGTGCACTTGGACCCAAGCTCCAGCTTGTAAAGAAACCCTCGGGAGTTTGCATCGGTGTGGGCTCCTTGGTTGTTTCTCGGATTAGCAATCTTGGGCACAACACAAGGGCCTGTTGTCCTGACATCCCTTCCAGGGCCACGCTACCGCCCCGCAGTCCCTCTGTGCCCCAGGCACACAGGCACGGGGATACGGGGAGGGGAGGAAGTGCCCCGGAACCCAGCCAGCCCTGGCCCCCTGGACAGAGTGAGCACAGACCACCCAGGTCTCTTCCACAGACCCTGGTGTCCTGAGGCTCCCTGACTGTCACTCTGTCTCAGCCCCTCCTGGCCTGCTGGGCACAGGCTGAGTCCCAGTAAAGTCTATGGTGCCTGACCCTGGCGTCTGGCAGCCCCTGGAAGGCATGTGAGGATGTCAGCTGGGTGTGACTGGCAGCGCCACTGTAGGGGCTGTTTGGGGCATGGATGTAGCCCCTCCTCCTCTCTTGGGGTCTCTCCACGCCCTCTGCTCAGAGTTCTGGGATACACATAAATGGGTTGGCTGTGCATTTTCCCACCACAACACTTTATTGACGATCTACAGCAATGGGGCTCAGAGCCGAGGGCACGTGTTTTCCCCTGGGGAGGGAGACCTTTCTGTCCTTTAGGGGAGGGCAAGAATCACATGTGGGGTGGGGAAGGGTGCTGGAGTCCCCCACCTGGGAGCATTTTTGGACTCCGGGTGGGGACGTGTCCTGAGGTTTCAGCAAGAGAGACGGTTCTGAGGGCAGCAGAGCTGAGCTGGACCTGAGCTCATGGGCTCCTGCAATGTTCCCCGCAGGGTAGCTGGACCCCGGTCTCGGGGCCCTGGGGCCCCAGAACCTGGTGAAGCCTGTCTTCTAGTGTGGGTGCGGGTGGGGCCCACCGGCCGACCCCTTCTCTCCCCAACATTGGGTGTCCCAGGATTCCTAGGGCTGCCCTAGGTCAGCGACCTGGATCTGTGGGGCACACCCAGGGCCCAAGAGGCCACATCCAGCTGTGGGAGAGCTCTCTCAGCCTGGGGCCAGAATCCAGGGCTGGCCAGGGCCATGGGGGTCTGGATACCATTAGTCTTTGTGTTGGGCCTTGGGGGGCTCAAATCACCCAAACACCACAGAGCCCGGGGCCAGGCCAGCTCATGTCCCTCTGGGTTAGGGGCTGGTGTCCTATGCAGGGTGTGCCGCCCTCCAGGAGGGACAGGGGTGGAGGCAGGGCACAGTGGGTCCTCTGCACCACTCACCTGCACCCACCCTGTCTGGGGCTCCCTGCCTTCCCTCCTTCCTGCAACCCCTGGGTACTCTATGGGAAACCCGGTCTTCTGATGGGAGCAGGGTATCCAGAGAACCCCGGTGAGGCTGAGTATGTCCCACAGGGGGCAGCTGCCCAGGGTCCTTGCTGGGGACAGATGCTGTGGGGGTGGATGTTGTGGGGGCAGGGGCATGATGGTGGTGGAGTGTGGGGGATGGTTTAGGGGGGATGGTCGGGGGAATAGTGTGGGTGGGGATTGTGTTGGGCTGTGTCGTTGTGAGGGGGATGATATAGGTGGGATGCTATTGGGGATGATGATGAAGGGGGATGGTGTGGGGGTGGGGAAAGAGGGGATGACATGGGGGGCCTGCCGACACAGGGTATCCACTTTCTCTCAGACGCACATGGATACGTGTACAGATAAAGGCGATCCCAGTCTAGGGTTTGCTGTGACACCTGCCCCTGGGGCCCCGTATGGTCAGTGAAGGGCGCTGGCTGGACTGGGGGCATTATCTGGGGGTCATCATACTATGTATGTTTACAAATTGCAAATTGTCTCAAATTAAATGCATAGAATTTAGATATATATAAAACACCAAGTGTGGGTGTCTCCCTGACCCGTCCGACCCTCATGGGAACGATGTGTGTCCTGCTCCAGCCACGGCCATGCCGCCTGGCCCGCAGCTCCGGTTACTGCCCTCCACGGGCCCCACCACAGCCCCCTGCTTCTCAAGGGGCCGTCCCTCACCCCTGTGTGGTTCAGCTCCCATGGAAACCCCTAGAGGCACCGACCTAGTGACCCCCTCAACCCCGAAGCCCCGGGGGTTGTGGCACGGGTGTCATCCCCTGCACCCAACCATACAGTGGTGTGTTGCTGGTTGCTGTTGCTTCCCCCGGCCTCTTAAGCCCCGTGTTTCGTACCCAGAAGCCCCTGGACTTCCCCCGGGGCCTAGAAGCTCCCTGACTCAACAGCCTCTCCCCACCCTCTAGCAGTCCCAAAACTTGATTTGGCTGCCAAACATCTTGTTGATGTTCAGGGCTATCTGCGTGATGTCCCTGGAGGAGACGAGGCCTCCTCCTTCATTTCCTGTGGGAAAACCGGGGAGGAGGAGCCGGCATCAGGGACACAGACACAGGCCAGTCACCAGCTGCCATCCTGGGCAGGGAGCCCTGGGGCCACCATAGGAGTGTGTCTTGCTGAAACCTCCTTTCTTCTCCTAGGAGGCCGGGGATGGCCAGAGTGCCGACCGTGGCTGTGGGACCTCTGTGAGTGGCTGTGGTGGGCCGCTGTGGGCGGGAGGTGACTGAGGGTCAGCCTGGGTGAGAGGGGACAGGGTATCAGCCCAGGTGGGGAGGGGACTTGGGGGTGTTGTGCCCAAGATTGCAAGTGCCCAACACTTGGGGGTGTTGTGCCCAAGATTGTCCAAGCCGACACCGATGCAAACACACGAGGGTTGATTTACAAACTCGAGCTTGGGTCCAAGTATAGCCCACACAGCGGAGCAGGAACTTGGACCCTGAGGTGGGTTTTAGCTTAGTTTTAAGGGCTGGTCTCAGGGTCCTCCAGAAGGGCTGGAGCAATTCCTCAAGTTCTGTTTACATTTTGATATGAGGCCTTCAAGGGCATTGAGCTTTGTTCTCATTCTAATATGGGGTTTCTGGGACCTTAAGCTGTAAGATTTTTTTCTTTTTTTCCTGTAACTGAAGTAATGTAAATTTTAGCTCTTATACACAGGGTCCTGGGATGGCAGTACTTGTGCTAACCGTGAACTTAAAGTGGAACGGCCTCAATTTTCTCAGCCTCCCCACAGACAAGTGACTGAAGTTTAAAACTCCAAATTTTAGGGGCTGCCCTGGTGGAGACCTGTTCTCTTCCTGCCCAGGAGGGTGTCCTCGCACTCCTGGCCTTTGCTGGTCTGTCTCAGGAACTGGGCCCATGACTGCACAGGGGTTTGCAGCTTATGGCCACACAGGGCAGACAGCTGGCCCGAGCCCTGCTGCTCTACCCGGGTTCCTGCTCCTGTGCCTGGGAACAGTTGGCGCCACCATCCTTGGGACCCCTGGGATCCTGAGCCCACCCTGTCACTCCAGGGACTGCCCCCCACTGCTCCACCTGAACACCTTAAGGCTGGTGTGTCCCCCACTCTAGGAGACTTCTGAAAGTTCAATTTTTGTGCACTGCTGCTTATAATATTGTGCGTAGAACTGTCAGTTGGCTCTCTGCCCTTGTGGGATCCGGGGCTATGTCTCTCCAAGATCAACTGATTGATTTTTTTAAGATTTTATTTTTCTGTAATCTCTACAGCCAACATGGGGCTTGAACTTGCTACCCAAGAACAAGAGTCCCATATTCTTATGAACCACACTGAGCCGGTCAGGCTCTCTTTGATTGATTGATACATGTTAATTGAAGCAGGGGTCTTGCATGTGTCAGGGCAGAAACTGAGCCCACGCTTTGAGGTGTGGTGGAGTCATTTGGACCTGATCAATGTGAAAGAAACCATAGCTTCCCTGGGAGCCCAGGGAACAGGGCCCACACACGTGAAAAGTTGATAATTTCCTTTACTGTAGTAGTTATTTTACTATTTATTTAAAGTGCTATTCAATGGTAAATGTCAATCTAGGATTGGGATACAGTGAGAACGTTCTAGGATTCGGAGGTAACTAAAGCTTCCCGTCCAGGACTTAATGTTCCAGTTCGATGCAGAGATAGGCAAGGAAGCAAAGAGTTATGAAACATGGCAGTTGGGTGCCTGGCTGGCCTGGTTGGGGGATCTTGATCTCAGGGTTGTGAGTTTGAACTCCATGTTGGTATAGAGAGGACATGAAACGAAAATATTTAACAAATAATAAATGGATGAACAAATAAAGCATGACATCAAAGGTAAGTGTTTGCTTATGTCTCACCTGCGAAATATTCTTGATCGCCCCGCTTGTACTACTTAGCCCAGATGATGTCCTCCACAAGGGATCGTCCTGCCTCAGTGTAAGTGGGCGTCTTTCATTGTAAGACCTGTGGTTCCCCTCGTTCTGCAGGGGGAGAAGAGCCGTGAAACCACGACTTCGGGGGATCAGCATACACCTAGGCAATGACCATTTCTGAACCCGGTAGCCAGAGCTCGGCCTCTTTTAGGACGCGATGTCATAACGAAGCCTCTTTGGTCATTGTCTTGGATGCAGGGTGGAGGCTAAACTAGAATTAGGAAGAACAAAAGAGGAGGAAACCAGAAGCTGAAAGAGAGGAGGACAGATTTCCCATCTGTAGCCTTCACAGGGACCTGGTGTCCTTTCCTAGGAGGGGCACCCCGTCCGTAGGATGCTTCCAACCCCTCTGTGCTCCTTTTTGAAACCCAGCAGGCACATCTCCGTGCCTCCAGTACCTATGCAGTCATGGTTTATAGCGTCTTCCATGTATCCTATTGGGAACCACAGCGTAGTGTATGTAACCATCTGACTGCTGTTTGACAACATTGGGGGATTCTGACTTTTGTTGGTTTTGGGTTGTGTGTGTGTCTATCACATGCAGATATCACGTGCAGGTATCTGATCCTCTGGCTGGGTCACCCAAATGCCGAAATGGTTGGCACAACATCATTTCTGGTGCTGGCGCTGGGCAGATAGCTGGGTTCTCCTTGCTTACTCGGGGCTCGCTCCTGCAGTGACTTTCCTCTGGAGGGTCAGCTGAGCTTGAAGTTCCGACTTGGCCAAATTCCCATGTCCAGCAGTGGGTCCCGCTGAGCGCAGGCTGATTCTCTTCTCCCCGATGCCTCTCCATCAGGGAGCCAGACCTCAGCTCTGCCTGGGGGAGATCCTGTGGAGCTGCCCATGGCGGAGAGCCCTGTTGCTGCCTGTTTGTGGGAGTCAAGTTGCGGTGAGGGCTGGGGTTCTCAGTCCCCTATGCTGCCTGGCCTTGTGGCGAGCCCCATGCTCACCCAGCCCCTACTCACTAGGGCGAGGAGGGTGCCCTCCACACGCTGGTGTGAGAGATCCAGCACCACAAGGTGTGCAGGCTGAGTCCACCTGGTCAGGGTAGCTGAGGTGCATGAGCTGCAAGTGTGGGACCCAGGAAAGTTAACAAAAATCCCCTACTCCTGGACAAGCAGGGCAGAACTGATTCCATTTTGTGCTACACCCGCCACCTCCCCTATGACCCCCACATGACCTGCTTATTGCTTAAGGTGCTGCCCCACCCTAGTCAGGCCGCTGGGCACACCCTAATAGGAAATCGGCTTATAACAATGTAACCCTGCTTTGTGTCCCCCAAAACTGTGGGACGATTCTGACCAAAGTAATAGGCCAGCTCAATTGGATACTATAGGGTAAGGTGTAATTGAATCAGCCACCAGCTTGTGCACCGGCATGATCGTGCAACTTTCTGCGAATCCCATGTGCCACTGGCCCCTATAAAGCTGCTATGCCTCTTAGTCTCGGGATCCATGTCCCTGCTGCGCTGTGTTGGGTGCAATTAGACCCAAGCTCCAGCTTGTAAAGAAACCCTCGGGAGTTTCCATAGGTGTGGGCTCCTTGGTGGTTCCCCTGATTTACAATCTTGGGCACAACACCAGGGCCTCGTGTCCTGGCATCCCTTCCAGGGCCACGCTGACCGCCCCACAGGCCCTCTGTTCCCCAGGAACACAGGCACGGGGATGCGGGGAGGGGAATAAGTGCCCCAGAACTCGGCCATCCTCGTTCATCAGGACAGAGGGAGCACAGACCTCCCAGGTCGCTGTGCACAGACCCTGGTGACCTGAAGCTCCCTGGCTGTCACTCTGTCCCAGCCCCTCTTGACCCAGTGGGCAGAGCCTGAGTCCCAGGAACGTCTGTGGGTCCTGACCCTGGCATCTGGCCGCCCATAGAAGGCACGTGGGGACGTCAGCTGTGTGTACCTGGCGGCGCCCCTGCAGGGGCTGTTTGGGGCCTGGATGGTGCCCCCTCCTCCTCTCTGGGTATGTCTCCACGCCCCATGCAGAGTTCTGGGAGACACAGAAATGGCCTGGCTATGCATTTTCGCACCACAAAACTTTATTGACTTTTTACAGCAAGCGGGCTCAGAGCCTAATGTGCGCCTTCCCCTGGGGAGGGAGATCTTTCCTTTAGGGGATGGCAAGAATCACACAGTGTGGGGGGGCGGGTGCTAGAGTCCACATTGTGGGAGCATGTGTGGACTCTGGGTGGGGGCGTGTGTCCTGAGATTTCAGCCTGAGTGACTGTTTTGAGCACAGCAGAGATGACCTAGACCTGCAGCTCATGGGCTCCTGACTGGGACCCACAGAGCAGCTGGACCCCGGCCTTGGGCCCTCTGGGGCCCCAATACCCAATACCTGGAGCCTGCCTCCTGGTGTGGGGTCGGGTGGGGCCAACCGGCCTATCCATCCTCTCCCCACCCTGGGTTGTCCCGGGATCCCCCAGCCTGCCCTAGGTCAGTGACCTGGATCTGTGGGGCACACACAGGGCCCAAGAGGCCACGTCCAGCTGTGAGAGGGCTCACTCAGCCTGGGGCCAGAATCCAGGGCTAGCCAGGACCATGGGGGCCTGGATCCCATTAGTCTTTGTCTTGGGGCTGGGTGGGGCTCAAATCACCTCAGCCCCCACAGAGCAAGGGGCCAGGTCAGCCCAGGTCCCTTTGGGTTAGGGGCTGGTGTCCTGTGCAGGGTGTGCCGACCTCCAGGAGGGACAGTGGGCGGAGGCAGGGCCCAATGTGTCCTCTGCACCACTCACCTGCCCCCACCATTTCAGGAATCCTTGCCTTCCCTCCTCCCTGCAAGCCCTGGGTTCTCTATGGGACAATCGGGCTTCTGATGGGAGCAGGGTACCCAGAGAACCCTGGGGAGGCTGAACATGTCCCACAGGGGGGCAGCTGCACTGGGTCCTTGCTGGGGGCCGGTGGTGTGGTGGTGAATGGTGTGGGGCAGGGATATGATTGTGGTGTTATATTAGTCCGGTACAAATATTAGCTAATGAATCAATATTAAAATAGTCGCATTAACCAAAGACCATACGTTATTCAGATTTCCTTAGATTTTGCTAAGTTACTATCCTTCATATCACATTCCATTTGTACTCGTGTTTTCTTAGGCTCCTCTGGATTGTGACAGTCTTTCAGCCTTTCCTTGTTGTCGTTGAACTGGAACACTTTGAGAAGTAGAGTATTTTGTAAAATTTACCTCAGTTGGGACATGTCTGTTGTTTATCTCATCATTGAACTGTTTTTGTGGATTATATACAGAGATATAATGCCATTTTTATTATATCATATAAGGGATAGATATTATCAACATGATTTACCAGTCTTGGTATTGATCTGATTGTCTTGCTGAGGTAGTGTTTGTCAGCTTTCTCCATAGTAAAGTGATTTTATTATTATTATTATTATTTTTATATTAAGATTTTCATGTTATATTTTGTAGAAGGAAATTACTATGTGTATTCCACACATAAGAGTGGGAGGCTATGCTAATCAACTTGAGGGTGGAATGTCTGGACAACTTCTTTGAAATTCTACTACATGGGAGATTTCTCTTCCTTCTGTTTGTTTCTTTTTCAGGATGTTATTTATTTATTTATTTGAGAGAGAGAGGAGAGAAAAACCATTAGCGAGAGGGGCAGATGGAGAGGGAGAAGCAGGTTCCCTGCTTCAGGGAGCCTGCCTTGGGACCTGGATCATGATCTGAGCCTAAGGCAGAAGCTTAACTGACTGAGCCACCCAGATGCCACTTTTTCTTTCTTTCTAATAATAAATTTACTTTTTATTGGTGTTCAATTTGCCCACATACAGAATAACGCCCAGTGCTCATCCCGTCAATTGCCCCCCTCAGTACACATCACCCATTCACCCCCACCCCCATCCTCCTCCCCTTACATCACCCCTAGTTCATTTCTCAGGGTTAGGAGTCTTTATGTTCTGTCTCCATTTCTGATATTTTCCACACATTTCTTCTCCGTTCCCTTATATTCCCTTTCATTCTTATTTATATTCCCCAAGTGAATGAGAACATACAATGTTTGTCCTTCTCTGATTGACTTACTTCACTCAGCATGATAGCTTCCTGTTCCATCCACATTGAATCAAATGGTGGCCATTTGTCTTTTCTAATGGCTGAGCAAGGCCCACCTTTACTCTCTCTTCATCATCTGAGTCTCCTATGATATGAATGTTATTGTTTTAATAAGTGGCTGAGTTCCCTATGTCTGCCTCTGTGGTCCATAACCTTTCTTGTTTTGAAGGCTTCCACTTGGGACTGCATCTCAGTTATAGCATTTTTAACATTGGCCTGACTAGATTTTAGTTCTTTTATTTCTACAGTAGGAATTCCCTAGTTTTCTTCTGTGCTCTTTTTCCAGCCCAGCTGCTACCTTTATAATCATTGTTTTAAACTGTAATTAGAAAAAAAATAAATAAATAAACTGTAATTAGACATCATATATGTGTATTGATGAACTTCCTGGCTGTGAGTACTACCTCATGTTATTTTATGGAGGTGAATTTCTCCGTATCATTATTTTTTCCATAAAAGAAAGAAGGAAGAAAAAGGAAAACCAAGAAAAACAATAACAACTACCCTCCCAAAATATAAAAACACCAGATTATTTTGGCCTGCTTGTTAAAGATTCTAAATTCCAAAATAAGAAACACAATTAAAGTACCATGATAGTAAAAATAATAAATATATAAGGTACATACATAAAAATTAAAATAAGGCAATTAATAAAAAAGAATCAAAGAAAATAAATGAAAATAAAGCACAAAGAACAAAGGAAGCTAGACCCTACTTTCCAGGCAGAGCTGAAGCTCTACAGCCTCTGTGGTCCAACAACTTGGTGGCAGTGAGTGGTCTGTGCAGGGTCTCGGGATGGGCCATGGCGCTGATTCTTAGGCTTCTCTCAGAACCTTGCTTTTACTCTGCCTGCGTCCGAGCTTCTTTTGTTAAGCATTCGACACCTGACCTCACCTCCCGTCCTGATCTCGGGGTCGTGAGTTCTAGCCGTGGGCTGGGCCATGGATGAGGCGTGGAGCCTACTTAAACAAACCAGACTCAAGGGGGGTGGTGCTGGCATAAGGTGAAGGAGCAGAACAGAGATTCTAGAAGGAATTGTGCTCTGATACAACTGATTTTTTAAACTTAATTTAATTTAAACCCAATTAATTAATGGATAGTGTATTATACTTTCAGAGGAAGAATTCAGGGATTCACCAGTTGGAGATAACAGCAGTGCACGTGACATCACGTGCCCTCCTTCATGCCGGTCCCCTGTGATCCCCTCACCCGGCCCCTACCCTCCAGCGACCCTCAGTTTGTTTACTATAATTAAGAGTCTGTATTTCCTGCATCTGTTTTCATCTTATTTGTTTTTCCTTCCCTTCACAGATGTTCATCTGCTTTGCTTCTTTAATTCCACCTATGAATGACACCCCACAGTCATTCTCTTTCCCGACTGACTTATTTCACTTAACATGATTTCTCTAGTTCCTTCCACGTCATTGCAAATGGCAAGATTTCCTTCTCTTTGATACCTGAGCACCATTCCTCTCTCTATGACCATCATCTATCTCCCATCCTCTTTATTCATCATCTGCCTGAGGGCACCGAGATACCTCACACAGTGTGGCTACTGTGGACCTGGCTGTTGTGGACATTGGGGTGCAGGTGTCCCGAGTCTCACTGTATCTGTATCTTTGGAGTCAGCTCCAGGCCCTGCACCTGCTGGTCACAGGGCGTCTGTATTTGTAACTTCCTGAGGAGCCTCCACACTGTTTCCAGGGCGGCTGCACCAGCCCGCAGTCCCGCCCACAGTGGAAGGGAGTTGAGTAAATTTTGCAGGACTTGCTAAAGTCTGGTCATTTCATTTTGCAGTCTGTGGGCTCCAACTCCTTGTCCTTAAGTATTTCTGGGGAAGCCGGGTGTTGGGCTCCTTTTCAGTGAGACGTTTCCAATGCTAACAGGCCACAGCTGGAGCCTGGAAGGAGGCAGGTGCGGCCCCCTGCACCAGCAAGCCGCCTCCTGCACAGCCTCCTGCAGTGCCTAGCATCGCAAAGGGGGCGCCCAAGCCCAGGCCTCACCCAGGGTGCACGCATGTGCAGTAGGCCTCGTCTGCCTGCACTAAAAGGAGCCAGCCTGTGCTGGGGAAGCCTGATGAAGACATGGGGACGCATCCACCCTGATGAGCCACAGCCTCCTCAGGACGCGCAGGGAGTCTAAAGGGGGATATTGGGCCGTGTTCACGCTGACAGGAGCATCGGTCCTCTCAGGACCCTCGGTGAGGCTTCAGGAAGATGTTGGCCCGCATACACCTTGATAGGAAACCCTGAGCTACCTCACGACCCGCGGGGAGGCTTCAGGATATTGTGGGCCCGCATCCACGCTGACAGGAGTCCCTGGGCCACCTCAGGACCCACGGGGAGGGTTCAGGAAGATGTGGCACCGCGTCCACTCTGGCAGAAACTCCCAGGCCCCTCAGGATATAAGTTGAGGCTTCTGGAAGCTGGGGGCCGCATTCAGAGTGACAGGAGCCACGGCCTCATCAGTACCTTCAGTGACATTTTGGTAGTACGTGTGGTCATGTCCACACAAAAGGACGCTGACTTCCTCAGGACTCCTGGTCTAGTCTTTGGGAAATATGGGTATGCGTCCATGCGGACAGAAGACCCCAGCCTTGTCAGGGCCTCTGGTGAGGCTTCAGAAAGATGTGGGTGCCGCATGCACACTGACAGGAACCTCCGGCCTCCTCAGGACACACTGTGAAGTTTTGGGAAGATTTGGAGCCCTGTCAATGCTGACAGGAGCCCCCAGCCTCCTCAGGTCTTATGGTGAGGCTTGAGGAAAATGTGGGGCCACGTCAACACTGACAGGACCCCTGTCCTCCTCAGGACCTGCACTTTGGCTTCGGGAAATATGGGGCTGGGTCTATGCTGACAGGAGCCCACAGCTTCATCAGGACCCACAGTGAGTTTTCTGGGGGATGTGAGGCCATGTCCAGGCTGACAGGAGCCCCCGGCCTCCTGAGGTCTTGCTGTGAGGCTTCCAGAGGATGTGAGGCATAGTCCACAGTGACAGGAGACGCGGCGTCCTCTGAACCCACTGACTATGACACAGGAACACGTGGGGCCATGTCCGCACTCACAGGAGCCTGGCTTCCTCAGGACCCCCTGGAGGACTCTGGAGGCGCCGTTGGGGGCCACGTCCATATCAGAACGGACTCCTCTGAACCACAGGGTAAGTGAATGGGTAGAATGAATGGTAGGGTCAGGGGAGGGGAGGCAGTTGGTGGTTAGCCTTAGGTTAGATGTTAGGTGTTAGTGATTATGCTTATGGTTATGGATTAGAGGTTAGGGTGAGGGATTAGGGTAAGGGTCAGTGGCTACGAGTTAGGATGTGGGTTGGGGTAGGGATAGGATTTAGAGTTAGGTTAGGGTTTAGGCTTTAGGGATTAGGGCACGAGTTTTGGGGTTGGGTTTAGGGTTATGGTTAGAGTTAGTGTTGGGCTTAGGTTTGCAGTTAGGGTTAGGGGTTAGGGTGTGAGTTAGGGTGAGGGGTTAGAGTTAGGGGTTAGAGTTAAGAGTTAGAGTTAAAGTTAGTGCTAGGTTTAGGGTTAGGGCGAGGGTTAGGATTAGGATAGGGGTTAGGGCTAGGGTTAGGGTTAGTGTTTGGTTAGGGGTTAGGGTTAGGGTCAGGTTAGGGTCAGGGTACGGTTTTGGAAAAGGGTAAGATATAGGGTTAGGGAGTGGGTTAGGGGTTGGTTTAAGGGTACGGGTTAGGGTACAGTTTGGGGTATGAGATAGGATTAGTATTAGAGGGTTAAGGTTAGGGTACAGGTTAAATTTAGGAATAGGATTTGAGGGATCCCTGGGTGGCACAGCGGTTTAGCGCCTGCCTTTGGCCCGGGGCGCGATCCTGGAGACCCGGGATCGAATCCCACGTCGGGCTCCCGGTGCATGGAACCTGCTTCTCCCTCTGCCTGTGTCTATGCCTCTCTCTCTCTCACTGTGTGCCTATCATAAATAAAATAAAATAAAAATTAAAAAAAAAGGTTAGGAATAGGATTTGAATACCTTATTTTAAGGTTAGGGTTAGAGGTTAGTGTTCGGGTTAGATTTAAGTTAGGGGTCAGGGTGAAGAGTTCATAATAGGATTAAGAGTTAGCGTGAGGGTTGGCAGGAAGGTTCAGTGAATGTGTTTTGGTCTTGGGGTATGTGTTTGGTTTTCGAATAGTGATGGGTCTTGTTTAAGGGTTAGGTTAACATTATGATTAAGGGTTAGGGTTATGTCTGTGTATGGTTAGAGTTTGGGTCTTGGCATGTGCCTCCACGGGGACTCCTAGTATCTTGTGCAGCTTAGATTTATGCACTCTATTTAGGTTTTGGGTTCAAAGATAGCCTGACTCCACCAAGTCAGTGGCCTACCCAGAGAATCAAAATACAGGCTTCTGTTGGGGTCAGAATAGACATGGCAGGATTCTCCCGAGCTGAGCTAAGGAGGGGATTTGTGGCTCTAAAGACTCTTTATTTGGATTTTCAGTTGCCTTTCTGATTTATCTCTAGTGCACACATATTTCATCAATACTACCAATTATTATTTTAAAGTTTTACTTGAATTACTGTTTCTAACACAGTATGATATAGTTTCAGGTTTACCACATAGTGATTCAACCCTTGGATAGAACGCCTGGTACTGGTCACAGGTGCCCTCCACTATCCCTATCCCCTGATTCCCCATCCCCCCCACATATCTCTGGTATTTATTAGTTTATTCTCTGTGGTTGAGTGTGGTTTTTTTTTTGTTTGCTTCTGTCATCCCCCCCTCTGCCCCTTTGCCAGTTTGTTTGGTTTCTTAAAATTCACATGTGAATGCAATTGTATGGTATTTGGTATCTGTCTTTCTCTGACTGAGTTCATTTAGCATAAGTCCTTTCCACTTCTCCTACATCATTGTAAATGGCTTCATTTCATCCCTTCTGATGACCCAGTGATGTCGCAGTCGGTATGTTTACCACATCGTCTCTGCCCATTCATCAGTCGATGGACATCTGAGCTGTATCCACAGTTTGGCTCTTGTTGATAATGCTGCTACAAACACTGGACTGCGTGTCCCTCTTTGAAACTACTAAACGACTTTTGTATCCTCGGGGTAAATACCTAGCTCTGCAATTTTGGAATCATAGGGTAGCTCTATTTTTAACATCTTTTATAAATTTTTTTTGATAGTCACAGAGAGAGAGGCAGAGACACAGGCAGAGGTAGAAGTAGGCTCCATGCACTGTGAGTCCGACATGGGATTCCATCCCGGGTCTCCAGGATCGCGACATGGGCCAAAGGCAGGTGCCAAACCACTGCACCACCCAGGGATCCCCTTTTTTTAACTTCTCGAGGACCCTCCACAGTGTTTTCCACATTGGCTGCACCTGTTCGTATTGTGATGTATTTCCCCCTTAGGACTGCTTTTGCTGCATCCCAAAGATTTTGAACGGTTGTATGTTCATTCTCATTAGTTTCCATGAATCTTTTTAATCCTTCCTTAATTTCCTGGTTGACCCTTTCGTCTTTTAGCAGGATGATCCTTCACCTCCACGTGTTTGAGCTCCTTCTAAACTTCTTGCTGTGATTTAGTTCTCATTTCGTTTTTTCATTATTTTATTATTTTTTTTAATTTATGATAGTCACACAGTGAGAGAGAAAGAGAGGCAGAGACACGGGCAGAGGGAGAAGCAGGCTTCTAGCACCGGAAGCCCGACGTGGGATTCAATCCTGGGTCTCCAGATTCACGCCCTGGGCCAAAGGCAGGCGCCAAACTGCTGTGCCACTCAGGGATACCTTAGTTCTACTTTCAAGGCATTATGGTCTGAGTATATGCAGGGGACAATCCCAATCTTTTGGTATTGGTTCAGACCCGATTTGTGCCCCAGTATGTGGTCGATTCTGGAGAAAGTTCCATGTGCACCTGAGAAGAATGTGTATTCAGTTGAGTTTGGATGTAAAGTTTTAGATTTCTGTGAAATCCATTTGGTCCAGTGTATCATTTAAAGCTCTCGTTTCATTGGATATGTTGTGCTTAGAAGACCTATCGAGGGTAGAAAGAACTAGATAGAAGTCACCAAGTGTAAGTGTATTATTATCTAAGTATTTCTTCACTTTGGTTATTAATTGTTTTAAATATTTGGCAGCTCTCACATATGGGGCAATATATTGAGGATTGTTAAGTCCTCTTTTTGGATAGATCCTTTAAGTATGATTTACTGTCCCTCTTCATCTCTCACTACAGTCTTCGGGGTAAATTTTAGTTTATCTGATATAAGGATGGCTACCCCTGCTTTCTTTTGAGGACCATTTGAATGGTAAATGGTTCTCCAAACATTTATTTTCAGGCTGTAGGTATCCTTCTGTCTAAAATGAGTCTCTTGTAGACAGCAAATTGATGGGTCCTGCTTTTTTATCCAGTCTGAAACCCTGCGCCTTTTGATGGGGTCATTAAGCCCGTTCACATTCAGAGTTACTATCAACAGATATGAGTTTAGTGTCATCATTATATCTATTCAGCCCTTGTTTTTGTGGATTGTTCCACTGAACTTCTTCTTAAAGGGGAATTTTAAGAGTCCCCCTTAAAATTTCTTGCAGAGCTCGTTTGGAGGTCACTTATTCTTTCAGTTCCTGCCTGTCTTGGAAGCTCTTTATCTCTCCTTCCATTTTGAATGAGATCCTTGTTGGATAAAGTATTCTTGGTTGCATGTTCTTCTCATTTAGGTTCCTGAATATATCCTGCCAGCCCTTTATTGCCTGCCAGGTCGCTGTGGAGAGGTCTTCTGTGACCCTAATGCTCCTCCCCATAAAGGTCAGGGATTTCTTGTCTCTTGCTGCTTTAAGGATCTTTTCTTTATCTTTGGAATTTGCAAACTTCACTATTAAATGTGGAGGTGTTGGACGGTTTTTATTTATTTTAGGGGGGGGAATCTCTCTATTTCCTGGATCTGAATGCCTGTTTCCCTTCCCAGATTAGGAAAGTTTTCAGGTAGGATTTATTCAAATACGTATTCTGGACCTCTGTCCATTTCGACGCCCTCGGGAACCCCAATTAAACGTAGGGTTTTCTTCCTCAGGCTGTCGTTTATTTCCCTTAATCTGTCTTTCTGGTCTTTTAATTGTCTGTCTCTTTTTCCTCAGTTTCCCTCTTTGCCATCAACTTGTCTTCTATGTCACTCACTTGTTCTTCCACCTCATTAACCCTTGTCAAACCCTTCTAGTTTGGATTGCATCTCATTCAATTGATTTTTACTTTCTGCCTGATTGGATCTAAATTCTGCAGTCATGAGTCTATTGAGTCCTTTATGCTTTTTTCTAGAGCCACCAGTAGCTGTATAATAGTGCTTCTGAATTGGCTTTCTGACATTGAATTGTAATCCACATTTTGTAACTCTGTGGGAGAGAGGACTGTTTCTGATTCTTTCTTTTGAGGTGAGGTTTTCCTTCTAGTCATTTTGCTCAGTGCACAGTGGTCAAAAACAAGTTGTGTTGGGAAAAGGAGCAAAATAGAGGAGAGAAAGAAGGAAAGAAAAGAGAAAGAGAAAGAAAAAAGAATAAAGGAAGAAAGAAGGAAAAAAGAGAATAAAAAGAGAAAGAAAAAGAAAGAAAGGGGGAAAAGGTTGGGGGAAGCAATCAGAAATAAAAAAAAACAGGGGGGAGTATCTTCTTATTCTGTATACTTTAAGTCCCTTGACTTCCCCTGGAACTTGTCCGTCTAGGTGGTCTTCTGGGGGAGTGGCTTGTTATGCTGATTTTCAGGTGTTAGCCCTTTGGGGAGCTGCTCTGCCCCCTGCCTGGTGCAGGGCTCAGTGGGGGTTGTTAACCCCGTGAGGCCCCAGGAGGAACAATCCCAGTGGCAGAGGCCAGCTCTGGAAGCCTGGATTCAGCCCCCCCCAGTTACTCCGGAGCAGTCTGATGGTCCAGGAGGCTCCGGGGCAGGGCCTCTGATCTGCTCAGCTCTGGGCAGGAGGGTCCTTGTCGTCTTGGGCCCCCCCCCGGCCTCTGCCTGTCTCGGGCGAGGCCAGATCCTGGGCTGTGCACCGGAGTCCTGTCCTCCGGGCCTGCACTGTTGGATTCGAGCTCCTGGCTGTGCAGCCGCCTCTCCACCAAACCGCCTCCCCAGCCCCACTGAGCTGCTCCTGGAGCCTCACCGCCCCCTCTGCCCGGAGCCTTTTCCTCTGCCCTAGGCGCCACCGCCAAGCCCCTCCCAGGTTCGTGCAGCCCCTTCAGCACAGAGCCACCGCCCGAGCCCCTTGGAGCTGCTCCAGGGTCAATGCATGTGCCGTGTACCCCTTAGTGAGCTCAGTGGACTCTCTTGGGAATGCAGGTGTCTGTTAGTGTCCCAGGGAGCCCGAGGGCATCCCCGCCCTCCAAGGTCCTGTGCTGACTCCCTGCGGGCCCAATTCCACCCTGGAAGGTTGGTTCAGCTCCTGCTTCTCTGGGACAGAGCTCTCCTGACTGGGGGGCACTTGCTGTGGCCATAGCCTGGCTCTTTGCAGGACCCCTCCCCTTGGATGCCCTTTGTTTCTTTATTTCTTTTCCCCCATCTTCCTACCTTGATAGATGCGCGAACTTTTCATACTGTAGCATTCGATCTGGTCTCTTTTTAAATCTCAGGCTGAATTCGTAGATTTTCAGGATGATTTGAAGGTTACTTAGGTAATTTGGTGGGTACAGGTGACTTGGGGACCCTACTCTTCCGCCATCTTGCGCCTCCTCCTGTATGTTGCCTTTTAGCTTTGGTTGTTTCCTTCACCTTGCAGAAGCTTTTCAATTTGATGAAGTCCCAATAGTATTTTTGCTTTTGTTTCCCTCACCTCAGATGCATATCTAGAAAGAGGATCCATGGCCAATATCATAGATGTTGCTGCCTATCTTTTCTTCTTTGTATGGTTTCAGGTCTCACATTTAGGTCTTTCATCCATTTTGAATTCATTTTTTATATATATCGTATAAGAAAGTGGTCCAGTTTCATTCTTCTGCATGTGGCTGCCTGGTTTTCCCAACGCCATTTGTTCTTATCCTGGGGTCAGGGTTAGGGTTTGTTGAAGAGACTGTCTTTGTGCCTTTGGATATTCCTTCCAGCCTTGTTGTCAATTAATGGATCATAGAGTTACAGGTTTGTATCTTGTTTCGGATTTCCATTCTGCTCTATTGATCTAAGCATCTACGGTCGGGAGATCCTTGAATGCTGATTCAAATTCTTTGCTGGTTATCTGTTCAAGTTTCTTATTTCTTCCTTCTTCATTTTTGCTATGTCATATATTTCCAGGAATTGATCTATTTCTTCCAGGTTCTTGGTTGCTGGCATATAATTTTTCATAATGTTCTCTTATAAACATATGTATTTCTCTAGTGTTGGTTGTTATTTCTCTTTTCCTTTGTGATTTTATTTGGGACCACTCTCTTTTTTTTCTTTGTTCTTTTTTAAAGATTTTATCTATGTGTTCATGAGAGACACAGGGAGGCAGAGGTATAGGCAGAGGGAAAATGAGGCTCCATGCAGGGAGCCTGATGTGGGACGTGATCGCCCAGGACCCTGGGATCATGACCTGAGCCAAAGCAGATGCTCAACCACTGAGGCACCCAGGTGCCTTGCTGATTCAATTCCTTTGCTTTTATATGTCTGTTCACATTTTCTATTTCCTCCTATTTAGGTTTCCTCGTGTGACATTTCTAGGGATTTGTCCATTTCTTCCAGGTCTCCCAGTTTGTTAGCATATAATCTTTCATGGTGTTCTCTTATAGTTGTCTTATTTTTCTGGTGTTGATTGTGATCTCTCTTCTCTCATTTGTGATTTTATTTATTTAGGTCTTTTCTCTTTTTTGTTGATAAGGCTGGCTAGGGCTTGATTCAATTTATTAATTATTTTGAAGAACCATCTCTTTGTTTCGTTATTCCATTCTACTGCTTCGTTGATTCTGTATTGTTTATTTCTGCTCTCATCTCTATTTTTCCCCTCTTCTATAAGCTTTAGCCTTTGTTTTCTATTCCTTTTCCAGGTCCTTAAGGTGTAGGGTTAGGCTGTGTATTGGAGACTTCTTGTTTCTTGAGGTAGGCCTGTATTGATATGTACTTCCCTCTTAGGACTGCCTTTGCTGCATCCAAGAGGCTTGGAGAAACATATTTTCATTTTCGTTTGTTTTAAATTTCCTCTTTAATTTCCTGGTTGCTCCATTCTCTAGTAGGATGATCATAAACTCAACGTACTTTTGGTCTGTCCAAATTTTTTCTTACTGTCGACTTCGAGTTTCATAGTGTCGTGGTCCGACAATGTACATGGTGTGATATCAACCTTCTTGTACCTGTTGTACCTGTTTAGGGCTGATTTGTGGCCCATGATATGATCTGTTCTGGAGAATGTCCCATGCGCACTTGAAAGGAATGTGTACTCTGCTTTAGGTTGAAATGTTCAGACTATATCTGTTGAGTCCCTGTGGTCCAGTGTGTCAAGGCTATTGTTCCCTTGTTGATTTTCTGTATAGATGATCGGTCCATTGCCATAAGTGGGTGTGAAAATCCGCTGTCATTGTATTATTGTCAGTGAGTTCCTGTAAGTTTGTTGTTAATTGGTTTCTATATTTAGGTACCCCCATGTTGGCAGCATAAATATTTAGTTGTTTCATCTTGATAGTCTTTTTAATTAAGAAATAATGCCCTTCTTCATCTCTTCTTACAGTATTTGTTCTTTCTTTTTTGAAATGTAAATATTTAATTTATTTATTCATGAGAGACACAGAGAGCAGCAGAGGCAGAAACATAGGCAGAAGGAGAGGCAGACTCCACACAGGGAGGCCGATGTGGGACTCGGTCCTGGGATCCCAGGATCACACCCTGCGCCGAAGGCAGATGCTCAACCACTGACCCACCAGGTGTCCCCCAGGGTTTGGTTTCAAATATAGTTAGTCTGATATAAGTATGGGTCCTCCAGCTTTCATATGGTATCCATTACCGTGATAGATGGTTTTCCATCCCCTGACTTTCAATCTCCCGGTGTCTATAGGTCTAACGTGAGCATCTTGTTGGCAACATACAGATGGATCTTGTTTTTTTTTATTTTTTTATTTATTATTTATGATAGTCAGAGAGAGAGAGAGAGGCAGAGACATAGGCAGAGGGTGAAGCAGGCTCCATGCACTGGGAGCCCAACCTGGGATTCGATCCCTGGTCTCTAGGATCGCGCCCTGGGCCAAAGGCAGGCGCTAAACTGCTGCGCCACCCAGGGATCCCTTGGATCTTGTTTTTTTAATAACGATTTTATTTATGAGGGAGTGAGAGAGAGAGAGAGGCAGAAAATTAGGCAGAGAGAAAAGCATGCTCCCCACCAGGAGCCCAATATTGGACTGGATCCCAGACTCCAGGATCACAGACTGTATCCAAGGCAGAGGCTCAAACCCTGAGCCACCCAGGCATCCCGGATCCTGTTTTTTAAGCTACTCTGATACCCTATATCTTTTGATTGGAGCAATTTTTCTATCAGCATTCAGAGTGATTATTGAAAAATATGAACTTATTGCCTTTGTGTTACCGGTAAAGTTGGTGTTTCTGGTAACGTTCTCTGGTCCTTTCTAGTCTTTGTTGCTTTTGGTCTCTCTTTTCCCCCACTAGAAGAATCCCTCTTAAAATTCCTTACTGGACTGGTTTAGGGGTCATGAACTCCTTTATACTTTGTCTGTCTGGGAAATCTTTATCTCTCCTTCTTTCCTGAATGACACCCTTGCTGAAGAAAGAATTCATATGAATTGGACACCTGTAAAAAGAAATTTAAAAACATAAAATAAAGTTTTGCTATTTTCATTGAGGAAAATGGCATTTAGGAGGAAATGCAGAAGCTGAAAGGGAGGAGGACAGATTTCACCCTCCGTAGCCTTCACAGGGACCTGGTGTCCTTTCCAAGCAGGGACCCCCCTCCGTAGGATGCTTCCTTCCCCTCTGCACCTCTTGTTGGAACCCACCAGGCACATCTCCGTACCTCTGACACCTCTGTAGTCGTGGTTTATACCATCTTCCATGTATCCTTTTGGGGACCACAACATCGTGTATGGAATCATCAGGCTACTTTTTGACAACATTAGGGGGATTCTGACTTTTGTTGGTTTTGGGGTGTGTGTGTGTCTATCACATGCAGCTATCATGGGCAGCTATCGGATCCTCTGGCTGGGTCACCCAAATGCCGAAATGGTTGGCACAACATCATTTCTGGTGCTGGATCTGGGCAGCTAGCTGGTGTCTCCTGACCGACCCTGTGCTCGCTGGTGCAATGACTTTCAGCTGGAGGGTCAGCTGAGCTGGAAGGTCCGACTCAGCCACATTCTCATGACCTGCAGTGGGTCCCGCCAGGCGCTGGGTGCTTCTATTCTCCCCGATGCCTCGCCAGCAGGGAGCCAGACCTTCGGGCCGCTCTGGGGGGAGCTCCTGAGGAGCCGGTTGCCCATGGCGGGAGCCCTGGGGCTGCCTGTGTGTGGGAGTCAGGGTGGGGATGGGGCTGGGGTTCTTCAGTCTGCTATGCTGCCTGGCCTTCAGGCCGAGACCCATGACACCCAGCCCCTACTCTCTAGGGTGAGGAGGATGTCCTCCATATGCTGGTGTGAGTTATCCAGCACCACAAGGTGTGCAGGCTGAGTCCACCTGGTGCGGGTGGCCCAGGTGCATGAGCTTCAAGTGTGGGACCCAGGAAATTTAACAAAAATCTCCTACCCCTGGGCACACAGAGCAGGACTGATTCCATTTTGTGCTACACCCGCCACTTCCCCTATGACCCTGACATGACCTGATTGTTGCTTAAGGCGCTGCCCCACCTAGTCAGGCTGCTCAACACACCCTAATCAGAAATCAGCTCATAACAATGTAACCCCGCTTTGTGCCCGCCAAATCTGTGTGCCAATTCGACCAAAGTAATAGGCCAGCTCAAGTGGATACTATATGGTAAGGTGTAATTCAATCGGCCACCTGCGTGTGAACTGACATGACAGTGCAACTTTCTGCGAATCCCATGGGCCACTGGCCCCTATAAAGCTGCTAAGCCTTTTAGTCTCGGGGTCCAAGTCCCTGCTCTGCTGTGTCGGGTGCACCTGGACACAAGCTCCAGCTTGTAAAGAAATCCTTGGGAGTTTGCAATGGTGTTGGCTCCTCAGTGGTTTCTCAGATTCACAATGTTGGGCACAACACAAGGGCCTACTGTCCTGACATCCCTTCTAGGGCCATGCTGACCGCCCTGCAGGCCCTCTCTGCCCCAGGCACACAGTCAAGGGAATGCAGTGAGGGGAGGAAGAGCCCCACACCCAGCCAGCCACAGCCTCCTGGACAGAGGGAGCACAGACCTCCGGGTCACTTTGCACTGACCCTGGTGACCTGAGGCTTCCTGGCTGTCACTCTGTCCCAGGCCCTCGTGGTCCGCGGGGCACAGCCTGAGTCCCAGTAAAGTCTGTTGCGTCATGACCCCGGAATCTGGTCCAGGGGAAGGCACGTTGGGATGTCAGCTGGGTGTTGCTGGCGGCGCCCCTGCAGGGGCTGGTGGGACCTAGGTGGTACCCCGTCCTCCTCTCTGGGGTTCTCTCCATGCCTCATGAACAGTGTTCTGGGAGACACAGAAACGGGCTGGCTGTGCATTTTCGCACCACACTTTATTGACTTTCTACAGCAAACGGGCTCAGAGCTGAGGGTGCACGCCTTCCCCTGGGGAGGGAGACCTTTCTATCCTTTAGGGGAGGGCAAGAATGACATGGGTTGGGGGGCGGGTGCTGGAGTCCCCCACCTGGGAGCATGTGTGGACTCTGGGTGGGGGCGTGTGTCCTGAGGTTTCAGTCTGAGAGATGGTTCTGAGGACAGCAGAGCTGACATGGACCTGCAGCTCATGGGCTTCTGCGCTGGGTCCCAATAGGGCAGCTGGAACCCGGCCTCGGGCTCCCTGGCGCCCCAGCACCTGGAGGAGTCTGCCTCCTGGTGTGGGTGTGGGTGGGGCCCACCATGCTACCCCAGGGTCCAGGAGTCAACATTCAGCTGTGAGAGGGCTCACTCAGCCCAGGGCCAGAATCCAGGGCTGGCCAGGACCATGAGGGCTGGATCCCATTAGTCTTTGTGTTGGGCCTGGGATGGAGGCTCAAATCACCCCAACCCTCACAGAGCCCAGGGCCAGGCCAACCCAGATCCCCATGGGTTAGGGGCTGGTGTCCTGTGTAGGGTATGTACGCTAAATGAGGGACAGTGGGCAGAGGCAGGGCACAGTGGGTCCTCTGCACCACTCACCTGTACTCACCCTGTTGGGGGTTCCCTGTCTTCCCTCTTCCCTGTAACCCCTGGGTATTCTACGGGACACCCAGGCTTCTGATGGGAGCAGGGTATCCAGAGAAACCCGGGGAGGCTGAGCATGTCCCACAGGGGGCACCTGCACTGGGTCCTTGCTGAGGGCCGATGGTGTGGTGGTGGATGGTGTGAGGGCAAGGTTATGATGGTGTTGGAGTGTGGGGGATGGTGTAGGGGTGATGGTGTTGGGGTATAGTGTGAGTGGGGATTGTGTGGGGCTGTGTGGGTTTGAGGGGGATGGTGTAGGTGGGATGCCAATGGGGATGATGATGTAGGGGGATGGAGTGGGAGTGGGGTATGAGGGGGATGTCGTGGGGGGCCTGCGGACACAGGGCATCTCCTTCCTCTAAGATGCACAAGGAGACGTCTACAGTTAAAGGCGACTAGTCTGGGGTTTGCAGTGACACCTGCCCCTGCCCTGGCTGGACCAGCAGCATTATCTGGGGATCATTATACTATGTATGTTTTCAAATTGCAAATTGTCTCAAATTAAATGCATAGAATTTAGAATAATATAAAGCATCGAGAGTGGGTGTCACTCTGACCCGTCTGACCCTCATGGGATCGATGTTTGTTCTGCTCCAGCAGCGGCCATGCAGCCTGGCCACCAGGTCTGGTTCCTCCCCCCACGTCCCCCACCCCATCCCCTGCTTCTCAGGGGGCCGTCCCTCTCCCCTTTGGTGTTCAGCTCTCATGGCAACACCTGAAGGCCCCATCCTTCTGGCTTCCTCATCCCTGAGGCATCGGGAGTGTGGGCACGGGAGTCATCCCCAGCATCCTACCAGAGAGCAGTGTGTTTTTGGCTTCTATTGCTCCCCCGGCCTCAGAAGCCCCATTTTCCCTCAGGGCCCCGAATGCCCCTGCCCCAGCAGCCTCACCTGACCCCCTAGCCATCCCAAAATATGGTGTGGCTGCCGAACGTCCTGTTGACGTCCAAGTCTACCTGCGTGATGTCCCTGGAGGAGACCAGGGCCTCCTCCTTCATTTCCTGTGGGAAAACTGGGGAGGAGGAGCAGGCGTCAGGGAAACAGACCCCGACTTCTCACGAGCTGCCATGCTGGGCAGGGAGCCCTGGGGCCACCATGGGAGTGTGTACTGCCAAAACCTCCTTCTTTCCTCTGGGAGGCCGGGCATGGCGGGAGTGCCCTTCGTGCCCGTGACACCTGTGTGAGGGCCTGTGCCCAGCTGTTGTGGGCGGGGAGGTGACGGAGTGTCAGCCTGGGTGGGAGGGGATAGGGGTTCAGCCCAGGTGGGAGGGGACATGGGGGTGTTGTGCTCAAGATTGTGAATCTGAGAAACCACTATGGAGCTGACACTGATGCAAACCCACAAGGGTTGATTTCCAAACTCGAGTTTGCGTCCAAGTTCACCCAACACAGAGGAGCAGGGACTTGGACCTCGTGGTGGGTTTTTGCTTAGTTTTTAGGACTTGTCTCAGGGACCTCCAGAAGGGCTGGAGTAATTCCTCAAGTTCTGTTTACATTTTGATATGGGGTCTTCAAGGACATGGACCTCTGTTCTCATTCTAATAGGCGCTTCCAGCCCTTGGGGTGGCCTCAGTTCTTATTCTATTGTGGGGCTTTCTAGGATATTAAGCTGCAAACTTTTGTTTTTTTCCTGTAACTGAAGTAATGTAAATTTAACCTCTTCTTCACAGGGGCCTGGGATGGATGGACCTGTTCGAACCCTGAACTTAAAGAGGAAAGACCTTCATTTTCTTGGCCTCCTTGCGTCCCCTCCCATCCTATCTAGCTCTTTCCCCCTTCCCCGGAGCTCCTGAGAGAGCAATTGCAAATGACCTCAGCTTGGCAGGGTCTGTTGGGGGAGAGGCCCAGGGATTTGGGATCAGGAAGACCTGGGGTGCGGGCATACGGGATGTGCATTGGGATTTGATGCTGCAGACTCATTCCCTAAGGCTATCTTGACAACTGGCTTTATACATAGAAAAGCTCTCCTTTATCTTTAAAAGATGAAGAGCCAGTCAAAGCCTTTTTTCTCTGCCCATCTGATTGCTCAGATTCCAATGTGAGACGTATTTCCTGTTAATAAGGATAATTTACTATCCGTAGTACTATGGTTAAAATATTCTGACACAAGTAATTCAGAGGGATGAGAGTTTCTCATCTCTTTCTTCACAGCTCAGTCACTCCTCAGGAAATGGATCGTTATGGATTTGGAAATAACTGAGAGACATTATTACCAATGGTCCTATTATTATGTGAAGGATCCTTCCCTGAGATTCTTCCCCTGTTTCAACTGACACTGAAACACTTTGAACTCTTTGGAAGACAAATGTCAAGGAAATAAATGTTATGCATTGCTAATTTTAAATGCACTTGCAATATGGTGTCTATTATAATAGAAGTATTTTTATCTGATTTTTGCTATTTATTAATCGTTCCTGCTTTTCAGGTTGAGGAGGCATTATACATGTTCATAAGTGTTTTTCTTTCCTTCTGTTCTAAAATTCTTACTTTGTTTCCATCAAAGGAACTCTTTAAGAATAAGGCAACAGTTAATTCAACTATTCTTAAAATGTCTTCACACTTGGAGCCTGATTCATTTAAGTCAATTTTCAAAATAAATCTTATTTATTAGGAAAAAAACAAAGATTTATAGGGAAATTGAGAAGACAGTACAGAGCATTTGCATGCACTTGCACTCAGTTTCTCCAATGATTGATATCTTATATCAGTACGGTACAAATATTAGCTAATGAATCAATATTAAAATATTCGCATTAACCAAAGACGAAATTTATTCAGATTTCCTTCGTTTTTGCTAAGTTACCACCCCTCATATGACATTCCATTTGTCCTCCTGTTTTCTTAGGCTCCTCTGGATTGTGACAGTCTTTCAGCCTTTCCTTGTTGTTGTTGCACTGGAACACTTTGAGAAGTAGAGTATTTTATAAAATTTCCCTCAGTTGAGACATGTCTGTTGTTTATCTCATGATTGAACTGTTTTTGTGGATTATATACAGAGATATACTGCCATTTTTATTATATCATATAAAAGATAGATACTATCAACATGATTTGTCCGCCTTGGTATCGATCTGATCATCTTGCTGAGGTAGTGTTTGTCATCTTTCTCCGTAGTTAAGTGATTCTTCTTCTTCTTTTTCTCCTTCTTCTTCTTCTTCTTCTTCTTCTTCTTCTTCCTATTATTATTATTATTATTATTATTATTATTATCATTATATTATCATTATTATTTTACGTTTTTCATAATATATTTTGTAGAGGGAAGTTACTATGTGTATTCCACACGTAAGAGTGGGAAGCTATGCTCACCAACTTGAGGGTGGAAAGTCTGCAAAATTTGTTTGAAATTCTTCTACATGGGAGATTTCTCTTCCTTGTGTGTTTGTTTTTTTTTTTCGTTTTCAAAGATGTTATTTATTTATTTGAGAGAGAGAGAGAGGAGAGAAAAACCATGAGTGAGAGGGGCAGCTGGACAGGGAGAAGCAGGTTCCCTGCTGAACAGGGAGCCTACATTGGGACCTGGATCATGATCTGACTTAAGGCAGAAGCTTAACTGACTGAGCCACCCAGGTGCCCCTATTTCTTTCTTTCTTTCTTTCTTTCTTTCTTTCTTTCTTTCTTTCTTTCTTTCTTTCTTTCTTTCTTTCTTTCATCTATCTATCTTTCTTTCTTTTAAATAATAAATTTACTTTTTATTGGTGTTCAATTTGCCAACATACAGAATAACACTCAGTGCTCATCCCGTCAAATGCCCCCCTCAGTGCCCACCACACATTCACACCCACCCCTGCCCTCCTCCCCTTCCATCACCCCTAGTTCGTTTCTCAGAGTTAGGAGTCTTTATGTTCTGTCTCCCTTTCTGATATTTCTCACACATTTCTACTCCCTTCCCCTATATTCCCTTTCACTATTATTTATATTCCCCAAGTGAATGAGAACATACAATGTTTGTCCTTCTCCAATTGACATACTTCACTCAGCATAATACCTTCCAGTTACATCCACGTTGAAGCAAATGGTGGGTATTTGTCGTTTCTAATGGATGAGCAAGGCCCACCTTTTCTCTCCCTTCATCTTCTGAGTCTCCTATGACATGAATGTTATTGTTTTAATAAGTGGCTGAATTCCCTAAATCTGTCTCTGTGGTCCATAACTTTCGTTGTTTTTAAGGCTTCCACTTGGGACTGCATCTCAGTTTTAGCATTTTTAACGTTGGCCTGACTAAATTTTAGTTCTTTTATTTCTACAGTAAGGGATGCTCTATAATCATTGTTTTAAACTGTAGTTAGTCATCATATATTTGTATTGATGGACTTCCTGGCTGTGAGTACTACCTCATGTTATTTTATAGAGTTGAATTTCTACATCTCATTATTTTTTTCCAGAATAGAAAGAAGGAAGAAAAAGAAAAACCAAGAAAAACAATAACAACTTCCCTCCCCCCCCCCAAAAAAAAACACCAGATTATTTTGGCCTCCTTGTTAAAAGATTCTAAATCCCAAACTAACAAACACAATTAAAGTACCATGAGTGTAAAAATAAGAAATATATATGGTACGTACATAAAAATTAAAATAAGGCAATTAATAAAATAGAATCAAAGAAAATAAATGAAAATAAAGCACAAATTACAAAGGAAGCCTGACCCTACTTTCCAGGCAGTGCTGAATCTCTACAGCCTCTGTGGTCCGACAACTTGTTGGCCGTGAGTGGTCTGTGCGGGGTCTGGGGATGGCCCATGGTGCTGATTGTCAGGTGCACATCTGCCTATGTGATGCACCTGCAGGGTCACGGGCCGGGTGGGTTTCAGTGACTCTTGCCTCCAGCGGGTGACACTGTGCTGCTCCCTGAGACTCAGCGCTGTTTGGCATGATGCCGGTGGGGATGCTGGGTCCTCTGGGTCTGGGGCTGATCATCCCACCCCCAGTCTGCAGGCCCTCCACAGAAGAGCCCCCAAGCTCATTTCTCAGAATCCTGCTTTCACTCTGCCTACGTCTCAGCTGCTTTTGGTTTTTTTTTTTTATCTCAGACTGTTGTGCCCAAGATTGCGAATCCGAGAAACCACCAAGAAGCCCACACCGAAGCAAACACACAATTGTTTATTTATAAGCTCGAGCTGGTGTCCGAGTATACCCGACACAGCGGAGCAGGGACTTGGACCCCGAGGTGGGTTTTAGCTTAGTTTTAACGGCTTGTCTCAGGGACCTCCAGAAGGGCTAGAGGAATTCCTCGAGTTCTGTTTACATATTGATATGTGGCCTTCAAGGGCATTGAGCTCTGTTCTCATTCTAATAGGGGCTTCCTGCCCTTGGCCTGGGCTCAGTTTTGATTCTATTGTGGAGCTTTCTAGGACATTAAGCTGTAAACAGCAAAGGTTCCACACCTGGAAGGGGTATGTCACACTGTTGCTATATGCTGAAAATGCGGTACTGGAAACAGGAAACCCGGGAGCCTCCACCAAAACGTGTTAGAACTAAGGAGTGAGTTCAGTAAAGTCACGGACACAAACTGACCCTACAGAGCAGAGTAGCCTTGCTGTGTCCCGACAATGAGCACTCAGGAAGGAAAGGAAGGACATGAAGGCCTTCTCAGGAGCATCAAGAAGAATAAATAATGAGACTGAACCAAAGGAGCACAAGACTTGTGCACTGAGCCATATCAGGCTCTGGGAGGCCGTCCTGGGCTCGTGGGGTGGGAGCCTCATCTTGTGAAAATATATGCAGTTCCTGTAGGCTCCCTCAGTTTCAATGTCATTCCTATCAAAATCATGGTGGCAGGTCTTAGAAATAGGAAAAAAAATTCATAACATCCATCCGCCCCCACAAATGACCCGGGACAGCAAATCAGTATTTGAGAAGCAGGACAGAGCGGGATGCAGCACTTTCCGATTTCAAATGGTGTCACAGAGACACACAGGATAAAGCAGTGTGGTTCTCGGGCCCCCACCTGGCTCCGTTGGTTAAGCATCCGACTCCTGACCACACCTCCTGTCCCGATATTAGGGGTGGTGAGTTCTAGCCCTGGGCTGGGCCATGGACGAGGCATGGAGCCTATGTAGGCAAACCAGTCCCACGGCGGGTGGTCCCAGTATAAGCTGAATGAGCAAAACAGAGAGTCCAGAAGGAAATGTGCTTTGATACAACTGATTTTTTAACTTAATTTAATTTAAACCCAATTAATTAACGGATAGTGTATTATACTTTCAGAGGAAGAATTCAGGGATTCACCAGTTGGAGATAACAGCAGTGCTCATGACATCACATGCCCTCCTTCATGCCGGTCTCCTGTTAACCCACCCCCCCCCGCCTCCAACGACCCTCAGTTTGTTTCTTATCATTAAGAGTCTGTATTTCCTGCAACTGTTTTCATCTTGTTTTTCCTTCCCTTCACAGTTGTTATATGCTTTGCTTCTTTAATCCCACCTATGAATGACACCACACGGTCATTCTCTTTCCTGACTGACTTATTTTACTTAACATGATCCCTCTAGTTCTATCCACGTCATTGCAAATGGAAAGATTTCTTTCTCTTTGATAGCTGAATACCATTCTTCTCTCTATGACCATCATTTATCTCCCTTTTTATCCATCATCTGCTCGAGGGCACCGAGGCTCCTCCCACAGTGTGGCTACTGTTGACCCGGATACTGTGAACATCAGGACATGCAGGTGTCCCGATTCTCACTGCATCTGTATCTTCGGAGTGAGCTCAGGCCTTTCACCTGCTGGTCGCAGGGCGGCTCTATTTGTAACTTCCTGAGGAGCCTTCAAACTGTTTCCAGGGTGGCTGCACCAGCCCACAGTCCCGCCCACAGTGGAAGAGGGTTGAGTGGGTTTTGTGGGATGTGGTAAAAGTCTGGTCCACATTTCATTTCGCGTCCTGTGGGCTCCAATTCCTTGTCCTTTAGTATTTCTGGGGAAGCCGGGTGTTGGGCTCCGTTTCAGTGAGACGTTTCCGAAGCTAACAGGCCACAGCTGGAGCCTGAAAGGAGGCAGGTGCTGTCCCTGAAGCGCCCACTGCCTCCGGCACAGCCTCCTACAGCGCCTGAGCGTCCCGCAGGGGGCTCCCGAGCCCAGGCCCCACCCAGGGGGCATGAATGGGCAGTAGGCCTAATCTGCCTGCAATAACAGGAGAAAGCCTGTGCTGGGGTAGGACTGAGGAGGACGTGGGGAAGCGTCCACGCTGATGAGCTGCAGCTTCAGGAAATTGTGGGCTTGCATCCAGGCTGAAAGGAGCCCCTGGGCCACTCAGGACATAAGTTGAGGCTTCTGGAAGTTGGGGTCCGCATTCATGGTGACAGGAGCCCCGGTCTCCTCAGAACCCTCAGTGATGTTCGGGAGGACGTTGGGTGACATCTACACAACAGGATGCTGACTTCTTTAGGACCCCCGGTGTTGACTTGGGGAAATATGGGATACGTCCATGCGGACAGAAGACCCCAGCCTTGTCAGGGCCTGTGGTGAGGCCTCAGAAAAATGTGGGTGGCCAATGCACACTGACAGGGGTCTCCAGCCTCCTCAGGACCCACTGTGAAGTTTTTGGAAGATTTGGGGCCACATCTATGCTGACAGGAGCCCCCAGCCTCCTCAGGTCTTATGGTGAGGCTGAGGAAAATGTGGGGCCACGTCAATCCTGACAGGACCTGGACTTTGGCTTCTGGAAATATGGGGCTGTGTCTATGCTGACAGGAGCCCACAGCCTCCTCAGGATGCGCCGTGAGTTTTCTGGGGGATGTGGGGCCATGTCCAGGCTGACAGGAGCCCCCGGCCACCTGAGACCCTGCTTGAGGCTTCCAGAGGATGTGAGGCATAGTCCACAGTGACAGGAGACCCAGCATCCTCAGGACCCGCTGACTATGACTCAGGAACACGTGGGGCCACGTCCACACTCACAGGAGCCCTGCTTCCTCAGGACCCCCTGGAGGACTCTGGAGGCTCCGTTGGGGGCCACGTCCACATCAGAAGGGACTACTCAGAACCACAGGGTAAGTGAATGGGTAGAATGAATGGTAGGGTCAGGGGAGGGGAGGCAGTTGGTGGTTAGGCTTAGGTTAGATGTTAGGTGTTTGTGATTAAGCTTATGGTTATGGATTAGAGGTTAGGGTGAGGGATAAGGGTAAGGGTCAGTGGTTAGGAGTTAGGATGGGTGTTAGGGATTAGGGAATGGGGTTAGGGTTAGCAATAGGATTTAGAGTTAGGGTTAGGATTTAGGCTTTAGGGATTAGGGCAGGAGGTTTGGAGGTGGGGTTAGGGTTATGGTTACAGTTAGGGTTGGGCTTAGGTTTCCATTTAGGGTTAGGGGTTAGGGTGTGAGTTAGAGTTAGGGGTAAGTGTTAGGGTAAAAGGCTATGTTTAGGGTTAGGGCGAGGGTTAGGTTTAGGATAGGGGTTAGTGCTAGGTTTAGGGTTAGTGTTTAGTTAGGGATTAGGGTCAGGTCAGGGTTAGGGTATGGTTTTGGAAAAGGGTAAGAGATAGGTTTAGGGTGTAGTTTAGGAGTTAGTTTTAGGGTACAGGTTAGAGTACAGTTTGGGGTATGTGATAGGATTGGTATTGGGTTAAGGTTAGGGTACAGGTTAAGGTTAAGAATAGGATTTGAGTATATTAAGTTAAGGTTAGGGTTAGAGGTTAGGGTTAGATTTAATGTAGGGGTCAGGCTTAAGGGTTTAGAATAGGTTTAGGATTTAGGGTGAGGGTTGGCAGAAAGTTTCAGTGAATGTGTTTTGGTCTTGGGGTTTGTGTTTGGTTTTCGATTAGTGATGGGTTTTGTTTAAGGGTTACGTTAACATTAGGATTAAGTATAGGGTTAGGGTTATGTCTGTGTATGGTTAGAGTTTGGGTCTTGGCATGTGCCTGCACTCGGACTCCTGGTATTGGGCAGTTTAGTTTTATGCACTCTAGGTTTTGGGTTCAAAGATAGCATGACTCCACCAAGTCAGTGGCCTCCCCGGAGAATCAAAATACAGGCTTCTGCTGGGGTCAAAATAGACATGGCAGGCTTCTCCCGAGCTGAGCTAAGGAGGGGATTTGTGGGTCTAAAGACTCTTTATTTGGATTTTCAGTTGTCTTTTTGATATTATCTCTACTGCCCCCATGTTTCATCAATACTACCAATTATTATTTTAAAGTTTTACGTGAATTCCTGTTTGTAAACACAGTATGATATAGCTTCCGGTTTACCACATAGTGATTCAACCCTTGGATACAACGCCTGGTACTAGTCACAGCTGCCCTCCACTGTCCCTATCCCCTGATTCCCCATCCCCCCACCTTCCTCTGGTATTTATTAGTTTATTCTCTGTGACTAAGAGTGTGTCTCTTGGTTCGCTTCTCTCATCCCCCCTGAGCCCCTTTGCCAGTTTGTTTGGTTTCTTAAAATTCACATGTGAAACATTATATGTTCTCATTCATTTGGGGAATATAAATAATAGTGAAAGGGAAAATAAGGGAAGGGAGAAGAAATGTGTGGGAAATATCAGAAAGGGAGACAGAACATAAAGACTGCTAACTCTGGGAAACGAACTAGGGGTGGTAGAAGGGGAGGAGGGCGGGGGGTGGGAGTGAATGGGTGACGGGCACTGGGTGTTATTCTGTATGTTAGTAAATTGAACACCAATAAAAAAAAAAAAAAATTAAAAAAATCTTTAAAAAAATGAAAAAAAAAAAATTCACATGTGAATGCAATTGTATGGTATTTGGTATCTGTCTTTCTCTGACTGAGTTCATTTAGCATAAATCCTTTCCACTCCTTCCACGTCATTGTAAATGGCTTCATTTCATCCCTTCTGATGACCGAGTGATGCCGCAGTGTGTATATTTACCATATCTTTCTGCCCATTCATCTGCCGATGGACATCTGGGCTGTATCCACAGTTTGGCTGTTGTTGATTATGCTGCTACAAACACTGTGCTGCGTGTTTAGAATCTACTAAAGTACTTTTGTATCCACGGGGTAAATACCTAGCTCTGCAATTTTGGAATCGTAGGGTAGCTCTATTTTTAACTTCTTTTAAAAAAATTTTTTTATGATAGTCACAAAGAGAGAGGCAGAGACACAGGCAGAGGGAGAAGCAGGCTCCATGCACTGGGAGCCCGAAGTGGGATTCCATCTCGGGTCTCCAGGATCGCGCCCAGGGCCAAAGACAGGCACCAAACCACTGCACCACCCAGGGATCCCCTTTTCTAACTTCTCGAGGACCATCCACACTGTTTTCCACAGTGGCTACATCTTTTTGCATGACCACCAGGAGTGTAAGGGTGCTACCCCTTCTCCATAGCCTCACCAACACCTGTTGTTTCTTGTGTTGTTAATATTAGCCATTATGACGGTTGTCAGGTGACATATAATTGTGGCTTTGGTTTGCATGATGGGTGACGCTTAGTGTCTTTCCGTGTGTCTGGTGGCCATCTGGCTGTCTTGTCAGAGACAAAGTCCATTCATTTTTCTGCCCATCTCCAGTTGCATAATTTGTTTTTAGGATCTTGAGATTTATATTTACTTTATGTGTTTTGCATACTAACTCTTCACTGGATGTGTTGTTTACCAATTATTCCTTTCATTTTGTATGTTGCCTTTTAGCTTTGGTTTTTTCCTTCACTTTGCGGAAGCTTTTCAATTTGATGAATTCCCAATAGTATTTTTGCTTTTGTTTCCTCACCTCAGAGGCATATCTAGAAAGAAGATCCAGGGATCTCTGGGTGGCGCAGCGGTTTAGCGCCTGCCTTTGGCCCAGGGCCCGATCCTGGAGACCTGGGATCGAGTCCCACGTCAGGCTCCCTGCATGGAGCCTGCTTCTGTCTCTGCCTATGTCTCTTTCTCTCTCTCTCTCTGTGTGACTATCATAAATAAATAAAAATTAAAAAAACACATTTGTGTGTATATATATATATATGAAGATCCAATGGCCAATGTCAAAGACGTTGCTGCCTATCTTTTCTTCTTTGTATGGTTTCAAGTCTCACATTTAGGTCTTTCTTCCATTTTGAATTTATTTTTTATATATATGGTGTAAGAAAGTGGTGCAGTTTCATTCTTCTGCATTTGGCTGCCTGGTTTTCCCAATACCATTTGTTCTTTTCCTGGGGTCAGGGTTAGGGTTTGTTGAAGAGACTGTCTTTGTGCTTTGGATATTCCGTCCTGCTTTGTTGTCGATTAATGGATCATAGAGTTACAGGTTTGTATCTTGTTTCGGCTTTCCATTCTGTTCTATTGATCTAAGCATCTCCTGTTGGGAGATCCTTGATTCCTGATTCAATTTCTTTGCTGGTTATCTGTCTGTTCAAGTTTCTTATTTCTTCCTTTTTCATTTTTGCTATGTTATATATTTCCAGGAATTGGTCTATTTCTTCCAGGTTCTAGGTTGCTGGCATATAATTTTTCATAATGTTCTCTTATAATCGTTTCTATTTCTCTAGTGTTGGTTGTAATGTCTCTTTTCTCATTTGAGATTTTATTTGGGTCCTTTCATCTTTTTATCTTTTTTCTTTTTAAGGTTTTATTTATGGATTCATGAGAGACACAGAGAGGCAGAGGTATAGACACAGGGAAATTGAGGCTTCATGCAGGGAGCCTGATGTGGGACTTGATTCCCCCAAGACCCCTGGATGATGACCTGAGCCAAAGCAGATGCTCAACCACTGAGGCACCCAGGTGCCTTGCTGATTCAAATCCTTTGCTAGTTATGGGTCTGTTCACATTTTTTATTTCTTCCTATTTAGTTTTGCTCGTTTGCACATTTCTAGGCATTTGTCCATTTCCTCCAGGTCTCCCAGTATGTTAGCGTATAATCTTTCATAGTATTCCCTTATAATTGTCTTATTTTTCTGGTGTTGATTTGATCTCTCTTCTCTCATTTGTGATTTTATTTATTTAGGTCTTTTCTCTTTTCTCGTTGATAAGGCTGGCTAGGGCTTGATCCATTTTCTTAATTATTTTGAAGAACCATCTCTTTGTTTCGTTATTCCATTCTACTGCTTTGTTGTTTATGTATTGTTTATTTGTGCTCTCATCTTTATTTTCCCCCTCTTCTATAGGCTTTAGGCTTTGTTTACTAATCATTTTCCAGCTTCTTAAGGTGTAGGGTTAGGCTGTGTATTGGAGACTTCTTGTTTCTTGAGATAGGCCTGGATTGCTATGTACTTCCCTCATACGACTGCCTTTGCTACATCCCGGAGGTTTGGAGAAACATGTTTTCATTTTCATTTGTTTTAAATTTCCTCTTTAATTTCCTGGTTGCTCCATTCATTCTCTAGTAGGATGTTCATAATCTCCACGTATTTTTGGTCTGTCCAAATTTTTTCTTACTGTTGACTTCGAGTTTCATAGCGTCGTGGTCCAAAAATGTACAGGGTGTGATATCAACCTTCTTGTACCTGTTGTACCTGTTGAGGGCTGATTTTAGGGCCATGATATGACCAGTTCTGGAGAATGTCCCATGTGCAATTGAAAGGAATGTGTATTCTGCTTTAGGAAGAAATGTTCAGACTATATCTGTTGAGTCCCTGTGGTCCAGTGTGTCAAGGCTATTTTTCCCTTGTTGATTTTCTGTATAGACGATCGGTCCATTGCCATAAGTGGGTGTTAAAATCCGCTGTCATTGTATTATTATCAGTGAGTTCCTGTACATTTGTTGTTAATTGGTTTCTATATTTAGGTACTGCCATTTTGGCAGCATAAATATATAGTTGTTTGATCTTGACAGAGAATCTTTTTAATTATGAAATAATGCCTTTCTTCATTGCTTGTTACAGTATTTGTTCTTTCTTTTTTGAAATGTAAATATTTTATTTATTTATTCATGATAGACACAGAGAGCAGCAGAGGCAGAAACATAGGCAGAAGGAGAGGCAGGCTCCCCAAATGGAGGCCGATGTGGGACTCGGTCCTGGGATCCCCAGGCATACAGGCACGGGGATGATGGGCGGAGGAGGGGCCCCGGAACACGGCCTGCCCCGGCCCCCTTGACAGAGGGAGCACAGACATCTGGGTGGCTTTGCACAGAAACTGGTGACCTGAGGCTTCCTGGCTGTCACTCTGTCCCAGCCCCTCCTGGCCCAAGGGGCACAGCCTGAGTCCCAGTAAAGTCTGTCAGGTCCTGAACCTGGCATCCGGCCACCCCTGGAAGTCACATGGGGAGGTCAGCTGGGTGTGGATGGTGGCGCCCCTGCAGGAGCTGGTGGGGCCTGGGTGGTGCCCCCTCCTCCTACCTGGGGGTCTCTCCAAGCCCCGTGCAGTGTTCTGGGAGACACAGAAAAGGGCTGGCTGTGCATTTTCGCACCACAACACTTTATTGACTTTCTACAGCAAATGGCCTCAGAGCCGAGGGTGCACGCCTTCCCCTAGGGACGGAGAGCTTTCTGTCCTTTAGGGGAGGGCAAGAATGACACGGGTTGGGGGGGCGGGTGCTGGAGTCCCCCACCTGGGAGCATGTGTGGAATCCGGGTGGGGGCGTGTGTCCTGAGGTTTCAGCCTGAGTGACGGTTCTGAGGAGAGCAGAGCTGACCTGGACCTGCAGCTCATGGGCTCCTGTTCTGGGTCCCCGCAGGGCAGCTGGACCCCGGCCTCGGGCTCCCAGGTACCCCAGCACCTGGAGCAGCCTGCCTCCTGGTGTGAGTATGGGTGGGGCCCACCAGCCTACCCCTGCTCTCCCCACACTAGGGTGTCCCAGGATCCAAAGGGCACCCTAGGTCAGCGACCTGGATCGGTGGGGTACGCCCAGGGCCCAAGAGGCCACATCCAGCTGTGAGACGGCTTGCTCAGCCCGGGACCAGAATCCAGGGCTGGCCAGGGCCATGGGGGGCTGGATCCCATTAGTCTTTGTGTTAAGCCTGGGGGGGGCTCAAATCAACTAAGCCCCCACAGACCCCGGGGCCAGGTCAGCCCAGGTTCTTATGGGTTAGGGGCTGGTGTCCTGTGCAGGGTGTGCCGCCCTCCAGGAGAGACAGTGGGCGGAGGCAGGACACGGTGGATCCTCTGCACCACTCACCTGCACCTACCCTGCGGGGGCTCCCTGTCTTTCCAGCTCCCTGCAACCCCTGGGTACTCTATGGGACACCCGGGCTTCTGATGAGATCAGGATATACAGAGAAACTCGGGGAGGCTGAGCATGTCCCACAGGGGGCATCTGCACCAGGTCGTTGCTAGGGATAAATGGTGTGGGGGTGGATCCTGTGGGAGCAGGGGTATGATTGTGGTGGAGTGTGGGGGATGGTGGAGGGGGGATGGTGTTGGGGTATAGTGTGGGTGGGGATTGTGTGGGGCTGTGTGGGTGTGAGGGGGATCATTTAGGTGGGATGCCTTTGGGGATGATGATGTAGGGGGATGGAGTGGGAGTGGGGAATGAGGGGGATGTCGTGGGGGGCCTGCGCACACAGGGTATCTCCTTCCCCTAAGATGCACAAGGAGACATCTACAGTTCAAGGCGACCCCAGTCTGGGGTTTGTTGTGACACCTGCCCCTGGGGTGCTGTGTGGTCAGTGCAGGGCCGTGGCTGGACCGGGGGCATTATCTGGGGGTCATCATAATATGCATGGTTTCAAATTGCAAATTGTCTCAAATTAAATGCATAGAATTTAGAAATATATAAATCACCGAGAGTGGGTGTCACTCTGACCCGTCCAACCCTCATGGGATCAATGTGTATCCTGCTCCAGCCGCGGCCATGCCACCTGGCCCCCAGGTCCGGTCCCTGCCCCCCACATCCCCCACCCCATCCCCTGCTTCTCATGGGGCCGTCCCTCTCCCCTTTGGTGTTCAGCTCCCATGGCAACCCCTGGAGGCCCCATCCTAGTGGCCTCCTCATCCCTGAGGCCCAGAGGGGTGTGCACGGTGGTCATCCCAATCACCCTACCATGGAGTGGTGTGTTGTTGGCTGCTGTTGCTCCCCCTGGTGTCAGAGGCTCCGTTTTCCCTACACAGAAGCCCCCAGGGCCCCAAAGCCCCCTGGCCCAGCAGCCTCACCCGACCCCTAGCAGTCCTAATATATGATGTGGCTGCCGAACATCCTGTTGACGTCCAGGTCTACCTGCGTGATGTCCCTGGAGGAGACCAGGGCCTCCTCCTTCATTTCCTGTGGGAAAACCGGGGAGGAGGAGCAGGCGTCAGGGACAGACCCTGACCTGTCACGAGCTGCCGTGCTGGGCAGGGAGCCCTGTGGTCACCATGGAAGTGTGTCCTACCAAAACCTCCTTCCTTCCTCTGGGATGCCAGGGATGGGGGGAGTCCCCACCGTGCCCGTGGGACCTTTGTGAGGGCCTGTGCCCAGTTGTTGTGGGCGGGGAGGTGACGGAGTGTCAGCCTGGTTGGGAGGGGATAGGGGTTCAGCCAAGGTGGGAGGGGACATGGGGGTATTGTGTCCAAGATTGCGTATCCGAGAAACCACTAAGGAGCTGACACCGATGCAAACACACAAGGGTTGAATTCCAAACTCCAGTTTGCGTCCCAGTACACCCAACACAGCGGAGCAGGGACTAGGACCCGGAGTTGGGTTTTAGCTTAGTTTTAAGGGCTGGTCTCAGGGACCTCCAGAAGGGCTGGAGCAATTCCTCAAGTTCTGTTTACATTTTGATATGGGGCCTTCAAGGGCATTGAGCTCTGCTATCATTCTAATAGGGGCTTCCTGCCCTTGGCCTGGGCTCTGTTTTGATTCTATTGTGGGGCTTTCTAGGTCATTAAGCTGTAAACTTTTGTTTTTTTCCTGTAACTGAAGTAATGTAAATTTCATCTCTTCTTCACAGGGGCCTGGGATGGCTGGGCGTGTGCGAATGCTGAATTTAAATTGGAATGGCCTTAATGTTCTCGGCCTCCATGTGTCCTGTCCCATCCTATCTAGCTTCTTCCCCCTTCCCAAGAGCTCCTAACAGAGCAATTGCAAATGACCTCAGTGTGGCATCCTGTGTTGGGGGGACAGGCCCAGTGATTGTGATCAGGAAGACCTGGTGTGTGGGTGTTCCAGCTGTGCAGCAGGATTCGATGCTGCTGACTCTTATTCCCTAAGGCTATCTTGACAACTGACTTCGTACATAGAAAAACTCTCCTTTGTGTTTAAAAGATGAGGAGCGGGTCAAAGTGTTTTTTCTCTGCCCATCTGATTGCTCAGATTCCAATGTGAGACGTATTTCCTGTTAATAAGGATAATTTACTATCCGTTGTACTATGGTTAAAATATTCTGACACAAGTAGTTCAGAGGGATGAGGGTTTCTCATCTCTTTCTTCACAGTTCAGTCACTCATTAGAAAATGCATCTTTATGGATTTAGAAAGTACTGAGAGACATTATTACCAATGGTCCTATTATTATGTGAAGGATTCTTCCCTGAGATTCTTCCCCTGTTTCAACTGACACTGAAACACTGTGAACTCTTTTGAAGACAAATGTCAAGGAAATAAATGTTATGCATTGCTAATTTTAAATGCACTTGCAATATGGTGTCTATTGTACTAGAAGTATTTTTATCTGACTTTTGCTATTTATTATCCTTTACTGCTTTTCAGGTTGAGGAGGTATTATACGTATTCATAAGTGTTTTTCTTTCCTTCTGATCTAAATTCTTACTATGTTTCCATCAAAGGAACTCTTTAAGAATAAGGCAAAGTTAATTCAACTATTCTTAAAATGTCTTCACAGTTGGAGCCTGATTCATTTAAGTCAATTTTCAAAATAAATCTTATTTATTAGGAAAAAAACAAAGATTTATAGGGAAATTGAGAAGATACTACAGTGCATTCACATGCACTTGCACTCAATTTCTCCAATTATTGATATCTTATATTAGTACAGTACAAATATTAGCTAATGAATCAATATTAAAATAGTCACAATAACTGAAGACCATACTTTATTCAGATTTCCTTAGTTTTTGCTAAGTTACCATCCCTCATATCACATTCCATTTGTCCTCATGTTTTCTTAGGCTCCTCTGGATTGTGACAGTCTTTCAGCCTTTCCTTGTTGTTGTTGAACTGGAACACTTTGAGAAATAAAGTATTTTGTAAAATTTCCCTCAGCTGGGACATGTCTCATTTATCTCATGATTGAACAGTTTTTGTGGATTATATACAGAGATATACTGCCATTTTCATTATATCATATAAAGGATAGATACTATCAACATGATTTGTCAGTCTTGGTATCAATCTGATCATCTTGCTGAAGTAGTGTTTGTCACCTTTCTCCGCAGTAAACTGATCCTTTATTATTATTATTAATTATTATTATTATATTATCAATATTATTTTAAGTTTTTCACATTATATTTTGTAGAAGGAAGTTACTATGTGTATTCCACACATAAGAGTGGGAAGCTATGCTCATGAACTTGACGGTGGAATGTCTGCAAAAATTGTTTGAAATATTTCTACATGGGAGATTTCTCTTCCTTGTGGGTTTGTTTCTTTTTCAAATATATTTTTTATTTATTTGAGAGAGAGTGGAGAGAAAAAGCATGAGTGAGAGGGGCAGAGGGAGAGGGAGAAACAGGTTTCCTGCTGAACAGATAGCCTGCCTTGGGACCTGGATCATGATCTGAGCCTAAGGCAGAAGCTTAACTAACTGAGCCACACAGGTGCCACTCTTCTTTCCTTCCTTCCTTCCTTCCTTCCTTCCTTCCTTCCTTCCTTCCTTCCTTCCTTCCTTCTTTTCCCTTTCTTTCTTTCTTTCTTTCTTTCTATCTTCTTTCTTTCTTTCTTTTTCTTCTTTTAATAATAATTTTATTTTTTATTGGTGTTCATGTCGCCAACATACAGAATAACACCCAGTGCTCATCCCGTCAAGTGCCCCCCTCAGTGCCCGTCACCCATTCACCCGCACTCCCTGTCCTCCTCCCCTCCCAGCATCCCTAGTTACTTTCTCAGAGTTAGGAGTCTTTATGTTCTGTCTCCATTTCTGATATTTCCCACACATTTCTTCTCCATTCCCTTATATTCCTTTTCACTATTATTTATATTAACGCATTGAATGACAACATACGTTTGTCCTTCTCTGATTGACTTACTTCACTCAGCATAATACCCTCCAGTTCCATCCACATTGAAGCAAATGGTGGGTATTTGTCGTTTCTAATGGCTGCGTAATATTCCATTGTATACATAAACCACATCTTCTTTATCCATTCATCTTTCGATGGACACCATGGCTCCGTCCACAGTTTCGCTATTGTGGACATTGCTGCTATACACATCAGGGTGCAGGTGTCCCAGCGTTTTATTTTATTTTATTTTATTTTTGTCCCAGCGTTTTATTGCATCTGAATCTTTGAGGTAAATCCCCAACAGTGCAATTGCTGGGTCGTAGGGCAGGTCTATTTTTAACTCTTTGAGGAACCTCCACACAGTTTTCCACAGTGGCTGCACCGATTCACATTCCCACCAACAGTGTAAGAGTCTTCCCTTTTCTGCGCATCCTCTCCAACATTTGTTGTTTCTTGCCTTGTTAATTATCCCCATTCAGTGGTGTGAGGTGGTTCTCATTGTGGTTTTGATTTGTATTTCCCTGATGGCAAGTAATGCAGAGCATTTTTCCATGTTCATGTTGGCCATGTCAATGTCTTCCTCTGTGAGATTTCTCTTCATGTCTTTTGCCCATTTCATGATTGCATTGTTTGTCTCTTGGTGTTGATTTTAAGATGTTCTTTATAGGGATCCCTGGGTGGCGCAGCGGTTTGGCGCCTGCCTTTGGCCCAGGGCACGATCCTGGAGACCCAGGATCGAATCCCATATCAGGCTCCCGATGCATGGAGCCTGCTTCTCCCTCTGCCTGTGCAGAGGCCTCTCTCTCTCTCTCTCTGTGACTATCATAAGTAAATTAAAAAAAATTTTAAAAAAGATGTTCTTTATAGATCTTTGAAACTAGCCCTTTATCTGATACGTCATTTGCAAATATCTTCTCCCATTCTGTAGGTTGTCTTTTAGTTTGGTTGACTGTATCCTTTGCTGTGCAAAAGCTTCTTATCTTGATGAAATCACAATAGTTCATTTTTGCTTTTGTTTTTTTTGCCTTCGTGGATGTATCTTGCAAGTAGTTACTGTGGCCAAGTTCAAAAAGGATGTTGCCTCTGATCTCCTCTAGGATTTTGATGGACTCTTGTCTCACATTTAGATCTTTCATCCATTTTGAGTTTATCTTTGTTTATGGTGAAAGAGAGTAGTCTAGTTTCATTCTTCTGCATGTGGATGTCCATTATCCCTGCACCATGTATTGAAGAGACTGTCTTTCTTCCAATGGATAGTCTTTACCCCTTTATCGAATATTAGTTGACCATAAAGTTCAGGGTCCAATCCTGGGGACTCTTTTCTGTTCCACTCATCTATTTGTCTGTTTTTGTGCTAGTACCACACTGTCTTGAACCACAGCTTTGTAGTACCCCCTGAAATCTGGCATTGTGATGCCCCCAGATATGGTTGTCTTTTTTAAAATTCCCCTGGCTATTCAGGGTCTTTTCTGATTCCACACAAGTTTTTTTTTTTATGATAGTCACACACAGAGAGAGAGAGAGAGAGAGAGAGGCAGGGACACAAACAAAGCGAGAAGCAGGCTCCATGTACCGGGTGCCTGACATGGGATTCGAACCCAGGTCTCCAGGATCGTGCCCTGGGCCAAAGGCAGGCGCCAAACCGATGCACCACCCAGGGATCCCGATTCCACACAAATCTTAAAATAATTTGTTCTAAATCTCTGAAGAAAGTCCATGGTATTTTGATAGGGTTTGCATTAAACCTGTACATTGCCTTGGTAACATTGAAATTTTCACAATGTTAATTCTGCCATTCCATGAGCATGGAATATTTTTCCATCTCTTTGTGTCTTCCTCAATTTCTTTCAGAAGTGTTCTATAGTTTTTAGGGTATAGATCATTTACCTCCTTAGTTAGGGTTATTCCTAGATATCTTATGCTTTTGGGTGCAATTGTAAATGAGATTGACTCCTTAATTTCTCTTTCTTCAGTCTCATTGTTAGTGTATAGAAATGTCTTCCTCAATTTCTTTCAGAAGTGTTCTATAGTTTTTAGGGTATAGATCATTTACCTCCTTAGTTAGGGTTATTCCTAGGTATCTTATGCTTTTGGGTGCAATTGTAAATGAGATTGACTCCTTAATTTCTCTTTCTTCAGTCTCATTGTTAGTGTATAGAAATGCCATTGATTTCTGGCAATTGATTTTGTATCCTGCAACGCTACCAAATTCTGTATGAGTTGTAGCAATCTTGGGGTGGAGGCTTTTGGGTTTTCTAGGTAGAGTATCATGTCATCGGCGAAGAGGGAGAGTTTGACTTCTTCTTTGCCAATTTGAATGCCCTGAATGTCTTTTTGTTGTCTTATTGCTGAGGCTAGGAATTCTAGTACTATGTTGAATAGCAGTGGTGAGAGTAGACATCCCTATCTTGTTCCTCATCTTAGGGGAAAGGCTTCCAGTGCTTCCCCATTGAGCATGATATTTGCTGTGGGCTTTTCATAGATGGCTTGTAAGATGTCGAGGAATGGGGATCCCTGGGTGGCGCAGTGGTTTAGCGCCTGCCTTTAGCCCAGGGCGCGATCCTGGAGACCCGGGATCGAATCCCACGTCAGGCTCCCGGTGCATGGAGCCTGCTTCTCCCTCTGCCTGTGTCTCTGCCTCTCTCTCTCTCTCTCTGTGACTATCATAAATAAAAATTTAAAAAAAAGATGTCGAGGAATGTTCCCTCCATCCCTACACTCTGAAGTGTTTTGATCAGGAATGGATGCTCTATTTTGTCAAATACTTTCTCTGCATCTAATGGGAGGATCATATGGTTCTTGGTTTTTCTCTTGCCGATATGATGAATCACACTGATTGTTTTATGAGTGTTGAACCAGCCTTGTGTCCTGGGGATAAGTCCTACTTGGTCATGGTGAATAATTTTCTTAGTGTACTGTTGGATCCTATTGGCTAGGATCTTGTTGAGAATTTTTGCATCCATATTCATCAGCGATATTGGTCTGTAATTCTCCTTTTTGGCAGGGTCTTTGTCTGGTTTTGGAATGAAGGTGATGCTGGCTTCATGGAACGAATTTGGTAGTACTCCATCTTTCTATCTTTCCAAACAGCTTTAGTAGAATAGGTATGAATTCTTCTTTAAACGTTTCATAGAATTCCCCTGGGAAGCCATTTGGCCCTGGACTCTTGTGTCTTGGGAGGTTTTTGATGACTGCTTCAATTTCCTCCCTGGTTATTGGCCTGTTCATTTTTTCTCTTTCTTTCTGTTCCATTTTTTGGTAGTTTCTGGCTTTCCAGGAATGCGTTCATTTCTTCTAGAATGCCTAAAATATTGGTGTATACCCAATAATATAATAATAATTATAGCCAATAATATAATAATGTTATAGCCAATAGTATGTTTTAAAAATCGTTTTATTTCCTTGGTGTTGGTAGTGACCACTCCTTTCTGATTCATGATTTTATTAATTTGAATATTCTCTCTCTTCTTTTTAATAAGGTTGGCTAATGGTTTATCTATCTTATTAATTCGTTCAAAGACCCAACTCTTCGTTCCGTTGATCTGTTCCACAGTTCTTCTGGTCTTGATTTCCTTGTGTTCTGCTCGAATGTTAATTAACTCTATTCTTCTGTTGGGTGTAGGATCTATCTGCTGTATTTTCTCTAGCTCCTATGTGTAATGTTAGCTTTTGTATTTGAGTAGTTTCCCGTTTTTGAATGGATGCTTGTATTGTGGTGTACTTCCACCTTAAGGCTGCTTTTGCTGATCCCAAAGATTTTGAATGCTTGTATGTTCATTCTCATTAGTTTCCATGAATCTTTTTAATTCTTCCTTAATTTCCTGGTTGACCCTTTCATCTCTTTTTTTAAATTATTTTTTAATTTTTATTTATTTATGATAGTCACAGAGAGAAAGAGAGAGAGAGAGAGAGGCAGAGGGAGAAGCAGGCTCCATGCACCGGGAGCACGATGTGGGATTCGATCCCAGGTCTCCAGGATCGCGCCCCGGGCCAAAGGCAGGCGCCAAACCGCTGCGCAACCCAGGGATCCCCAACCCTTTCGTCTTTTACAAGGATGATCCTTCACCTCGACGTGTTTGAGGTCCTTCCAAACTTCTTGTTGTGATTTAGTTCTAATTTCAAGGCATTATGGACTGAGAATATGCAGGGGATGATCCCAATCCTTTGTTATCAGTTCAGACCCTATTTGTGACCCAGTATGTGGTCTATTCTGGAGAAAGTTCCATGTGCACCTGAGAAGAATGTGTATTCAGTTGAGTTTGGATGTAAAGTTCTGTAGATTTCTGTGAAATCCATCTGGTCCAGTGTATCATTTAAAGCTCTCGTTTCTTTGGAGATGTTGTGCTTAGAAGACCTATCAAGGGTAGAAAGAGCTAGATTGAAGTCACCAAGTATAAGATAATTATTATCTAAGTATTTCTTCACTTTGGTTATTAATTGGTTTAAATATTTGGCAGCTCCCGCATTCGGGGCCTATATTGAGGATTGTTAAGTCCTCTTGTGGGATAGATCCCTTAAGTATGACTTAGTATCCCTCTTCAACTCTCACTACACTCTTTGGGTTAAATTTTAGTTTATCTGATATAAGGATGGCTACCCCTGCTTTCTTTTGAGCACCATTTAAATGGTAAATGGTTCTCCAACATTTTATTTTCAGATTGTAGGTGTCCTTCTGTCTAAAATGAGTCTCTTGTAGACAGCAAATAGGTGGGTCCTGCTTTCTTATCCAGTCTGAAACCCTGCGCCTTTTGATGGGGTCATTAAGCCTGTTCACGTTCAGAGTTACTATCGACAGATGAGTTTAGTGTCATCATGATATCTCTTCAGTCCTTGTTTTTGTGGATTGTTCCACTGAACTTCTTCTTAAAGGGGAATTTTAAGAGTCCCCCTTAAAATTTCTTGCAGAGCTGCTTTGGAGGTCACATATTCTTTCAGTTCCTGCCTGTCTTGGAGGCTCTTTATCTCTCCTTCCATTTTGAATGAGAGCCTTGCTGGATAAAGTATTCTTGGTTGCTTGTTCTTCTCATTTAGGACCCTGAATATATCCTGCCAGGCCTTTCTGGGCTTCCAGGTCTCTGTGGAGAGGTCTTCTGTTATCCTAATGCTCCTCCCCATAAAGGTCAGGGATTTCTTTTTCTTTTTTTTTTTTTTTAGGTCAGGGATTTCTTTTCTCTTACTGCTTTAAGCATCTTCTCTATATGTTTGGAATTTGCAAGCTTCACTATTAAATGTCGAGGTGTTGGATGGTTTTATTGATTTTAGGGGGGGATCTCTCTATTTCCTGGATCTGAATGCCTGTTTCCCTTCCCAGATTAGGAAAGTTTTCAGCTAGGATTTGTTCAAATACTTATTCTGGCCCTCTGCCCCTTTCGGCGCCCTCAGGAACCCAAAATACAGGTTGCTTTTTCTTCCTCAGGCTGTCGTTTATTTCCCTTAATCTGTCTTCCTGGTCTTTTAGTTGTCTGTCTCTTTTTTCCTCAGTTTCCCTCTTTCAATCAACTTGTCTTCTATGTCACTCCCTCGTTCTTCCACCTCCTTAACCCTCGTGGTTAGGACTTCTAGTTTATATTGCATCTCATTCAGTTGATTTTTAATTTCAGCCTGATTGGATCTAAATTCTGCAGTCATGAAGTCTCTTGAGTCCTTTAGGCTTTTTTCTAGAGCCACCAGTAGCTGTATAATAGTGCTTCTGAATTGGCTTTCTGACATTGAATTGTAATCCAGATTTTGTAACTCTGTGGGAAAGAGGCCTGTTTCTGATTCTTTCTTTGAGGTAAGGTTTTCCTTCTAGTCATTTTGCTGAGTGCAGAGTGGCCAAAAACAAATTGTATTGGGAAAAGGAGAAAAAGAGAGGAGAGAAAGAAGGAAAGAAAAGAGAAAAACGAAAAAGAATAAAGGAAGAAAGAAGGAGAAAAGAGAACAAAAAGAAAGAAAAAGAAAGAAAGGGGGGAAAAGGGTGGGGAAGCAAACTGAAATGAAAAAAAAAAACATGTGGGAGTATCTTCTGATTCTATATACTTTAAGTCCCTTGACTTCCCCTGGAAATTATCCGTCTAGCTGGTCTTCTGGGAGAGGGGCCTGTTGTGCTGATTTTCAGGTGTTAGCACTTGGGGGAGCTGCTCTGTCCCCTGCCTGGTGCAGGTGTCAGTGCGGGTAGTTTAACCCGTGAGGCCCCAGGAGGAACAACCCCAGTGTCAGCGGCCAGCTCTGGAAACCTGTATTCAGCCCCCACAGTAACTTGGGAGCAGTCCATCTGCAGGGCCTGGAGGCTCTGGGGCAGGACCGCTGATCTGCTCAGCTCTGGGCAGGAGCGTCCTTGCTGTCCTGGGCCATCCAGGCCTCTTCCTGTCTCGGGGGAGGCTGAATCCTGGGCTGTGTCCTGGCGCCCTGTGCTCCAGGGCCTGCCCTGTTGGATTCTCACTCCCGGCCGCATAGCCGCCTCACTGCGGAGCCACCGCCCAAGCCCCTCCGAGTTGCTCCCAGAGCCCCGCAGCCCCCTCCGCACGGAGCCTCTTCCTCTGCAGGAGGCGCCGCCACCAAGCTTCTCCTGGGGCTATGCAAACCCCTCCGCACAGAGCCACCGCCCAAGCCCCTCAGAGCTGGTCCGGGGTCAATGCATGTGCCCTGCAGCCCTTAGGGAGCTCGGTGCACTCTTCTGGGAGTGCTGTGTCTGTTAGTGTCCCAGGGAGCCCGTGGGCATCTCCGCTTTCCTGGGGTCCTTCTCTGACTCCTTGAAGGTGCCATTCCACCCTGGAAGATTAGTGCAGCTCCTCCTTCTCCCAGGACAGAGTTCTTCTGTCCTGTGGGCACTCACCCCGGCCTTAGCCCGGCTCCTTGCAGGGCCCCTCACCCTTGGATGTCTTTTGTTCTTTATTTATTTTTCCCATCTTCCTACCTTGATAGAATCACGAACTTTTCTAACTGTAGCATTCGATCTCGTTTCTGTTTAAATCTCAGGCCGAATTCGTAGATTTTCAGGATGATTTGAAGGTTATCTAGGTAATTTCGTGGGGACAGGTGATTTGGGGACACTACACTTCCGCAATCTTGCCCCTCCTCCTCTATGTTGCCTTTTAGCTTTGGTTGTTTCCTTCACTTTGCAGAAGCTTTTCAATTTGATGAAGTCCCAATAGTATTTTTGCTTTTGTTTCCCGCCCCTCAGAGGCATATCTAGAAAGAACATCCATTTTTATCCGACAACATGGTGGCAGTGAGTGGTCTGTGCAGGGTCTGGGGATGGGCTCTGGCGCTGATTATCAGGTGCAGGTAGATGCACCTGCGGGGTCAGAGGCGGGGTGGGCCTTCTAAGCACCTCTGGCCTCCAGTGGGCGGTGCAGTGCTGCTCCCTGAGACCCCCCTGATGAGCGGGATGCGGGTGGGGTCTCTGGGTCCTCTGGCTCTGGGGCTGAGCATCTGGTCCCCCAGTCTGCATGGGCCTCCACAGAAGAGCCCCCAAGCCCCCGGGTCTCGCTGATTCTCTCAGAAACCTGCATTTACTCTACCTGTGTCCGAGCTTCTTTTGGTTTTGTTTTTTTATCTCAGAGTGTTGTGCCCAAGACTGCGAATCCAAGAAACCATGGAGAAGCGGACACTGATTCAAACACACGTGTGTTTATTTACAAGCTCGAGCTTGTGTCCAAGTATACCCAACAGAGTGGAGCAGGGACTTGGATCCCGAGGCGGGTTTTAGCTTAGTTTTAAGGGCTGGTCTCAGAGGCCTCCAGAAGGGCTGGAGCAATTCCTCAAGTTCTGTTTACATTTTGATATGGGACATTCAAGGGCACTGAGCTCTGTTCTCATTCTAATAGAGGCTTCCTGTCCTTGGCCTGGGCTCAGTTTTGATTCTATTGTGGGGCTTTCTAGGTCATTAAGCTGTAAACTTTTGTTTTTTTCCTGTAACTGAAGTAATGTAAATTTCAGTTCTTCTTCACAGGGACCTGGGATGGGTGGACTTGGGCTAACACTGAATTTAAATTGGAATGGACTTAATTTTCTTGGCCTCCATGCTTCCCGTTCCATCCTAACTATCTCCTTCCCCCTTCCCCAGAGCTCCTAAGAGAGCAATTGCAAATGACCTCAGCATGGCAGCATCTGTTGGGGGACAGGCCCAGGGATTTGGGATCAGGAAGACCTGGGGCACGGGCTTCCCAGCTGCGCAGCGGGATTCCATGCTGCAGACTCTTATTCTCTAAGGCTATCTTGACAACTGACTTTGTACATAGAGAAGCTCTCCTTTGTCTTTAAAAGATGAAGAGCGAGTCAAAGCAATTTTTCTCTGCCCATCTGATTGCTCAGATTCCAATCTGAGACATATTTCCTGTTAATAAGGATAATTTACTATCTGTGGTACTATGGTGAAAATATTCTGACACAAGTAATTCAGAGGGATGAGGGTTTCTCATCTCTTTCTTCACAGCTCAGTCACTCATCAGGAAATGCATCTTTATGGATTTGGAATGAACTGAGAGACAGTATTACCAATGGTCCTATTATTATGTGAAGGATTCTTCCCTGAGATTCTTCCCCTGTTTCAACTGACACTGAAACACTTTGAACTCTTTTGAAGACAAATGTCAAGGAAATAAATGTTATGCGCTGCTAATTTTAAATGCACTTGCAATATGGTGTCTATTATAATAGAAGTATTTTTATCTGATTTTTGCTATTATCCTTTACTGCTTTTCAGGTTGAGGAGGCATTGTACGTGTTCATAAGTGTTTTTCTTTCCTTCTGATCTAAAATTCTTACTTTGTTTCCATCAAAGGAACTCTTTAAGAATAAGGCAAAAGTTAATTCAACTATTTTAAAAATGTCTTCACATTTGGAGCCTCATTCATTTAAGTCAATTTTCAAAATAAATCTTATTTATTAGGAAAAAACAAAGATTTATAGGAAATTGAGAAGATAGTACAGAGCATTCGCATGCACTTGCACTCAGTTTCTCCAATTATTGATATCTTATATTAGTATGGTACAAATATTAGCTAATGAATCAATATTAAAAAATTCGCTTTAAACAAAGACCAAAAACAAAAACAAAAACGAAAACAAAGACCATACTTTATACAGATTTCCTTAGTTTTTGCTAAGTTTCCATCCCTCATATCACATTCCATTTGTCCTCATGTTTCCTTAGGCTCCTCTGGATTGTGACAGTCTTTCAGCCTTTCCTTTTTGTTGTTGAACTGGAACACTTTGAGAAGTAGAGTAGTTTGTAAAATTTCCCTCAGCTGGGACATGTCTGTTGTTTATCTCATGACTGAACTGTTGTTGTGGATTATATACAGAGATATACTGCCATTTTCATTATATCATATAAAGGATAGATACTATCAACATGATTTATCAGTCTTGGTATCGATCTGATCATCTTGCTGAGGTAGTGTTTGTCAGCTTTCTCCATAGTAAACTGATTATTATTATTATTAATTATTATTATTATTATTATATTTTCAATATTTTAAGTTTTTCATATTATATTTTGTAGTAGGAAGTTACTATGTGTATTCCACACTTAAGAGTGGGAAGCTATGCTCATGAACTTGAGGCTGGAATGTCTTCACAAATTGTTTGAAATTCTTCTAAACGGGCGATTTCTCTTCCTTGTGGGTTTGTGTGTTTGTTTCTTTTTCAAAGATGTTTTCTATTTATTTGAGAGAGAGAAGAGAGATAAAGCATGAACGAGAGGGGCAGAGGGAGAGGGAGAAGCAGGTTCCCTGCTGAACAGGGAGCCTTCCTTGGGACCTGGATCATGATCTGAGCCTAAGGGAAAAGCTTAACTGACAGAGCCACACAGGTGCCACTCTTTCTTTCTTTCTTTCTTTCTTTCTTTCTTTCTTTCTTTCTTTCTTCTTTCTTTCTTTCTTCCTTTATTTTTAATAATAATTTTATATTTTATTGGTGTCAATTTGCCAACATACAGAATAACACCCACTGCTCATCCTGTCAAGTGCCCCCCTCAGTGCCCATAACCCATTTACCCACACCGCCCACCATCCTCCCCTTCCATCACCCCTAGTTCATTTCCCTGAGTTAGGAGTCTTTATGTTCTGTCTCCCTTTCTGATATTTCCCACTCATTTCTTCTCCATTCCCTTATATTCCCTTTCACTATTATCTATATTCCCCAAATGAATGAAAACATACAATGTTTGTCCTCCGATTGACTTACTTCACTCAGCATAATACCTTCCAGTTCCATCCACCTTGAAGTACATGGTGGGAATTTGTCGTTTCTAATGTCGTTTCTAATTTGTCTTTTTTTTAAATTTTTTTAAATTTTTATTTATTTATGATAGTCACAGAGAGAGAGAGAGAGAGAGAGAGGCAGAGACACAGGCAGAGGGAGAAGCAGGCTCCATGTACTGGGAGCCCGACGTGGGATTCGATCCCGGGTCTCCAGGATCGCGCCCTGGGCCAAAGGCAGGCGCCAAACCGCTGCGCCACCCAGGGATCCCCGTTTCTAATGTCTAAGCAAGTCCACCTTTTCTCTCTCTTCATCTTCTGAGTCTCCTATGGTATGAATGTTATTGTTTTAATAAGTGGCTGACTTCCCTACGTCTGTCTCTGTGGTCCATAACCTGTCTTGTTTTTAAGGTTTCCACTTGGGACTGCATCTCAGTTATAGCATTTTTAACATTGGCCTGACTAGATTTTCATTCTTTTATTTCTACAGTAAACGTTTCTCTAGTTTTCTTCTGTGCTCTTTATCCAGCCCAGCTGCTATCTTTATAATCATTGTTTTAAACTGTAGTTAGACATCATATATGTGTATTGACGATCTTCCTGGCTGTGATTAGAACCTCATGTTATTTTATGGAGGTGAATTTCTCCATCTCATTATTTTTTCCAGAAAAGAAAGAAGGAAGAAAATGAAATTCAAGAAAAACAATAACAACTGCCCTCCCTCCCCCAAAAAAAAACAACAGATTATTTTGACCTGCTTGTTAAAAGATTCTAACTCCCAAAATAGAAACAATTAAAGTGATCCCTGGTGGCGCAGCGGTTTAGTGCCTGTCTTTGGCCCAGGGCACGATCCTGTAGACTCTGGATTAAATCCCACATCGGGCTCCCAGTGCCTGGAGCCTGCTTCTTCCTCTGCCTGTGTCTCTACCTCTCTCTCTCTCTCTTTCTCTCTGTTTGTGATTATCATAAATAAATTGAAAAAATTAAAAAGAGAAACACAATTAAAATACTATGAAAGTAACAATAAGAAATTTGGGATCCCTGGGTGGCGCAGCGGTTTGGCGCCTGCCTTTGGCCCAGGGCGCGATCCTGGAGACCCGGGATCGAATCCCACATCGGGCTCCCGGTGCATGGAGCCTGCTTCTCCCTCTGCCTGTGTCTCTGCCTCTCTCTCTCTCTCTCTCTGTGACTATCATAAATAAATAAAAATTTTAAAAAAATTTAAAAAAAAAGAAATTTATAAGGTACATACATAAAAATTAAAGTAAGGCAATTAATATAAAAGAATCAAAGAAAATAAATGAAAATAAAGCACAAAGTACAAAGGAAGCTAGACCATACTTTCCAGGCAGAGCTGAAGCTCTGCAGCCTCTGTGGTCTGACAACTTGGTGGAAGCGAGTGGTCTGTGTGGGGTCTGGGGATGGGATGTGGTGCAAATTGTCAGGTGCACATCAGCCTGGGATATGCACCTGCGGGGATCAGAGACGGGGTGGGCGTCAGCATCTCTGGGCTCCAGCGGGCGGCGCTGTGCTGCTCCCTGAGACTCGGCGCTGATGGGGGGATGCGGGTGGGGACACTGGGTCCTCTGGCTCTGGGGCTGAGGATTCCGCCCCCCAGTCTGCAGGCTGCAGGAACAAAAGGAGCCGCCAAGCCCCCGGGTCTCTGCCGCTTCTCTCAGAACCCTGCTTTCACTCTGCCCGTGTCCGAGTTTCTTTGGTTTTGTTTTTTACCTCAGACTGTTGTGCCCAAGATTGCGAATATGAGAAACCACCAAGAAGCCGATTCCGACGCAAACACACGAGGGATTATTTACAAGCTCGATCTTGTATCCAAGTATACCCGACACAGCAGAGCAGGGACTTGGACCCTGAGGTGGGTTTTAGCTTAATTTTAAGGGCTGGACTCGGGGACCTCCAGAAGAGCAGAAGCAATTCCTCAAGTTCTGTTTACATTTTGATATGGGGCCTTCAAGGGAATTGAGCCCTGTTCTCATTCTAATATGGGCTTCCTGCCCTTGGCCTGGGCTCAGTTTTGATTCAATTGTGGGGCTTTCTAGGACATTAAGCTGTAAACAACAAAGGTTACACACCTGGAAGGGGGACGTCACACTGTCCCTATATGCTGAAGAAGAGGTACTAGAAACGAGAAACCCGAGAGCCTCCACCAAATCCTGTTAGAATTAAGGAGTGAGTTCAAAAGTCACGGGACACAAACTGACCCTACAGAGCAGAGTAGCCTTGCTGTGTCCCGACAATGAGCACTCAGGAAGGAAATGAAGGATGTGACGCCCTTCTCAGGATCATCAAGGAAAATAAATAATGAGACTGAACCAAAGGAGCACAAGACTTGTGCACTGAGCCAAACCAGGCTCTGGGAGGCCGTCCTGGGCTTTTGGGGTGGGAGCCTCATCTTGTGAAAATGTCCGCAGTTCCTGAAGCCACCCTCAGTTTCAATGTCACTCCTATCAAAATCATGGTGGCAGATGTTAGAAATAGGAAAAAAAACCCATAACATCCAACCCCCACAACAAATGACCCCAGACAGCAAATCAGTATTGGAGAGGCATGACAGAGTGGGACGCAGCACTTTCCTATTTCAAAAGATGTCACAGAGATAAAGCAGTGTGGTTCTCAGGCTCCTGGCTGACTCCGTCGGTTAAGCATCCGACTCCTGACCTCACCTCTGGTCCTGATCTCAGGGGTTGTGAGTTCTAGCCCTATGCTGGGCCAAGGATGAGGCGTGGAGCCTAGGTAGACAAACCAGACCCACGGGGGGTGGTCCCGGCATAAGCTGAATGAGCAAAATAGAGAGTCCAGAAGGAAATGTGCTCTGAAAGAACTGATTTTTTTAACTTAATTTAAACCCAATTAATTAACGTATAGTGTATTATACTTTCAGAGGAAGAATTCAGGGATTCATCAGTTGCAGATAACAACAGTGCTTGAGACATCACGTGCCCTCCTTCATGCCTGTCCCCTGTTGTCTGCCCCCTCCAGCTACCCTCAGTTTGTTTCCTATCACTAAGGGTCTGTATTTCCTGCATCTGTTTTCATCTTATTTGTTTTTCCTTCCCTTCACAGTTGTTCATCTGCTTTGCTTCTTTAATTCCACCTATGAATGAAACCACACAGTCATTCTCTTTCCCGAGTGACTTACTTCACTTAACATGATCCCTTTAGTTCTATCCACATTATTGCAAATGGAAAGATTTCCTTCTCTTCGATAGCTGAATACCATTCCTCTCTCTATGACCATCATCTATCTCCCATCCTCTTTATCCATCATCTGGCAGAGGGTACCGAGGCTCCTCCCACAGTGTGGCTACTGTGGACCCGGCTGCTGTGGACATTGGGGTGCAGGTGTCCCAAGTCTCACTGCATCTGTATCCTCGGAGTGAGCTCCAGGCCATTCACCTGCTGGTCGCAGGGCGGCTCTATTTGAAACTTCCTGAGGGGCCTCCACACTGTTTCCAGGGTGGCTGCACCAACCCGCGGTCCCGCCCACAGTGGAAGATGGTTGAGTGAGTTTTGCAGGACGTGGTAAAAGTCTGGTCCACATTTCATTTCGCGTCCTGTGGGCTCCAATTCCTTAAGTATTTCTGGGAAGCCGGGTGTTGGGCTCCTTTTCAGTGAGATGTTTCCGAAGCTAACAGGCCCCAGCTGGAGCTAGAAAGCAGGCAGGTGCGGCCCATAGAGCACCTGCTGCCGCCTGCACAGTCTCCTGTAGCACCAGAGCATCCCGCAGGGGGCGCCTGCGCCCAGGCCCCTCCCATAGGGCACGCATGTGCAGTAGGCCGCCTCTGCCTGCACTAACAGGAGCCAGCCTGTGCTGGGGAGGCCTGCAGAAGACATGGGGACGCATCTATGCTGATGAGCTGCAGCCTCCTCAGGACCCGCGGGGAGTCTTCAGGGGGAAATTGGACCACATTCATGCTGACAGGAACCGTGGTCTCCTCAGGACCCACGTTGAGGCTTTAGGAAGATGTGGGCCCGCATCCACCCTGACAGGAGTCCATGGGCCGCCTCAGGACCCACGGGGAGTCTTCAGGAAGATGTGGGCCCACATTCACGGTGACAGGAGCCCTGAGCACCTCAGGACTGGCGGGGAGGTTTCAGGAAATTGTGGGCCCACATCCACGCTGACAGGCGCCCCTGAGCAGCCTCAGGAACTGTGGGGAGGCTTCAGGAAGATGTGGCGACGCGTTCACTCTGGCAGGAGCTCCCGGGCCCCTCAGGACATAAGTTGAGGCTTCTGGAAGCGGGGCCCGCATTCATGGTTACAGGAGCCCTGGCCTCCTCGAATCCTCGGCTACGCTTCGAAGGACTTGGGGCCACATGGACACAACAGGACGCTGACTTCCTCAGGACCCCTGGTGTAGACTTGGGGGAATATGTGGATGCGTCCATGTGGACAGAAGACCCCAGCTTTGTCAGGGCCTGTGGTGAGGCCTAAGAAAAATGTGGGTGCCGCATCCACAGTGACAGGAGTCTCCAGCCTCCTCAGGACACACTGTGAAGTTTTGGGAAGATTTGAGGCCACGTCCATGCTGACAGGAGCCCCCAGCCTCCTCAGGTCTTATGGTGAGGCTTGAGGAAAATGTGGGACCACGTCAATGCTGACAGGAACCCTGTCTTCCTCAGGACCTGCCCTTTGACTTCGGGACATAAGGGGCTGCGTCTATGCTGACAGGAGCCCACAGCCTCCTCAGGACCTGCGGTGAGTTTTCTGGGGGACATGGGACCATGTCCAGGCTGACAGGAGACACCGGCCTCCTGAGGACCTGCTGTGAGGCTTGCAGAGGATGTGAGGCATAGTCCACAGTGACAGGAGACCCAGCGTCCTCAGGACCCGCTGACTATGACTCAGGAACACGTGGGGCCACGTCCGCCCTCACAGGAGCCCGGCTTCCTCAGGACCCCTTGGAGGAATCTGGAGGAGCCATTGGGGGCCACGTCCATATCAGAAGGGACTCCTCAGAACCACAGTGTAAGTGAAAGGGTAGAATGAATGGTAGGGTTAGGGGAGGGGAGGAAGTTGGTGGTTAGCCTTAGGTTAGATGTTAGGGGTTAGTGATTATGCTTATGGTTACGAATTAAAGGTTAGGTGAGGCATAAGGGTATTGGTCAGTGTTAAGAGTTAGGATGGTGGTTAGGGTAAGGGACAGGATTTAGTGTTAGGGTTAGTGTTTAGGCTCTAGGGATGAGGGCAGGAGGTTAGGAGTTGGGGATAGGGTTATGGTTAGAGTTAGGGTTGGGCTTAGGTTTGCAGTTAGGGTTAGGGGTTAGGGTGTGAGTTATTGTTAGGGTTTAGAGTTAGGGGTTAGAGTTAAGGGTTAGAGTTAAAGTTAGGGCTAGGTTTAGGGTTAGGGCGAGGGTTAGGATTAGGATAGGGGTTAGGGCTAGGGTTAGTGTTAGTGTTTGGTTAGGGTTTAGGGTTAGGGTCAGGTCAGGGTCAGGGTACGGTTTTGGAAAAGGGCAAGATATAGGGTTAGGGAGTGGGTTAGGGGTTGGCTTTAGGGTATGGGTTAGGGTACAGTTTGCGGTATGAGATAGGATTAGTATTAGAGGGTTAGGGTTAGGGTACAGGTTAAGGTTAGGAATAGGATTTGAATACCTTATTTTAAGGATAGGGTTAGAGGTTAGGGTTCGTGTTAGATTTAATGTAGGGGTCAGGGTTAAGGAAACCTAAGTTTAGGTGCACCTGCATTTAGGAGTTAGGGTGAGGGTTGGCAGGAAGGTTCAGTGAATGTGTTTTGGTCTTGGGGTTTGTGTTTGTTTTTCGATTAGTGATGGGTCTTGTTTAAGGGTTAGGTTAACATTACGATTAAGTGTAGGGTTAGGGTTATGTCTGTGTATGGTTAGAGTTTGGGACTTAGCATGTGCCTGCACTGGGACTCCTAGCATCTTGGGCCGTTTAGTTTTATGCACTCTATTTAGGTTTTGGGTTCAAAGATAGCCTGACTCCACCAAGTCAGTGGCCTCCCCAGAGAATCAAAATCCAGGCTTCTGATGGTGTCAGAATAGACATGGCAGGCTTCTCCCGAGCTGAGCTAGGAGGGGATTTGTGGCTCTAAAGACTCTTTATTTGGATTTTCAGTTGCCTTTCTGATTTTATCTCTAGTGCGTACATGTTTCATCAATACTACCAATTATTATTTTAATGTTTTACTTGAATTCCTCTTTGTAAACACAGTATGATATAGTTTCAGGTTTACCACATAGTGATTCAACTCTTGCTTACAACGCCTGGTACTGGCCACAGGTGCTCTCCACTATCCCCATCCCCTGATTCCCCATCTCCCTCACCTTCCTCTGGTATTTATTAGTTGATTCTCTGTGGTTAAGAGTGTGTTTTTTTTGTTTGCTTCTCTCATCGCCCCCCCCCCGCCCCTTTGCCAGTTTGTCTGGTTTCTTAAAATTCACATGTGAATGCAATTGTATGGTATTTCATATCTTTCTCTGACTGACTGAGTTCATTAAGCATAAGTCGTTTCCACTTCTCCCACATCATTGTAAATGGCTTCATTTCATCGCTTCTGATGACCGAGTGATGTCGCAGTGGGTATATTTACCACATCGTCTCTGCCCATTCATCAGTCGATGGACATCTGGGCTGTATCCACAGTTTGGCTGTTGTTGATAACGCTGCTACAAACACTGGTCTGCGTGTCCTACTTGGAATCTACTAAAAGACTTTTGTATCCTCGGGGTAAATACATAGCTCTGCAATTTTGGAAGTGTAGGGTAGCGCTATTTTTAACTTCTTTTTTAATTTTTTTTATGATAGTCACAGAGAGAGAGGCAGAGACACAGGCAGAGGGAGAAGAAGGCTCCATGCACTGTTAGTCCGACGTGGGATTCGATCCCAGGTCTCCAGGATCGCGACATGGGCCAAAGGCAGGTACCAAACCGCTGCACCACCCAGGGATCCCCTATTTTTCACATCTCGAGGACCCTCCACAGTGTTTTTCACAGTGGCTGCAACTGTTCGCATGCCCACCAGGAGTGTAAGGGGGCTCCCTCTCCTCTATAGCCTCAACAACACCTGTTGTTTCTTCTGTTCTTAATTTTAGCCATTCTGTCGGCTGTCAGGTCACATCTTATTGTGGTTTTCATTTGAATTTCCCTGATGATGGGTGACGCGGAGTGTCTTTCAGTGTCTGGTGGCCATCTGGATGTCTTGTCAGAGACAAAGTCCATTCATGTCTTCTACCCATCTGCAGTTGGATAATTTGTGTTTAGGACGTTGAGATTTATATTTGCTTTGCGTATTTTGCATACTAACTGTTTATTGGATGTGTTATTTACAAATATCTCCTTTCATTTTGTATGTTGCCTTTTAGCGTTGGTTGTTTCTTTCATTTTGCAGAAGCTTTTGAATTTGATGAAGTCCCAAGAGTATTTTTGCTTTTGTTTCCCTCAACTCAGAGGCACATCTAGAAAGAAGATCCAATGGCCAACGTCAAAGACGTTGTTGCCTATCTTTTCTTCTTTTTCTGGTTTCAGGTCTCACATTTAGGTCTTTCATCCATTTTGAATTTATTTTTTATATATATTGTGTAAGAAAGTGGTCCGGTTTCATTCTTCTGCATGTGGCTGCCTGGTTTTCCCAACACAATTTGTTCTTATCCTGGGGTCAGGGTTAGGGTTTGTTGAAGAGAATGTCTTTGTGCCATTGGATATTCCCTGCTGCCTTGTTGTCGATTAATGGATCATAGAGTTACAGGTTTGTATCTTGTTTCGGCATTCCATTCTATTCTATTGATCTAAGCATCTCCTGTTGGGAGATTCCTGATTGCTGATTCAATTTCGTTGCTGGTTATCTGTGTGTTCTAGTTTCTTATTTCTTCCTTTTTCATTTTTGCTGTGTTATATATTTCCAGGAATTGATCTATTTCTTCCAGGTTCGAGGTTGCTGGCATATAATTTTTCATAATGTTCTCTTATAAACGTTTTTATTTCTCTAGTTTTGGTTGTTATTTCTCTTATCTCCTTTGTGATTTTATTTGGGTCCTTTCTCATCTTTTTATCTTTTTTTTAAAATATTTTATTTATGTATTCATGCAAGACACAGAGAGGCAGGGGTATAGGAAGGGGGAAAATGAGGCTCCACGCAGGGAGCCTGATGTGGGACATGATTCCCCAGGACCCCAGGATCATGACCTGAGCCAAAGCAGATGCTCAACCACTGAGGCACCCAGGTGCCTTGCTGATTAAATTCCTTTGCTAGTTATGGGTCTAGTCACATTTTCTATTTCTTCCTCTTTCAGTTTTGTTCGTTTGCACATTTCTAGGGATCTCTCCAATTCTTCCTGGTCTCCCAGGTTGTTAGCGTATAATCTTTTATACTATTCCCTTATAATTGTCTTATTTTCTGGTGTTGATTGTGATCTCTCTTCTCTCTTTTGTGATTTTATTTATTTTGTTCTTTTCTGTTTTCTTGTTGATAAGGCTGGCTAGGGCTTGATCCATTTTCTTAGTTATTTTGAAGAACCAGTTCTTAGTTTCATTATTCCATTCAACTGTTTTGTTGTTTCTGTATTGATTATTTCTGCTCTCATCTTTATTTTTTCCTTCTTAAGGAGGCTTTAGGATTTGTTCCCTATTCCTTTTCCAGCTCCTTTAGGTGTAGTGTTGGGTTGTGTATTGGAGACTTCTTGTTTCTTGAGGTAGGCCTGTATTGCTATCTACTTCCCTCTAAGGACTGTCTTTGCTACATCCAAGAAGTTTGAAGAAACATGTTTTCATCTTCATTTGTTTTAAATTTCCTCTTTAATTTCCTGGTTACTCCATTCCTTCTCTGGTAGGATGATCATAATCTCCACAAATATTTGGTCTGTCCAAATTTTTTCTTACTGTCGACTTCAAGTTTCATAGCGTCATCGTCCGAAAATATACATGGTGTGATACCATCCTTCTTGTACCTGTTGTACCTGTTGAGGGCTGATTTGTGGTCCATGATATAATGTATTCTGGAGAATGTCCCATGTGCACTTGAAAGGAATGTGTATTCTGCTTTAGGAAGAAATGTTCAGACTATATCTGTTGAGTCACTTTGGTCCAGTGTGTCAAGCCTATTGTTCCCCTGTTGATTTTCTGCATAGACGATCGGTCCATTGCCATAAGTGGGTGTTAAAATCCCCAGTCATTGTATTATTAACAGTGTGTTCCTGTACATTTGTTGTTAATTGGTTTCTATATTTTGGTACACCCATGTTGGCAGCATAAATATGCAGTTGTTTGATCTTTTTTTTTTAAATAAATTTATTTTTTATTGGTGTTCAATTGACCAACATACAGAATAACACGCAGTGCTCATCCCGTCAAGTGTCCCCCTCAGTGCCCGTCACCCATTCACCCCCACCCCCCGCCCTCCTCCCCTTCCATCACTGCTAGTTCTTTTCCCAGAGTTAGGAGTCTTTATGATCTCTCTCCCTTTCTGATATTTCCCAAACGTTTCTTCTCCATTCCCTTATATTCCCTTTCACTATTATTTATATTCCCCAAAGGAATGAGAACATACACTGTCCTTCTCCGATTGACTTACTTCACTCAGCATAAAAGCCTCCAGTTCCATCCACGTTGAAACAAATGTTGGGTATTTGTCGTTTCTAATGGTTGAATATTATTCCATTGTATACATAAACCACATCTCCTTTTTTTTAAAATTTTTTTTAAGATTTTATTTCTTTGTTCATGAGAGACAGAGAGAGAGAGAGAGGCAGAGACACAGGCAGAGGGAGAAACACGCTCCATGCAGGGAGCCTGATATGGGACTCGATCCCGGGACCCCAGGATCACGTCCCGGGCCAAAGGCAGGCACTAGACCGCTGAGCCACACAGGCATCCCTAAACCACATCTTCTTTATCCATTCATCTTTCGATGGACACCAAGGCTCCTGACACTGTTTGGCTATTGTGGACATTCTGCTATAAACATCGGGGTGCAGGTGTCCCGGCGTTTCATTGCATCTGAATCTTTGGGGTAAATCCCCAATAGTGCAATTGCTGAGTCATCGGGCAGGTCTATTTTTAACACTTTGTGGAACCTCCACACAGTTTTCCAGAGTGACTGCACCAGTTCACATTCCCAACAGCAGTGTAAGAGGGTTCCCTTTCTCCGCATCCTCTCCAACATTTGTGGTTTCCTGCCTTTTTAATTTTCCCCATTCTCACTGGTGTGAGGTGGTATCTCATTGTGGTTTTCATTTGTATATCCCTAAGGGCAAGTGATGCAGAGCATGTTTTCATGTGCATGTTGCCATGTCAGTGTCTTCCTCTGTGAGATTTCTCTTCATGTCTTTTGCCCATTTCATGATTGGATTGTTTGTCTCTTTGGTGTTGATTTTAAGAAGTTCTTTATAGATCTTGGAAACTAGCCCTTTATCTGAAACGTCTTTTGCATATATCTTCTCCCATTCTGTAGGTTGTCTTTTAGTTTTGTTGACTGTATCCTTTGCTGTGCAAAAGCTTCTTATCTTGATGAAGTCACAATAGTTCATTTTTGCTTTTGTTTCTTTTGCCTTCATGGATGTACGTTTCAAGAAGTTGCTGTGTCCAAGTTTAAAACGGTGTTGCTTGTGTTCTCCTCTCAGATTTTGATGGATTCTTGTCTCACATTTAGATCTTTAATCCATTTTGAGTTTATCTTTGTTTCTGGTGAAAGAGAGTGGTCTAGTTTCATTCTTCTGAAGGTGGATGTCCAATTTTCCCAGCACCATCTATTGAAGAGACTGTCTTTCTTCCAATGGATAGTCTTTCCTCCTTTATCGAATATGAGTTGACCATAAAGTTCAAGGTCCACTTCTGGGTTCTCTATTCTGTTCCATTGATCTATGTGTCTGTTTTTGTGCCAGGTCTTGATGACCACAGCTTTGTAGTACAACCTGAAATCTGGCATTGTGATGCCCCCAGATATGGTTGTCTTTTTTAAAATTCCCCTGGCTTTCGGGGTCTTTTCTGATTCCACACAAATGTTAAAATAATTTGTTCTAACTCTCTGAAGAAAGTCCATGGTATTTTGATAGGGATTGCATTAAACGTGTACATTGCCTGGGTAACATTGACATTTTCACAATATTAATTCTGCCAATCCATGAGCATGGAATATTTTTCCATCTCTTTGTGTCTTCCTCAATTTCTTTCAGAAGTGTTCTATTGTTTTTAGGGTATAGATCATTTACCTCCTTGGTTAGGTTTATTCCTAGGTATCTTTTGATTTGGGTGCAACGGTAAATGAAATTGACTCCTTAATTTCTCTTTCCTCAGTCTCATTGTCAGTGTATAGAAATGCCATTGATTTCTGGATATTGAGTTTTTATATTGCAATGCTACCAAATTGCTGTATGAGTTCTAGCAATCTTGGGGTGGAGGCTTTTGGGTGTTCTAGGTAGAGTATCATGTCATCTGAGAAGAGGGAGATTTTGACTTCTTCTTTGCCAATTTGAATGCCTTTAATGAAAGGGAATATAAGGGAAGGGGGAAGAAATGTGTGGGAAATATCAGAAAGGGAGACAGAACGTAAAGACTGCTAACTCTGGGAAACGAACTAGGGGTGGTGGAAGGGGAGGAGGGCGGGGGGTGGGAGTGAATGGGTGACGGGCACTGGGTGTTATTCTGTATGTTAGTAAATTGAACACCAATTAAAAAAAAATTAAAAATAAATGAATGCCTTTAATGTCTTTTTGCTGTCTGACTGCTAAGGCTAGGACTTCCAGACTATGTTGAATAGCAATGGTGAGAGTAGACATCCCTGTCTTGTCCTCATATTAGGGGAAAGGCTCCCAGTGCTGCCCCACTAAGAATGATATTTGCTGTGGGCTTTTCGTAGATGGCTTTTAAGATGTCGAGGAATGTTCCCTCTATCCCTACGCTCTGAACAGTCTTGATCAGGAATGGATGCTCTATTTTGTCAAATGCTTTCTCTGCATCTAATGAGAGGATCATATGGTTCTTGGTTATTCTCTTGCTGATATGATGAATGACATTGATTATTTTACACGTGTTGAACCAGCCTTGTGTCCCGGGGATAAATCCTACTTGGTCATGGTGAATAATATTCTTAATGTATTGTTGGATCCTATTGGCTAGTATCTTGTTGAGAATTTTTGCATCCATGTTCATCAGGGATATTGGTCTGTATTCTCCTTTTAGGTGGGGTCTTTGTCTGGTTTTGGAATTAAGGTGATGCTGGCTTCATAGAACGAATTTGGAAGTACTCCATCTCTTTCTATCTTTCCAAACAGCTTTAGTAGGAAAGGTATGGTTTCTTCTTTAAACGTTTGATAGATTTCCCCTGGGAAGCCATCTGGCCCTGGACTTTTGTGACTTGGGAGGTTTTTGATGACTGCTTCAATTTCCTCCCTGGTTATTGGCCTGTTTAGGTTTTCTATGTCTTCCTGTTCCTGTTTTGGTAGTTTGTGGCTTTCCAGGAAAGCGTCCATTTCTTCTAGATTGCCTAATTTATTTCCGTATAGCTGTTCATAATATGTTTTAAAAATCGTTTGTATTTCCTTGGTTTTGGTAGTGATCTCTCCTTTCTCATTCATGATTTTATTAATTTGAGTCTTGTCTCTCTTCTTAATAAGACTGGCTAATGGTTTATGTATGGTATTAATTCTTTCAAAGAACCAACTCCTGGTTTTGGTGATCTGTTCCACATTTCTTATGGTCTCAGTTTCCTTGAGGTCTGCTCTAATTTTAATTAAATCTCTTATTCTGTTTGGGTGTAGGATCGAGCTGCTGTTTTTTTCTCTAGCTCCTTTATGAGTAAGGTTAGCTTTTGTATTTGAGATCTTTCCAGTTTTTGAATGGATGCTTCTATTGTGATGTATTTCCCCCTTAGGACAGCTTTTGCTGCATGCCAAAGATTTTGAACATTTGTATCTTCATTCCAATTAGTTTCCATGAATCCTTTTAATTCTTCCTCAATTTCCTGGTTGAACCTTTCCTCTTTTAGCAGGATGGTCCTTAACCTCCACGTGTTTGAGGTCCTTCCAAACTTCTTGTTGTGATTTAGTTCTAATTTTAAGGCATTATGGTCTGAGAATATGCAGGGGATGATCTGAATCTTTTGGTATCGGTTCAGACGTGATTTGTGACCCAGTATGTGGTCTATTCTGGAGAACGTTCCATGTGCACTTGAGAAGAATGTGTATTCAGTTCAGTTTGGATGTAAAGTTCTGTAGATATCTGTGAAATCTATCTGCTCCAGTGTATCATTTAAAGCTCTCGTTTCTTTGGAGATGTTGTGCTTAGAAGACCTATCGAGGGTAGAAATACCTAGATTGAAGTCATCAAGTATAAGATGATTATTATCTAAGTATTTCTTCACTTTCGTTATTAATTGGTTTAAATATTTGGCAGCTCCGATATTCGGGGAATATATATTGTTTGTTAAGCCCTCTTGTTGGATAGATCCTTTAAGTATGATTTAGTGTCCGTCTTCATCTCTCACTATAATCTTTGGGGTAAATTTTAGTTTATCTGATATATGGATGGCTACCACTGCTTTCTTTTTTTTTTTTTCACTTCTTTCTTTTGAGGACCATTTGAATGGTAAATGGTTCTCCAACCCATTATTTTCAGATGGTAGGTGTCCTTCTGTCTAATATGAGTCTCTTGTAGAAAGCAAATAGTTGGGTCCTGATTTTTTATCCAGTCTCAAACCCTGCACCTTTGAAGGGGTCATTAAGCCCATTCACGTTCAGAGTTACTATCAACAGATATGAGTTTAGTGTCATCATGACATGTATTCAGTCCTTGTTTTTGTGGATTGTTCCACTGAACTTTTTCTTAAAGGGGAATTTTAAGAGTCCCCCTTAAAATTTCTTGCAGAGCTGGTTTGGAGGTCACATATTCTTTCAGTTCCTGCCTGTCTTGAAAGCTCTTTATCTCTCCTTCCATTTTGAATGAGAGCCTGGCTGGATAAAGTATTCTTGGTTGCATGTTATTCTCATGGAGGACCCTGAATATATCCAGCCAGCACTTTCTGGGCTGCCAGGTTGCTGTGGAGAGGTCTGATCCTCCCCATAAAGGTCAGGGATTTCTTGTCTCTTGCTGCTTTAAGATCTTCTCTTTATGTTTGGAATTTGCAAGCTTCACTATTAAATCGAGGTGTTGGACGGTTTTTATTGATTTTAGAGGGTGGGGGATATCTCTATTTCCTGGATCTGAATGCCTGTTTCCCTTCCCAGATTAGGAAAGTTTTCAGCTAGGATTTGTTCAAATACATATTCTGTCCCTCTGTCACTTTCGGCGCCCTCAGGATCCCCAGTTACACATAGGTTTTTCTTCCTCAGGCTGTTATTTATTTCCCTTAATCTGTCTTCCTGGTCTCTTAATTGTCTGTCTCTTTTTTCCTCAGTTTTCCTCGTTGCCATCAACTTGTCTTCTATGTCACTCACTCGTTCTTCCACCTCGTTAACCCTCGTCATTAGGAATTCTAGTTTGGATTGCATCTCATTCAATTGTTTTTTACTTTCTGCCTGATTGTATCTAAATTCTGCAGTCATGAAGCCTCCTGAGTCCTTTATGCTTTTTTCTAGAGCCACCAGTAGCTGTATAATAGTGCTTCTGAATTGGTTTTCTGACATTGAGTTTTAATCCAGATTTGTAACTCTGTGGGAGAGAGGACTGTTTTTTCTTTTGAGGTGAGGTTTTCCTTCTAGTCATTTTGCTCAGTGCAGAGTGGCCAAAAACAAGTTGTATTGGGAAAAGGAGAAAAAGAAGAGAGAAAGAAAAAAAGAGAAGAGAAAAAGAAAAAAGGAAAAAGGAAGAAAAAAGCAAAAAAGAGAATAAAAGGAGAAAGAAAAAGAAAGAAAGGGGGGGAAAGGATGGGGGAAGCAATCAGAAATTAAAAAAAAACATGGGGGAATATCTTCTGATTCTGTCTACTTTAAGTCCCTTGACTTCCCCTGGAACTTGTCCGTCTAGCTGGTCTTCTGGGGGGAGGGGCCTGTTGTGCTGATTTTCAGGTGCTAGCCCTTGGGGGAGCTCCTCTCCCCCTGCCTGGTGAAGCGCTCAGTGGGGGTTGTATATCCTGTGACGCCCAAGGAGGAACAACCCCAGTGGCAGCAGCCAGGTCAGAACACCTGTATTCAGCCTCCCCAGTAACTCTGGAGCAGTCCGTCTGCAGGGCCTGGAGGCTCTGGGGCAGGGCTGCTGATCTTCTCAGCTCTGAGCAGGAGCGTCCTTGCTGTCCTGGGCCCTCCAGTCCTCTGCCTGTCCCGGGAGAGGCCAAATCCTGGGCTGTGTCCCGGCCCTGTGCTCCCCGACCTGCGCTGTTGGATTCTCGCTCCCGGCCGGGTAGGCACCTCTCCACGGAGCCGCCATAGCCCATCTGAGCTGCTCCTGGAGCCCCGAAGCCCCCTCCACACGAAGCCACTTCCTCTTCCCTAGGCGCCGCCACCTAGCTGTTTCCAGGGACCCGCTGCCCCCTCCGCACAGAGCCGCTGCCGGATCCCCTCAGAGCTGCTCCTGGGTCAATGCATGTGCCCTACAGCCCTTAGGGAGCTCGGTGCAATCTCCTGGGAGTGCAGGTTTATGTTTGTGTCCCATGGAGCCCGAGGGTATCCCCGCCCACCTGGGGTCTTTCTCTGAATCCCTGCGGGCGTCCTTTCCCCCTGGAAAAATGGTGCAGCTCCTGCTTCTCTGGGACAGAGCTCTCCTGCCCGGGGGGCACTCGCCCTGGCCTTAGCCTGGCTCTGTGGGGCCCCTCCCCCTTGGATGCCGTTTGTATCTTTATTTCTTTTTCCCCATCTTCCTACCTTGATAGAAGTGTGAACCTTTCTCACTGTAGCATTCTATCTGGTCTCTGTTTAAGTGTCAGGCTGAATTCCTTGATTTTCAGGATGATTTGAAGTTTATCTAGGTAATTTGGTCAGGACAGGTGACTTGGGGACCCTTCTCTTCCGCCATCTTGCCTCTCCTCCTGTATGTTGCTTTTTAGCTTTAGTTGTTTCCTTCACTTTGCAGAAGCTTTTCAATTTGATGAAATCCCAATAGTATTTTTGCTTCTGTTTCCCTCACCTCAGAGGCATATCCTGAAAGAAGATCCAATGGCCAATGTCAAAGACTTTGCTGCCTATCTTTTCTTCTTTGTATGGTTTCAGGTCTCACATTTAGGTCTTTCATCCATTTTGAATTTATTTTTTATATATATGGTGTAAGAAATTGGTCCAGTTTCATTCTTCTGCATGTGGCTGCCTGGTTTTCCCAACACCATTTGTTCTTATCCTGGGGTCAGGTTTAGGGTTTCTTGAAGAGACTGTCCTTGTGCCATTGGATATTCCTTCCTGCCTTCTTGTCCATTAATGGATCATAGAGTTACAGGTTTGTATCTTGTTTTGGCGTTCCATTCTGTTCTATTGATCTAAGCATCTCCTGTTGGGAGATCCCTGATTGCTGATTCAATTTCTCTGCTGGTTAACGGTCTGTTCAAGTTTCTTATTTCTTCATTTTTCATTTTTGATATGTTATATATTTCTAGGAATTGATCTATTTATTCTAGGTTCTTGGTTGCTGGCATATACTTTTTCATCATATTCTCTTATTATTGTTTGTATTTCTGTAGTGTTGGTTGTTATTTCTCTTTTCTCATTCGTGATTTCATTTGGGTCTTCTCATCTTTTTATGTTTTTCCTTTTTTAAAGATTTTATTTATGTATTCATGAGAGACACAGAGAGGCAGCAGTATAGGCAGAGGGAAAATGAGGCTCCATGCGGGGAGCCTGATGTGGGACTTGATCCATCAGGATCCTGGGATCCTGACCTGAGCCAAAGCACATGCTCAACCACTGAGGCACACAGTTGCTTTGCTGACTCAATTCCTTTGCTCGTTATGGGTCTGTTCACATTTTCTATTTCTTCCTATTTCAGTTTTGCTCGTTTGCACATTTCTAGGGATTTGTCCATTTCTTCCAGGTCTCCCAGTTTGTTAGCATATAATCTTTCATAGTATTCCCTTATAATTGTCTAATTTTTCTGGTGTTGATTTTGATCTCTCTTCTCTCTTTTGTGATTTTATTTATTTAGGTCTTTTCTCTTTTCTCGTTCCTAAGGCTGGATAGGGTTTGATCCATTTTATTAATTATTTTGAAGAAATAGCTCTTAGTTTCATTATTCCATTCTAATGTTTTTTTATTTCTGTATTGTTTATTTCTGCTCTCATCTTTATTTTTTTTCCCTTCTTCTGTAGGCCATAGGCTTTGTTTGCTATTCCTTTTCCAGCTCCTTTAGGTGTAGGGATAGGCTGTGTATTGGAGACTTCTTGTTTTGAGGTATGCCTATATTACTATGTACTTTTCTCTTTGGACTGCCTTTTCTACATCCCAGAGGTTTGGAGAAACATGTTTTCATTTTCATTTGTTTTAAATTTCCTCTTTACTTTCCTGATTGCTCCATTCATTCTCTAGTAGGATGTTCATAATCTCCACGTATTTTTGGTCTGTCCAAATTTTTTCTTACTGTTGACTTCGAGTTTCATAGCATCATACTCCGAAAAGGTACAGGGTGTGATATCAACATTCTTGTACCTGTTGAGGGGTGATTTGTGGCCCATGATATGATCTGTTCTGGATAATGTCCCATGTGCACTTGAAAGGAATGTGTATTCTGCTTTAGGAAGAAATGTTCAGACTATATCTGTTGAGTCCTTGTGGTGCAGTGTGTCTAGGCTATTGTTTCCCTATTGATTTTCTGCATAGACGATCAGTCCATTGCCATTACTGGATAGGTGTTAAAATCTCCTGTCATTGTATCATTATCAGTGAGTTCCTATACGCTTATTGGTAATTGGGTTCCATATTTAGGTACTGCCATGTTGGCAGCATAAATATTTATTTGTTTGATCCTGATAGAGAGTCTTTTTAATTATGAAATAATGCCCTCCTTCATCTCTCCTTACAGTATTTGTTCTTTCTTTTTGAGATTTAAATATTTTATTATTTATTCATGAGAGATACACAGAGGAGCAGAGGCAGAAACATAGGCAGAGGGAGAGACAGGCTCCCCAAAGGATGGCAATGTGGGACTCAATCCTGGGATCCCAGGATCAACCCCTGAGCCAAAGGCAGATGCTCAACCACTGAGCCACCAGGTGTCCCCCAGGGTTTGGTTTCAAATCTAGTTTGTCTAATATAAGTATTAGTCCTCCAGCTTTCTTTTCATAACCATTAGCGTGATAGATGATTTTCCATTTCCTGACTTTCAAACTGCTGGTGTCTATAGGTCTAAGGTGAGCCTCTAGTAGGCAGCATACTGATGGATCTTGTTTTTTTAATAACAATTTTATTTTTGAGAGCATGAGAGAGAGAGAGAGAGAGAGGCAGAAAATTAGGCCAAGAGAGAAGCATGCTCCCCACCAGGAGCACAATATGGGACTCGATCCCAGACTCCAGGATCACACCCTCAACCCCTGAGCCACCCAGGCATCCCAGATCCTGTTTTTTAAACCACTCTGACACCCTATATCTTTTGATTGGAGCATTTAGTGTCAGCATTCAGAGTGCTTATTCAAAGATATGAACTTGTGCCTTGTTGTTAGTGGTAGAGTTGGTGTTTCTGGTGACGTTCTCTGGTCCTTTCTAGTCTTTGTTGCTTTTGGTATCTTTTTTTCCCCCACTAGAAGAGTCCCTCTTAAAATTCCTTACTGGACTGGTTTAGCGGTCATGAACTCCTTTATACTTTGCCTGTCAGGGAAAATCTTTCTCTCTCCTTCTCTCCTGAATGACACACTTCCTGAAGAAAGAATTCATACAAATTGGACTCCACTAAAAAGAAAGTTAAAAACATAAAAGAAATTTTTGCTCATATGACTGAGGAAAATGGCATTAGGAGGAAAAGCAGAAGCTGAAAGGGAGGAGGACAGATTTCACCATGCTTAGCATTCACAGGGACCTGGTGTCCTTTTCTAAGGGCCCCCCCCTCCGTAGGATATTTCTTGCCCCTCTGCGCTCCTTTTTGGAACCCAGCAGGCACATCTCCGTGCCTCCAGCACCTCTGCAGTCGTGGTTTATAGCGTCTTTCATGTATCCTATTGGGGACCATGGCGTCGTGTATGTAACCATTCAGCTGCTGTTTGACAGCATTGGGGTGATTCTGACTTTTGTTCGTTGTGGGGTGTGTGTTTGTCTATCACATGAATCTATCACGTGTAGCTATCGGATCCTCTGGCTGGGTAACCCAAACACCGAAATGGTTGGTACAACATCATTTCTGGTGCTGGCGCTGGGTGGCTAGCTGGGCTCTCCTGGCTGACCCAGGGCTTGCTCCTGTAGTGAATTTCAGGTGGAGTTTCAGCTGAGGTGGAAGGACTGGCTCAGCCAACCCCATGTCCGACAGTGGGTCTCGCCGAGCACCGGCTGCTTCTCTTCTCGCCGATGCCTCTCCAGCAGGGAGTCAGACCTCAGGGCAACCCTGGGGGGAGCTCCTGAGGAGTCAGGTACCCATGGCGGGGAGCCCTGAGGCTGCCTGTGTGTGGAGGTCGGGGTGGGGACGGGGCTGGGTTTCTTTGGTCCCCTGTGCTGCCTGGCTTTCAGGCCGAGCCCCATGCTCACCCAGCCCTTACTCACTAGGGCAAGGAGGGTGCCATCCACACGCTCGTGTGAGACATCCAGCACCACAAGGTGTGCACGCTGAGTCCACCTGGTGAGCATTGCCCAGGTGGATGAGCTGCAAGTTGGGACACAGGAAATTTAATAAAAATCCCCTACCCCTGGACAAGCAGCGCAGGACTGATTCCATTTTGTGTGACACCCGCCACCTCCCCTCTGACCCCCACATGACCTGCTTATGGCTTAAGGTGCTGCCCCACCCGAGTCAAACAGCTGGGCACACCCTAATTGGAAATTGGCTCATAACAACGTAACCCTGCTTTGTGCCCCCCAGAACTGTGAGCCAATTCTTTTTTTTTTTAATAAATTTTTTTTAATTTTTTTTTTATTTATTTATGATAGTCACACAGAGAGAGAGGGAGAGGCAGAGACACAGGCAGAGGGAGAAGCAGGCTCCATGTACCGGAAGCCCGACGTGGGATCGATCCCGGTCTCCAGGATCGTGCCCTGGGCCAAAGGCAGGCGCTAAACCGCTGCGCCACCCAGGGATCCCTGTGAGCCAATTCTGACCAAAGTAATAGGCCAGCTCAAGTGGATACTATAGGGTAAGGTGTAATTCAATCAGCCACTTGCATGTGGACCAACATGACTGTGCAAATTTCTGCATATCCCATGGTCCACTGCCCCTATAAAGCTATGCCTCTTAGTCTCGGGGTCCAAGTCCCTGCCCCGCTGTGTCGGGTGCACTTGGACCCAAGCTACGGCTTGTAGAGAAACCCTCAGGAGTTTGCATTGGTGTCAGCTCATCGGTGGTTACTCAGATTCGCAGTCTTGGGCACAACACAAGGGCCTGCTGTCCTGACGTCCCTTCTACGGCCACTCTGAGCGCCCCACAGGCCTTCAGTGCCCCAGGCACACTGGCACGGGGATGCAGGGAGGGGAGTACATGTCCCGGAACCGGGCCAGCATTGGCCCCCTGTACAGAGGGAGCACAGACATCCCAGGTAGCTTTTCACAGACCCTGGTAACCTGAGGCTCCCTGGCTGTCACTCTGTCCCAGGCCCTCCTGGCCCATGGGGCACAGGCTGAGTCCCAGTATAGTGTGTGGGGTCCTGACCCTGGCATCTGGCCGCCCCTGGAAGGCACGTGGGGACGTCAGATGTGCCTTGCAGTGCCCATGCAGGGGCTGTTGGGGCCTGGGTGGTGCCCCTTCCTCCTCTCTGTGGGTCTCTCCACGCCCGGTACACAGAGTTCTGGGAGACACAGAAACGGGCTGGCTGTGCATTTTCACACCATAATACTTTATTGACATTCTACAGCAAACGGGCTCAGAGTCGAGGGTGCATGCCTTCCCCTGGGAAGGGAGACCATTCTGTCCTTTAGGGGAGGGCAAGAATCACATGGGTGCGGGGCAAGTGCTGGAGTCCCCCACCTGGAGCATGTGTGGACTCCGGGTGGGGGCGTGTGTCCTCAGGTTTCAGCGTGAGAGATGGTTGTGAGGGCAGCAGAGCTGACCTTGACCTGCAGCTCATGGGTTCCTGCACTGGGTCCTCACAGGGCAGGTGGACCCTGGTCATGGGGCTCCTGTGTCCCCAGCACCTGGAGGAGCCTGCCTCCTGGTGTGCGTGCGGGTAGGGTCCACCGGCCTACCTCTGCTCTCCCCAACCTTGGGTGTCCCGGGATCCCCAGGGCTGCCCTAGGTCCGCGATCTGGATCTGTGGGGCACCCCCAGGGCCCAGGAGGCCACATCCAGCTGTGAGAAGGCTCGCTCAGTGTAGGGCCAGAATCCAGGGCTGGACAGGGCCATGGGGGGCTGGATCCCATTAGTCTTTTTGTTGGGCCTGGGGCGGGGTCTTAAATCACCCCCACGTTCACAGAGCCTGGGGCCAGGCCAGCCCAGATCCCCCTGGGTTATGGGCTGGTGTCCTGTGAAGGGTGTGCCACCCTCCAGGAGGGACAGTGCATCCTCTGCACCACTCATCTGCACACACCCTGTTGGGGGCTCCTTGTCTTCGCTCCTCCCTGCAACCCCTAGGTACTCTATGGGACCCCCAGCTTCTGATGGGAGCAGGGTATCGAGAGATCCCCGGGGATGCTGAGCATGTCCCACAGGGGGCACCTGCACCGGGTCCTTGATGGGGGCTCATGGTGTGGGGGTGGATGGTATGGGGGCATGGTGTTGGGGTTTAGTGTGGGTGGGGATTGTGTGGGGCTGTGAGGGTTTGAGGGGGATGGTGTAGGTGGGATGCCATGGGGAATGATGATGTAGGCAGATGGAGTGGGAGTGGGGAATGAGGGGGATATCATGGTGGGCCTGCGGACACAGGGCATCCCCTTCCTCTAAGATGCACAAGGAGATGTCTACACTTAAAGGCAACTCCAGTCTGGGGTTTGCTGAGACACCTGTCCCTGGGGCGGGGTGTGGTCAGTGCAGGACCCTGGCTGGACCGGGGGCATTATCTGGGGTTCATCATACTATGTGTGTTTTCAAATTGCAAATTGTCTCAAATTAAATGCATAAAACTTAGAAATATATAAATCACCGAGAGTGGGTGTCACTCTGACCCGTCCGACCCTCATGGAATCAATGTGTGTCCTGGTCCAGCCGTGGCCATGCCACCTGGTCCCCAGGTCTAGTTCCTGCCCCCCACATCCCCCACCTCATCCCCTGCTACTCAGAGGACCGTCCCTCTCCCCTTTGGGGTTCAGTTCCCATGGCAAGCCCTGGAGACCCCTTCCTAGTGGCCTCCTCATGTCCGAGGCCCCGGGGGTGGGGGCACAGAGGTCATCCCCAACACCCTACCATGGAGTGGTGTGTTGTTGGCTGCTGTTCTGCCCCCCGACTCAGAATCCCCGTTTTCCCTACCCAGAATTCCCCGGTCCTCCACTGCGTCCTGATCCCCCCTAGCCCCTCAACCTCACCCTACCCCATAGTAGTCCCAAAATATGATGTGACTGCTGCTCATCCTGTTGACGTCCAGGTCCACCTGCGTGATGTCCCTGGAGGAGACCAGGTCCTCCTCTTTCATTTCCTGCGGGAAAACCTGGGAGGAGGAGCTGGCATCAGGGACACAGACCCCGACCTGTCACCAGGTGCTCTCCTGGGCAGGGAGCCCTGGGGCCACCAAGGGAGTGTGTCCTGCCAAAACCTCCTTCCATTGCCTGGGAGGCCGGCGACGGCGGGAGTGCCCACCGTACCCATGGAACTGTGTGAGGGCCTGTGCCCAGCTGTGGTGGGTGGGGAGGTAACTGAGGGTCAGCCTGGGTGGGAGGGGCAGGAGGTCAGTCCAGGTGGGGAGGGGTCATTCAGGTGTTGTGTCCAAGATTGCGAATCCGAGAAACCACTAAGGAGCCGACACTTATGCAAACACACGTGGGTTGTTTTACAAACTCAAGCAAGGGTCCAGGTATACCCCACACAGTGGACCAGGGACTTGGACCCCGAGGAGGGTTTTAGCTTAGTTTTAAGGGCTGGTCTCAGGGACCTCCAGAAGGGCTGGAGCAATTCCTCAAGTTCTGTTTACATTTTGATATGGGTCCTTCAAGGGCATTGAGCTCTCATTCTAATTGGGGCTTCCAGCCCTTGGCTTAGGCTCGGTTTTTATTCTATTGTGGGGCTTTCTAAGACATTAAGCTGTCAACTTTTGTTTTATTCCAGTAACTGAAGTAATGCAAATTTCAGCTCTTCTACACAGGGGCCTGGGATGGCTGGACGTGTGCTAATACTGAACTTAAAGTAGAATGGCCATAATGTTCTCGGCCTCCACGCATCCCGTCCTGTCCTATCTAGCTCATGCCCCCCTCCCTGGAGCTCCTAAGAGAGACATTGCAAATGACCTCAGCCTGGCAGCCTGTGTTCGGCGACAGGCCCAGGGATTTGGGATCAGGAAGACCTGGGGCGCGGGCGTCCCAGTTGTGCAGCAGGATTAGATGCTGCAGAATCTTATTCCCTAAGGCTATCTTGACAACTGACTTTGTACATAGAAAAGTTCTCCTTTGTCTTTAAAACTTGAGGAGCCCCCTAAAATCAATAAAAACCGTTCAACACCTCGACATTTAATTGTGAAGCTTGCAAATTCCAAAGATAAGGAGAAGATCCTTAAAGCAGCAAGAGACAAGAAATCCCTGACTTTTATGGGGAGGAGTATTAGGGTAACAGCAGACCTCTCCACAGAGACCTGGCAGGCCAGAAAGGGCTGGCAGGATATATTCAGGGTCCTAAATGAAAAGAACATGCAACCAAGAATACTTTATCCAGCAAGGCTCTCATTCAAAATGGAAGGAGAGATAAAGAGCTTCCAAGACAGGCAGCAACTAAAAGAATATGTGACCTCCAAACCAGCTCTGCAAGAAATTTTAAGGGGGCCTCTTAAAATTCCCCTTTAAGAAGAAGTTCAGTGGAACAGTCCACAAAAACAAAGACTGAATAGATATCATGATGACACTAAACTCATATCTCTCAATAGTAACTCTGAATGTGAACGGGCTTAATGACCCCATCAAAAGGCGCAGGGTTTCAGACTGGATAAAAAAGCAGGACCCATCTATTTGCTGTCTACAAGAGACTCATTTTAGACAGAAGGACACCTACAGCCTGAAAATAAAAGGTTGGAGAACCATTTACCATTCGAATGGTCCTCAAAAGAAAGCAGGGGTAGCCATCCTTATATCAGATAAACTAAAATTTACCCCAAAGACTGTAGTGAGAGATGAAGAGGGACACTATATCATACTTAAAGGATCTATTCAACAAGAGGACTTAACAATCCTCAATATATATGCTCAGAATGTGGGAGCTGCCAAATATATAAATCAATTATTAACCAAAGTGAAGAAATACTTAGATAATAATACACTTATACTTGGTGACTTCAATCTAGCTCTTTCTATACTCGATAGGTCTTCTAAGCAAAACATCTCCAAAGAAACGAGAGCTTTAAATGATACACTGGACCAGATGGATTTCACAGATATCTACAGAACTTTACATCCAAACTCAACTGAATACACATTCTTCTCAAGCGCACATGGAACTTTCTCCAGAATAGACCACATATTGGGTCACAAATCGGGTCTGAACCGATACCAAAAGATTGGGATTGTTCCCTGCATATTCTCGGACCATAATGCCTTGAAATTAGAACTAAATCACAACAAGAAGTTTGGAAGGACCTCAAACACGTGGAGGTTAAGGACCATCCTGCTAAAAGATAAAAGGGTCAACCAGGAAATTAAGGAAGAATTAAAAAGATTCATGGAAACTAATGAGAATGAAGATACAACCGTTCAAAATCTTTGGGATGCAGCAAAAGCAGTCCTAAGGGGGAAATACATCGCAATACAAGCATCCATTCAAAAACTGGAAAGAACTCAAATACAAAAGCTAACCTTACACATAAAGGAGCTAGAGAAAAAACAGCAAATAGATCCTACACCCAAGAGAAGAACGGAGCTAATAAAGATTCGAGCAGAACTCAACGAAATCGAGACCAGAAGAACTGTGGAACAGATCAACAGAACCAGGAGTTAGTTCTTTGAAAGAATTAATAAGATAGATAAACCATTAGCCAGCCTTATTAAAAAGAAGAGAGAGAAGACTCAAATTAATAAAATCATGAATGAGAAAGGAGAGATCACTACCAACACCAAGGAAATACAAACGATTTTAAAAACCTATTATGAACAGCTATACGCCAATAAATTAGGCAATCTAGAAGAAATGGACGCATTCCTGGAAAGCCACAAGCTACCAAAACTGGAACAGGAAGAAATAGAAAACCTGAACAGGCCAATAACCAGGGAGGAAATTGAAGCAGTCATCAAAAACCTCCCAAGACACAAGAGTCCAGGGCCAGATGGCTTCCCAGGAGAATTTTATCAAACGTTTAAAGAAGAAATCATACCTATTCTCCTAAAGCTGTTTGGAAAGATAGAAAGAGATGGAGTACTTCCAAATTCGTTCTATGAAGCCAGCATCACCTTAATTCCAAAGCCAGACAAAGACCCCGCCAAAAAGGAGAATTACAGACCAATATCCCTGATGAACATGGATGCAAAAATTCTCAACAAGATACTGGCCAATAGGATCCAACAGTACATTAAGAAAATTATTCACCATGACCAAGTAGGATTTATCCCTGGGACACAAGGCTGGTTCAACACCCGTAAAACAATCAATGTGATTCATCATATCAGCAAGAGAAAAACCAAGAACCATATGATCCTCTCATTGGATGCAGAGAAAGCATTTGACAAAATACAGCATCCATTCCTGATCAAAACTCTTCAGAGTGTAGGGATAGAGGGAACATTCCTCGACATCTTAAAAGCCATCTATGAAAAGCCCACAGCAAATATCATTCTCAATGGGGAAACACTGGGAGCCTTTCCCCTAAGATCAGGAACAAGACAGGGATGTCCACTCTCACCACTGCTATTCAACATAGTACTGGAAGTCCTAGCCTCAGCAATCAGACAACAAAAAGACATTAAAGGCATTCAAATTGGCAAAGAAGAAGTCAAACTCTCCCTCTTCGCCGATGACATGATACTCTACATAGAAAACCCAAAAGTCTCCACCCCAAGATTGCTAGAACTCATACAGCAATTCGGTAGCGTGGCAGGATACAAAATCAATGCCCAGAAGTCAGTGGCATTTCTATACACTAACAATGAGACTGAAGAAAGAGAAATTAAGGAGTCAATCCCATTTACAATTGCACCCAAAAGCATAAGATACCTAGGAATAAACCTCACCAAAGATGTAAAGGATCTATACCCTCAAAACTATAGAACACTTCTGAAAGAAATTGAGGAAGACACAAAGAGATGGAAAAATATTCCATGCTCATGGATTGGCAGAATTAATATTGTGAAAATGTCAATGTTACCCAGGGCAATATACACGTTTAATGCAATCCCTATCAAAATACCATGGACTTTCTTCAGAGAGTTAGAACAAATTATTTTAAGATTTGTGTGGAATCAGAAAAGACCCCGAATAGCCAGGGGAATTTTAAAAAAGAAAACCATATCTGGGGGCACCACAATGCCAGATTTCAGGTTGTACTACAAAGCTGTGGTCATCAAGACAGTGTGGTACTGGCACAAAAACAGACACATAGATCAGTGGAACAGAATAGAGAATCCAGAAGTGGACCCTGAACTTTATGGGCAACTAATATTCGATAAAGGAGGAAAGACTATCCATTGGAAGAAAGACAGTCTCTTCAATAAATGGTGCTGGGAAAATTGGACATCCACATGCAGAAGAATGAAACTAGACCACTCTCTTGCACCATACACAAAGATAAACTCAAAATGGATGAAAGATCTAAATGTGAGACAAGATTCCATCAAAATCCTAGAGAAGAACACAGGCAACACCCTTTTTGAACTCGGCCATAGTAACTTCTTGCAAGATACATCCACGAAGGCAAAAGAAACAAAAGCAAAAATGAACTATTGGGACTTCATCAAGATAAGAAGCTTTTACACAGCAAAGGATACAGTCAACAAAACTCAAAGACAACCTACAGAATGGGAGAAGATATTTGCAAATGACATATCAGATAAAGGGCTAGTTTCCAAGATCTATAAAGAACTTATTAAACTCAACACCAAAGAAACAAACAATCCAATCATGAAATGGGCAAAAGACATGAACAGAAATCTCACAGAAGAAGACATAGACATGGCCAACATGCACATGAGAAAATGCTCTGCATCACTTGCCATCAGGGAAATACAAATCAAAACCACAATGAGATACCACCTCACACCAGTGAGAATGGGAAAAATTAACAAGGCAGGAAACAACAAATGTTGGAGAGGATGTGGAGAAAAGGGAACCCTCTTACACTGTTGGTGGGAATGTGAACTGGTGCAGCCACTGTGGAAAACTGTGTGGAGGTTCCTCAAACAGTTAAAAATATACCTGCCCTACGACCCAGCAATTGCACTGTTGGGGATTTACCCCAAAGATACAAATGCAATGAAACGCTGGGACACCTGCACCCCGATGTTTCTAGCAGCAATGGCCACGATAGCCAAACTGTGGAAGGAGCCTCGGTGTCCAACGAAAGATGAATGGATAAAGAAGATGTGGTTTATGTATACAATGGAATATTACTCAGCTATTAGAAATGACAAATACCCACCATTTGCTTCAACGTGGATGGAACTGGAGGGTATTATGCTGAGTGAAGTAAGTCAGTCGGAGAAGGACAAACATTATATGTTCTCATGCATTTGGGGAATATAAATAATAGTGAAAGGGAAAATAAGGGAAGGGAGAAGAAATGTGTGGGAAATATCAGAAAGGGAGACAGAACATAAAGACTGCTAACTCTGGGAAACGAACTAGGGGTGGTAGAAGGGGAGGAGGGCGGGGGGTGGGAGTGAATGGGTGACGGGCACTGGGTGTTATTCTGTATGTTAGTAAATTGAACACCAATAAAAAAATAAATAAAAAAAAATAAAATAAAATAAAATAAAACTTGAGGAGCGATTTAAAGCATTTTTTCTCTGCCCATCTGATTTCTCAGATTCTAATCTGAGACGTATTTCCTGTTAATAAGGATAATTTATTATCCATAGTACTATGTTTAAAATATTCTGACACAAGTAATTCAGAGGGATGAGGCTTTCTCATCTATTTCTTCACAGCTCAGTCATTCATCAGGAAATGAATCTTTATGGATTTGGAAATAATTGAGAGACATTAGTACCAATGGTCCTATTATTAAGTGAAGGATTCTTCCCTGAGATTCTTCCCCTGTTTCAACTGACACTGAAACACTGTGAACTCTTTGGAAGACAAATGTCAAGGAAATAAATGTTATACATTGCTAATTTTAAATGCGCTTGCAATATGGTGTCTATTATACTAGAAGTATTTTTATCTGATTTTTGCTATTTATTATCCTTTCCTGCTTTTCAGGTTGAAGAGGCATTATACGTGTTCATAAGTGTTTTTCTTTCCTTCTGATATAAAATTCTTACTATGTTCCCATCGAAGGAAATCTTTAAGAATAAGGCAAAAGTTAATTCAATGATTCTTAAAATGTCTTCACACTGGAGCCTGATTCATTTAAGTCAATTTTCAAATTAAATCTTATTTCTTAGAAAGAAAACAAAGCTTCATAGGGAAATTGAGAAGATAGTACAGAGAATTCTCATGCACTTGCACTCAATTTCTCCAATTATTGATATCTTATATCAGTACGGTACAAATATTAGCTAATGAATCAATATTAAAATATTCACAATAACCAAAGACCATACTTTATTCAGATTTCCTTAGTTTTTGGTAAGTCACCATCCCTTATATCACACTCCATTTGTCCTCATGTTTTCTTAAGCTCCTCTGGATTATGACAGTCTTTCAGCCTTTCCTTGCTGTTGGTGAACTGGAAAACTTTGAGAAGTAGAGTATTTTGTAAAATTTCCCTCAGTTGAGACATGTCTGTTGTTTATCTCATGATTGAACTGTTTTTGTGGATTCTATACAGAGATATACTGCCATTTTTATTATATCATATAAAGGATAGATATTATCAACATGATTTATCATTCTTGGTATAGATCTGATCATCTTGCTGAGGTAGTGTTAGGTTTCTCCATAGTAAAGTCATTCTTTTTTGTTATTAATATTATTATTATTATTATTATATTATCATTATTAAGTTTTTCATAATATATTTTGTAGAACGAAGTTACTATGTGTATTCCACATAAGAGTGGGAAGCTATGCTCGTGAACTTGAGTATGGAATGTCTGCACATAACCTTTCTTGTTTTTAAGGCTTCCACTTGGGACTGCATCTCAGTTATAGCATTTTTAATGTTGGCCTGACTAGATTTTAGTTCTTTTATTTCTACAGTAAGGGATTCTCTAGTTTTCTGTTGTGCTCTTTTTCCAGCCCAGATGCTATCTTTATAATCATTGTTTTAAACTGTAGTTAGACATCATATATTTGTATTGATGGACTTACTGTGAGTACTGTGAGTACTACCTCATGTTTTTTTATGGAGGTGAATTTCTCCATCTCATTATTTTTTCCAGAAATAGAAAGTAGGAAGAAGGAAGAAAAAGAAAAACCAAGAAAAACAATAACAACTGCCCTCCCCCCAAAAGAATCACCAGATTGTTTTGGCCTGGTTGTTAAAAGATTCTAAATCCCAAAATAAGAAATAAAATTAAAGTACCATGAAACTAAAAATAAGAAATATATAAGGTACATACATAAAAATTAAAATAAGGCAATTTATAAAATAGAATCAAAGAAACTAAATGAAAATAAAGCACAAAGTACAAAGGAAGCTAGACCCTACTTTCCAGGCAGAGCTGAATCTCTGCAGCCTCTGTGGTTGACACCTTGGTGGCAGGAAGTGGTCTGTGCGGGGTCTGAGGATTGGACATGGCAGTGATGTCAGGTGCACATCTGACTGCTGTGTCAGAGGCGGGTTGGGTGTCAGCCCTTCTGGCCTTCAGCGGGCAGTGCTGTGCTGCTCCCTGAGACTTGGCGCTGATCGGCGGGATGTGGGTGGAGATGCTGTGTCCCCTGGCTCTGGGGCTGAGCATTCCACCCCCCAGTCTGCAGGCCTTCCACAGAAGGGCACCCAAGCCCCCGGGTCTCCGCTGCTTCTCTCGGAACCCTGCTTTCACTCTGCCCGCATCTGAGCTCCTTTTGGTTTTGTTTTTTTATCTCAGACTGTTGTGACCAAGATTGCGAATCTGAGAAACCACCAAGAAGCCGATTCCGATGCAAACACATATGAGATTATTTACAAGCTTGATCTTGTGTCGAAGTATACCCAACACAGCGGAGCAGAGACTTGGTCCCCGAGGAGGGTTTTAGCTTAGTTTTAAGGGCTGGACTCGGGAACCTCCAGAAGGGCTGGAGCAATTCCTCAAGTTCTGTTTACATTTTGATATGGGGCTTTCAAGGGCATTGAGCTCTGTTCTCATTCTAATAGGGGCTTCCTGCCCTTGGCTTGGGCTCAGTTTTGATTCAATTGTGCGGCTTTCTAGGACATTAAGCTGTAAACAGCAAAGGTTCCACACCTGTAACGGGGACGTCACACTGTCCCTATATGCTGAAGACGCGGTACTAGAAACAGGAAACCCGAGAGCCTCCACCAAAACCTGTTAGAACTAAGGAGTGAGTTAAGTAAAGTCACGGGACACAAACTGACCCTACAGAGCAGAGTAGCCTTGCTGTGTCCCGACAATGAGCACTCAGGAAGGAAAGGAAGGAAGGAAGGACATGAAGGCCTTCTCAGGAGCATCAAAGAGAATAAATAATGAGACTGAACCAAAGGAGCACAAGACTTGTGCTCTGAGCCAAACCAGGCTCTGGGAGGCCGTCCTGGTCTTGTGGGGTGGGACCCTCATCTTGTGAAAATGTCCGCAGTTCCTGAAGCTACCCTCAGTTTCAATGTCATTCCTATCAAAATCATGGTGGCAGATCTTAGAAATAGGAAAAAACCACCCATAACCTCAATCCCCCCCCCCAACAAATGCCCCAAACAGCAAATCAGTATTGGAGAAGCATGACATAGTCGGACCCAGCACTTTCTATTTCAAATGATATCACAGAGACACAGGGTAAAGCAGCGTGGTTCTTGGGCCCCCGCCTGCTCCATCGGTTAAGCATCTGACTCCTGACCTCACCTCTGGTCCTGATCTCAGGGGTCTTGAGTTCTAGCCCTGGGCTGGGCCATAGACGAGGCGTGGAGCCTACTTAGACAAACCAGACCCACGGAGGGTGGTCCCGGCATAAGCTGAATGAGCAAAACAGAGATTCCAGAAGGAAATGCGCTCTGATACAACTGATTTTTTTAACTTAATTTAGTTTAAACCCAATTAATAGACGTATAGTGTATTATACTTTCAGAGGAAGAATTCAGGGATTCACCAGTTGGAGATAACAGCAGTGCCCGTGACATCACGTGCCCTCCTTCATGCCGGTCCCCTGTTATCCCCCCCCCCTTCCAGAGACACTCAGTTCCGTTCCTATCAAGAGACTGTATTACCTGCATCTGTTTTCATCTTATTTTTTTTCTTTCCCTTCACAGTAGTTCATCTGCTTTGCTTCTATAATTCCATCTATGAATGACACCACACGGTCATTCTCTTTCCTGACTGACTTACTTCACTTAACATGATCCCTTTAGTTCTATCCACATCATTGCAAATGGAAAGATTTCCTTCTCTTTGATAGCTGAGTACCATTTCTCTCTCTATGACCATCATCTATCTCCCATCCTCTTTATCCATCATCTGCCTCAGGGCACCGAGGTCCTCCCACAGTGTGGCTACTGTGGACCCGGCTGCTGTGGACATTGGGGTGCAGGTGTCCCGAGTCTCACTGCATCTGTATCCTCGGAATGAGCTCCAGGCCGTTCACCTGCTGGTCGCAGGTCAGCTCTATTTGTAAATTCCTGAGAGGCCTGCACACTGTTTCCAGGGCGGCTGCACCAACCTGCGGTCCCGCCCACAGTAGAAGAGGGGTGAGTGAGATTTGCAGGAAGTGGTAAAAGTCTGGTCCACATTTCATTTCGCGTCCTCTGGACTCCAATACCTTGTCCTTAAGTATTTCTGGGGAACCCGGGTGTTGGGCTCCTATTCAGTGAGATGTTTCTGAAGCTAACAGCCCCACCTGGAGCCTGAAAGGAGGCAGGTGGGGCCCATGGAGCACCCGCTGCCTCCTGCACAGCCTCCTGCAGCGCCTGAGCATCCCACAGGGAGCGCCCAAGACCAGGACCTTCCCAAGGGGCGCGCATGCGTAGTAGGCCTCCTCACCTGCACTAACAGGAGCCAGCCTGTGCTGGGGAGGCCTGAGGATGACATGGGGACGTGTCTATGCTGATGAGCTACAGCCTCCTCAGGACCCGTGGGGAGTCTTCAGGGCGAAATTGGGCCGCGTTCATGCTGACCGGAGCCTCGGTCTCCTCAGGACGCGCAGTGAGGCTTTTGGAAAATGTGGGCCCGCATCCACCCTGACATGAGCCCCTGGGCCACCTCACGACCTGCGGGGAGGCTTCAGGAAGATGTGGGCCCTCATCCACGCTGACCGGAGCCCAGAGCCACCTCAGCACCTGCGTCAAGGCTTCAGGAAATTGTGCGCCCGCATCCACGCTGACAGGAGCCCATGAGCAGCCTCAGGACCTTCAGGGAGGTTTCAGGAAGATATGGGCCCCCATCCACACTGACAGGAGCCCCTGAGCCATCTCAGGACCTGAGAGGAGGCTTCAGGAAGATGTGGTGCTGCGTCCACTCTGGCAGGACCTCCTGGGCCCCTCAGGACATAAGTTGAGGCTTCTGGAAGCTCGGGGCCGCATTCATGGTTACAGGAGCCCCGGCCTCCTCAGAACCCTCGGTGATGCTTCGGGAGGACTTGGGGCCACATGGACACAACAGGACGCTGACTTCCTCATGACCCCCAGTGTAGACATTCGGAAATATGGGGATGCGTCCATGCGGACAGAAGACCCCAGCCTTGTCAGAGCCTGTGATGAGGCCTAAGAAAGATGTGGATGCCGAATCCACACTGACAGGATTCTCTGGCCTCCTCAGGATGCACTGTGAATGATTGGGATGATTTGCGACCATGTCCATGCTGACAGGAGCCCCCAGCCTCCTCAGGTCTTATGGTGAGGCTGAGGAAAATGTGGGGCCATGTCAAGACTGAGAGGACCCCCGTCCTCCTCAGGACCTGCACTTTGGCTTCGGGACACATGGGGCTGCGTCTAGGCTGACAGGAACCCACAGCCTCCTCAAGACCTGCGGTGAGTTTTCAGGGGACGTGGGGCCTTGTCCAGGCTGACAGGAGCCACCAGCCTCCTGAGAACCTGCTGTGAGGCTTCCAGAGGATGTGAGGCATACTCCACGGTGACAGGAGACCCGGTGTCCTCAGGACCCGCTGACTATGACTATGGAACACGTGGGGCCACGTCCGCACTCACAGGAGCCCACATTCCTCAGGAATCCCTGGAGGACTCTGGAGGCACCTTTGCGGGCCACGTCCATGTCAGAAGGGACTCCTCAGAACCATATAGTAAGTGAATGGGTAGAATGAATGGTAGGGTCAGGGGAGGGGAGGCAGTTGGTGGTTAGGCTTAGGTTAGATGTTAGGGGTTAGTGATTATGCTTATGGTTATGGATTAGAGGTTAGTGTGAGGGATAAGTGTAAGGGTCAGTGGTTAGGAGTTAGGATGGGGGTTTGGGTTAGGGACAAGAGTTAGAGTTAGGGTTAGGGTTATACTTTAGGATTTATGACAGGAGGTTAGGAGTTGGGGTTTGGATTATGGTTAGAGTTAGGTTTGGGCTAGGTTTGCAGTTAGGGTTAGGGGTTAGGATGTGGGTTAGGGTTAGGGTAAGGGGTTAGAGTTAAAGTTAGGGCTAGGTTTAGGGTTAGGGCGAGGGTTAGTTTAGTGTTTGGTTAGGGTTTAGGGTTAGGGTCAGGTCAGGGTCAGGGTACGGTTTTGGAAAAGGGTAAGAGAGAGTTAGGCAGTGGGTTAGGGATTAGTTTTAGGGTACGGGTTAGGGTACAGTTTGGGATATGAGATAGGATTAGTATTAGAGGGTTAGGGTTAGGGTAGAGGTTAGGGTTAGGAATAGGATTGGAGTACATTAAGTTAAGGTTATTGTTAGAGGTTAGCGTTAGGGTTAGATTTAAGGTAAGGGTCAGGGTTAAGGGTTTAGAATAGGTTTAAGAGTTAAGGTGAGGGTTGGCAGGAAGGTTCAGTGAATGTGTTTGGGTCTTGGGGTTTGTGTTTGGTTTTTGATTAGTGATAGTTCTTGTTTTAGGGTTAGGTTAACATTAGGCTTAAGTGTAGGGTTAGTTATGTCTTTGTATGGTTAGAGTTTGTTTCTTGTCATGTGCCTGCACTGGGACTCCTAGCATCTTGGGCAGTTTAGTTTTATGCACTCTATTTAGGTTTTGGGTTCAAAGATAGCCTGACTCCACCAAGTCAGTGGCCTCCCCAGAGAATCAGTATCCAGGCTTCTGCTGGGGTCAGAATAGGTATGGCAGGCTTCTCCTGAGCTGAGCTAAGGAGGGGATTTGTGGCTCTAAAGATTCTCTGTTTGGATTATCAGTTGCATTTCTGATTTTATCTCCTCTACGCACATGTTTCCTCTATACTACCAATTATTATTTTAAAGTTTTACTTGAATTCCTCTTTGTAACTCAGTATGATATAGTTTCAGATTTACCGCATAGTGATTCAACCCTTGAATACAATACCTGGTACTGGTCAGAGTTGACCTCCATTGTCCCCATCCCCTGATTCCCCATCCCCCCCCCCACTTTCCTCTGGTATTTATTAGTTTATTCTCTGTGGTTAAGAGTGTGTTTCTTGGTTTGCATCTCTCATCCTCGCCTTCGCCCCTTTGCCAGTTTGTTTGGTTTCTTAAAATTCACATGTGAATGCAATTGTATGGTATTTGGTATCTTTCTCTGACTGACTGAGTTCATTTAGCATAAGTCCATTCCACTTCTCCCACATCATTGTAAATGGCTTCATTTCATCCCTTGTGATGACCAAATGAAGTTGCAGTGTGTATACTTACCACATTGTCTCTGCCCATTCATCTGTCTATGGACATCTGGGCTGTATACACAGTTTCGTTGTTGTTGATAATGCTGCTACCAACAGTGGGCTGCGTGTTCCCCTTGGATTCTACTAAATTACTTTTGTATCCTCAGGGTAAATACCTAACTGTGCAATTTTGGAATCGGAGGGTAGCTCTATTTTTAACTTTTAATTTTTTTATGATAGTCACAGAGAGAGAGGCAGAGACACAGGCAGAGGGAGAAGCAGGCTACATGCACCGTGAGCCCGACGTGGGATTCGATCCCGGGTCTCCAGGATCATGCCCTGGGCCAAAGGCAGGCGCCAAACCACTGCACCCTCCAGGGATCCCCTATTTTTAACTTCTCGAGGACCCTCCAGACTGTTTTGCACAGTGGCTGCACCTTTATTTATCATGAGAGACACAGAGGCAGAGGTATAGGCAGAGGGAAAATGAGGCTCCATGCGGGGAGCCTGATGTGAGACGTTATCCCCCATGACCCCAGGATCATGACCTGAGCCAAAGCAGATGCTCCACCCCTGATGAACCTAGGTGCCTTGCTGATTCAATTTCTTTGCTCATTATGGGTCTGTTCATATTTTCTATTTCTTCCTATTTCAGTTCTGCTCGTTTGCACATTTCTAGGGATTTGTCCATTTCTTCCAGGTCTCCCAGTTTGTTAACATATAATCTTGCATAGTATTCCCTTATAATTGTCTAATTTTTCTGGTGTTGATTGTGATCTCTCTTCTCTCATTTGTGATTTTATTTATTTAGGTTTTCTCTTTTCTCGTTGATAAGCCTGGCTAGGGCTTGATCCATTTTATTAATTATTATGAAGAACCAGCTCTTAGTTTCGTTATCCATTCTACTGTTTTGTTTTTTCTGTATTCTTTATTTCTGCTCTCATCTTTATTTTTCCCTTCTTCTGAGGCTTTAGGCTTTGTTTGCTATTCCTTTTCCAGCTCCTTTAGGTGTAGGGTTTGGTTGTGTATTGGAGACTTCTTGTTTCCTGACGTAGGCCTGTATTGCTATGTACTTCCCTCTTAGGATTGCCTTTCTACATCCCAGAAGTTTGGAGAAACATGTTTTCATTTTCATTTGTTTTAAATTTCCTCTTTAATTTCCTGATTGCTCCATTCATTCTCTAGTAGGATGTTCGTAATCTCCACGTATTTTTGGTCTGTCCAAATTTTTTTCTTATTGTCGACTTCGAGTTTCATAGCGTCATGGTCCGAAAATGTACAGGGTGTGATATCAACCTTCTTCTACCTGTTGTACCTGTTGAGGACTGATTTGTGGCCCATGATATGATCTGTTCTGGAGAATGTCCCATGTGCACTTGAAAGGAATGTGTATTCTGCTTTAGGTTGAAATGTTCAGACTATATCTGTTGAGTCCCTGTGGTCCAGTGTGTCAAAGCTATTGTTCCCCTGTTGATTTTCTGCATAGAAGATCGGTCCATTGTCATAAGTGGGTGGGTGTTAAAATCTCCTGTCATTGTATTATTATCAGTGAGTTCCTGTACATTTGTTGTTAAATGGTTTCTATATTTAGGTACTCCCATGTTGGCAGCATCAGTATTTAGTTATTTGAACTTTTTTTAAATAAATTCATTTTTATTGGTGTTCAATTTACCAACAAACAGAATAACACCCAGTGCTCATCCCGGCAAGTGTCCCCCTCAGTGCCTGTCACCTATTCACTCGCACCCCCTACTCTCCTCCCCTTCCAGCTCCCTAGTTCCTTTTCAGAGTTAGGAGTCTTTATATTCTGTCTCCCTTTCTGATATTTCCCACACATTTATTCTCTATTCCCTTATATTCCCTTTCACTTATTTATATTAACCAATTGAATGAGAACATACATTTGTCCTTCTCTGATTGACTTACTTCACTCAGCATAATACCCTCCAGTTCCATCCACGTTGAAGCAAATGATGGGTATTTGTCGTTTCTAATGGCTGAGTAATATTCCATTGTATACATAAATCACATCTTCTTTATCCATTCATCTTTGAATGGACACCATGGCTCCATCCACAGTTTCCCTATTGTGGACTTTCCTGCTAAAAACATCGAGGTGCAGGTGTCCCGGCGTTACATTGCATCTGAATATTTGGGGTAAATCCCCAACAGTGCAATTGCTGGGTTGTAGGGCAGGTCTATTTTTAACTCTTTGAGGAACCTCCACACAGTTTTCCAGAGTGGCTGCACCAGTTCACATTCCCACCAACAGTGTAAGAGAGTTCCATTTTCTCCACATCCTCTCCAACATTTGTGGTTTCCTGCCTTGTTAATTTTCCCCATCCTCACTGGTGTGAGGTGGTATCTCATTGTAATTTTGATTTCTATATCCCTGAGGCACGTGATGCAGAGCATTTTATCATGTGCATGTTGGCCATATCTATGTCTTCGTCTGTGAGATTTCTGTTCATGTGTTTTGCCCATTTCATGATTGGATTGTTTGTTTCTTTGGTGTTGAGTTTAAGAAGTTCTTTATAGATCTTGGAAACTAGCCCTTTATCTGATTCGTCTTTTGCAAATATCTTCTCCCATTCTGTAGGTTGTCTTTTAGTTTTGTTGACTGTATTCTTTGCTGTGCAAAAGCTTCTTATCTTGATGAAGCCACAATAGTTCAGTTTTGCTTTTGTTTCTTTTGCCTTCGTGGATGAATCTTGCAAGAATTTACTGTGGCCGAGTTCAAAAAGTGTGTTGCCTGTGTTCTCCTCTAGGATTTTGATGGACTCCTGTCTCACATTTAGATATTTCATCCATTTTGAGTTTACCTTTGTGTATGGTGAAAGAGACTGGTGTAGTTTTATTCTTCTGCATGTGGATGTCCAATTTTCCTACCACCATCTGTTGAAGAGACTGTCTTTCTTCCAGTGGATAGTCTTTCCCCCTTTTTCAAATATTAGTTGACCATAAAGTTCTGGGTCTCTATTCTGTTCCATTGATCGATGTGTCTGTTTTTTTGCCAGTAGCACACTGTCTTGATGACCACAGCTTGTAGTACAACCTGAAATCTGGCATTGTGATGCCCCCAGATATGGTTGTCTTTTTTAAAATTCCCCTGGCTTTTCGGGATCTTTCCTGATATCACACAAATCTACAAAAATAATTTGTTCTAACTCTCTGAAGAAACTCCATGGTATTTTGATAGGGATTGCATTAAACGTGTACATTGTCCTTCGTAAAATTGACATTTTCATAATATTAATTCTACCAATCCGTGTGCATGGAATATTTTTCCATCTCTTTGTGTCTTCCTTAATATCTTTCAGAAGTGTTCTATAATGTTTAGGGTATAGATGCTTCACCTCTTTGGTTAGGTTTATTCCTAGGTATCTTATGATTTGGGTGCAATTGTAAATAAAATTGACTCCTTAATTTCTCTTTCCTCAGTCTCATTGTCAGTGTATAGAAATGCCATTGATTTCTGAGCATTGAGTTTTTATCTTGCAACGCTACCAAATTGTTGTATGAGTTCTAGCAATCTTGGGGTGGAGGCTTTTGAGTTTTCTAGGTAGAGTATCATGTCATCAGAGAAGAGGGAGTGTTTGACTACTTATTTGCCAATTTGAATGCCTTTAATGTCTTTTTGCTGTTTGACTGCTAAGGCTAGGACTTCCAGATATGTTGAATAGCAGTGGTGAGAGTGGACATCCCTGTCTTGTTCCTGCTATTAGGGGAAAGGCTCCCAGTGCTGCCCCACTGAGAATGATATTTGCTGTGGGCTTTTCCTAGATTGCTTTTAAGATTACGAGAAATATTCTGTCTCTCCCTATGCTCTGAAGAGTCTTGATCAGGAATGGATGCCCTATTTTGTCAAATGCTTTCTCTCCATCTAATGAGAGGATCATATGGTTCTTGGTTTGTCTCTTGCTGATATGCTGAATCACATTGATTGTTTGACGAGTGTTGAACCAGCCTTGTGTTCCGAGGATAAATCCTACTTGGTCATGCTGAATAAATTTCTGAAAGTCCTTTTGGATCCTATTGCCTAGTATCTTGTTGAGAATTTTTGCATCCATGTTCATCAGGGCTATTGGTCTGTAATTCTCCTTTTTGGTGTAGTCTTTGTCTGGTTTTGGAGTTAAGGGGATGCCGGCCTCCTCGAACGAATTTGGAGGTACACTATCTGTTTCTATCTTTCCAAACAGCTTTAGTAGTATAGATGTGGTTTCTTCTTTAAACGTTTGATAGAATTCTCCTGGGAAGCCATCTGGCCCTGGACTTTTGTGTCTTGGGAGGTTTTGGATGACTGCTTCAATTTCCTCCCTGGTTATTGGCCTGTTTAGGTTTTCTATTTCTTCCTGTTCCAGTTTTGGTAGTTTCTGGCTTTCCAGGAATGTGTCCATTTCTTCTACATTGCCTAATTTATTGGTGTATGGCTGTTCATAATATGTTTTTAAAATCGCTTGTATTTCCTTGTTGTTGGTAGTGACCTCGCCTTTCTCATTCATGATTTTATTAATTTGAATATTTTCTCTCTTCCTTTTAATAAGGTTGGCTAATGGTTTATCTATCTTATTAATTCGTTCAAAGAACCAACTCCGCGTTCCGTTGATCTGTTCCAAAGTTCTTCTGGTCTCGATTTCCTTGAATTCTGCTCGAATTTTAATTAACTCTATTCTTCTGTTTGGTGTATGATCTATCTGCTTTTCTTTCTCTAGCCTCTTTATGTGTAAGGTTAGCTTTTGTATTTGTGTAGTTTCCCGTTTTTTAATAGATGCTTGTATTGTGATGTTTTTCCCCCTTAGGACTGCTTTTGCTGCATCCTAAAGATTTTGAACACTTGTATGTTCATTCTCATTAGTTTCCATGAATCTTTTTAATTCTTCCTTAATTTCCTGGTTGACCATTTCATCTTTTAGCAGGATGGTCCTTAACCTCCACGTGTTTGAGGTCCTTTCAAACTTCTTGTTGTGATTGAGTTCTAATTTCAAGGCCTTATGGTCTGAGAATATGCAGGGGACGATCCCAATCTTTCGGTATCAGTTCACACCCTATTTGTGACCCAGTATGTGGTTTATTCTGGAGAAAGTTCCATATGCACTTGAGAAGAATGTGCATTCAGTTGAGTTTGGATGTAAAGTTCTGTAGATTTCTGTGAAATCCATCTGGTCCAGTGTATCATTTAAAGCTCTCGTTTCTTTGGAGATGTTGTGCTTAGAAGACCTATCAAGGGTAGAAAGAGGTAGATTGAAGTCACCAAGTATAAATGTATTATTATCTAAGTATTTCTTTCCTTTGTTTATTAATTGGTTTAAATATTTGGCAGCTCCCACATTCGGGGCATATATATTGAGGATAGTTAAGTCCACTTGTTGGATAGATCCCTTAAGTACGATTTAGTGTCCCTCTTCATCTCTCACTATAGTCTTCGGGGTAAATTTTAGTTTATCTGATATAAGGATGGCTACCCCTGCTTTCTTTTGAGGACCACTTGAATGGTAAATGGTTCTCCAACATTTAATTTTCAGATTGTAGGTGTCCTTCTGTCTAAAATGAGTCTCTTGTAGACAGCAAATAGATGGGTCCTGCTTTTTTATCCAGTCTGAAACCCTGCGTCTTTGATACGGTCATTAAGCCCGTTCATGTTCAGAGTTTCTATGGACAGATATGAGTTTAGTGTCATCATGATATCTGTTCAGTCCTTGTTTTTGTTGATTGTTCCACTGAACTTCTTCTTAAAGGGGAATTTTAAGAGTCCCCCTTAAAATTTCTTGCAGAGCTGGTTTGGAGGTCACATATTCTTTCAGTTCCTGCCTGTCTTGGAAGCTCTTTATCTCTCCTTCCATTTTGAATGAGAGCTTTGCTTGATAAAGTATTCTTGGTTGCATGGTCTTCTCATTGAGTACCCTGAATATATCCTGTCAGCCCTTTCTGGCCTGCCAGGTCTCTGTGGAGACATCTGCTGTTACCCTAATGCTCCTCCCCATAAAGGTCAGGGATTTCTTGTCTCTTGCTGCTTTAAGGATCTTCTCTTTATCTTTGGAATTTGCAAGCTTCACTATTAAATGTCGAGGTGTTGGACGGTTTTTATTGATTTTAGGGGCGTATCTCTCTATTTCCTGGATCTGAATGCCTGTTTCCCTTCCCAGATTAGGAAAGTTTTCAGGTATGATTTGTTCAAATACTTATTCTGGCCCTCTGTCCATTTTGGTGCCCCCGGGACCCCCAATTACACATAGGTTTTTCTTCCTCAGGCTGTCGTTTATTTCCCTTCATCTGTCTTCCTGGTCTTTTAGTTGTCTGTCTCTTTTTACCTCAGTTTCTCTCTTTGCCATCAACTTGTCTTCTACATCACTCCCTCGTTCTTCCACCTTGTTAACCCTCGTTGTTAGGACTTCTAGCTTGGATTTAATCTCATTCAATTGATTTTTCATTTCGGCCTGATTGGATCTAAATTTTGCAGTCATGAAGTCTCTTGAGTCCTTTATGCTTTATTCGAGAGCCACCAGTAGCTGTATAATAGTGCTTCTGAATTGGCTTTCTGATATTGAATTGTAAATCAGATTTTGTAACTCTGTGGGAGAGAGGACTGTTTCTGATTCTTTATTTTGAGGTGAGGTTTTCCTTCTAGTCATTTTCCTCAGTGCAGAGTGACCAAAAACAAATTGTATTGGGAAAAGGAGAAAAAGAGAGGAGAGAAAGAATGAAAGAAAAGAGAAAAAGAAAAACGAATAAAGGAAGAAAGAAGAAAAAAGGGAATAAAAACAGAAAGAAAAAGAAAGAAACGGGGGAAAAGGGTGGGGGAAGCAATCAGGAATAAAAAAAACATGGGGGAGTATCTTCAGATTCTGTATACTTTAAGTCCCTTGACTTCCCCCTGGAACTTGTCCATCTAGCTGGTCTTCTAGGGGAGGGTCCTGTTGTGCTGTTTTCAGGTGTTAGCACTTGGGGGAGCTGCTCTGTCACCTGCCTGATGCAGGGCTCACTGGGGATAGTTTACCCTGTATTCAGCCCCCGCAGTAACTCGGGAGCAGTCCATCTGCAGGGCCTGGAGGCTCTGGGATGGGGCCACTGATCTGCTCAGCTCTGGGCAGGAGCGTCCTTGTTGTCCTGGGCCCTCCGGGCCTCTGCCTGTCCCGGGGGGGGCCAAATCCTGGGATGTGTCCTGGCGCCCTGTGCTCTGGGGCCTGTGCTGTTGGATTCGCGCTCCTGGCTGCACAGCCGCCTATTCCCAGAGCAGCCGCCCACCCCTCTGAGATGCTCCTGGTCGCACAGCCCCCTCAGGGATCCACCACCTGAGCACCTCCAAGTTGCTCCCGGAGCCACGCAGCCCCCACTGCACTGAGCCCCTTCCTCTGCCGGAGGCACCGGCGCCAAGCTGCTCCCGGGGCATGCAACCCCCTACACGCAGAACGCGGCCCGAGCCCCTCTGAGCTGCTCCCAATTCAGCGCATGTGCCCTGCAGCCCTTAGGGAGCTTGGTGCACTCTCCTGGGAGTGCAGGTGTCTGATCGTGTCCCAGGGAGCCCGTGGGTATCCCCGCACTCCTGGGGTCCTGCTCTGAATCCCTGCAAGCGCCATTCCGCCCAGGAAGATTGATTCAGATCCTGCTTCTCTGGGACAGAGGTCTCCTGACCGGGGGGCACTCGCCCTGGCCTTTGCCCAGCTCCTCGTGGGGCCCCTCCCACTTGGATGCTTTTTGTTTCTTTATTTCTTTTTCCCCGTCTTCCTACCTTGATAGAAGCGCGAACTTTTCTCACTGTAGCATCCGATCTGTTCTCTGTTTAAATCTCAGGCCGAATTCCTAGATTTTCAGGATGATGTGAAGGTTATCTAGGTAATTTGGTGAGAACAGGTGACTTGGGGACCCTACTCTTCCACCATCTTGCCTCTCCTCCTGTATGTTGCCTTTTAGCTTTGGTTGTTTCCTTCACTTTGCGGAAGCTTTTCGATTTGATGAAGTCCCAATAGTATTTTTGCTTTTGTTTCCCTCACCTCAGAGGCATATCTAGAAAGAAGATCCAATGGCCAATGTCAAAGACGTTGCTGCCTATCTTTTCTTCTTTGTATGGTTTCAGATCTCACATTTAGGTCTTTCATCCATTTTGAATTTATTTTTTATATATATGGTGTAAGAAAGTGGTCCAGTTTCATTCTTCTGCAATTGGCTGCCTGGTTTTCCCATCATTTGTTCTTATCCTGGGGTCAGGGTTAGGGTTTGTTGAAGAGACTGTCTTTGTGCCATTGGATATTCCTTCCTGCCTTGTTGTCCATTATGGGTCATAGATACATGTTTGTATCTTGTTTTGGCTTTCCATTCTGTTTTATTGATCTAAGCGTCTCCTGTTGGGAGAACCCTGATTGCTGATTCAATTTCTTTGCTGGTTAACTGTCTGTTCAAATTTCTTATTTCTTCATTTTTCATTTTTGCTATGTTATATATTTCTAGGGATTGATCTATTTCTTCCAGGTTCTAGGTTGCTGGCATATAATTTTTCATAATGTTCTCTTATAATTGTTTGTATTTTTCTAGTGTTGGTTGTTATTTCTCTTTTCTCATGTGTGATTTTATTTTGGTCCTTTCTCATCTTTTTATCTTTTTTCGTTTTTAAAGATTTTATTTATGTATTCATGAGAGACACAGAGATGCGTAGGTATAGGCACAGGGAAAATGAGGCTCCATGCGGGGAGCCTGATGTGTGATTTGATTCCCCAGGACCCCGGGATCATGACCTGAGCCAAAGCACATGCTCCACCACTGAGGCACCCAGGTGCCTTGCTGATTCAATTCCTCTGCTAGTTATGGGTCTATTCACATTTTCTATTTCTTCCTATTTCAGTTTTGCTTGTTTGCACATTTCTAGGGATTTGTCCATTTCTTCCAGGTATCCCAGTTTGTTAACATATAAGCTTTCATAGTATTCCCTTATGATTGTCTTATTTTTCTGGTGTTGATTGTGATCTCTCTTCTCTCTTTTGTGATTTTATTTATTTAGGTCTTTTCTCATTTCTCGTTCATTTGGCTGGCTAGGGCTTGATCCATTTTATTAATTATTTTGAAGAACCAGCTCTTAGTTTTGTTATTCCATTCTACTGTTTCTGTATTGTTTATTTCTGCTCTCATCTTTATTTTTTCCCTTCTTCTGTAGGCTTTAGGCTTTGTTTCCTATTCCTTTTCCAGCTCCTTTAGGTGTAAGGTTAGGTTGTGTATTAGAGACTTCTTGTTTCCTGAGATAGGCCTGTATTGCTATATACTTCCCTCTTAGGACTGCCTTTGCTACATCCCAGAGGTTTGGAGAAACATGTTTTCATTTTCATTTGTTTTAAATTTCCTCTTTAATTTCCTGGTTGCTCCATTCATTCTCTCGAAGGATATTCATAATCTCCACGTATTTTTGGTCTGTCCAAATTTTTTCTTACTGTCGACTTCAAGTTTCATAGCATCGTTGTCAAAAATATACAGGGTGTGATATCAACCTTCTTGTACCTGTTGTACCTCTTGAGGGCTGATTTGTGGCCCATGATATGATCTGTTCTGGAGAATGTCCCATGTGCACTTGAAAGGAATGTGTATTTTGCTTTAGGAAGAAATGTTCAGAAAATATCTGTTGAGTGCCTGTGGTCCAGTGTGTCAAGGCTATTGTTCCCCTGTTGATTTTCTGTATAGATGATCGGTCCATTGCCATAAGTGGGTAGGTTTTAAAATCCCCTGTCATTGTATTATTATCAGTGAGTTCCTGTACGTTTATTGGTAATTGGGTTCCATATTTAGGTACTCCTATGTTGGCAGCATAAATATTTAGTTGTTTGATCCTGATAGAGAGTCTTTTTAACTATGAAATAATGCCCTTCTTCATCACTTCTTACCGTATTTGTCCTTTCTCTTTTGAGATAAAATATTTTATTTATTTATTCATGAGAGATACACAGAGAAGCAGAGGCAGAAACATAGGCAGAGGGAGAGAAAGGCTCCCCATTGGGATGCCGATGTGGGACTCAATCCTGGGATCCCAAAAACACACCTTGAGCTGAAGGCAGATGCTCAACCACTGAGCCACCAGGTGACCCCCAGGGTTTGGTTTCAAATCTAGTTTGTCTAATATAAGTTTTGGTCCTCCAGCTTTCTTTTCATAACCATTAGCGTGATAGATGATTTTCCATCCCCTGACTTTCAATCTGCTGTTGTCTATAGTTCTAAGCTTAGCATCTACTAGGCAGCATACCGATGGACCTTGTTATTTTAATAACAATTTTATTTTTGAGAGCATGAGAGAGAGAGAGAGAGAGAGAGAGAGAGAGAGAGAGAGAGGCAGAAAATTAGGCCAAGAGAGAAGCAGGCTCTCTCACCTGGAGCCCAATATGGGACTCGATCCCAGACTCTAGGATCACACCCTGAGTCAAAGGCAGAGGCTCAACTCCTGAGCCACCTAGGCATCCTGGATCCTGTTTTTTAAGCCACTCTGATACCCTATATCTTTTGATTGGAGCATTTAGTATCAGCTTTCAGAGTGCTTATTCAAAGATATGAACTTTGTGCCTTTGTGTTACCAGTAGAGTTGGTGTTTCTGGTGACATTCTCTGGTCCTTTCTAGTCTTTGTTGCTTTTGGTCTCTTTTTCCCCCCACTAGAATAGTCCCTCTTAAAATTCCTTACTAGACTGGTTTAGCGGTCATGAACTCCTTTATACTTTGCCTGTCTGGGAAAATCTTTCTCTCTATCCTGAATGACACCCTTGCTGAAGAAAGAATTCATACAAATTGGACTCCAATAAAGAGAAATTTAAACACATAAAATAAATTTTTGCTATTATGATTGAGGAAAATGGCATTTAGGAGGAAATGCAGAAGCTGAAAGAGAGGAGGAAAGATTTCACCATCCGTAGCCTTCACAGGGACCTGGTGTCCTTTCCTAGGAGGGCCCCCCACCCTCCGTAGGATGCTTCTTGCCCCTCTGCGCTCCTTTTTGGAACACAGCAGGCACATCTCCATGCCTCCAGCACCTCTGCAGTCATGGTTTATAGCGTCTTCCAGGTATCCTATTCGGGACCATGGCGTCGTGTATGTAACCATTCATCTGCTGTTTGACAACATTGGGGGGATTCTGACTTTTGTTGGTTGTGGGGTGTGTGTGTGTCTATCAAATGAAGCTATCACGTGCAGCTATCGGATCCTCTGGCTGGGTAACCCAATCGCCGAAATGGTTGGTACAACATTATCTCTGGTGCTGATGCTGGGTGGCTAGCTGGGCTCTCCTTGCTGACCCGGGGCTCGCTCCTGTAGTGAATTTCAGCTGGAGGGTCAGCTGAGGTGGAAGGTCTGTCTCAGCCACATTCTCATGTCCGGCAATGGGTATTGCCGAGCGCCAGCTGCTTCTCTTCTCCCCGATGCCTCTCCAGCAGGGAGTCAGACCTCGGGGCTGCCCTGGCGGGAGCTCCTGAGGAGCCCGGTGCCCATGGCGGGGAGCCCTGAGGCTGCCTGTGTGTGGAAGTCGGGGTGGGGATGGGGCTGGGGTTCCTCAGACCCTGTGCTGCCTGGCTTTCAGGCCAAGCCCCATGCTCACCCAGTCCCTACTCACTAAGGCAAGGAGGGTGACCTCCACAGGCTGGTGTGATAGATCCAGCACCACAAGGTGTGCACGCTGAGTCCACCTGGTGAGCGTTGCCCAGGTGCGTGAGCTGCAAGTTGGGACACAGGAAATTTAACAAAAATCCCCTACCCCTGGACAAGCAGAGCAGGACTGATTCCATTTTGTGCTATACGCGCCACCACCCCTATGACCCCCAAATGACCAGCTTATATCTTAAGGCGCTGCCCCACCCAAGTCAAGCTGCTGGGCACACCCTAATCGGAAATCGGCTCATAAAAATGTAACCCTGCTTTGTGTCCCCCAAAACTGCGCGCCGATTCTGACCAAAGTAATAGGCCAGGTCAAGCGGATCCTATAGGGTAAGGTGTAATTCAATCAGCCACCTGCGTGTGGACCAACATGACTGTGCAAATTTCTGCATATCCCACAGTCCACTGACCCTATAAAGCTGCTATGCCTCTTAGTCTCCGGGTCCAAGTCCCTGCTCCGCTGTATCAGGTGCACTTGGACCCAAGCTCCAGCTTTTAGAGAAGCCCTCGGGAGTTTGCATCGGTGTTGGCTCCTAAGTGGTTTCTCAGATTTGTAGTCTTGGGCACAACACAAGGGCCTACTGTCCTGACATCCCTTCCCGGGCCACACTGAGCGCCCCACAGGCCCTCTGTGCCCCAGGCACACTGGCATGGGGATGCGGGGAGGGTAGTACATGTCCCGGAACCAGGCCTGCCCCGGCCTCCTGGACAGAGGGAGCACAGACCTCACAGGTCACTTTGCACAGACCCTGGTGACCTGAGGTTCCCTGGCTGTCACTCTGTCCTAGTCCATTCTTGCCCACGGGGCACAGGATGAGTCCCAGTATAGTCTGTGGGGTCCTGATCCTGGCGTCTGTCCGCCCCTGGAAGGCACATGGGGACATCAGCAGTGTGTGCCTTGTGGTGCCCCTGAAGGGGCTGTTTGGGGCCAGGGTGATGCCCCCTCCTCCTCTCTGTGGGTCTCTCCATGCCCCGTGCACAGAGTTCTGGGAGACACAGAAAAGGGCTGGCTGTGCATTTTCACACCACAACACTTTATTGACTTTGTACAGTAAACGGGCTCAGAGGCGTGGGTGCGTGTCTTCACCTGGGGAGGGAGACCTTTCTGTCCTTTATGGGAGGAAAAGAATCACATGGGTTGGGGGTCGAGTGCTGGAGTCCCCCACCTGGAGCATGTGTGGACTCCGGGTGGGTGCGTGTGTCCTGAGGTTTCAGCCTGAGAGACGTTTCTGAGGACAGCAGAGCTGAACTGGACCTGCAGCTCATGGGCTCCTGTGCTAGGTTCCCGCAGGGCAGCTGGACCACGGCCTCGGGCCCCCTGGGGCCCCAGTATCTGGAGGAACCTGCCTCCTGGTGTGGGTGCGGGTGGGGCCCACTGGCCTCCCCCTGCTCTCCCCACCCTGGGGTGTACCGGGATCCTCAGGGCTGCCCTAGGTCTGCGACCTGGATCTGTGGGTCACGCCCAGGGCCCAGGAGGCCACATCCAGCTGTGAGAGGGCTCGCTCAGCATGAGGTCAGAATCCAGGGCTAAACAGGGCCATGGGGGGCTGGAATCCATTCATCCTTGTGTTGCCATGGGGGGCCCAAATCAACTCAGCCCCCACAGATCCTGGTGCCAGGGCAGCCCAGGTCCCACTGGGTTAGGGGCTGTTGTCCTGTGCAGGTTGTGTCACCCTCCAGGAGGGAGAGTGGGCGGAGGCAGGGCACAGTGGGTTCTTTGCACCACTCACCTACACCCACTCTGTTGGAGACTCCGTGCCTTCCCTCCTCCCTGCAACCCCTGTGTGCTCTATTGAACACCCGGTCTTCTGATGGGAACAGGGTATCCAGAGAACCCCAGGGAGGCTGAGCATGTCCCACAGGGGGCACCTGCACCGGGTTTGCTGGGGGCCGATGGTGTGGGGTAGATGGTGTGGGACTAGGGGTATGATGGTGGTGGAGTGTGGGGAATGGTGTAGGGGGGATGGTGTTGTGGTGTAGTGTGGGTTAGGATTGTGTGGGGTGTGTGGCTCTGAGGGGGATGGTGTTTTGTGGAATGCCATTGGGGATTATGATGTAGGGGATGTTGTGGGGGTAGGGAATGAGCAGGATGGCATGGGGGGCCAGCGGACACAGGGCATCCCCTTCCTCTAAGATGCACAAGGAGACATCTACCGTTAAAGGCGACCCCAGTCTGGGGTTTGCTGTGACACCTGCCCTGTGGCACCGTGTGGTCAGTGCAGGGCCCTGGCTGGACCAGGGTCATTATCTGGGGGTCATCATACTATGTATGTTTTCAAATTGCAAATTGTCTCAAATGAAATGCATAGAATTTAGAAATATATAAAGCACCGAGAGTGGGTGTCACTCTGTCCTGTCCGACCCTCATGGGATTGATGTGTGTCCTGCTCCAGCCGCGGCCATGCCTCCTGGCCCCCAGGTCTGGTTCCTGCCTCCCACTTCCCCCAACCCATCCCCTGCTTCTCAGGGCACCATCCCTCTCCCCTTTGGGGTTCAGCTCCCATGGCAACCACTGGAGGCCCCATCCAATTGGCCTCCTCATCTCTGAGGCCCCGGGGATGGGGACATGTGGGTCATCCCCATCACCCTATCATGGAGCAGTGTGTTGTTGGCTGCTGTTGCTCCCTCCGGCTTCAGAAGCCCCGTTTTCCCTACCCCGAAGCCCCCAAGCCTCCCCTGGGGCCCCTAAGCCCCCTGGCCCAGCAGCCTCTCCCGACCCCCTAGCAGGCCCAAAACATAGTGTGGCTGCCGAACGTCCTGTTGACGTCCAGAGATACCTGCGTGATGTCCCTGGAGGAGACCAGGGCGTCCTCCTTCATTTCCTGTGGGAAAACCGGGGAGCAGGAGCCCACGTCAGGGACACAGACCCCAACCTGTCATGAGCTGCCATGCTGGGCAGGGAGCCCTGGGGCCAAAATGGGAGTGGGTCTGCTGAAACCTCCTGCCTTTCCCTGAGAGGCCGAGGATGGCAGGAGTGCCCACCGAGCCCATGGGACCTGTGTGAGGGCCTGTCCCAAGCTGTTGTGGGTGGGAAGGTGACTGAGGGTCAGCCTGGGGTGGAGGGGATGTGAGGTCAGCCCAGGTGGGGAGGGGACATGGAGGTTTTGTGCCCAAGATAGCAAATCTGAGAAACCACTGAGGAGCCTACACCGATGCAAACACACGATGGTTGATTTCCAAACTCGAGCTTGCGCCCAAGTACACCCGACACAGAGGAGCATGCACTTGGACCCCGAAGTGGGTTTTAGCTTAGTTTTAAGGGCTGGTCTCAGGGACATCCAGAAGGGCTGGAGCAATTCCTCAAGTTCTGTTTACATTTTGATATGGGGCCTTCAAGGGCATTGAGTTCTGTTCTCATTCTAATATGGGGCTTTATTCGACTTTAAGCTGTAAGCTGTTTTTTTCTTTTTTTCCTGTAACTGAAATAATGCAAATTTTAGCTCTTATTCACAGGGGCCTGGGATGGCAGTACTTGTGCTAACAGTGAACTTAAAGTGGAACTGCCTCAATTTTGTCAACCTCCACACAGACAAGATACTGAAGTTTAATCTCCAAATTTTAGGGGCTGCCCTGGTGAAGACCTGTGCTCTTCCTGCCCGGGAGGGTGTCCTCCCACTCCTGGCCTTTGCTGGTCTGTCCCAAGAATGCGGCCCCGTGACTGCACAGGGGTTTGCAGCTTATGGCCACACAGGGCAGACAGCTGGCCCAAGTCCTGCTACTCTCATCCGCATTCCCGCTCCTGTGCCTGGGAACAGTTGGTGCCACCATCCTTGGGACCCATGGGATCCTGAGCCCACCCTGTCGCTCGAGGGACTGCCCCTGACTTCTCCACCTGAACACCTTAAGGCTGGTGTGTCCCCCACTCTAGGAGACTTCTGAAAGTTCACATTTTGTGCTCTGCTGCATAATATTGTGCGTAGAACCATCAGCTGGCTCCCTGCCCTTGTAGGATCAGGGGCTGTCTCCCCAAGATAAACTGATTGATTTTTTTTAAGATTTTATTTTTCTGTAATCTCTACAGCCAACATTGGGCTTGAACATGCTACCCCAAGAACAAGAGTCCCATGTTCTTACAAACCACACCGAGCCAGTTAGGCTCCCTTTGATTGATTGATACATGTTAATTGAAGCAGGGGTGTTGCATGTGTCAGGGCAGAAACTGAGCCCACGCTTTGAGGTGTGGTGGAGTCATTTGGACCTTGATCAATGTTAAAGAAACCATAGCTTCCCTGGGAGCCCAGGGAGCAGGGACCACATACGTGAAAATTAGATAATTTCCTTTTCTGTAGTAGTTATTTTACTGACTATTTAAAGTGCTATTCAATGGTAAATGTCAATCTAGGATTGAGATACAGTGAGAACGTTCTAGGATTCGGAGGTTACTAAAGCTCCCCGTCATGGACTCAATGTTCCAGTTCGATGCAGAGATAGGCAATGAAGCAAAGAGTTTTAAAACATGGGACTGGGGTGCCTGGCTGTCCTGGTTGGGGTATCTTGAACTCAGGGTTATGAGTTTGAACACCATGTTGGCTATAGACAGGACATAAAATTAAAATAGTTAGGGGATCCCTGGGTGGCGCAGTGGTTTAGCACCTGCCTTTGGCCCACGGCGCGATCCTGGAGACCCGGGATCGAATCCCACATCGGGCTCCCAGTGCATGGAGCCTGCTTCTCCCTCTGCCTGTGTCTCTGCCTCTCTCTCTCTCTCTCTCTCTCTGTGACTATCATACATAAATAAATTTAAAAAATAGTTAACAAATAATAAATGGATGAAAAAATAAAGCATGATATCAAGGGTAAGTGCTTGCTTATGTCTCACCTGCGACCTATTCTTGATCACCCCACTTGCACTACATGGCCCAGATGACGTCCTCCACAAGGGACAGTCCTGCCCGAGTGGAAGTGGGCGTCTTTCATTGTAAGACCTGTGGTTCCCCTCGTTCTGCAGGGAGAGAAGAGTCATGAAGGCACGAGTTCGGGGGATCAGCATACACCTAGAAAATGATCGTTTCTGAACCCGGTAGCCAGTGCTCAGCCTCCTTTTAGGACCGGATATCATAAAGAAGCCTCTTTGGTCATTGGTTTGGATGCAGGGTGGAGGTAAACTAGAATTAGGAAGAACAAAGGAAGAGGAAATCCAGAAGCTGAAAGAGAGGAGGAAAGATTTCACAATCCGTAGCCTTCACAGGGACCTGGTGTCCTTTCCTAAGAGGGGCCCCCCCATTGAAGTATGCTTCCTGCCCCTTTGCTCTCTTTGTTGGAACCCAACAGGCACATCTCTGTGCCTCCAGCACCTCTGCAGTCGTGATTTATAGCGTCTTCCATGTATCCTATTGAGGACCACAGTGTCATGTATGTAACCGTTCGACTGCTGTTTGACAACATTGAGGGATTCTGACTTTTGTTGGTTTCAGGGTGTGTGTGTGTGTGTCTATCACATGCAGCTATCACGTGCAGCTATCGGATCCTCTGGCTGGGTCACCCAAACACCGACATGGTTGGCACAACATCATTTCTGGTGCTGGCGCTGGGCAGCTTGCTGGGCTCCTGGCCGACCCTGGGCTGGCTCATGCAGTGACTTTCCGCTGGAAGGTCAGCTGAGCTGGAAGGACTGGCTCGGCCACATTCCCATGTCTGGCAGTGGTTCCCGCTGAGCGCCAGCTGCTTCTCTTCTCCCCGATGCCTCTCCAGCAGGGAGCTGGACCTCGGGGCCGCCCTGGGGGGATCTTCAGAGGCGCCGGGTGCCCATTACGGGGAGCCATGGGGCAGCCTGTGTGTGGGAGTAGGGGTGGTGATGGGGCTGGGGTTTCTCGGTCCCCTATGCTGGCTGGCATTCATGCCGAGCCCCATGCTCACCCAGCCCCTACTCACTAGGGCGAGGAGGGTGACCTCTACACACTGATGTGAGATCCAGCACCACAAGGTGTGCACACTGAGTCCACCTGGTGAGGGTGGCCCAGGTGCATGAGCTGCAAGTGTGGGACCCAGGAAATTTAACAAAAAGCCCCTACCCAAGGACAAGCAGAGCAGGACTGATTCCATTTTGTGCTACCCCCGCCACCTCCCCTATGACCCCCACATAACCTGCTTATGTCTTAAGGTGCTTCCCCAACCAGTCAAGCCGCTGGGCACACCCTAATCGGAAATCGGCTGATACAATATAACCCTGCTTTGTGCCTGCCAAAACTGCACGCCAATTCAGACCAAAGTAATAGGCCAGGTCAAGTGGATCCTATAGGGTAAGGTGTAATTCAATCAGCCACCTGCGTGTGGACCGACACGACTGTGCAACTTTCTGTGTATCCCATGGGCCACTGGCCCCTTTAAAGCTGTTACGCTTCTTAGTCTCAGGGTCCAAATCCCTGCTCCACGGCCATGCCGCCTGGCCCCCAGGTCCGGTTCATGCCCCTCATGTCCCCCACCCCATCCCCAGCTTCTCAGGGGGCAGTCCCTCTCCCCTTTGGGGTTCAGCTCCCATGGCAAGCCCTGGAGGCCCCATCCTAGTGGCCTCCTCATCCCCGAGGCCCCAGGGGTGTGGGCATAGAGGTCATCCCCAAGACCCTACCATGGAGCGGTGTGTTGTTGGCTGCTGTTTTGTACCCTTCCTCAGAAGCCCCGTTTTCCCTACCCAGAATCCCCCGGTCCTCCCCTGGGTCCTGATCCCCCCTGGCCCCTCAACCTCACCCTACCCTGTAGTAGTCCCAAAATATGATGTGACTGCTGAGCGTCCTGTTGACGTCCAGGTCCACCTGCGTGATGTCCCTGGAGGAGACCAGGTCCTCCTCCTTCATTTCCTGTGGGAAAACCGGGGAGGAGGAGCTGGCGTCAGGGACACAGTCACCAGGTGCTCTCCTGGGCAGGGAGCCCTGGGGTCACCATGGGAGTGTGTCCTGCCAAACCCTCCTTCCTTCCCCTGGGAGGCTGGGGACAGCTGGAGTGCCCACTGTGCCCGTGGAACTGTGTGAGGGCCTGTGCCCCGCTGTGGTGGGTGGGGAGGTGACTGAGGGTCAGCCTGGGTGGGAGGGGCAGGAGGTCAGTCCAGGTGGGGAGGGGTCATGGGGGTGTTTTGCCAAAGATTGCGAATCTGAGAAACCACTAAGGCGCAGACACCGATGCAAAGACACGAGGGTTGATTTCAAATCTCGAGCGTGGTTCCAGGTATACCCCACAGAGTGGAGCAGGGACTTGGACCCCAAGGAAGGTTTTAGCTTAGTTTTAAGGTCTTGTCTCGGGGACCTCCAGAAGGGCTGGAGCAATTCCTCAAGTTCTGTTTACATTTTGATATGGGTCCTTCAAGGGCATTGTGCTCTCTTCTCATTCTAATTGGGGCTTCCAGCCCTTGGCTTAGGCTCAGTTTTTATTCTATTGTGGGGCTTTCTAAGACATTAGCTGTAAACTTTTGCTTTTTTCCAGTAACTGAAATAATGCAAATTTCAGCTCTTCTTCACAGGGGCCTGGGATTGCTGGACCTGTGCTAATACTGAACTTAAAGTAGAATGGCCATAATGTTCTCGGCCTCCAGACATCCTGTCCCGTCCTATCTGGCTCATGCCGCTCTCCCTGGAGCTCCTAAGAGAGAAATTGCAAATGACTTCAGCGTGGCAGCATGTGTTGGGGGACAGGCCCAGGTATTTGGGATCAGGACGACCTGGGGCACGGGCGTCCCGGCTGTGCAGCAGGATTCCATGCTGCAGACTCTTTTTCCCTAAGGCTATCTTGACAACTGACTTTGTACATAGAAAAGTTCTCCTTTGTCTTTAGAAGTTGAGCAAGTTAAGCATTTTTTCTCTGCCCATCTGATTGCTCAGATTCCACTCTGAGACATATCCTGTTAATAAGGATAATTTACTATCCGTAGTACTATGGTTAAAATATTCTGACACAAGTAATTCAGAGGGATGAGGCTTTCTCATCTCTTTCTTCACAGCTCTCATCAGGAAATGCATCTGTATGGATTTGGAATTAATTGAGAGACATTAGTACCAATGGTCCTAATAATAGGACCTAATAATATGTGAAGGATTCTTCCCTGAGATTCTTCCCCTGTTTCAACTGACACTGAAACACTGTGAACTCTTTGGAAGACAAATGTCAAGGAAATAAATGTTATACATTGCTAATTTTAAATGCACTTGCAATATGGTGTCTATTATAATAGAAGTATTTTTATCTGATTTTTGCTATTTATTATCCTTTCCTGCTTCAGGTTGAGGAGGCATTATACATGTTCATAAGTGTTTTTCTTTCCTTCTGATATAAAATTCTTACTTTGTTCCCATCGAAGGAACTCTTTAAGAATAAGGCAAAAGTTAATTCAACAAATTTAAAATGTCTTCACACGGGAGCCTGATTCATTTAAGTCAATTTTCAAATTAAATCTTATTTCTTAGAAAGAAAACAAAGTTTTATAAGGAAATTGAGAATATAGTACAGAGAATTCTCATGCACTTGCACTCAATTTCTCCAATTATTGATATCTTATATCAGTACAGTACAATTATTAGCTAATGAATCAATATTAAAATTTTTCCAATAACCAAAGACCATAGTTTATTCAGATTTCCTTAGTTTTTGCTAAGTCTCCATTCCTCATATCACACTCCATTTGTCCTCATGTTTTCTAAAGCTCCTCTGGACTGTGACAGTCTTTCAGCCTTTCCTTGTTGTTGTTGAACTGGAACACTTTGAGAAGTAGAGTATTTTGTAAAATTTCCCTCAGTTGGGACATGTCTGTTGTTTATCTCACGATTGAACTGTTTTTGTGGATTATATACAGAGATGTACTGCTATTTTTATTATATCATATAAAGGTTAGATACTGGGGCAGCCCAGGTGGCTCAGCGGTTTAGCGCGGCCTTCAGCCCAGGGTGTGATCCTGGAGACCTGGGATCGAGTCCCATGTCAGGCTCCCTGCTTGGAGCCTGCTTCTCCCTCTGCCTGTGTCTCTGCCTCTCTCTGTCTCTCTGTCTGTCTCTCTCTCTCTCTGTGTGTCTCTCATGAATAAATAAATAAAATCTTTAAAAAAAAAGTTTAAAAAAATAAATAAATAAAGGTTAGATACTATCAACATGATTCATCAGTCTTGGTATCAATCTGATCATCTTGCTGAGGTAGTGTTTGTCAGATTTCTCTGTAGTAAAGTGATTCTTTATTATTATTATTACTACTAATATTATTATTATATTATCATTATTATTTTAAGTTTTTCATATTATATTTTGTAGAAGGAAGTTACTACGTGTATTCCACACATAAGAGTGGGAAGCATGCTCATGAACTTGACGGTGGAATGTCTGCACAAATTGTTTGAAAATCTTCTACATGGGAGATTTCTTTTCCCTCTGGGTTTTTTTGTTTCTTTTTCAAAGATGCTATTTATTTATTTATTTGAGAGAGAGAGGAGTGAAAAACATGTGATAGAGGGGCAGAGGGAGAGGGAGAAGCAGGTTCCCTGCTGAACAGGGAGCCTTCCTTGGACCTGGATCATGATCTGACCCTAAGGCAGAAGCTTAACAGACTGAGCCACCCAGGTGCCATTCATTCTTTCTTTCTTTCTTTCTTTCTTTCTTTCTTTCTTTCTTTCTTTCTTTCTTTCTTTCTTTCTCTTTCTTTCTTTCTTTTTTTCTTAATAATAAATTTACTTTTTATTGGTGTTCAATTTGCCAACATACAGAATAACACCCAGTGCTCATCCCGTCAAGTGCCCCCCTCAGCGCCCATCACACATTCACCCCCACCCCCGCCCTCCTCCCCTTTTACCCCTAGTTCGTTTCCCAGATTTAGGAGTCTTTATGTTCTGTCTCCCTTTCTGATATTTCCCCCACATTTCATCTCCCTTCCCTTATATTCCCTTTCACTATTGTCTATATCCCCCAAGTGAATGAGAACATACAATATTTGTTCTTCTCTGATTAACTTACTTCACTCAGCATAATACCTTCCAGTTCCATCCACATTGAAGGATATGGTGGTTATTTGTCATTTCTAATGGCTGAGCAAGGCCCACCTTTTCACTCTCTTCATCTTCTGAGTCTCCCATGATATGAATGCTATTGTTTTAATAAGTGGCTGAGTTTCCAAGTCTGCGTTTGTGGTCCATAAACTTCCTTGTTTTTAAGGCTTCCACTTGGGACTGCATCTCAGTTATAGCATTTTTAACGTTGGCCTGACTAGATTTTAGTTCTTTTATTCCTACAGTAAGGGATTCTCTAGTTTTCTTCTGTGCTCTTTTTCCAGCCCAGATGCTATCTTTATAATCATTGTTTTAAACTGTACTTAGACATCATATATTTGTATTGATGGACTTCCTGGCTGTGAGTACTACCTCATGTTATTTTATGGAGGCGAATTTCTCCATCTCTTTATTTTTTCCAAGAAAAGAAAGAAGGAAGAAAAAGAAAAACAATAAAAACTGCCCTCCCAAAAAAACCACCAGATTATTTTGGCCTGGTTGTTAAAAGATTCTAAATCCCAAAATAAGAAACAAAATTAAAGTACCATGAAACTAAAAATAAGAAATATATAAGGTACATACATAAAAATAAAATAAGGCAATTTATAAAATAGAATCAAAGAAAATAAATGACAATAAAGCACAAAGTACAAAGGAAACTAGACCATACTTTCCAGGCAGAGCTGAATCTCTGCAGCCTCTGTGGTCCAACACCTTGGTGGCAGCGAGTGGTCTGTGCGGGGATAGAGACTGGCCATGGCGCTGATTGTCAGGTGCACATCTGCCTGGGAGATGCACCTGCGGGGTCAGAGGCGGGGTGGGCGTCAGCACTTCTGGCCTCCAGTGGGCAGTGTTGTGCTGCTCCCTGAGACTCGACACTGATGGGCGGTATGCGGGTGGGGTCTCTGGGTCCTCTGGCTCTGGGGCTGAGCATTCCGCCCCCCAGTCTGCATGTCCTCCATAGAAGATTCCCCAAGCCCCCGGGTCTCCGCCGCTTCTCTCAGACCCCTGCTTTCTCTCTGCCCGCGTCCGAGCTTCTTTTGGTTTTGTTTTTTTATATCAGACTGTTGTGCCCAAGATTGCGAATCTGAGAAACCACCGAGAAGCCAATTCCGATGCAAACACACGAGGGACTATTTACAAGCTCAATCTTTTGTACAAGTATACCTGACACAGCGGAGCAGGGAATTGGACCCCGAGGTGGGTTTTTGCATAGTTTTAAGGGCTGGTCTCGGGGACCTCCAGAAGGGCTGGAGCAATTCCTCAAGTTCTGTCTACATTTTGATATGGGGCCTTCAAGGGCAGTGGATCTTTTCTAATAGGGGCTTCCTGCCCTTGGCCTGGGCTCAGTTTTTATTCTATTGTGGGGCTTGCTGTGTCCAGACAATGAGCAATCAGGAAGGAAATGACGGACGTGAATCCCTTCTCAGGAGCATCACAGAGAATAAATAATGAGACTGTACCAAAGGAGCACAAGACTTGTGCACTGAGCCACACTAAGCTCTGGGAGGCCGTCCTGGGCTCATTGGTTTGGAGCCTCATCTTCTGAAAATGTCCGCAGTTCCTGAAGCCACCCTCAATTTCAATGTCATTCCTGTCAAGTCATGGTGGCAGATCCTATACATAGGAAATAAAACCCAAAACATCCAACAGCCCCCACAAATGACCCCGGAGAGCAAATCAGTATTGGAGAAGCAGGACAGAGCGGGACGCAGCACTTTCCTATTTCAAACGATGTCACAGGGATCCTTGGGTGGCGCAGCGGTTTGGCGCCTGCCTTTGGCCCAGGGCACGAACCTGGAGACCGAGGATCGAATTCCACGTCGGGCTCCCAGTGCATGGAGCTTGCTTCTCCCTCTGCCTGTGTCTCTGCCTCTCTCTCTGACTATAAGTTAATTAAAAAATTAAAAAAATATTTTAAAAATATAATAAAACAAACGATGTCACAGAGACAAATGATAAAGCAGTGTTGTCTTCAGGACTCCGCCTGGCTCTGTTGGTTAAGCATCTGACTCTTGACCTCACCTCCGGTCCTCATCTCGGGGCCGTGAGTTCTAGCCCAGGGCTGGTCCATGGACGAGGCCTGATGCCTACGTAAACAAACCAGACCCACGAGGGTGGTCCCAGCATAAGCTGAAGGAGCAAAACAGAAAGTCCAGTAGGAAACGTGCTCTGATACAAATGATTTTTTAACTTAATTTAATTAAAGCCAATTAATTAACATATAGTGTATTATACTTTCAGAGGATGAATTCAGGGATTCACCAGTTGGAGCTAAAAGCAGTCCTCGTGACATCATGTGCCCTCCTTCATGCTGGTCCCCTGTTATCCCCTCCCTCGTCCCCTCCCTTGCAGCTACAATCAGTTTGTTTCCTATATATAAGAGTCTGTATTCCCTGCATCTGTTTTCATCTTATTTGTTTTTCCTTCCCTGCACAGATGTTCATCTGCTTTGCTTCTTTAATTCCACCTATGAATGACACCACATGGTCATTCTCTTTTCCGACTGACCTATTTCACTTAAGATGATCCCTCTACTTCTATACACGTCATTGCAAATGGCAAGATTTCCTTCTCTTTGATAGCTGAATACCATTCCTTTCTCTATGACCATCATCTATTTCCTATCCTCTTTATCCATCATCAGTCAGAGGGCACCGAGGCTCCTCCCACAATGTGACTACTGTGGACACTTCTGTTGTGGACATAGGGGTGCTGGTGTCCCGAGTCTCACTGCATCTGTATCTTCGGAGTGAGCTCCAGGCCGTACACCTGCTGGTCGCAGGGCGGCTCTATTTGTAACTTCCTGAGGGGCCTCCACACTGTTTCCAGGGCGGCTGCACCAGCCCGCTGTCCCGCCCACAGTGGAAGAGGGTTGAGTGAGTTTTACAGGACGTGGTAAAAGTCTGGTCCACATTTCATTTCGTGTCCTTTGGGCTCCAATTCCTTCTCCTTAAGTATTTGTGAGGAAGCCGGGTGTTGGGCTCCTTTTCAGTGAGATGTTTCCGAAGCTAACAGGCCCCAGCTGGAGCCTGGAAGGAGGCAGAGGTGGGCCCAGGGATGGGCAGGTGCCTCCTGCACAGCCTCCTGTAGCATCTGAGCATCCCGCAGGGGGCGCCCGAGCCCAGGCACTGCACAGGGGGCACGCATGCGCAGTAGGCCTCCTCTGCCTCCAGTGACAGGAGCCAGCCTGTGCTGGGGAGGCCTGAGGAAGATGGGGGGACACATCCACGCTGATGAGCACAGCCTCATCAGAGCCTGTGGGGAGTCTTCAGGGGGATATTGCTCAGCGTTCATGCTGACAGGAGTCCCAGTCTCCTCACGACACACGGTGAAGCTTCAGGAAGATGTGGGTCCACATCCACCCTGACAGGAGCCCCTGGGCTGCCTTAGGACCCACGGGGAGGCTTCAGTAAGATGTGAGCCCGCATCCACGCTGACAGGAGCCCCTGGGCCACGTCAGGACATGCGGGGAGGCTTCTGAAACATGTGGCGCCGCGACCACTCTGGCAGGAGCTAATGGGCCTCTCAGGACATAAGTTGAGTCTTCTGAAAGCTGGGGGCCGCATCCGCAGTGACAGGAGCCCCGGCCACCTTAGAACCTGCGGTGACGCTTCAGGAGGACGTAGGGCCATGTCCACACAACCAGACGCTGATGTCTTCAGGACCCCCGGTGTAGACATCAGGAAATATCGGGATGCGTCCATGCGGACAGAAGACCCCAGCCTTGTCAGAGCCTGTAGTGAGGCCTAAGAAAAATGTGGATGCCGAATCCACACTGACAGGAGTCTCTGGCCTCCTCAGGACCCACTGTGAATGATTGGGATGATTTGGGGCCACGTCCATTCTGACAGGAGCCCCCAGCCTCCTCAGGTCTTATGGTGAAGCTGAGGAAATTCTGGGGCCACGTCAAGACTGAGAGGACCCCCGTCCTCCTCAGGACCTGCACTTTGGCGTTGGGACACATGGGGCTGCGTCTAGGCTGACAGGAACCCACAGCCTCCTCAGGACTTGCAGTGAGTTTTCAGGGGACATGAGGCCATGTCCAGGCTGACAGGAGCCCCCGGCCTCCTGAGAACCTGCTGTGAGGCTTCCAGAGGATGTGAGGAATACTCCACAGTGACAGGAGACCTGGTGTACTCAGGACCCGCTGACTATGACTCTGGAACACGTGGAGACACGTCCACGCTCACAGGAGCCCGGCGTCCTCAGGACCCCCTGGAGGACACTGGAGGCGCCGTTGTGGGCCTCGTCCATGTCAGAAGGGACTCCTCAAAACCATAGGGTAAGTGAATGGGTAGAATGAATGGTACGGTCAGGGGAGGGGAGGCAGTTTGTGGTTAGGCCTAGGGGTTAGTCATGTTAGGGGTTAGTCATTATGCTTATGGTTATGGATTAGAGGTTAGGGTGAGGGATAAGGGTAAGGGTAAGTGGTTAGGAGTTACGATGGGGGTTTGGGTTAGGGACAGGAGTTAGAGTTAGGGTTAGGGTTTAGACTTTAGGGATTAGGGCAGGAGATTAGGAGTTGGGGTTTGGGTTATGGTTAGAGTTAGGGTTGGGCTAGGTTTGCAGTTAGGGTTACAGGTTAGGGTGTGAGTTAGTGTTAGTGTTTAGGGTTAGGGGTTAGAGTTAAAGTTAGGGCTAGGTTTAGGGTTAGGGTGAGGGTTAGTTTTAGGATAGGGGTTAGGGCTAGGGTTAGGTTTAGTGTTTGTTTAGGGGTTAGGGTTAGGGGCAGGTCAGGGTCAGGGTACGGTTTTGGAAAAGGGTAAGAGAGGGTTAGGCAGTGGGTTAGGGATTAGTTTTAGGGTACAGTTTAGTGTCAGTTTGGGGTATGAGATAGGATTAGTATTAGAGGGTTAGGGTTAGTGTACAGGTTAAGGTTAGGATTAGGAATTGAGTACATTAAGATAAGGTTAGGGTTAGAGGTTATGGTTAGGGTTAGATTTAAGGTAAGGGTCAGAGTTAAGGGTTTAGAATAGGTTTAAGAGTTAGGGTGAGGGCTGGCAGGAAGGTTCAGTGAATGTGTTTTGGTCTTGGGGTTTGTGTTTGGTTTTTGATTAGTGATAGTTCTTGTTTAAGGATGACCTTAACATTAGCCTTAAGTGTATGGTTAGGGTTATGTCTGTGTATGGTTAGAGTTTGTATCTTGGCATGTGCCTGCACTGGGAATCCTAGCATCTTGGGTAGTTTAGTTTTATGCCCTCTATTTAGGTTTCAGGTTCAAAGATAGCCTGACTCCACCAAGTCAGTGGCCTCCCCAGAGAATCAAAATCCAGGCTTCTGCTGGGGTGAGAAGAGGCATGGCAGGCTTCTCCTGAGCTGAGCTAAGGAGGGGATTTGTGGCTCTAAAGACTGTTTGGATTTTCAGTTGCCTTTCTGATTTTATCTCTTGTGCGCACATGTTTCCTCTATACTACCAATTATTATTTTAAAGTTTTACTTGAATTCCTCTTTGTAAACACAGTATGATATAGTTTCAGGTTTACCACATAGTGATTCAACCCTTGAATACAATGCCTGGTACTGGTCAGAGGTGACCTCCACTATCCCCATCCCCTGATTCCCCATCCCCCCTCCCACCTTCCTCTGGTATTGATTACTTTATTCTCTGTGACTAAGAGTGTGGTTTTTTTTTGTTTGCTTCTCTCATCTCCCCCTCTGCCCCTTTGCCAGTTTGTTTGGTTTCTTAAAATTCACATGTGAATGCAATTGTATGGTATTTGGTATCTGTCTTTCTCTGACTGAGTTCATTTAGCATAAGTGTCTTCCACTTCTCGCACGTCATTGTAAATGGCTTCATTTCATCCTTCCTGATGACCGAGTGATGTCGCAGTGTGTATATTTACCACATCGTCTCTGCCCATTCATCTGTCGATGGACATCTGGGGTGTATACACAGTTTTGCTGTTGTTGATAATGCTTCTACCAACACTTGGCTGCGTGTTCCTCTTCAAATCTACTAAACTACTTTTGTATCCTCGGGGTAAATACCTAGCTGTGCAATTTTGGAATCGTAGGGTAGCTCTATTTTTAACTTCTTTTTTAAAAAACTTTTTTATGATAGTCACAGAGGAAGAGGCAGAGACACAGGTAGAGGGAGAAGCAGGCTACATGCCCCGGGAGCCCGACGTGGGATTCGATCCCGGGTCTCCAGGATCAGACCCTGGGTGAAAGGAAGGCGCCAAACCACTGCGCACCCAGGGATCCCCTATCTTTAACTTCTCAAGGACCCTCCAGACTGTTTTCCACAGTGGCTGCACCTTTATTTATGTATTCATGAGAGACACAGAGAGTCAGAGTTATCGGCAGAGGGAAAATGAGGCACCATGTGGGGAGCCTGATGTGGGACGTGATTCCCCCAGGATCATGACATGAGCCAAAGCAGATGCTCAAACACTGAGGCACCCAGGTGCCTTGCTGATTCAATTTCTTTGCTAGTTATGGGTGTGTTCATATTTTCTATTTTTTCCTATTTCAGTTTTGCTCCTTTGCACATTTCTAGGGATTTGTCCATTTCTTCCAGGACTCCCAGTTTGTTAGCATATCATCTTTCATAGTATTCCCTTATAATTGTCTAATTTTTCTGGTGTTGATTGTGATCTCTCTTCTCTCATTTGTGATTTTATTTATTTAGGTCTTTTCTCTTTTCTCGTTGATAAGGCTGGCTAAGGCTTGATCCATTTTATTAATTATTTTGAAGAACCAGCTCTTAGTTTCATTATTCCATTCTACTGTTTTGTTTTTTTCTGCATTGTTTATTTCTTCTCTCATCTTTATTTTTTCCCTTCTTCTGTAGGCTTTAGGCTTTGTTTGCTATTCCTTTTCCAGCCTATTGGGCGTAGGGTTAGGTTGTGTATTGGAGACTTCTTGTTTCTTGAGATAGGCCTGGATTGCTATGTACTTCCCTCTTAGAACTGCCTTTGCTACATCCCAGAGGTTTGGAGAAACATTTTCATTTTCATTTGTTTTATATTTCCTCCTTAATTTCCTGGTTGCTCCATTCATTCTCTAGTAGGATGTTCATAATCTCCACGTATTTTTGGTCTGTCCAATTTTTTTCTTACTGTCGACTTCGAGTTTCATAGAGTCATGGTCTGAAAATGTACAGGGTGTGATATCAACCTTCTTGTACCTGTTGTACCTGTTGAGGTCTGATTTGTGGGCCATGATATGATCTGTTCTGGAGAATGTCCCATGTGCACTTGAAAGGAATGTGTATTCTGCTTTAGGAAGAAATGTTCAGACTATATCTGTTGAGTCCCTGTGGTCCAGTGTGTCAAGACTATTGTTCCCCTGTTGATTTTCTGCATAGACGATCAGTCCATTGCCATAAGTGGGTAGGTTTTAAAATCCCCTGTCATTGTATTATTATCAGTGAGTTCCTGTACGTTTGTTGTTAATTGGTTTCTATATTTACGTACTCCCATGTTGGCAGCATCAGTATTTAGTTGTTTGAACTTTTTTTTAAGATAAATTTATTTTTTATTGTTCTTCAATTTACCAAACAACAGAATAACACCCAGTGCTCATCCCGGCAAGGGACCCCCTCAGTACCCTTCACCCATTCACCCGCACCCCCCGCCCTCCTCCCCTTCCAGCATCCCTTGTTCCTTTTTCAGAGTTAGGAGTCTTTATGTTCTGTCTCCCTTTCTGATATTTCCCACACGTTTCTTCTCCATTCCCTTATATTCCCATTCACTGTTATTTATATTAACTAATTGAATGAGAACATACGTTTCTCCTTCTCCGATTGACTTACTTCACTTAGCATAATACCCTCCAGTTCCATCCACGTAGAAGCAAATGGTGGGTATTTGTTGTTTCTAATGGCTGAGTAATATTCCATTGTATACAAAAACCACATCTTCTTTATCCATTCATCTTTCGATGGACACCATGGCTCCGTCCACAGTTTCGGTAATATGGACATTCTTGCTAAAAACATTGGGGTGCAGGTGTCCCGGCATTTCATTGCATCTGAATATTTTGGGTAAATCCCCAAGAGTGCAATTGCTGGGTCATAGGGCAGGTCTATTTTTAACTCTTTGAGGAACCTCCACACAGTTTTCCAGAGCGGCTGCAGCAGATCACATTCCTACCAACAGTGTAAGAGGGTTCCCTTTTCTCCACATCCTCTCCAACATTTGTGGTTTCCTGCCTTGTTCATTTTCCCCATGCTCACTGGTGTGAGGTGGTATCTCATTGTGGTTTTTTTTTAATTTATTTTTTATTGGTGTTCAATTTACTAACATACAGAATAACACCCAGTGCCCGTCACCCATTCACTCCCACCCCCCGCCCTCCTCCCCTTCTACCACCCCTAGTTCGTTTCCCAGAGTTAGCAGTCTTTACGTTCTGTCTCCCTTTCTGATATTTCCCACACATTTCTTCTCCCTTCCCTTGTATTCCCTTTCACTATTATTTATATTTCCCAAATGAATGAGAACATATAATGTTTGTCCTTCTCCGACTGACTTACTTCACTCAGCATAACTGTGGAAAGATCCTCGATGTCCAACGAAAGATGAATGGATAAAGAAGATGTGGTTTATGTATACAATGGAATATTACTCAGCTATTAGAAATGACAAATACCCACCATTTGCTTCAACGTGGATGGAACTGGAGGGTATTATGCTGAGTGAAGTAAGTCATTGTGGTTTTGATTTGTATTTCCATGATAGCAAGTGATGCAGAGCATTTGTTTTATGTTCATGTTGGCCATGGCAATGTCGTCCTCTGTGAGATTTCTCTTCATGTCTTTTGCCCATTTCATGATTGGATTCTTTGTCTCTTTGTTGTTGATTTTAAGAAGTTCTTTATCGATCTTTGAAACTAACCCTTTATCTGATACGTCATTTGCAAATATCTTCTCCCATTCTGTAGGTTGTCTTTTAGTTTTGTTGACTGTATCCTTTGCTGTGCAAAAGCTTCTTATCTTGATGAAATCACAATAGTTCATTTTTGCTTTTGTTTATTTTGCCTTCGTGGATGTATCTCCAAGAGGTTACTGTGGCCAAGTTCAAAAAAAGATATAGCCTGTGTTCTCCTCTCGGATTTTGATGGACTCTTGTCTCACATTTAGATCTTTCATTCATTTTGAGATTATTTTTGTGTATGGTGAAAGAGAGTGGTGTAGTTTCATTCTTTCTTCTGCATGTGTATGTCCATTTTCCCAGCACCATTTATTGAAGAGACTGTCTTTCTTCCAATCGATAGTCTTTCCAACTTTATCGAATATTAGTTGACCATAAAGTTCAGGGTCCACTTCTGGGTTCTCTCTTCTGTTCCATTGATCCATTTGTCTGTTTTTGTGCCAGTACCACACTGTCTTGAACCACAGCTTTGTAGTACACCCTGAAATCTGGCATTGTGATGCCCCTAGATATGGTTGTCATTTTAAAATTCGCCTCGCTATTCAGGGTCTTTTCTGATTCCACACAAGTCTTTTTTTATTATGATAGTCACAAACAGAGAGAGAGAGAGAGAGGCAGAGACACAGTCAGAGGGAGAAGCAGGCCTCATGCACCAGGAGCCTGACATGGGATTCAATCTTGGGTTTACATGATCGTGCCCTGGGCCAAAGGCAGGCGCCAAACCGCTGCATGACCCAGGGATCCTGATTCCACACAAATCTTAAAATAATTAGTTCTAAGTCTCTAAAGAAAGTCCATGGTATTTTGATAGGGTTTGCATTAAAAGTGAACATTGCCTTGGTAAAATTGATATTTTCACAATGTTAATTCTGCCAATCCATGAGCATGGAATATTTTTCCATCTCTTTGTGTCTTCCTCAATTTCTTTCAGAAGTTTTCTATAGTTTTTAGGGTATAGATCCTTTACCTCCTTGGTTAGGTTTATTCCTAGGTATCTTATGCTTTTGGGTGCAATTGTAAATGAGACTAACTCCCTAATTTCTATTTCTTCTGTCTCATTGTTAGTGTATAGAAATGCCATTGATTTCCGGGCATTGATTTTGTATCCTGCAACACTACCAAATTGCTGTATGAGTTCTAGCTATCCTGGGGTGGAGGCTTTTGGTTTTTCTAGGTAGAGTATCATGTCATCGGTGAAGAGGGAGAGTTTGACTTCTTTGTCAATTTGAATGACTTTATTTCTTTTTGTTGTCTGATTGCTGAGGCAGGACTTCCAGTACTATTTTGAATAGCAGTGGTCAGAGTGGACATACCTGTCTTTTTCCTGATCTTAGGGGTAAGGCTCCCAGTGCTTCCCCATTGAGAATGATATTTGCTGTGGGCTTTTCCTAGATGGCTTTTAAGATGTCGAGGAATGTTCCCTCTATCCTTACGCTCTGAAGTGTTTTGACCAGGAATGGATGCTCTATTTTGTCAAATGCTTTCTCTGCATCTAATGAGAGGATCATATGGTTCTTGGTTTGTCTCTTGCTGATATGATGAATCACAGTGATTGTTTTATGAGTGTTGAACCAGCCTTGTGTCCCAGGGATAAGTCCTACTTGGTCATGGTGAATAATTTTCTTAATGTACTGTGGAATCCTATTGGCTAGTATCTTGTTGAGAATTTTTGCATCCATGTTCATCAGGGCTATTGGTCTGTAATTCTCCTTTTTGGTGGGGTCTTTGTCTGGTTTTGGAATTAAGGTGATGCTGGCTTCATAGAACGAATTTGGAAGTACTCCATCTCTTTCTATCTTTCCAAACAGCTTTAGTAGGATAGGTATGGTTTCTTCTTTAAACGTTTGATAGAATTCCCCTGGGAAGCCATCTGGCCCCGGACTTTTGTGTCGTGGGAGGTTTTGGATGACTGCTTCAATTTCCTCCCTGGTTATTGGCCTGTTTAGGTTTTCTATTTCTTCCTGTTCCAGTTTTGGTAGTTTCTGGCTTTCCAGGAATGCATCCATTTCTTCTACATTGCGTAATTTATTGGTGTATGGCTGTTCATAATATGTTGTTAAAATCGTTTGTATTTCCTTGGTGTTGGTAGTGATCTCTCCTTTCTCATTCATGATTTTATTAATTTGAGTCTTCTTTCTCTTCTTTTTAATAAGGTTGGCTAATGGTTTATCTATCTTATTAATTCATTCAAAGAACCATTTCCTCATTCTGTTGATCTGTTCCACAGTTCTTCTGGTCTCGATTTCCTTAAGTTCTGCTCGAATTTTAATTAACTCTATTCTTCTGTTGGGTGTAGGATCTATCAGCTTTTTTTCCTCTAGCCCCTTTATGTGTAATGTTAGCTTTTGTATTTGAGTAGGTTCCCATTTCTGAATGGATTCTTGTATTGTGATATATTTCCCCCTTAGGACTGCTTTTGCTGCATCCCAAAGAATTTGAACGGTTGTATGTTCATTCTCATTAGTTTCCATGTATCTTTTTAATTCTTCCTCAATTTCCTGGTTGAACCTTTCATCTTTTAGCCGGTTGATCATTCACCTCCACGTGTTTGAGGTCCTTCCAAACTTCTTGTTGTGATTTAGTTCTAATTTCAAGGCATTATGGTCTGAGAATATGCAGGGAACGATCCCCATCCCTTGGTATCGGTTCAGACCCTATTTGTGACCCAGTATATGGTCTATTCTGAAGAAAGTTCCATGTGCACTTGAGAAGAATGTGTATTCAGTTGAGTTTGGATGTAAAGTTCTGTAGATTTCTGTGAAATCCATCTGGTCCAGTGTATCATTTAAAGCTCTTGTTTCTTTGGAGATGTTGTGCTTAGAGACCTATCGAGGGTAGAAAGAGCTAGATTGAAGTCACCAAGTATAAGTGTATTATTATCTAAGTATTTCTTCACTTTGGTTATTAATTGGTTTAAATATTTGGGAGCTCCCACATTCGGGGCATATATTGAGGATTGTTAAGTCCTCTTGTGGGATAGATCCCTTAAGTATGATTTAATGTCCCTCTTCATCTCTCACTATAGTCTTCTGGGTAAATTTTAGTTTATCTGATATAAGGATGGCTACCCCTGCTTTCTTTTGAGGACCGTTTGAATGGTAAATTGTTCTCCAACATTTCATTTTCAGGTTGTAGGTGTCCTGTCTAATATGAGTCTCTTGTAGACAGCTATAGATGGGTCTGCTTTTTTATCCAGTCTGAAACCCTGTGCCTTTTGATGGGGTCATTAAGCCTGTTCACGTTCAGAGTTACTATCAACAGATATGAGTTTAGTGTCTTCATGATATCTATTCAGTCCTTGTTTTTGTGGATTGTTCCACTGAACTTCTTCTTAAAGGGGAATTTTAAGAGTCCCCCTTAAAATTTCTTGCAGAGCTAGTTTGGAGGTCACATATTCTTTCAGTTCCTGCCTGTCTTGGAAGCTCTTTATCTCTCCTTCCATTTTGAATGAGAGCCTTGCTGGATAAAGTATTCTTGGTTGCATGTTCTTCTCATGGAGGACCCTGAATATATCCTGCCAGCCCTTTCTGGGCTGCCAGGTCGCTGTGGAGACGTCTGCTGTTACCCTAATGCTCCTCCCCATAAAAGTCAGGATTTTCTTGTCTCTTGCTGCTTTAAGGATCTTCTCTTTATCTTTGGAATTTGCAAGCTTCATGATTAAATGTCGAGGTGTTGGACGGTTTTTATTTATTTTAGGGGGGTATCTCTCTATTTCCTGGATCTGAATGCCTGTTTCCCTTCCCAGAGTAGGAATGTTTTCAGCTAGGATTTGTTCAAATACATATTCTGGCCCTCTGTCCATTTCGGCACCCTTGGGAACCCCAATTTCACATAGGTTTTTCTTCCTCAGGCTGTCATTTATTTCCCTTAATCTGTCTTCCTGGTCTTTTAATTGTCTGTCTCTTTTTTCCTCAGTTTCGCTCTTTGCCATCAACTTGTGTTCTATGTCACTCACTCGTTCTTCCACCTCGTTATCCCTCGTCATTAGGACTTCTAGTTTGGATTGCATTGCATTCAATTGATTTTTAATTTCAGCCTGATTGGATCTAAATTCTGCAGTCCTGAAGTCTCTTGAATCCTTTATGCTTTTTTCTAGAGCCACCATTAGCTGTATAATAGTGCTTCTGAATTGGCTTTCTGACATTCAGTTGTAATCCAGATTTTGTAACTCTGTGGGAGAGAGGACTGTTTCTGATTCTTTCTATTGAGGTGAGGTTTTCCTTCTAGTCATTTTCCTGAGTGCCTAGTGGCCAAAAACAAATTGAATTGGGAAAAGGAGAAAAAGAGAGGAGAGAAAGAAGGAAAGAGAAGAGAAAAAGAATAAAGGAAGAAAGAAGGAAAAAAGAGAATAAAAAAAGAAAGAAAAGAAAGAAAATGGGAAAAAGGGTGGGGGAAGCAATCAGAAATAAAAAAAAATGGGGGAGTATCTTCTGTTTCTGTGTACTTTAAGTCCCTTGACTTCCCCTGGAACTTGTCCGTCTAGCTGGTCTTCTGGCAGGGGGGCCTATTGTGCTGATTTTCAGGTGTTAGCAATTGGGGGAGCTGCTCTGTCCCCTGCTTGGTGCAGGGCTCAGTGCGGTTAGTTTACTTCGTGAGGTTCCAGGAGGAACAACCCCAGTGGCAGCCGCCAGCTCTGGAAACCTGTATCCAGCATACACAGTAACTCGGGAGCAGTCCACTTCTAATGGCTGAGTAATATTCCATTGTATACATAAACCACATCTTCTTTATTCATTCAACTTTCGATGGACACCGAGGCTCCTTCCACAGTTTGGCTATTGTGGACATTCCTAATATAAGGATCGGGGTGCAGGTGTCCCAGTGTTTCATTGCATCTGAATCTTTGGGGTAAATCCCCAAAAGTGCAATTTCTGGGTTGTCTTGAAGGTCTATTTTTATCTCATTGAGGAACCTCCACAAAGTTTTCCAGAGAGGCTGCACCAGTTCACATTCCCACCAACAGTGGTTTCTATATTTAGGTACTCCCATGTTGGCAGCATAAATATTTAGTTGTTTGATCATGATAGAGAGTCTTTTTAATTATGAAATAATGCCCTTCTTCATCTCTTCTTACAGTATTTGTTCTTTCTTTTTTGAAATTTAAAATATTTATTTATTTATTTATTCATGAGAATTACACAGAGAAGCAGAGGAAGGAACATAGCAGAGTGAGAGGCAGGCTCCCCAAAGGGAGGCTGATGTGGAACTCGATCCTGGGATCCCAGAATCACACCCTGAGCCGAAGGCAGATGCTCAACCACTGAGCCACCAGGTGTCCCCAGGTTTTGGTTTCAAATCTCATTTGTCTGATATAAGTATGAGTCCTCTAGCTTTCTTTTGATATCCATTAGCGTCATAGATGATTTTCCATCCCCTGACTTTCAATCTGTTGGTGTCTATAGGTCGAAGGTGAGCATCTTATAGGCAGCGTACAGATGGATGTTGTTTTTTTAATAATAATTTTATTTATGATAGTGTGAGAGAGAGAGAGCGAGAGAGGGAGGCAGAAAATTAGGCAGAGAGAGAAACAGGCTCCCCACCAGGAGCCCAATATGGGACTTGATCCAAGACTCCAGGATCACACCCTGAGTCAAAGGCAGAGGGTCAACCCCTGAGCCACCCAGGCATCCTAGATCCTGCTTTTTAAGCCACTCTGATACCCTATATCTTTTGATTGAAGCATTTAGTCTATCAGCAGTCAGAGTGATTATTCAAAGATATGAACTTTGTGCATTTCTGTTACCAGAAGAGTTGGTGTTTCTGGTGACGTTCTCTGGTCCTTTCTAGTCTTTGTTGCTTTTGGTCTCTTTTTTTCCCCCCACTAGAAGAGTCCTTCTTAAAATTTCTTACTGGACTGGTTAAGTGGTCATGAACTCCTTTATATGTTGCCTGCCTAGGAAAATCTTTAACTCTCCTTCTCTCCTGAATGACACCCTTGCTGAAGAAAGAATTCATACAAATTGGACACCAATAGAAAGAAATTTAAAAACATAAAATAAATTCTTTCTAATATGATTGAGGAAAATGCATTTAGGAGGAAAACCAGAAGCTGAAAGAGAGGAGGACAGATTTCACCCTCTGTAGCCTTCACAGGGACCTAGTGTCCTTTCCTAGGTGGGCCCCCTCTCCGGAGGATGCTTCCTGCCCCTCTGCACTCCTTGTTGGATCACAGCAGGCACATCTCGGTGCCTCCAGCACCTCTGCAGTAATGGCTTATAGCGTTTTCCATGTATCCTATTGGGGACCACAGCGTAGTGTATGTAACCATCTGGCTGCTGTTTGACAACATTGGGGGATTCCGACTTTTGTTGGTTTTGAGGTGCGTGTGTGTCTATCACATGCAGCTATCCCGTGCAGCTATCGGATCCTCCGGCTGGGTCACCCAAAACCCCAAAATGGTTGGCAGAATATCATTTCTGGTGCTGGTACTGGGCGGCTAGCTGGGCTCTCCTGGCCACACTGGCGCTCACTCGTGCAGTGACTTCCAGCTGGAGGGTCAGCTGAGCTGGAAGTTCCGGCTCCGCCACTTTCCCATGTCTGGCAGTGGGTCCGGCCACCCCGGGAAGGCACGTGGGGATGTCAGCTGTGTTTGCCTGGTGGCGCCCCTGCAGGGGCTGGTTGGGGCCTAGGTGGTGCCCCCTCCTCCTCTCTGGGGGTCTCTCCACCCCCCGTGCACAGAGGTCTGGGAGACACAGAAATGGGCTGGCTGTGCATTTTCGCACCACAACACTTTAATGACTTTGTACAGCAAATGGGCTCAGAGCCGTAGGTGCGTGTCTTCCCCTGGGGAAGGAGACCTTTCTGTCCTTTATGTGGGGGCAAGAATCACATGGGGTGGGTGGGCGGGTGCTGGAGTCCCCCATCTGGGAGCATGTGTGGACTCCGGGTGGTGGCGTGTGTCCTGAGGTCTCAGCCTTAGTGACAGTTCTGAGGACAGCAGAGCTGACCTGGACCTGCTGGTCATGGGCTCCTGTGCTGGATCCCCACAGGGCAGCTGGACCCCTGCCTCGGACCCTCTGGGGCCCCAGCACCTGGAGGAGCCTGCCTCATGGTGTGGGTGCGGGTGTGGCCCACCGGCTTACCCCTCCTCTCCCCACACTGGTGTGTCCCGGGATCCCCAGGGCTGCCCTAGATAAGCGACCTGTATCGGTGGGACACGCCCAGGGCCCAGGAGGCCACATGAACTTTGAGAGGGCTCGCTCAGCCCGGGGCCAGAATCCAGGGTTGGCCAGGGCCATGGGGGCCTGATTCCATTAGTCTTTGAGTTGGGACCTGTGGGGGCTCAAATCAACCCAGCCCCCACAGAGCCTGGGCCCAAGTCATTCCAGGTCCCTATGGGTTATGGGCTGGTGTCCGGTGCAGGTTGTGCCGCACTCCCGGAGGGACAGTGGTTGGAGGCAGGGCACAGTGTGTCTTCTGCACCACTCTCCTGCACACACACTGTCCGGGACTCCCTGCCTTCCCTCCTCCCTGCAACCGCTGGGTACTCAATGGGACACCCGGGCTTCTGATGTGAGCAGGGTATCCAGAGAACCCCGGGGAGTCTGAGCATGTCCCACAGGGTGCAGGTGCACTGGGTCCTTGCTCAGGGACGATGGTGTGGGGGTCGATGGTGTGGGGGCAAGGGTATGATGGTGGTGGGTTGTGGGGGATGGTGTAGCGGGGATGGTGTTGGGGTATAGTGTGGGTGGGGATTGTGTGAGGCTGTGAGTGTGTGAGGGGGATGGTGTAGGGGCTATGCCATGGGGGATGATGATGTTAGGGGATCGTGTGGGTCTGGGGAATGGGAGGATGGTGTGGGGGGCCTGCGGACACAGGGCATCCCCTTTCTCTAAGATGCACACGGAGACGTCTACAGATAAAGGCGACCCCAGTCTGGGGTATGCTGTGACACCTGCCCCTGGGGACCCCTGTGGTGAGTGCAGGGCCCTGGCTGGACCAGGGGCATTATCTGGGGGTCATCATACTATGTATGTTTACAAATTGCAAATTGTCTCAAATTGAATGCATAGAATTTAGAAATATATAAAGTCCTGAGGGTGGGTATCACCCTGACCCGTCCGAACCTCATCAGATCGATGTGTGTCCTCCAGTCACGGCCATGCACCCTGCCCCCAGGTCCCCTTACTGGCCCCACGGCCCTCACCCGAGCCCCCTGCTTTTCAGGGGGCCGTCCCTCACCCCTTTGGGGTTCAGCTTACATGGCAATCCCTGGAGGCCCCGTCCTAGTGGCCTCCTCATGCCTGAGACCCCGAGGGTGGGGGCACGGTGTTCATCCCCAACAATCTACCATGGAGTGGTGTGTTGTTCGCTGCTGTTCTTCCCCAGGCTCTGAAGCCCTGTGTTCCCTACACAGAAGCCCCCGGTCCTCCCGGGTCCCGATCCCCCTGGCCCCTCAGCCTCACCCTACCCCCTAGTAGTCCCAAAACATGACGTGACTGCTGAACATCCTGTTGATGTCCAGGTCCCCCAGCGTGATGTCCCTAGAGGAGACTAGGGTCTCCTCCTTCATTTCCTGTGGGAAAACCGGGGAGGAGGAGCTGGCATCAGGGATACAGACCCCAACCTGTCTGTCCTGGGCATGGATCCCTGGGGCCACCATGGGAGTGTCTACTGCCAAAACCTCCTTCTTTCTTCTGGGAGGCCAGGGACGGCGGGAGTCCCCACCGTGCTCATGGGACCTGTGTGACGGCCTGTGCCCAGCTGCTGTAGGCAGGGAGGAGACTGAGTGTTATCCTGGGTGGGAGGGGATAGGGGTTCAGCCAAGGTAGGAGGGGACATGGGGGTGTTGTGCCCAAGTTTGCGAATCTGAGAAACCACTAAGGGGCTGACACCAATGCAAACACACAAGGGTTCATTTCCAAACTCCAGCTTGCGTCCAAGTACACCCAACACAGCGGAGCAGGGACGTGGAACCCGAGGTGGGTTTTAGCTTAGTTTTAAGGGCTTGTCTCGGGTTCCTCCAGAAGGGCTGGAGCAATTCCTCAAGTTATGTTTACATTTTGATATGGGACCTTCAAGGATATTGGGCTCTGCTCTCATTCTAATAGGCGCTTCCAGCCCTTGACATGGGCTCAGTTTCATTTTATTGTGGGGCTTTCTAGGCCATTAAGCTGTAAACCTTTCTTTTTTTCCTGTAACTGAAGTAATGTAAATTTCAGGTCTTCTTCACAGGGGCCTGGGATGGCTGGACTTGTTCGAACACTGAACTTAAAGTAGAAAGGCCTTCATTTTCTCGACCTCCTTGTGTCCAGTCCCATCCTATCTAGCTCTTTCCCCTTCCCTGGAGCTCCTAAGAGAGCAATTGCAAATGACCTTAGCTTGGCAGCGTGTGTTGGGGGACAGGCCCAGGGATTTGGGATCAGGACGACCTGGGGCACGGGCTTCCCATCTGCGCAGCGGGATTCCATGCTGCAGACTCTTATTCCCTAAGGCTATCTTAACAACTGACTTTGTACATAAAAAAGCTCTCCTTTATCTTTAAAAGATGAGGAGTGACTCTAAGTTTTTTTTCTCTGCCCATCTAATTGCTCAGATTCCAATCTGAGACGTATTTCCTGGTAATAAGGATAATTTACTATCCGTAGTACTATGGTTAAAATATTCTGACACAAATAGTTCAGAGGCATGATGCTTTCTCATCTCTTTCTTCACAGCTCAGTCACTCATCAGGGAATGCATCTTTATGGATTTGGAAAGAACTGAGAAACATTATTACAATGGTCCTATTATTATGTGAAGGATTCTTTCCTGAGATTCTTCCCCTAATTCAACTGACACTGAAAAACTGTGAACTCTTTGGAAGACAAATGTCCAGGAAATAAATGTGATGCATTGCTAATGTTAAACGCACTTGCAATATGGTGTCTATTATAATAGAAGTATTTTTTTCTGATTTTTGCTTTTATTATCCTTTCCTGCTTTTCAGGATGAGGAGGCATTATACGTGTTCATAAGTGTTGTTCTTTCCTTCTGATATAAAATTATTTCTTTGTTCCCACCGAAGGAACTCTTTAAGAATAAGGCAAAAGTTAATTCAACTATTCTTAAAATGTCTTCACACTTGGATCCTGATTCATTTAAGTCAATTTTCAAAATAAATCTTATTTATTAGGAAAAAAACAAAGATTAAAGGGAAATTGAGAAGATAGTACAGAGCATTCGCATTCACTGGCACTCAATTTCTCCAATTATTGATATCTTATATTAGTACGGTACAAATATGAAATAATGAATCAATATTAAAATAGTCGCATTAACCAAAGACCATACTTTATTCAGATTTCCTTAGTTTTTGCTAAGTTACCATCCCAATATCACATTCCATTTGTCCTCCTGTTTTCTTAGGCTCCTCTCGATTGTTACAGTCCTTCAGCATTTCCTTGTTGTTGTTGAACTGGAACACTTTGAGAAGTAGAGTATTTTGTAAAATTTCCCTCAGCTGGGACATGTCTGTTGTTTATCTCATGACTGAACTGTTGTGGATTATATACAGAGATATACTGCCATTTTCATTATATCATATAAAGGATAGATACTATCAACATGATTTATCAGTCTTGGTATCGATCTGATCATCTTGCTGAGGTAGTGTTTGTCAGCTTTCTCCATAGTAAACTGATTATTATTATTATTATTAATTAGTATTATTATTATATTATCAATATTTTAAGTTTTTCATATTATATTTTGTAGAAGGAAGTTACTATGTGTATTCCACACTTAAGAGTGGGAAGCTATGCTCATGAACTTGAGGCTGGAATGTCTTCACAACGGTTTGAAATTCTTCTAAATGGGCGATTTCTCTTCCTTGTGGGTTTGTTTGTTTCTTTTTCAAGATGTTTTCTATTTATTTGAGAGAGAGAGGAGAGATAAAGCATGAACGAGAGGGGCAGAGGGAGAGGGAGAAGCAGGTTTCCTGCTGAACAGGGAGCCTTCCTTGGGACCTGGATCATGATCTGAGCCTAAGGGAAAAGCTTAACTGACAGAGCCACACAGGTGCCACTCATTCTTTCTTTCTTTCTTTCTTTCTTTCTTTCTTTCTTTCTTTCTTTCTTTCTTTCTTCTTTCTTTGTTTCTTTCTTTCTTCCTTTATTTTTAATAATAATTTTATATTTTATTGGTGTCAATTTGCCAACATACAGAATAACACCCACTGCTCATCCTGTCAAGTGCCCCCCTCAGTGCCCATAACCCATTCATCCCCACCACCCGCCATCCTCCCCTTCCATCACCCCTAGTTCATTTCCCTGAGTTAGGAGTCTTTATGTTCTGTCTCCCTTTCTGATATTTCCCACTCATTTCTTCTCCGTTCCCTTATATTCCCTTTCACTATTATCTATATTCCCCAAATGAATGAGAACATAAAATGTTTGTCCTCCGATTGACTTACTTCACTCAGCATAATACCTTCCAGTTCCATCCACCTTGAAGTACATGGTGGGAATTTGTCGTTTCTAATGTCTAAGCAAGTCCCACCTTTTCTCTCTCTTCATCTTCTGAGTCTCTATGGTATGAATGTTATTGTTTTAATAAGTGGCTGACTTCCCTACGTCTGTCTCTGTTGTCCATAACCTTTCTTGTTTTTAAGGTTTCCACTTGGGACTTCATCTCAGTTATAGCATTTTTAACATTGGCCTGACTAGATTTTCATTCTTTTATTTCTACAGTAAACGTTTCTCTAGTTTTCTTCTGTGCTCTTTATCCAGCCCAGCTGCTATCTTTATAATCATTGTTTTTTTTTTATAATCATTGTTTTAAACTGTAGTTAGACATCATATATGTGTATTGATGATCTTCCTGGCTGTGATTAGAACCTCATGTTATTTTATGGAGGTGAATTTCTCCATCTCATTATTTTTTCCAGAAAAGAAAGAAGGAAGAAAAAGAAATTCAAGAAAAACAATAACAACTGCCCTCCCCCCCCAAAAAAAAGATTATTTTGGCCTGCTTGTTAAAAGATTCTAACTCCCAAAATAGCAACAATTAAAGTGATCCCTGGTGGCGCAGTGGTTTAGTGCCTGCCTTTGGCCCAGGGCACGATCCTGTAGACTCTGGATCAAATCCCACATCGGGCTCCCAGTGCCTGGAGCGTGCTTCTCCCTCTGCCTGTGTCTCTACTTCTCTCTCTCTCTCTCTCTCTCTCTCTATCTATCTATCTCTCTTTCTCTCTGTTTGTGATTATCATAAATAAATTGAAAAAATTAAAAAAAGAAACACAATTAAAATACTATGAAAGTAAAAATAAGAAATTTATAATGTACATACATAAAAATTAAAGTAAGGCAATTAATATAAAAGAATCAAAGAAAATAAATGAAAATAAAGCACAAAGTACAAAGGAAGCTAGACCCTACTTTCCAGGCAGAGCTGAAGCTCTGCAGCCTCTGTGGTCTGACAACTTGGTGGAAGCGAGTGGTCTGTGTGGGGTCTGGGGATGGGATGTGGTGCAGATTGTCAGGTGCACATCTGCCTGGGATATGCACCTGTGGGGATCAGAGACGGGGTGGGCGTCAGCATCTCTGGGCTCCAGCGGGCGGCGCTGTGCTGCTCCCTGAGACTCGGCGCTGATGGGGGGATGCGGGTGGGGACACTGGGTCCTCTGGCTCTGGGGCTGAGGATTCCGCCCCCCAGTCTGCAGGCTGCAGGAACCAAAGGAGCCGCCAAGCCCCCGGGTCTCTGCCGCTTCTCTCAGAACCCTGCTTTCACTCTGCCCGCGTCCGAGTTTCTTTGGTTTTGTTTTTTACCTCAGACTGTTGTGCCCAAGATAGCGAATATGAGAAACCACCAAGAAGCCAATTCCGATGCAAACACAAGAGGGATTATTTACAAGCTCGATCTGGTATCCAAGATCCCACAGCAGAGCAGGGACTTGGACCCTGAGGTGAGTTTTAGTTTAGTTTTAAGGGCTGGTCTCAGGGACCTCCAGAAGGGCAGAAGCAATTCCTCAAGTTCTTTTTTTTTTTAATTTTTATTTATTTATGATAGTCACAGAGAGAGAGAGAGAGGCAGAGACATAGGCAGAAAGAGAAGAGGGCTCCATGCACTGGGAGCCGGATGTGGGATTCGATCCCGGGTCTCCAGAATCGCGCCCTGGGCCAAAGGCGGGTGCCAAACTGCTGCGCCACCCAGGGATCCCCAATTCCTCAAGTTCTGTTTACATTTTGATATGGGGCCTTCAAGGGAATTGAGCCCTGTTCTCATTCTAATATGGGCTTCCTGCCCTTGGCCTTGGCTCAGTTTTGATTCAATTGTGGGGCTTTCTAGGACATTAAGTGTAAACAGCAAAGGTTCCACACCTGGAAGGGGGACGTCACACTGTCCCTATATGCTGAAGAAGAGGTACTAGAAACGAGAAACCCGAGAGCCTCCACCAAATCCTGTTAGAATTAAGGAGTGAGTTCAAAAGTCACGGGACACAAACTGACCCTACAGAGCAGAGTAGCCTTGCTGTGTCCCGACAATGAGCACTCAGGAAGGAAATGAAGGATGTGACGTCCTTCTCAGGAGCATCAAGGAAAATAAATAATGAGACTGAACCAAAGGAGCACAAGACTTGTGCACTGAGCCAAACCAGGCTCTGGGAGGCCGTCCTGGGCTTGTGGGGTGGGAGCCTCATCTTGTGAAAATGTCCGCAGTTCCTGAAGCCACCCTCAGTTTCAATGTCATTCCTATCAAAATCATGGTGGCAGATGTTAGAAATAGGAAAAAAAACCCATAACATCCAACCCCCACAACAAATGACCCCAGACAGCAAATCAGTATTGGAGAAGCATGACAGAGTGGGACGCAGCACTTTCCTTTTTCAAAAGATGTCACAGAGATAAAGCAGTGTGGTTCTCAGGCTCCTGGCTGACTCCGTCGGTTAAGCATCCGACTCCTGACCTCACCTCCGGCCTGATCTCAGGGGTTGTGAGTTCTAGCCCTATGCTGGGCCAAGGATGAGGCGTGGAGCCTACGTAGACAAACCAGAACCACGGGGGGTGGTCCCGGCATAAGCTGAATGAGCAAAATAGAGAGTCCAGAAGGAAATGTGCTCTGAAAGAACTGATTTTTTTTAACTTAATTTAAACCCAATTAATTAACGTATAGTGTATTATACTTTCAGAGGAAGAATTCAGGGATTCATCAGTTGGAGATAACAACAGTGCTCGAGACATCACGTGCCCTCCTTCATGCCTGTCCCCTGTTATCTGCCCCCTCCAGCTACCCTCAGTTTGTTTCCTATCATTAAGGGTCTGTATTTCCTTCATCTGTTTTCATCTTATTTGTTTTTCCTTCCCTTCACAGTTGTTCATCTGCTTTGCTTCTTTAATTCCACCTATGAATGAAACCACACGGTCATTCTCTTTCCCGAGTGACTTACTTAACTTAACATGATCCCTTTAGTTCTATCCACATTATTGCAAATGGAAAGATTTCCTTCTCTTCCATAGCTGAGTACCATTCCTCTCTCTATGACCATCATCTATCTCCCATCCTCTTTATCCATCATCTGGCAGAGGGTACCGAGGCTCCTCCCACAGTGTGGCTACTGTGGACCCAGCTGCTGTGGACATTGGGGTGCAGGTGTCCCAAGTCTCACTGCATCTGTATCCTCAGAGTGAGCTCCAGGCCGTTCACCTCCTGGTCGCAGGGCGGCTCTATTTGTAACATCCTGAGGGGTCTCCACACTGTTTCCAGGGTGGCTGCACCAACCTGCGGTCCCGCCCACAGTGGAAGATGGTTGAGTGAGTTTTGCAGGACGTGGTAAAAGTCTGGTCCACATTTCATTTCACGTCCTGTGGGCTCCAATTCCTTGTCTTAAGTATTTCTGGGAAGCCGGGTGTTGGGCTCCTTTTCAGTGAGATGTTTCCGAAGCTAACAGGCCCCAGCTGGAGCCTGAAAGCAGGCAGGTGCGGCCCATAGAGCACCTGCTGCCGCATGCACAGTCTCCTGTAGCACCAGAGCATCCCGCAGGGGGCGCCTGCGCCCAGGCCCCTCCCATAGGGCACGCATGTGCAGTAGGCCGCCTCTGCCTGCACTAACAGGAGCCAGCCTGTGCTGGGGAGGCCTGCAGAAGACATGGGGACGCATCTATGCTGATGAGCTGCAGCCTCCTCAGGACCCGCGGGGAGTCTTCAGGGGGAAATTGGACCACATTCATGCTGACAGGAACCGTGGTCTCCTCAGGACCCACGTTGAGGCTTTAGGAAGATGTGGGCCCGCATCCACCCTGACAGGAGCCCCTGGGCCGCCTCAGGACCCACGGGGAGTCTTCAGGAAGATGTGGGCCCACATTCACGGTGACAGGAGCCCTGAGCACCTCAGGACTGGCGGGGAGGTTTCAGGAAATTGTGAGGCACATCCACGCTGACAGGCGCCCCTGAGCAGCCTCAGGAACTGTGGGGAGGCTTCAGGAAGATGTGGCGACGCGTTCACTCTGGCAGGAGCTCCCGGGCCCCTCAGGACATAAGTTGAGGCTTCTGGAAGCGGGGCCCGCATTCATGGTTACAGGAGCCCTGGCCTCCTCGAATCCTCGGCTACGCTTCGAAGGACTTGGGGCCACATGGACACAACAGGACGCTGACTTCCTCAGGACCCCTGGTGTAGACTTGGGGAAATATGTGGATGCGTCCATGTGGACAGAAGACCCCAGCTTTGTCAGGGCCTGTGGTGAGGCCTAAGAAAACTGTGGGTGCCGCATCCACACTGACAGGAGTCTCCAGCCTCCTCAGGACACACTGTGAAGTTTTGGGAAGATTTGAGGCCACGTCCATGCTGACAGGAGCCCCCAGCCTCCGCAGGTCTTATGGTGAGGCTTGAGGAAAATGTGGGACCACGTCAATGCTGACAGGAACCCTGTCTTCCTCAGGACCTGCACTTTGGCTTAGGGACATAAGGGGCTGCGTCTATGCTGACAGGAGCCCACAGCCTCCTCAGGACCTGCGGTGAGTTTTCTGGGGGACATGGGACCATGTCCAGGCTGACAGGAGCCCCCGGCCTCCTGAGGACCTGCTGTGAGGCTTGCAGAGGATGTGAGGCATAGTCCACAGTGACAGGAGACCCAGCGTCCTCAGGACCCGCTGACTATGACTCAGGAACACGTGGGGCCACGTCCGCACTCACAGGAGCCCGGCTTCCTCAGGACCCCTTGGAGGAATCTGGAGGAGCCATTGGGGGCCACGTCCATATCAGAAGGGACTCCTCAGAACCACAGTGTAAGTGAAAGGGTAGAATGAATGGTAGGGTTAGGGGAGGGGAGGAAGTTGGTGGTTAGCCTTAGGTTAGATGTTAGGGGTTAGTGATTATGCTTATGGTTACGAATTAAAGGTTAGGTGAGGCATAAGGGTATTGGTCAGTGTTAAGAGTTAGGATGGTGGTTAGGGTAAGGGACAGGATTTAGTGTTAGGGTTAGTGTTTAGGCTCTAGGGATGAGGGCAGGAGGTTAGGAGTTGGGGATAGGGTTATGGTTAGAGTTAGGGTTGGGCTTAGGTTTGCAGTTAGGGTTAGGGGTTAGGGTGTGAGTTATTGTTAGGGTTTAGAGTTAGGGGTTAGAGTTAAGGGTTAGAGTTAAAGTTAGGGCTAGGTTTAGGGTTAGGGCGAGGGTTAGGATTAGGATAGGGGTTAGGGCTAGGGTTAGTGTTAGTGTTTGGTTAGGGTTTAGGGTTAGGGTCAGGTCAGGGTCAGGGTACGGTTTTGGAAAAGGGCAAGATATAGGGTAAGGGAGTGGGTTAGGGGTTGGCTTTAGGGTATGGGTAAGGGTACAGTTTGCGGTATGAGATAGGATTAGCATTAGAGGGTTAGGGTTAGGGTACAGGTTAAGGTTAGGAATAGGATTTGAATACCTTATTTTAAGGATAGGGTTAGAGGTTAGGGTTCGTGTTAGATTTAATGTAGGGGTCAGGGTTAAGGAAACCTAAGTTTAGGTGCACCTGCATTTAGGAGTTAGGGTGAGGGTTGGCAGGAAGGTTCAGTGAATGTGTTTTGGTCTTGGGGTTTGTGTTTGTTTTTCGATTAGTGATGGGTCTTGTTTAAGGGTTAGGTTAACATTACGATTAAGTGTAGGGTTAGGGTTATGTCTGTGTATGGTTAGAGTTTGGGACTTAGCATGTGCCTGCACTGGGACTCCTAGCATCTTGGGCCGTTTAGTTTTATGCACTCTATTTAGGTTTTGGGTTCAAAGATAGCCTGACTCCACCAAGTCAGTGGCCTCCCCAGAGAATCAAAATCCAGGCTTCTGATGGTGTCAGAATAGACATGGCAGGCTTCTCCCGAGCTGAGCTAGGAGGGGATTTGTGGCTCTAAAGACTCTTTATTTGGATTTTCAGTTGCCTTTCTGATTTTATCTCTAGTGCGTACATGTTTCATCAATACTACCAATTATTATTTTAATGTTTTACTTGAATTCCTCTTTGTAAACACAGTATGATATAGTTTCAGGTTTACCACATAGTGATTCAACTCTTGCTTACAACGCCTGGTACTGGCCACAGGTGCTCTCCACTATCCCCATCCCCTGATTCCCCATCTCCCTCACCTTCCTCTGGTATTTATTAGTTGATTCTCTGTGGTTAAGAGTGTGTTTTTTTTGTTTGCTTCTCTCATCGCCCCCCCCCCGCCCCTTTGCCAGTTTGTCTGGTTTCTTAAAATTCACATGTGAATGCAATTGTATGGTATTTCATATCTTTCTCTGACTGACTGAGTTCATTAAGCATAAGTCGTTTCCACTTCTCCCACATCATTGTAAATGGCTTCATTTCATCGCTTCTGATGACCGAGTGATGTCGCAGTGGGTATATTTACCACATCGTCTCTGCCCATTCATCAGTCGATGGACATCTGGGCTGTATCCACAGTTTGGCTGTTGTTGATAACGCTGCTACAAACACTGGTCTGCGTGTCCTACTTGGAATCTACTAAAAGACTTTTGTATCCTCGGGGTAAATACATAGCTCTGCAATTTTGGAAGTGTAGGGTAGCGCTATTTTTAACTTCTTTTTTAATTTTTTTTATGATAGTCACAGAGAGAGAGGCAGAGACACAGGCAGAGGGAGAAGAAGGCTCCATGCACTGTTAGTCCGACGTGGGATTCGATCCCAGGTCTCCAGGATCGCGACATGGGCCAAAGGCAGGTACCAAACCGCTGCACCACCCAGGGATCCCCTATTTTTCACATCTCGAGGACCCTCCACAGTGTTTTTCACAGTGGCTGCAACTGTTCGCATGCCCACCAGGAGTGTAAGGGGACTCCCTCTTCTCTATAGCCTCAACAACACCTGTTGTTTCTTCTGTTGTTAATTTTAGCCATTCTGTCAGCTGTCAGGTGACATCTTATTGTGGTCTTCATTTGAATTTCCCTGATGATGGGTGACGTGGAGTGTCTTTCGGTGTCTGGTGGCCATCTGGATGTCTTGTCAGAGACAAAGTCCATTCATGTCTTCTACCCATCTGCAGTTGGATAATTTGTGTTTAGGACGTTGAGATTTATATTTGCTTTGCGTATTTTGCATACTAACTGTTTATTGGATGTGTTATTTACAAATATCTCCTTTCATTTTGTATGTTGCCTTTTAGCGTTGGTTGTTTCTTTCATTTTGCAGAAGCTTTTGAATTTGATGAAGTCCCAAGAGTATTTTTGCTTTTGTTTCCCTCAACTCAGAGGCACATCTAGAAAGAAGATCCAATGGCCAACGTCAAAGACGTTGTTGCCTATCTTTTCTTCTTTTTCTGGTTTCAGGTCTCACATTTAGGTCTTTCATCCATTTTGAATTTATTTTTTATATATATTGTGTAAGAAAGTGGTCCGGTTTCATTCTTCTGCATGTGGCTGCCTGGTTTTCCCAACACAATTTGTTCTTATCCTGGGGTCAGGGTTAGGGTTTGTTGAAGAGACTGTCTTTGTGCCATTGGATATTCCCTGCTGCCTTGTTGTCGATTAATGGATCATAGAGTTACAGGTTTGTATCTTGTTTCGGCATTCCATTCTATTCTATTGATCTAAGCATCTCCTGTTGGGAGATTCCTGATTGCTGATTCAATTTCGTTGCTGGTTATCTGTGTGTTCTAGTTTCTTATTTCTTCCTTTTTCATTTTTGCTGTGTTATATATTTCCAGGAATTGATCTATTTCTTCCAGGTTCGAGGTTGCTGGCATATAATTTTTCATAATGTTCTCTTATAAACGTTTTTATTTCTCTAGTTTTGGTTGTTATTTCTCTTATCTCCTTTGTGATTTTATTTGGGTCCTTTCTCATCTTTTTATCTTTTTTTTAAAATATTTTATTTATGTATTCATGCAAGACACAGAGAGGCAGGGGTATAGGAAGGGGGAAAATGAGGCTCCACGCAGGGAGCCTGATGTGGGACATGATTCCCCAGGACCCCAGGATCATGACCTGAGCCAAAGCAGATGCTCAACCACTGAGGCACCCAGGTGCCTTGCTGATTAAATTCCTTTGCTAGTTATGGGTCTAGTCACATTTTCTATTTCTTCCTCTTTCAGTTTTGTTCGTTTGCACATTTCTAGGGATCTCTCCAATTCTTCCTGGTCTCCCAGGTTGTTAGCGTATAATCTTTTATACTATTCCCTTATAATTGTCTTATTTTCTGGTGTTGATTGTGATCTCTCTTCTCTCTTTTGTGATTTTATTTATTTTGTTCTTTTCTGTTTTCTTGTTGATAAGGCTGGCTAGGGCTTGATCCATTTTCTTAGTTATTTTGAAGAACCAGTTCTTAGTTTCATTATTCCATTCAACTGTTTTGTTGTTTCTGTATTGATTATTTCTGCTCTCATCTTTATTTTTTCCTTCTTAAGGAGGCTTTAGGATTTGTTCCCTATTCCTTTTCCAGCTCCTTTAGGTGTAGTGTTGGGTTGTGTATTGGAGACTTCTTGTTTCTTGAGGTAGGCCTGTATTGCTATCTACTTCCCTCTAAGGACTGTCTTTGCTACATCCAAGAAGTTTGAAGAAACATGTTTTCATCTTCATTTGTTTTAAATTTCCTCTTTAATTTCCTGGTTACTCCATTCCTTCTCTGGTAGGATGATCATAATCTCCACAAATATTTGGTCTGTCCAAATTTTTTCTTACTGTCGACTTCAAGTTTCATAGCGTCATCGTCCGAAAATATACATGGTGTGATACCATCCTTCTTGTACCCGTTGTACCTGTTGAGGGCTGATTTGTGGTCCATGATATAATGTATTCTGGAGAATGTCCCATGTGCACTTGAAAGGAATGTGTATTCTGCTTTAGGAAGAAATGTTCAGACTATATCTGTTGAGTCACTTTGGTCCAGTGTGTCAAGCCTATTGTTCCCCTGTTGATTTTCTGCATAGACGATCGGTCCATTGCCATAAGTGGGTGTTAAAATCCCCAGTCATTGTATTATTAACAGTGTGTTTCTGTACATTTGTTGTTAATTGGTTTCTATATTTTGGTACACCCATGTTGGCAGCATAAATATGCAGTTGTTTGATCTTTTTTTTTAAATAAATTTATTTTTTATTGGTGTTCAATTGACCAACATACAGAATAACACGCAGTGCTCATCCCGTCAAGTGTCCCCCTCAGTGCCCGTCACCCATTCACCCCCACCCCCCGCCCTCCTCCCCTTCCATCACTGCTAGTTCTTTTCCCAGAGTTAGGAGTCTTTATGATCTCTCTCCCTTTCTGATATTTCCCAAACGTTTCTTCTCCATTCCCTTATATTCCCTTTCACTATTATTTATATTCCCCAAAGGAATGAGAACATACACTGTCCTTCTCCGATTGACTTACTTCACTCAGCATAAAAGCCTCCAGTTCCATCCACGTTGAAACAAATGTTGGGTATTTGTCGTTTCTAATGGTTGAATATTATTCCATTGTATACATAAACCACATCTTCTTTATCCATTCATCTTTCGATGGACACCAAGGCTCCTGACACTGTTTGGCTATTGTGGATATTCTGCTATAAACATCGGGGTGCAGGTGTCCCGGCGTTTCATTGCATCTGAATCTTTGGGGTAAATCCCCAATAGTGCAATTGCTGAGTCATCGGGCAGGTCTATTTTTAACACTTTGTGGAACCTCCACACAGTTTTCCAGAGTGAGTGCACCAGTTCACATTCCCAACAGCAGTGTAAGAGGGTTCCCTTTTCTCCGCATCCTCTCCAACATTTGTGGTTTCCTGCCTTGTTCATTTTCCCCATTCTCACTGGTGTGAGGTGGTATCTCATTGTGGTTTTGATTTGTATGTCCCTAAGGGCAAGTGATGCAGAGCATGTTTTCATGTGCATGTTGCCATGTCTATGTCTTCCTCTGTGAGATTTCTCTTCATGTCTTTTGCCCATTTCATGATTGGATTGTTTGTCTCTTTGGTGTTGATTTTAAGAAGTTCTTTATAGATCTTGGAAACTAGCCCTTTATCTGAAACGTCTTTTGCATATATCTTCTCCCATGCTGTAGGTTGTCTTTTAGTTTTGTTGACTGTATCCTTTGCTGTGCAAAAGCTTCTTATCTTGATGAAGTCACAATAGTTCATTTTTGCTTTTGTTTCTTTTGCCTTCATGGATGTAGGTTTCAAGAAGTTGCTGTGTCCAAGTTTAAAACGGGTGTTGCTTGTGTTCTCCTCTCGGATTTTGATGGATTCTTGTCTCACATTTAGATCTTTCATCCATTTTGAGTTTATCTTTGTTTATGGTGAAAGAGAGTGGTCTAGTATCATTCTTCAGAAGGTGGATGTCCAATTTTCCCAGCACCATCTATTGAAGAGACTGTCTTTCTTCCAATGGATAGTCTTTACTCCTTTATCGAATATGAGTTGACCATAAAGTTCAAGGTCCACTTCTGGGTTCCCTATTCTGTTCCATTGATCTATGTGTCTGTTTTTGTGCCAGTACCACACTGTCGTGATGACCACAGCTTTGTAGTACACCTGAAACCTGGCATTGTGATGCCCCCAGATATGGTTTTCTTTTTTAAAATTCCCCTGGCTTTGGGTTCTTTTCTGATTCCACACAAATCTTAAAATAATTTGTTCTAACTCTCTGAAGAAAGTCCATGGTATTTTGATAGGGATTGCATTAAACGTGTACATTGCCTGGGTAACATTGACATTTTCACAATATTAATTCTGCCAATCCATGAGCATGGAATATTTTTCCATCTCTTTGTGTCTTCCTCAATTTCTTTCAGAAGTGTTCTATTGTTTTTAGGGTATAGATCATTTACCTCCTTGGTTAGGTTTGTTCCTAGGTATCTTTTGATTTGGGTGCAACTGTAAATGAAATTGACTCCTTAATTTCTCTTTCCTCAGTCTCATTGTCAGTGTATAGACATGCCATTGATTTCTGGATATTGAGTTTTTATATTGCAATGCTACCAAATTGCTGTATGAGTTCTAGCAATCTTGGGGTGGAGGCTTTTGGGTGTTCTAGGTAGAGTATCATGTCATCTGAGAAGGGGGAGATTTTGACTTCTTCTTTGCCAATTTGAATGCCTTTAATGTCTTTTTGCTGTCTGACTGCTAAGGCTAGGACTTCCAGACTATGTTGAATAGCAATGGTGAGAGTGGACATCCCAGTCTTGTTCCTGATATTAGGGGAAAGGCTCCCAGTGCTGCCCCACTAAGAATGATATTTGCTGTGGGCTTTTCCTAGATGGCTTTTAAGATATCGAGGAATGCTCCCTCTATCCCTACGCTCTGAAGAGTCTTGATCAGGAGTGGATGCTCTATTTTGTCAAATGCTTTCTCTGCATCTAATGAGAGGATCATATGGTTCTTGGTTATTCTCTTGCTGATATGATGATTGACATTGATTTTTTTACACGTGTTGAACCAGCCTTGTGTCCCGGGGATAAATCCTACTTGGTCATGGTGAATAATATTCTTAATGTATTCTTGGATCCTATTGGCTAGTATCTTGTTGAGAATTTTTGCATCCATGTTCATCAGGGATATTGGTCTGTATTCTCCTTTTAGGTGGGGTCTTTGTCTGGTTTTGGAATTAAGGTGATGCTGGCTTCATAGAACGAATTTGGAAGTACTCCATCTCTTTCTATCTTTCCAAACAGCTTTAGTAGGAGAGGTATGGTTTCTTCTTTAAACGTTTGATAGATTTCCCCTGGGAAGCCATCTGGCCCTGGACTTTTGTTACTTGGGAGGTTTTGGATGACTGCTTCAATTTCTTCCCTGGTTATTGGCCTGTTTAGGTATTCTATGTCTTCCTGTTCCAGTTTTGGTAGTTTGTGGCTTTCCAGGAAAGCGTCCATTTCTTCTAGATTGCATAATTTATTTCCGTATAGCTGTTCATAATAAGTTTTTAAAATCGTTTGTATTTCCTTGGTGTTTGTAGTGATCTCTCCTTTCTCATTCATGATTTTATTAATTTGAGTCTTGTCTCTCTTCTTAATAAGACTGGCTAATGGTTTATGTATGGTATTAATTCTTTCAAAGAACCAACTCCTGGTTTTGTTGATCTGTTCCACATTTCTTATGGTCTCAGTTTCCTTGAGGTCTGCTCTAATTTTAATTAAATCTCTTATTCTGTTTGGGTGTAGGATCTAGCTGCTGTTTTTTTCTCTAGCTCCTTTATGAGTAAGGTTAGCTTTTGTATTTGAGTTCTTTCCAGTTTTTGAATGGATGCTTCTATTGCGATGTATTTCCCCCTTAGGACTGCTTTTGCTGCATGCCAAAGATTTTGAACATTTGTATCTTCATTCCAATTAGTTTCCATGAATCCTTTTAATTCTTCCTCAATTTCCTGGTTGAACCTTTCCTCTTTTAGCAGGATGGTCCTTAACCTCCAGGTGTTTGAGGTCCTTCCAAACTTCTTGTTGTGATTTAGTTCTAATTTTAAGGCATTATGGTCTGAGAATATGCAGGGGATGATCTGAATCTTTTGGTATCGGTTCAGACGTGATTTGTGACCCAGTATGTGGTCTATTCTGGAGAACGTTCCATGTGCACTTGAGAAGAATGTGTATTCAGTTCAGTTTGGATGTAAAGTTCTGTAGATATCTGTGAAATCTATCTGCTCCAGTGTATCATTTAAAGCTCTCGTTTCTTTGGAGATGTTGTGCTTAGAAGACCTATCGAGGGTAGAAAGACCTAGATTGAAGTCACCAAGTATAAGATAATTATTATCTAAGTATTTCTTCACTTTCGTTATTAATTGGTTTAAATATTTGGCAGCTCCGATATTCGGGGAATATATATTGAGGATTATTAAGCCCTCTTGTTGTTTAGATCCTTTAAGTATGATTTAGTGTCTGTCTTCATCTCTCACTATAGTCTTCGGGGTAAATTTTAGTTTATCTGATATATGGATGGCTACCACTGCTTTCTTTCTTCTTTTTTTTTTCACTGCTTTCTTTTGAGGACCATTTGAATGGTAAATGGCTCTCCAACCCATTATTTTCAGATTGTAGGTGTCCTTCTGTCTAATATGAGTCTCTTGTAGAAAGCAAATAGTTGGGTCCTGATTTTTTATCCAGTCTGAAATCCTGCGCCTTTGAAGGGGTCATTAAGCCCATTCACGTTCAGAGTTACTATCAACAGATATGAGTTTAGTGTCATCATGACATCTATTCAGTCCTTGTTTTTGTGGATTGTTCCACTGAACTTCTTCTTGAAGGGGAATTTTAAGAGTCCCCCTTAAAATTTCTTGCAGAGCTGGTTTGGAGGTCACATATTCTTTCATTTCCTTCCTGTCTTGAAAGCTCTTTATCTCTCCTTCCATTTTGAATGAGAGCCTGGCTGGATAAAGTATTCTTGGTTGCATGTTATTCTCATGGAGGACCCTGAATATATCCAGCCAGCACTTTCTCGGCTGCCAGGTTGCTGTGAAGAGGTCTGCTCCTCCCCATAAAGGTCAGGGATTTCTTGTCTCTTGCTGCTTTAAGGATCTTCTCTTTATATTTGGAATTTGCAAGCTTCACTATTAAATCGAGGTGTTGGACAGTTTTTATTGATTTTAGGGGGGATCTCTCTATTTCTGGATCTGAATGCCTGTTTCCCTTCCCAGATTAGGAAAGTTTTCAGCTAGGATTTGTTCAAATACATATTCTGTCCCTCTGTCCCTTTCGGCGCCCTCAGGATCCCCAATTACACATAGGTTTTTCTTCCTCAGGCTGTCGTTTGTTTCCCTTAATCTGTCTTCCTGGTCTCTTAATTGTCTGTCTCTTTTTTTCCTCAGTTTTCCTCGTTGCCATCAACTTGTCTTCTATGTCACTCACTCGTTCTTCCACCTCGTTAACCCTCGTCATTAGGAATTCTAGTTTGGATTGCATCTCATTCAATTGTTTTTTACTTTCTGCCTGATTGTATCTAAATTCTGCAGTCATGAAGTCTCTTGAGTCCTTTATACTTTTTTCTAGAATCACCAGTAGCTGTATAATAGTGCTTCTGAATTGGTTTTCTGACATTGAGTTGTAATCCAGTTTGTAACTCTGTGGGAGAGAAGACTGTTTTTTATTTTGAGGTGAGGTTTTCCTTCTAGTCATTTTGCTCAGTGCAGAGTGGCCAAAAACAAGTTGTATTGGGAAAAGGAGAAAAAGAGAAGAGAGAAAGAAAAAAAGAGAAGAGAAAAAGAAAAAAGGAAAAAGGAAGAAAAAAGCAAAAAAGAGAATAAAAGGAGAAAGAAAAAGAAAGGGGGGAAAGAATGGGGGAAGCAATCAGAAATTTAAAAAAAACATGGGGGAGTATCTTCTGATTCTGTCTACTTTAAGTCCCTTGACTTCCCGTGGAACTTGTCCGTCTAGCTGGTCTTCTGGGGGGAGGGACCTGTTGTGCTGATTTTCAGGTGCTAGCCCTTGGGGGAGCTCCTCTCCCCCTGCCTGGTGAAGCACTCAGTGGGGGTTGTATACCCTGTGACGCCCAAGGAGGAACAACCCCAGTGGCAGCAGCCAGGTCAGAACACCTGTATTCAGCCTCCCCAGTAACTCTGGAGCAGTCCGTCTGCAGGGCCTGGAGGCTCTGGGGCAGGGCTGCTGATCTTCTCAGCTCTGAGCAGGAGCGTCCTTGCTGTCCTGGGCCCTCCAGGCCTCTGCCTGTCCCGGGGAGGCCGAATCCTAGGCTGTGTCCCGGCCCTGTGCTCCCCGACCTGCGCTGTTGGATTCTCGCTCCCGGCTGGGTAGGCACCTCTCCACGGAGCCGCCATAGCCCCTCTGAGCTGCTCCTGGAGCCCCGAAGCCCCCTCCACACGAAGCCACTTCCTCTGCCCTAGGCGCCGCCACCTAGCTGTTCCCAGGGACCCGCTGCCCCCTCCGCACAGAGCCGCTGCCGGATCCCCTCAGAGCTGCTCCTGGGTCAATGCATGTGCCCTATAGCCCTTAGGGAGCTCGGTGCAATCTCCTGGGAGTGCAGGTGTATGTTTGTGTCCCATGGAGCCCGAGGATATCCCCGCCCTCCTGGGGTCTTGCTGTGAATCCCTGCGGGCGTCATTTCCCCCTGGAAGAATGGTACAGCTCCTGCTTCTCTGGGACAGAGCTCTCCTGCCCGGGGGGCACTCGCCCTGGCCTTAGCCTGGCTCTGTGTGGCCTCTCCCCCTTGGATGCATTTTGTATCTTTATTTCTTTTTCCCCATCTTCCTACCTTGATAGAAGTGTGAACTTTTCTCACTGTAGCATTCTATCTGGTCTCTGTTTAAGTCTCAGGCTGAATTCCTAGATTTTCAGGATGATTTGAAGTTTATCTAGGTAATTTGGTCAGGACAGGTGACTTGGGGACCCTTCTCTTCCGCCATCTTGCCTCTCCTCCTGTATGTTGCTTTTTAGTTTTAGTTGTTTCCTTCACTTTGCAGAAGCTTTTCAATTTGATGAAGTCCCAATAGGATTTTTGCTTTTGTTTCCCTCACCTCAGAGGCATATCCTGAAAGAAGATCCAATGGCCAATGTCAAAAACGTTGCTGCCCATCTTTTCTTCTATATATGGTTTCAGATCTCACATTTAGGTCTTTCATCCATTTTGAATTCATTTTTTATATATATGGTGTAAGAAAGTGGTCCAGTTTCATTCTTCTGCATTTGGCTGCCTGGTTTTCCCAACACCATTTGTTCTTATCCGGGGGTCAGGGTTAGTGTTTGTTCAAGAGACTGTCTTTATGCCATTGGATATTCTTTCCTGCCTTGTTGTCCATTATGGGTCATAGATACATGTTTGTATCTTGTTTTGGCTTTCCATTCTGTTCTATTGATCTAAGCGTCTCCTGTTGGGGAACCCTGATTGCTGATTTAATTTCTTTGCTGGTAACTGTTGTTCAAATTTCTTATTTCTTCATTTTTCATTTTTGCTATGTTATATATTTCCAGGAATTGATCTATTTCTTCCAGGTTCTAGGTTGCTGGCATGTAGTTTTTCATCATATTCTCTTATAATTGTTTGTATTTCTCTAATGTTGTTATTTCTCTTTTCTCATTTGTGATTTTATTTGGGTCCTTTCTCATCTTTTATCTTTTTTTGGTTTTTAAAGATTTTATTTATGTATTCATGAGAGACACAGAGATGCATAGGTATAGGAACAGGGAAAATGAGGCTCCATGTGGGGAGCCTGATGTGTGACTTGATTCCCCAGGACCCCGGGATCATGACCTGAGCCAAAGCACATGCTCCACCACTGAGGCACCCAGGTGCCTTGCTTATTCAATTCCTCTGCTAGTTATGGGTCTATTCACATTTTCTATTTCTTCCTATTTCAGTTTTGCTTGTTTGCACATTTCTAGGGATTTGTCTATTTCTTCCAGGTCTCCCAGTTTGTTAACATATAATCTTTCATAGTATTCCCTTATGATTGTCTTATTTTTCTGGTGTTGATTGTGATCTCTCTTCTCTCTTTTGTGCTTTTATTTATTTAGGTCTTTTCTCATTTCTCGTTCATTTGGTTGGCTAGGGCTTGATCCATTTTATTAATTATTTTGAAGAACCAGCTCTTAGTTTCGTTATTCCATTCTACTGTTTCTGTATTGTTTATTTCTGCTCTCATCTTTATTTTTTCCCTTCTTCTGTAGGCTTTAGGCTTTGTTTCCTATTCCTTTTCCAGCTCCTTTAGGTGTAAGGTTAGGTTGTGTATTAGAGACTTCTTGTTTCCTGAGATAGGCCTGTATTGCTATGTACTTCCCTCTGGACTGCCTTTGCTACATCCCAGTGGTTTGGAGAAACATGTTTTCATTTTCATTTGTTTTAAATTTCCTCTTTAATTTCCTGGTTGCTCCATTCCTTCTCTGGTAGGATGTTCACAATCTCCACGTATTTTAGGTCTGTCCAAATTTTTTCTTACTGTCGACTTCGAGTTTCATAGCGTCATGGTCGAAAATGTACAGGGTGTGATATCAACCTTCTTGTACCTGTTGTACCTGTTGAGGGCTCATTTGTGGCCCATGATATGATCTGTTCTAGAGAATATCCCATGTGCACTTGAAAGGAATGTGTATTTTGCTTTAGGAAGAAATATTCAGACTATATCTGTGGAGTCCCTGTGGTCCAGTGTGTCAAGGCTATTGTTCCACTGTTGATTTTCTGCATAGACGATCGGTCCATTGCCATAAGTGGGTAGGTGTTAAAATCCCCTGTCATTGTATTATTATCAGTGAGTTCCTGTACGTTTATTGGTAATTGGGTTCCATATTTAGGTACTCGCATGTTGGCAGCATAAATATTTAGTTGTTTGATCCTGATGGAGAGTCTTTTTAACTATGAAATAATGCCCTTCTTCATCACTTCTTACAGTATTTGTTCTTTCTTTTTGAGATTAAATATTTTGTTTATTTATTTATTCATGAGAGATACACAGAGAAGCAGAGGCAGAAACATAGGCAGAGGGAGAGAGGCTCCCCAAAGGGATGCCAATGTGGGACTCCATCCTGGGATCCTACGAACACACCTGGAGCCGAAGGCAGATGCTCAACCACTGAGCCACCAGGTGACCCCCAGGGTTTCGTTTCAAATCTAGTTTCTCTAATATAAGTATTGGTCTCCAGCTTTCTTTTCATAACCATTAGCATGATAGATGATTTTCCATCCCCTGCCTTTCTATCTGCTGTTGTCTATAGGTCTAAGGTGAGCATCTATTAGGCAGCATACCGATGGACTTGTTTTTTTAATAACAATTTTATTTTTGAGAGAATGAGAGAGAGAGAGAGAGAGAGACAGAGACAGAGGCAGAAAATTAGGCCAAGAGAGAAGCAGGCTCCCCACCGGGACCCCAATATGGGACTCGATCCCAGACTCTAGAATCACACCCTGAGTCAAAGGCAGAGACTTAACCCCTGAGCCACCCAGGCATCCCGGATCCTGTTTTTTAAGCCACTCTGATACCCTCTATCTTTTGATTGGAGCATTTAGTATTAGCATTCAAAGTGCTTATTCAAAGATATGAACTTTGTGCCTTTGTTTTACCTGTAGAGTTGGTGTTTCTGGTGACGTTCTCTGGTCCTTTCTACTCTTTGTACCTTTTGTCTCTTTTTTCCCCCACTAGAATAGTCCCTCTTAAAATTCCTTAGTGGACTGGTTTAGCAGTCATGAACTCCTTTATACTTTGCCTGTCTGGGAAAATCTTTCTCTCTATCCTGAATGACACCCTTGCTGAAGAAAGAATTCGTACAAATTGGACTCCAATAAAAAGAAATTTAAAAACATAAAATAAATTTTTGCTATTATGATTGAGGAAAATGGCATTTAGGAGGAAAAGCAGAAGCTGAAAAAGAAGAGGAAAGATTTCACCAACCGTAGCCTTCACAGGGACTTGGTGTCCTTTCCTAGGAGGCCGCCCCCCTCCGTAGGATGCTTCCTGCCCCTCTGCGTTCCTTTTTGGAACACAGCAGGCACATCTCCATGCCTCCAGCACCTCTGCAGTCATGGTTTATAGCGTCTTCCAGGTATCCTATTCGGGACCATGGCGTCGTGTATGTAATCATCCAGCTGCTGTTTGACAACATTGGGGGGATTCTGACTTTTGTTGGTTGTGGGGTGTGTGTGGGTCTATCACATGAAGCTATCATGTGCAGCTATCAGATCCTCTGTCTCGGTAGCCCAAACACCGAAATGGTTGGTACAACATCATTTCTCATACTGATGCTGGGTGGCTAGCTGGGCTTTCCTGGCCGACCTGCGGCTCGCTCCTGTAGTGAATTTCAGCTGAGGGGTCAGCTGAGGTGGTAGGTCTGGCTTGGCCACATTCCCATGTCCTGCAGTGGGTCTTGCCGAGCTCCGGCTGCTTCTGTTCTCCCCGATGCCTCTCCAGCAGGGAGTCAGCCCTCGGGGCCCCCCTGGCGGGAGCTCCTGAGGAGCTGGGTTCCCATGGTGGGGAGCGTTGAGGCTGCATCTGTGTGGTCGGGGTGGGGACGGGGCTGGGGTTCCTCAGTCCCCTGTGCTGCCTGGCTTCCAGGCCGAGCCCCATGCTCACCCAGCCCCTACTCACTAGGGCGAGGAGGGTGTCCTCCACACGCTGGTGTGATAGATCCAGCACCACAAGTTGTGCACACTGAGTCCACCTGGTGAGCGTTGCCCAGGTGCATGAGCTGCAAGTTGGGACCCAGGAAATTTAACAAAATTCCCGTACCCCTGGACAAGCAGAGCAGGACTGATTCCATTTTGTGCTACCCCCAAAACCTCCCCTATGACCCCCAAATGACCAGCTTATGGCTTAAGGCGCTGCCCCACCCAAGTCAAGCTGCTGGGCACACCCTAATCGGAAATCGGCTCATAACAATGTAACCCTGCTTTGTGTCCCCCAAAACTGCGCGCCGATTCTGACCAAAGTAATAGGCCAGCTCAAGTGGATACTATAGTGTAAGGTGTAATTCAGTCAGCCACCTGCGTGTTGACCTACATGACTGTGCAAATTTCTGCATATCCCACGGTCCACTGACCCTATAAATCTGCTATGCCTCTTAGTCTCGGGTCCAAGTCCCTGCTCCGCTGTGTCGTGTGAACTTGGACCCAAGCTCCACCTTGTAGAGAAACCCTCAGGAGTTTGCTTCGGTGTCGGCTCCTTGGTGGTTTCTCAGATTCGTAGTCTTGGGCACAACACAAGGGCCTGCTGTCCTGACATCCCTTCCAGGGCCACGCTGAGCGCCCCACAGGCCCTCTGTGCCCCAGGCACACTGGCATGGGGATGCGGGGAGGGTAGTACGTGCCGTGGAACCGGGCCAGCCCCGGCCTCCTGGACAGAGGGAGCACATACCTCCTAGGTCGCTTTGAACAGAACCTGGTGACCTGAGGTTCCCTGGCTGTCACTCGGTCCTAGCCCATTCTGGCCTGCGGGGCACAGGATGAGTCCCAGTATAGTCTGTGGGGTCCTGACCCTGGCGTCTGGCCACCACTGGGAGGCACGTGGGGACTTCAGCATTGTATGCCTTGCGGTGTCCCTGCAGGGGCTGTTTGGGGCCTGGGTGATGCCCCCTCCTCCTCTCTGTGGGTCTCTCCACACCCCGTGCACAGAGTTCTGGGAGACACAGAAAAGGGCTGGCTGTGCATTTTTACACCACTACACTTTATTGACTTTCTACAGTAAACGGGCTCAGAGCCGTGGGTGCGCGCCTTCACCTGGGGAGGGAGACGTTTCAGTCCTTTACGGGAGGACAAGAATCACATGGGTTGGGGGTCGAGTGCTGGAGTTCCCCACCTGGGAGCATGTGTGGACTCCGGGTGGGGGCGTGTGTCCTGAGGTTTCAGGCTGAGAGACGGTTCTGAGGACAGCAGAGCTGAACAGGACCTGCAGCTCATGGGCTCCTGCGCTGGGTTCCGAAGGGCAATTGGACCCTGGCCTCGGGCCTCCTGGGGCCCGAGTATCTGGAGGAGCTTGCCTCCTGGTGTGGGTGCGGGTGGGGCCCACCGGCCTACCCCTGCTCTCCCCACCCTGGGGTATACCGGGATCCTCAGGGCTGTCCTAGGTCTGCGACCTGGATCTGTGGGTCACGCCCAAGGACCAGGAGGCCACATCCAGCTGTGAGAGGGCTCTCTCAGCGTGGGGCCAGAATCCAGGCCTGCCCAGGGCCATGGGGGGCTGGAACACATTCGTCTTTGTGTTGGGCCCTTGGGGGGGGGCCCAAATCAACACAGCCCCCACAGATCCTGGTGCCAGGGCAGCCCAGGTCCCACTGGGTTAGGCGCTGTTGTCCTGTGCAGGGTGTGTCACCCTCCAGGAGGGAGAGTGGGCGGAGGCAAGGCACAGTGGTTCCTTTACACCACTCACCTGCACCCACTCTGTTGGGGATTCCGTGCCTTCACTCCTCCCTGCAACCCCTGTGTGCTCTGTTGAACACCCGGTCTTCTGATGGGAACAGGGTATCCAGAGAATCACAGGGAGGCTGAGCATGTCTCACAGGGGTCACCTGCACCGGGTCTTTGCTGGGGGCCGATGGTGTAGGGTAGATGGTGTGGGACCAGGGGTATGATGGTGGTGGAGTGTGGGGAATGGTGTAGGGGGGATGGTGTTGTGGTGTAGTGTGGGTTAGGATTGTGTGGGGCTGTGGGGCTCTGAGGGGGATGGTGTTATGTGGAATGCCATTGGGGATCATGATGTAGGGGGATGATGTGGGGGTGGGGAATGAGCAGGATGGCGTGGGGGGCCTGCGGACACAGGGCATCCCCTTCCTCTAAGATGCACAAGGAGACTTCTACAGTTAAAGGCTACCCCAGTCTAGGGTTTGCTGAGACACCTGCCCCTGTGGCACCGTGTGGTCAGTGCAGGGCCCTGGCTGGACCAGGGTCATTATCTGGGGGTCGTCATACTATGTATGTTTTCAAATTGCAAATTGTCTCAAATGAAATGTATAGAATTTAGAAATATATAAAGCACCGAGAGTGGGTGTCACTCTGACCCATCCGACCCTCATGGGATTGATGTGTGTCCTGCTCTAGCCGTGGCCATGCCGCCTGGCCCACAGGCATGGTTCCTGCCCCCCACGTCCCCCACCCCATCCCCTGCTTCTCAGGGCACCGTCCCACTCCCCTATGGGGTTCGGCTCCCATGGCAACCACTGGAGGCCCCATCCAATTGGCCTCCTCATCCCTGAGGCCCCGGGGTTGGGTGCATGTCGGTCATCCCCATCACCCTACCATGGAGCGGTGTGTTGTTGGCTGCTGTTGCTCCCCTCGGCTTCAGAAGCCCCATTTTCCCTACCCCGAAGCCCCCAAGCCTCCCCTGGGGCCCCTAAGCCCCCTGGTCCAGCAGCCTCACCTGACCCCCTAGCAGGCCCAAAACATAGTGTGGCTGCTGAACGTCCTGTTGACGTCCAGGTCTACCTGCGTGATGTCCCTGGAGGAGACCAGGGCCTCCTCCTTCATTTCCTGTGGGAAAACCAGGGATCAGGAGCTCGCATCAGGAACACAGACCCCGACCTGTCACGAGCTGCCATGCGGGGCAGGGAGCCCTGTGGCCACCATGGGAGTGGGTCTGCCGAAACATCCTGTCTTGCCCTGGGAGGCTGGGGATGGCGGGAGTGCCCACCGAGGCCATGGGAACTGTGTGAGGGCATGTCCCAAGCTGTTGTGGGTGGGGAGGAGACTGAGGTCAGCCCAGGTGGGGAGAGGACATGGAGGTGTTGTGCCCAAGATTGCAAATACGAAAAACCACTGAGGAGCCAACACCAATGCAAATACACGATGGTTGATTTCCAAACTCGAGCTTGCGTCCAAGTACACCCGACACAGAGGAGAATGCACTTGGACCCCGAAGTGGGTTTTAGCTTAGTTTTAAGGGATGGTCTCGGTGACCTCCAGAAGGGCTGGAGCAATTCCTCAAGTTCTGTTTACATTTTGATATGGGGCCTTCAAGGGCATTGAGCTCTGTTCTCAGTCTAATATGGGGCTTTCTGGGACCTTAAGCTCTAAGCTGTTTTTTTCTTTTTTTCCTGTAACTGAAGTAATGTAAATTTTAGCTCTTATTCACAGGGGCCTGGGATGGCAGTACTTGTGCTAACAGTGAACTTAAAGTGGAACCGCCTCAATTTTGTCAGCCTCCACACAGACAAGTTACTGATGTTTAAAACTCCAAATTTTAGGGGCTGCCCTGGTGGAGACCTGCGCTCTTCGTGCCCGGGAGAGTGTCCTCCCACTCCTGGCATTTGCTGGCCTGCCCAGGAACGCGGCCCGGTGACTGCACAGGGGTTTACAGCTTATGGCCACACAGGGCAGACAGCTGGCCCGAGTCCCACTACTCTCAGCCTCGTTCCTGCTCCTGTGCCTGGGAACAGTTGGTGCCACCATCCTTGGGTCCCGTGGGATCCTGAGCCCACCCTGTCGCTCCAGGGACTGTACCTGACTTCTCCACCTGAACACCTTAAGGCTGGTGTGTCCCCCACTCTAGGAGACTTCTGAAAGTTCACATTTTGTGCTCTGCTGCATATAATACTGTGCGTAGAACCATCAGCTGGCTCCCTTCCCTTGTGGAATCCGGGGCTATGTCTCCCCAAGATAAACTGATTGCTTTTTTTTAAGATTTTATTTTTCTGTAATCTCTACAGCCAACATTGGGCTTGAACATGCTACCCCAAGAACAAAGTCCCATGTTCTTACGAAGCACACCGAGCCAGTTAGGCTCCCTTTGATTGATTGATACATGTTAATTAAAGCAGGGGTGTTGCATGTGTCAGGGCAGAAACTGAGCCCACGCTTTGAGGTGTGGTGGAGTCATTTGGACCTTGATCAATGTTAAAGAAACCATAGCTTCCCTGGGAGCCCAGGGAGCAGGGACCACATACATGAAAATTTGATAATTTCCTTTTCTGTAGTAGTTATCTTACTGACTATTTATTTAAAGTGCTATTCAATGGTAAATGTCAATCTAGGATTGGGATACAGTGAGAACATTCTAGGATTCGGAAGTAACTAAAGCTCCCCGTCAAGGACTCAATGTTCCAGTTCGATGCAGAGATAGGCAAGGAAGCAAAGAGTTATGAAACATGGCACTGGGTGCCTGGCTGGCCTGGTTGGGGGATCTTGAACTCAGGGTTATGAGTTTGAACACCGTATTGGGTATAGACAGGACATAAAATTAAAATATTTAACAAATAATAAATGGATGAACAAATAAAGCATGACATCAAAGGTAAGTGTTTGCTTATGTCTCACCTGCGAACTATTCTTGATCGCCCCGTTTACACTACTTGGCCCAGATGACGTCCTCCACAAGAGATAGTTCCACTCCTAAGAGTGGAAGTGGGCGTCTTTCATTGTAAGACCTGTGGTTCCCCTCATTCTGCAGAGAGAGAAGGGCCACGAAGGCACGAGTCCGGGGGATCAGCATACACCTAGAAAATGATTATTTCTGAACCCGGTAGCCAGAGCTCAGCCTCCTTTTAGGACCGGATATCATAAATAAGCCTCTTTGGTCATTGGTTTGGATGCAAGGGTGGAGGCTAACCTAGAATTAGGAAGAACAAAGGAGGAGGAAATCCAGAAGCTGAAAGAGAGGAGGAAAGATTTCACCATCGGTAGCCTTCACAGGGACCTGGTGTCCTTTCCTAAGAGGGGCCCCCCCATTGAAGTATGCTTCCTGTCCCTCTGCTCTCCTTGTAGGAACCCAGCAGGCACATCTCCTTGCCTCCAGCACCTCTGCAGTAGTGATTTATAGCGTCTTCCATGTATCCTATTGGGGACCACAGCATCATGTATGTAAACATTCACATGCTGTTTGACAACATTGGGGGATTCCGACTTTTGTTGGTTTCGGTGTGTGTGTCTATCACATGCAGGTATCACGTGCAGCTATTGGATCCTCTGGCCGGGTCACCCAAACACCGAAATGGTTGGCACAACATCATTTCTGGTGCTGGCGCTGGGCAGCTAGCTGGACTCTCCTGGCCGACCCGGGGCTGGCTCATGCAGTGACTTTCAGCTGGAGGGTCAGCTGAGCTGGAAGTTCTGGCTCGGCCACATTCCCATGTCCGGCAGTGGGTCCTGCTGAGCGCCAGCTGCTTCTCTTCTCCCCAATGCCTCTCCAGCAGGGAGCCAGACCTTGGGGCTGCCCTGGGGGGATCTCCAGAGGCGCTGGGTGTCCATTACGGAGAGCCATGGGGCAGCCTGTGTGTGGGAGTAGGGGTGGTGATGAGGCTGGGGTTCCTCGATCCCCTGTGCTGCCTGGCCTTCATGCTGAGCCCCATGCTCACCCAGCCCCTACTCACTCGGGCAAGGAGGGTGCCCTCTACACGCTGGTGTGAGAGATCCAGCACCACAAGGTGTGCACACTGAGTCCACCTGCTGAGGGTGGCCCAGGTGCATGAGCTGCAAGTTGGGACCCAGGAAATTTAACAAAAATCCCCTACCCCTGGACAAGCAGAGCAGGACTGATTCCATTTTGTGCTACACCCGCCACCTCCCCTATGACCCCCACATAACCTGCTTATGTCTTAAGGCACTGCCCCAACCCAGTCAAGCCGCTGGGCACACCCTAATCGGAAATCGGCTCATAACAATGTTACCCTGCTCTGTGCCCGCCAAAACTGTGGGCCGATTCTAACCAAAGTAATAGTCCAGGTCATTGGATCCTATAGGGTAAGGTGTCATTCAATCGGCCACCTGCGTGTTGACCGACAAGACTGTGCAACTTTCTGTGTATCCCATGGGCCACTGGCCCCTTTAAAGCTGCTATGCCTATTAGTCTCAGGGTCCAAATCCCTGCTCTGCTGTGTCAGGTGCACTTGGACTCAAGCTCCAGCTTGTAAAGAAATCCTCGGAGTTTGCATCGGTGACGGCTCATCGGTGGTTTCTTGGATTTGCAATCTTGGGCACAACACAAGGACCTGCTGTCCTGACATCCCTTCCAGGGTCATGCTGACGGCCCCACAGGCCCTCTGTTCCCCAGGCACACAGGCACAGAGATGTGGGGAGGGGAGGAAGTACCTCAGAAACCAGCCAGCCCCGGCCCCCTTGACAGAGGGAGCAGAGACCTCTCAGGTCGCTTTACATAGACCCTGGTGATCTGAGGCTCCCTGGCCGTCACTCTGTCCCAGACCCTCCTGGCCCATGGGGCACAGGCTGAGTCACAGTATAGTTTGTTGGGTCCTGACTCTGGTGTCTGGCCGCCCCTGGAAGGCACGTGGGGACATCAGCTGTGTGTGCCTTGCAGTGCCCATGCAGGAGCTGTTTGGGGACTGGGTGGTGCCCCTTCCTCCTCTCTGTGGGTCTATCCACGCCCCATGCACACAGTTCTGGGAGACACAGAAACGGGCTGGCTGTGCATTTTCGCACCACAACACATGTCAATAGACATTCTACAGCAAACGGGCTCAGAGTCGAGGGTTCGCGCCTTCCACTGTGGAGGGAATGTCTGTCCTTTAGGGGAGGGCAAGAATCACATGGGTGGGGTGCGAGTGCTGGAGTCCCCCAACTGGAAGCACGTGTGGACCTCGGGTGGGGGCGTGTGTCCTGAGGTTTCAGCCTGAGAGACGGTTCTGAGGACAGCAGAGCTGACCTAGACCTGCAGCTCATGGGTTCCTAGCTGGGTACCCGCAGGGCAGCTGGACCCCAGCCACGGGGCCCCTGCGGCCCCAGCACCTGGAGGAGTCTGCCTCCTGGTGTGGGTGCGGGTGGGGTCCACCAGCCCACTTCTGCTCTCCCCAACCTTCGGTGTCCCGGGATCCCCAGGGCTGCCCTAGGTCAGTGACCTGGATCTGTGGGGAATCCCCAGGGCCCAGGACGCCACATCCAGCTGTGAGAGGGCTCGCTCAGTGTGGGGCCAGAATCTAGCGCTGGACAGGGCCATGGGGGCCTGATCCCATTAGTCTTTTTCTTGGTCCTGGGGCGGGGGCTCAAATCACACCCACCCTCACAGAGCCCGGGGCCAGGCCAGTCCAGATCCCCCTGGGTTAGCGGCTGGTGTCCTGTGCAGGGTGTCCCACTCTCCAGGACGGACAGTGGGCAGAGGCAGGGCACAGTGCTTCCTCTGCACCACTCAACTGCACACACCCTGTTGGGGGCTCCCTGTCTTCCCTCCTCCCTGCAACCCCTGAGTACTCTATGGGACACCTGGGCTTCTGATGGGAGCAGGGTTTCCAGAGAACCCCGGAGAGGCTGAGCATGTCCCACAGGGGTCACCTACACCGGGTCCTTGCTGGAGGCCGATAGTGTGTGGGTGGATGGTGTGGGGGCAGGGGTATGATAGTGGTGGAGTGTGGGGGATGGTGTAGGTGGGATCCCATTGAGGTAGAGGATGTAGGTGGATGAAGTGGCAGTGGGGAATGAGGGAGATGTCGTGGGGGGCCTGCGGACACAGGGCATCCCCTTCCTCTAAGATGCAAAAGGAGACGTCTACACTTTAAGGAGACTCCAGTCTGGGGTTTGCTGCAACACATGCCCCTGGGGCCGGGTGTGGTCAGTGCATGGCCCTGGCTGGACTGGGGGCATTATACAGGGTTCATCATATTATGTGTGTTTTCAAATTGCAAATTGTCTCAAATTAAATGCATAGAACTTAGAAACATGTAAAGCACTGAGAGTGGGTGTCACTCTGATCCGTCCAACCCACATGGGATTGAAGTGTGTCCTGCTCCTGCTGCGGCCATTCCGCCAGTCACCCAGGTCCGGTTCCTGCCCCCCATGTCCCCCACCCCATCCCCTGCTTCTCAGGGGGTCGTCCCTCTTCCCTTTGGGGTTCAGCTCCCATGGCAAGCCCTGGAGGCCCCATCCTAGTGGCCTCCTCATCCCCGAGTCCCTGGGGGTGGGGCACAGAGGTCATCCCCAACACCCTACCATGGAGCGGTTTGTTGTTGGCTGCTGTTCTGTCCCCCGACTCAGAAGTCCCGTTTTCCCTACCCGGAACGCCCCGGTCCTCCCCTGGGTCCTGATCCCCCCTGGTCCCTCAACCTCACCCTACCCTGTAGTAGTCCCAATATATGATGTGAATGCTGAACGTCCTGTTGACATCCAGGTCCACCTGTGTGATGTCCCTGGAGGAGACCAGGTCCTACTCTCTCATTTCCTGTGGGAAAACCAGGGAGGAGGAGCTGGCATCAGGGACACAGGTCCCGGCCTTTCACCAAGTGCTCTCCTGGGCAGGGAGCCCTGGGGCCACCATGGTAGTGTGTCCTGCCAAAACTTCCTTCCTTCCCCTGGGAGCCTGGGGATGGCGGGAGTGCCCAAGGTGCCCGTGGAACCTGTGTGAGGGCATGTGCCCCGCTGTTGTGGGCGGGGAGGTGACTGAGGGTCAGCATGGGTGGGAGAGGACAGGAGGTCAGTCCAGGTGGGGAGGGGTCATGGGGGTGTTGTGCCCAAGATGGCGAATCCGAGAATCCACTAAAGAGCCGACACTGATGCAAACACACGTGGGTTGTTTTACAAATTCGAGCATGGGTTCAAGTATACGCCACACAGTGGAACAGGGATTTGGACCCCGAGGAGTGTTTTAGCTTACTTTTAAGGGCTGGTCTCGGGGACCTCCAGAAGGGCTGGAGCAATTCCTCCAGTTCTGTTTACATTTTGATATGGGGCCTTCAGGGGCATTGAACTCTCTTCTCATTCTAATTGGGATTCCAGCCCTTTGCTTAGGCTCAGTTTTTATTCTATTGTGGGGCTTTCTAAGACATTAAGCTGTAAACTTTGTTTTTTTACAGTAACTGAAGTAATGCAAATTTCAGCTCTTGTTCACAGGGGCCTGGGATTGCTGGACGTGTGCTAATACTGAACTTAAAGTAGATGGGAACCCTGGGTGGCGCAGCGGGTTTAGCGCCTGCCTTTGGCCCAGGGCGCGATCCTGGAGACCCGGGATCGAATCCCACGTCGGGCTCCCGGTGCATGGAGCCTGCTTCTTCCTCTACCTATGTCTCTGCCTCTCTCTCTCTCTCTCTCTCGGTGACTATCATAAATAATAAAAAAATAAAGTTTAAAAAAAAAAAAAAAGTAGAATGGCCGTAATGTTCTCAGCCTCCACGCATCCCGTCCGGTCCTATCTACCTCATGCCCCCCTCCCTGGAGCTCCTAAGAGAGAAATTGCAAATGACCTCAGCGTGGCTACCTGTGTTGTGGGACAGGCTCAGGGATTTGAGATTAGGAAGAACTGGGGCACGGGCATCCCAGCTGTGCAGCAGGATTTGATGCTGCAGACTCTTATTCCCTAAGGCTATCTTGACAACTGACTTTGTACATAGAAAAGTTCTCCTTTGTCTTTAAAAGTGCAGGAGCGAGTTAAAGCATTTTTTCTCTGCCCATCTGATTGCTCAGATTCCACTCTGAGACATATTTCCTGTTAATAAGGATAATGTACTATCCATAATATATGGTTAAAATATTCTGACACAAGTAATTCAAAGGGATGAGGGTTTCTCATCTCTTTCTTCACAGCTCAGTCACTCATCAGGAAATGCATCTTTATTGATTTGGAAATGATTGAGAGACATTAGTACCAATGGTCCTATTATTACGTGAAGGATTCTTCCCTGAGATTCTTCCCGTTTCAACTGACACTGAAACACTATGAACTCTTTGGAAGTCAAATGTCAAGGAAATAAATGTTATACATTGCTAATTTTAAATGCACTTGCAATATGGTGTCTATTATAATAGAAGTATTTTTATCTGATTTTTGCTATTTATTATCCTTTCCTGCTTCAGGTTGAGGAGGCATTATATGTGTTCATAAGTGTTTTTCTTTAATTCTGATATAAAATTCTTACTTTGTTCCCATCGAAGGAACTTTTTAAGAATAAGGCAAAAGATAATTCAAGGATTCTTTTTTTTTTAATTCAAGGATTCTTAAAATGTCTTCACACTGGAGACTGATTCATTTAAGTCAATTTTCAAATTAAATCTTATTTCTTAGAAAGAAAACAAAGATTTATAGGGAAATTGAGAAGATAGTACAGAGAATTCTCATGCACTTGCACTCAATTTCTCCAATTATTGATATCTTATATCACTACGGTACAAATATTAGCTAATGAATCAATATTAAAATTTTCGCAATAACCAAAGACCATACTTTTTTCAGATTTCCTTAGTTTTTGCTAAATCACTATCCCTCATACCACACTCCATTTGTCCTCATGTTTTCTTAGGCTCCTCTGGATTGTGACAGTCTTTCAGCCTTTCCTTGTTGTTGTTGAACTGGAACACTTTGAGAAGTAGAGTATTTTGTAAAATTTCCCTCAGTTGGGATATGTCTGTTGTTTATTTCATGATTGAACTGTTTTTGTGGATTATATACAGAGATATACTGCCATTTTTATTATATCATGTAAAGGATAGATACTATCAACATGATTTATCAGTCTTGGTATCGATCTGATCATCTGGCTGAGGTAGTTTCTCAGGTTTCTCTGTAGTAAAGTGATTCTTTATTATTTTATTATTATTATTATTATATTATCATTATTATTTTAAGTTTTTCATAGTATATTTTGTAGAAGGAAGTTACTATGTGTATTCCACACAAAAGATTGGGAAGCTATGCTCAGGTACTTGAGGGTGGAATGTCTGCACAAATTATTTGAAAATCTTCTACATGGGAGATTTCTTTTCCCTCTGGGTTTGTTTGTTTCTTTTTCAAAGATGCTATTTATTTATTTGAGAGAGAGAAGACTGATAAACATGTGCTAGAGGGACAGAGGGCGAGGGAGAAGCAGGTTCCCTGCTGAACAGGGAGCCTTCCTTGGGACCTGGATCATGATCTGACCCCAAGGCAGAAGCTTAACTAACTGAGCCACTCAGGTGCCACTCTTTCTTTCTTTCTTTCTTTCTTTCTTTCTTTCTTTCTTTCTTTCTTTCTTTCTTTCTTTCTTTCTTTCTTTCTTTCTTTCTTTCTTCTTTCTTTCCTTAATAATAGATTTACTTTTTATTGGTGTTCAATTTGCCTACATACAGAATAACAACCAGTGCTCATCGCGTCAAGTGCCCCCCTCAGTGCCCGTCACACATTCACCCCTATCCCTGCCCTCACCCCCTTACATCACCCCTAGTTCATTTCCCAGAGTTAGGAGTCGTTATGTTCTATCTCCCTTTCTGATATTTCCCACACATTTCTTCTCCCTTCCCTTATATTCCCTTTCACTATTATCTACATTCCCCAAGTGAATGAGAACATACAATATTTGTCTTTTTCTGATTGACTTACTTCACTCAGCATGATACCTTCCAGGTCCATTCACGTTGAAGGAAATGGTGGTTATTTGTCCTTTCTAATGGCTGAGCAAGCCCACCTTTCCTCTGTCTTCATCTTGGGAGTCTCCCATGATATGAATGTTATTGTTTTAATAAGTGGCAGAGTTCCGAAGTCTGCCTTTGTCGTCCATAACCTTCCTTGTTTTTAAGGCTTCCACTTGGTACTGCATCTCAGTTATAGCATATTGAACGTTGGCCTGACTAGATTTTAATTCTTTCATTTCTACAGTAAGGGATTCTCTAGTTTTCTTCTGTGCTCTTTCTCCAGCCCAGCTGCTATCTTTATAATCATTGTTTTAAACTGTAGTTAGACATCATATATTTGTATTGATGGACTTCCTGGCTGTGAGTACTACCTCATATTATTTTATGGAGGTGAATTTCTCCATCTCATTATTTTTTCCAGAAACGAAAGAAGACAAAGAAAAACAATAACAACTGCCATCCCAAAAGAAAACTACCAGATTATTTTTGCCTGGTTGTTAAAAGATTCTAAATCCCAAAATAAGAAACACAATTAAAGTACCATGAAACCTAAAATGAGAAATATATAAGGTACATACATAAAAGTTAAAATAAGGCAATTTAAAAAATAGAATCAAAGAAAATAAATGAAAATAAATCACAAAGTACAAAGGAAGCTAGACCCTTGTTTCCAAGCAGAGCTGAAGCTCTGCAGCCTCTGTGGTCCGACAACTTGGTGGCAGCGAATGGTCTGTGCGGGGTCTGGGGATTGGCCATGGCGCTGATTGTCAGGTGCACATCTGCCTGGGAGATGCATCTGCGGGGTCAGAGGCGGGTGGGCATCAGCGCGTCTGGACTCCAGCGGGCAACGCTGTGCTGCTCACTCGGACCCGGCCCAGATGGGCGGGATATGGGTGGGGTCTCTGGGTCCTCTGGTTCTGGGGCTGAGCATCCTGCCCCCCGTCTGCAGGGGCCTCCTCAGAAGAGCCCACAAGCCCCCGGGTCTCCGCCGCTTCTCTCAGAATCCTGCGTTCACTCTACCTGCGTCCGAGCTTCTTTTGGTTTTCTTTTTTTATCTCAGACTGTTGTGCCCAAGATTGCGAATCCGAGAAATCTCCGAGAAGCCGACACTGATGCAAACACACGAGGGTTTATTTACCACCTCAAGCTTGTGTCCAAGTATACCCGACAGAGTGGAGCAGGGACTTGGACCCTGAGGTGGCTTTTAGCTTAGTTTTAAGGGCTGGTCTTGGGGACCTCCAGAAGGGCTGGAGCAATTCCTCAAGTCCTGTTTACATTTTGATATGGGACCTTCAAGGGCATTGAGCTCTGTTCTCATTCTAATAGGGGCTTCCTGCCCTTGGCTTGGGATCAGTTTTGATTCAATAGTGGGGCTTTCTAGGACATAAAGCTGTAAAAATCAAAGGATCCACACCTAGAAGGGGGACGTCACACTGTCCCTATATGCTGAAGACGCGGAACTAGAAACAGGCAACCCCAGAGCCTCCACCTAACCTGTTAGAACTAAGGAGTGGGTTCAGTAAAGTCACGGGACACAAACTGAAACTACAGAGCAGATTAGCCTTGCTGTGTCCCGACAATGAGCACTCAGGAAGGAAAGGAAGGATGTGAAGGCCTTCTCAGGAGCATCAAGGAGAATAAATAATGAGACTGAACCAAAGGAGCACAAGACTTGTGCACTGAGCCATACCAGGCTCTGGGAGGCCATCCTGGGCTTGTGGGTTGGAAGCCTCATCTTGTGAAAATGTCCGCAGTTCCTGAAGCCAACCTCAGTTTCAAAGTCATTCCTATCAAAATCATGGTGGCAGAACTTAGAAATAGTAAAAAAAAACATAACATCCATCCTCCTCAACAAATAACCCCGGACAGCAAATCAGTATTGGAGAAGCAGGACAGAGTGAGACGCAGCACTTTCCTATTTCCCCTGTTATGCCCCACCCCTCCAGCGACCCTCAGTTCATTTCCTATCGTTAAGAGTCTGTATTTCCTGCATCTGTTTTGATCTTGTCTTTCCTTCCCTTCACAGTAGTTCATCTGCTTTGCTTCTTGAATTCCACCTATGAATGACACCACACGGTCATTCTCTTTCCCAAGTGACTTACTTCACTTAACATGATCCCTTTAGTTCTATCCACATCATTGCAAATGGCAAGATTTCCTTCCCTTTGATACCTGAGTACCATTCCTCTCTCTATGACCATCATCTATCTCCCATCCTCTTTATCCATGATCTGCCACAGGGCACTGAGGCTCCTCCCACAGTTTGGCTAATGTGGACCCAGCTGCTGTGGACATTGGGGTGCAGTTGTCCCACGTCTCACTGTATCTGTATCTTCGGAGTAAGCTCCAGGCCGTTCACCTGCTGGTCGCAGGGTGGCTCTATTTGTAACTTCCTGAGGGGCCTCCACACTGTTTCCAGGGCGGCTCCACCAACCCGCGGTCCCGCCCACAGTGGAAGAGGGTTGAGTGAGTTTTGCAGGACGTGGTAAAATTCTGGTCCACATTTCATTTCGCGTCCTGTGGGCTCCAATTCCTTGCTCTTAAGTATTTCTGGGAAGCCGGGTGCTGGGCTCCTTTTCAGTGAGATGTTTCCGAAGCTAAAAGGACCCAGCTGGAGCCTGAAAGAGTCCCGCAGGGGACGCCCGAGGCCAGACCCCTCCCATGGGGCAGGCATGTGCAGTAGGCCTCCTCTGCCTGCACTATCAGGAGCCAGCCTGTGCTGAGGAGGCCTGAGAGGGATGTGGGGAGGCATCTATGCTGATGAGCTGCAGCCTCCAGAGGACCCGCGGGAAGTCTTCAGGGGGAAATTGGGTCCCGTTCATGCTGACAGGAGCCCCGGTCTCCTCAGGACCCGCGGTGAGGCTTTAGGAAGATGTGGGCCCGCATCCACCCTGACAGGAGCCCCTGGGCCCCCTCAGGACTTGCGGGGAGTCTTCAGGAAGATGTGGGCCTACATCCACACTGACAGGAGCCCTGAGCCACCTCAGGACTCACGGGGAGGTTTCAGGAAATTGTGGGCCCGCATCCACGCTGACAGGCGCCCCTGAGCAGCCTCAAGACCAGCGGAGAGGCTTCAGGAAGATATGGGCCTACATCCACGCTGACAGGAGCCCCTGAGCCGCCTCAGGACCTGCGGGGAGGCTTCAGAAAGTTGTGGTGCGATGTCCACTCTGGCAGGAGCTCCCAGGCCCCTCAGGACATAAGTTGAGGCTTCTGGAAGCTGGGGGCCGCATTCATGGTTACAGGAGCCCTGGCCTCCTCAGAACCCTCGGTGATGCTTTGGGAGGACTTGGGGCCACATGGACAGAACAGGACCCTGACTTCCTCAGGACTCCCGGTGTAGACTTGGGGAAATATGGGGATGCGTCCATGCGGACAGAAGACCCCAGCCTTGTCAGGGCCTGTGGTGAGGCCTAAGAAAAATGTGGGTGCCACATCCACACTGACAGGAGTCTCCAGCCCCCTCAGAACCCACTGTGAAGGTTTGGGAAGATTATGGGCCACATCCATGCTGACAGGAGCCCCGAGCCTCCTCAGGTCTTATGGTGAGGCTTGAGGAAAATGTGGGGCCACGTCAACCCTGACAGAAACCCCGTCCTCCTCAGGACCAGCACTTTGGCTTCAGGACATATGGGGCTGCGTCTATGCTGACAGGAGCCCACAGCCCCCTCAGGACCCGTGGTGAGTTTTCTGTGGGATGTGGGACCATGTCCATGCTGACAGGAGCCCCCAGCTTCCTGAGGACCTGCTGTGAGGCTTCCAGAGGATGTGAGACATGGTACACAGTGACAGGAGACCCGGCGTCCTCAGGACCCGCTGACTATGACTCAGGAACACGTTGGGCCATGTCCACACTCAAAGGAGCCCGGCTCGCTTGGACCCCCTGGAGGACTCTGGAGGAGCCATTGGGGGCCACGTCTACATCAGAAGGACTCCTCAGAACAACAGGGTAAGTGAAAGGGCAGAATGAATGGTAGGGTTAGGGGAGGGGAGGCAGTTGGTGGTTAGCCTTAGGTTATACGTTAGGTGTTAGTGATTATGCTTATGGTTATGGATTAGAGGTTAGGTGAGGTATAAGGGTAATGGTCAGTAGTTAAGAGTTAGGATGGAGGTTAGGGTAAGGGACAGGATTTAGTGTTAGGGTTAGGGTTTAGGCTCTAGGGATTAGGGCAGGAGGTTAGGAGTTGGGGTTAGGGTTATGGTTAGAGTTAGGGTTGGGCTTAGGTTTTCAGTTAGGGTTAGGGGTTAGGGTGTGAGTTAGGGTTAGGGTTGAGGGTGAGGGGCTAGGGTTATAGTTAGGGCTAGGTTTAGAATTAGGGTGAGGGTTAGGGTTAGGATAGGGTTTAGGACAAGGGTTAGGGTTATTGTTTGGTTAGGGGTCAGGGTTAGGGACAGGTCAGGGTCAGGGTACGGATTTGGAAGAGAGTAAGAGATACGTTAAGGGAGTGGGTTAGGGGATAGTTTTAGGGTATGGGTTAGGGTACAGTTTGAGGTATGAGATAGGATTAGTATTAGAGGGTTAGGGTTAGGGTACAGGTTAAGGTCAGGAATAGGGTTTGAGTACATTAAGTTCAATTTAGGTTTAGAGGTTAGGTTTAGGGTTAGAGTTAGATTTAAGGTAGCGGTCAGGGTTAAGGGTTTAGAATAGGTTTAGAAGTTAGGTTGAGGTTTGGCAGGAAGGTTCAGTGAATGTGTTTCGGTCTTGGGGTTTGTGTTTGGTTTTCGATTAGTGATAGGTCTAGTTTAAGGGTTAGGTCAACATTAGGCTTAAGTGTAGGGTTAGGGTTATATCTGGGTATGGTTAGAGTTTGGGTCCTGGCATGTGCCTGCAGTGGGACTCCTAGTATCTTGGGCAGTTTAGTTTTATGCACTCTATTTAGGTTTTGGGTTCAAAGATAGCCTGACTCCACCAAGTCAGTGGCCTCCCCAGAAAATCAAAATCCAGGCTTCTGCTAGGGTCAGAATAGACATGGAGGGCTTCTCCCGAGCTGAGCTAAGGAGGGGATTTGTGACTCCAAAGACTCTTTATTTGGATTTTCATTTGCCTTTCTGATTTTATTTCTTGTGCGCACATGTTTCATCAATACTACCAATTATTATTTTAAAGTTTTACTTGAATTCCTCTTTGTAAACACAGTATGATATAGTTTCAGGTTTACCACAAGGTGATTCAACCCTTAGATACAACGCCTGGTACTGGTCACAGGTGCTCTCCACTATCCCCATCGCCTGGTTCCCCATCCCCCCCACTTTCCTCTGGTATTTATTAGTTTATTCTCTGTGGTTAAGAGTGTGTTTTTTTATTTGCTTCTCATCGCCCCCTCCGCCCCTTTGCCAGTTTGTTTGGTTTCTTAAAATTCACATGTGAATACAATTGTATGGTATTTGGTATATGTCTTCCTCTCACTGAGTTTATTTAGCATAAGTCCTTTCCACTTCTCCCACGTCATTGTAAATGGCTTCATTTCATCCCTTCTGATGAACGAGTGATGCCGCAGTGTGTATATTAACCACATCGTCTCGGCCCATTCATCTGTCGATGGACATCTGGGCTGTATCCACAGTTTGGCTCTTGTTGATAATGCTGCTACAAACACTGGGCTGCGTGTTCCTCTTTGAATCTACTAAACAACTTCTGTATCCTTGGGGTAAATACCTAGCTGTGCAATTTTGGAATCGTAGTGTAGCTCTATTTTTAACTTTTTTAAAAAATTGTTTTTATGATAGTCACAGAGAGAGAGGCAGAGACACAGGCAGAGGGAGAAGCAGGCTCCGTGCACCGTGAGTCCGACGTGGAATTCGATACCAGTTCTCCAGGATCGCGACATGGGCCAAAGGCAGGTGCCAAACGGCTGAGCCACCCCGGGATCCCCTATTTTCAACTTCTCGAGGACGCTTCACAGTGTTTTCCACAGTGGCTGCACCTGTTCGCCTGCACACCAGGGGTGTAAGAGGCCTCACTCTTCTCCATAGCCTCAACGACACCTGTTGTTTCTTCTGTTCTTAATTTTAGCCATTATGATGGCTGTCAGGTGACATCTCATTGTGGTTTTGGTTTGCATTTCCCTGTTGATGGGTGACGCTGAGTGTTTTTCCGTGTGTCTCATGGCCATCTGGATGTCTTGTCAGAGACAAAGTCCATTCGTGTCTTCTGCCCATTGGCAGTTGGATAAGTTGTGTTTAGGAGGCTGAGATTTATATTTCCTTTATGTATTTTGGATACTAAATCTTTATTGGATGTGTTGTTTACAAATATCTCCTCTCATTTTGTATGTTGCCTTTTAGGTTTGGTTGTTTCCTTCACTTTGTGGAAGCTTTTGAATTTGATGAAGTCCCAATAGTATTTTTGCTTTCGTTTCCCTCACCTTAGAGGCATATCTAGAAAGAAGATCCAATGGCAAATGTCAAAGACGTTTGCTATCTTTTCTTCTTTGTATGGTTTCAGGTCTCACATTTAGGTCTTTTATCCATTTTGAGTTTATTTTTTATATATATGGTGTAAGAAAGTGGTCCAGTTTCATTCTTCTGCATATGGCTGCCTGGTTTTCCCAACACCATTTGTTCTTATCCTGGGGTCAGGGTTAGGGTTTGTTGAAGAGACTGTCTTTGTGCTTTGGATATTCCCTGCTGCCTTGTTGTCGATTATTGGATCATAGAGTTACAGGTTTGTATCTTGTTTCGTCTTTCCATTCTGTTCTATTGATCTAAGCGTCTACTGTTGGGAGATCCTTGATTAGTGATTCAATTTCTTAGCTGGTTATCTGTCTGTTCAAGTCTTATTTCTTCCTTTTTCATTTTTACTATGTTATATATTTCTAGGAATTGATCTATTTCTTCCAAGTTCTAGGTTGCTGGCATATATTTTTTCATAATGTTCTCTTATAATCGTTTGTATTTCTCTAGTGTTGGTTGTTATATCTCTTTTCTCATTTGTGATTTTATTTGGGTCCTTTCTCATCATTTTATCTTTTTTCATTTTTTAAAGATTTATTTATGGATTCATGAGAGACACAGAGAGGCAGAGGTATAGACACAGGGAAATTGAGGTTCCATGCGGGGAGCCTGATGTGGGACTTCATTCCCCAGGACCCCGGGATCATGAACTGAGCCAAAGCAGATGCTCGACCACTGAGGCACCCAGGTGCCCTGCTGATTCAATTCCTTTGCTACTTATGGGTCTGTTCACATTTTCTATTTCTTCCTATTTCAGTTTTGCTCATTTGCACATTTCTAGGGATTTGTCCATTTCTTCCAGGTCTCCCAGTATGTTAGCGTATAATCTTTCATAGTATTCCCTTATAATTGTCTAATTTTTCTGGTGTTGATTGTGATCTCTCTTCTCTCATTTGTGATTTTATTTATCTAGGTCTTTTCTGTTTTCTTGTGGATAAGGCTGGCTAGGGCTTGATCCATTTTCTTGATTATTTTGAAGAACCATCTCTTTGTTTCTTTATTCCATTCTACTGCTTTGTTGTTTCTGTATTGTTTATTGATCCTCTCATCTTTATTTTCCCCCTCTTCTATAGGCATTAGGCTTTGTTTGCTATTGCTTTTTCAACTCCTTAAGGTGTAGGGTTAGGCTGTGTATTGGAGACTTCTTATTTATTGAGGTAGGCCTGTATTGCTATGTACGTCTCTCTCAGGACTGCCTTTGCTACATCCCAGAGGTTTGGAGAAACATGTTTTCATTGTCATTTGTTTTAAATTTCCTCTTTAATTTCCTGTTGCTCCATTCATTCTCTAGTAGGATGTTCATAATCTCCACGTATTTTTGGTCTGTCCAAATTTTTTCTTACTGTCGACTTCGAGTTTCATAACATCGTGGTCCAAAAATGTACAGGGTGTGATATCAACTTTCTTGTACCTGTTGTACCTGTTGAAGCCTGATTTGTGGCCCATGATATGATCTGTTCTGGAGAATGTCCCATGTGCACTTGAAAGTAATGTGTATTCTGCTTTAGGTTAAAATGTTCAGAGTATATCTGTTGAGTCCCTGTGGTCCAGTGTGTCAAGGCTATAAAACTTCGGGGTGCAGGTGTCCCGGTGTTTCATTGCATCTGAATACTTTGGGTAAATCCCCAACACTGCAATTGCTGGGTCTTAGGGCAGGTCTATTTTTAACTCTTTGAGGAACCTCCACACAGTTTTCCAGATTGGCTGCACCAGTTCCCATTCCCAGAAACAGTGTAAGAGAGTTCCCTTTTCTCAGCATCCTCTCCAACATTTATGGTTTCCTGCCTTGTTCATTTTCCCCATGCTCACTGGTGTGAGGTGGTATCTCATTGTAGTTTTGATTTGTATTTCCCTGAGACAAGTAATGCAGAGCATTTTCTCATGTGCATGTTGGCCATTTCTACGTCTTCCTCTGTGAGATTTCTGTTCATGTCTTTTGCCCATTATTGGATTGTTTGTTCCTTTGGTGTTGAGTTTAAGAAGTTTTTTATAGATCTTGGAAACTAGCCCTTTATCTGATTCGTCTTTTGCAAATATCTTCTCCCATTCTGTAGGTTGTCTTTTAGTTTTGTTGACTGTATCCTTTGCTGTGCAAAAGCTTCTTATCTTGATGAAGTCCCAATAGTTGATTTTTGCTTTTTTTCTTTTGCCTTCGTGAATGTACCTTGCAAAAATGTACTGTGGCCGAGTTCATAAAGGGTGTTGCCTGTGTTCTCCTCTTGGATTTTGATGGATTCTTGTCTCACATTTAGATGTTTCATCCATTTTGAGTTTATCTTTGTGTATGGTGAAAGAGAGTGCTCTAGTTTCATTCTTCTGCATGTGGATGCCCAATTTTCCCACCACCATCTATTGAAGAGACTGTCTTTCTTCCAATGGAGAGTGTTTCCTCCTTTATCGAATATTAGTTGACCATAAAGTTCAAGGTCCACTTCTGGGTTCTCTATTCTGTTCCATTGTTCTATGTGTCTGTTTTTGTGCCGGTTCCACACAGTATTAATGACCACAACTTTTAATGCAACCTGAAATCTGCCATTCTGATGCCCCCAGATATGTTTTTCTTTTTTAAAATTCCCCTGGCTATTCGGAGTCTTTCCTGATTCCACACAAATCTTAAAATAGTTTGTTCTAACTCTCCGAAGAAAATCCATAGTATTTTGATAGGGATTGCATTAAACGTGTACATTGCCCTGTGTAACATTGACATTTTCACAATATTAATTCTGTCAATCCATGAGCATGGAATATTTTTCCATCTCTTTGTGTCTTCCTCAATTTCTTTCAGTAGCATTCTATAGTGTTTATGGTTGAGATCCTTTACCTCTTTGATTAGGTTTATTCCTATGTATCTTATGCTTTTGGGTGCAATTGTAAATGAGATTGACTCCTCAATTTCTCTTTCTTCAGTCTCTTTGTTAATGTATAGAAATGCCATTGATTTCTGGCATTGATTTTGTATCTTGCCACGCTACCAAATTGCTGTATGAGTTCTAGCTATCTTGGGGTGGAGGCTTTTGGGTTTTCTAGGTAGAGTATCATGTCATCTGAGAAGAGGGTGAGTTTGACTTCTTGGCCAATATGAATGCCTTTAATGTCTTTTTGTTGTCTGATTGCTGAGGCTAGGATTTCCAGTACTATGTTGAATAGCAGTGGTGAGAGTGGACATCCTGTCTTGTTCCTGATCTTAGGGGAAAGGCTCCCAATGCTTCCCCATTGAGAATGACATTTGTTGTGGGCTTTTCATAGATGGCTTTTAAGATGTCGAGGAATGTTCCCTCTATCCCTACGCTCTGAAGTGTTTTGATCAGCAATGGATGCTCTATCTTGTCAAATGCTTTCTCTGCATCTAATGAGAGGATCATATGCTTCTTGGTTTTTCTTTTCGTGATATGATGAGTCACATTGATTATTTTCGAGTGTTGAACCAGCCTTGTGTCACGGGGATAAATCCTACTTGGTCATGGTGAATAATTATCTTAATGTACTGTTGGATCCTATTGGCTAGTATCCTGTTGAGAACTTTTGCATCCATGTTCATCAGGGCTATTGGTCTGTAATTCTCCTTTTTGGTGGGGTCTTTGTCTGGTTTTGGAATTAAGGTGATGCTGGCCTCATGGAACGAATTTGGAAGTACTCCATCTCTTTCTATCTTTCCAAACAGCTTTAGTAGAATAGGTATGTTTTCTTCTTTAAACGTTTGATAGAAATTCCCTGGGAAGCCATCTGGCCTTGGACTTTTGTGTCTTGGGAGGTTTTTGATCACTGCTTCAATTTCCTCTCTGGTTATTGGCCTCTTCAGGTTTTCTATTTCTTCCTGTTCCAGTTTTTGTAGTTTCTGGCCTTCCAGGAATGCGTCCATATTTCTAGATTGCCTAATTTGTTGGCGTATAGCTGTTCATAATATGTTTTTAAAATCTTTTGTATTTCCTTGGTGTTGGTAGTGATCTCTCCTTTCTCTTTGATGATTTTATTAATTTGAATCTTCTCTCTCTTCTTTTTAATAAGGCTTACTAATGGCTTATGTATGTTATTAATTCTTTCAAAAAACCAACTCCTGTTTTTTTGTTGTTATTCTGTTCCACAGGTCTTATGGTCTCGATTTCATTGAGTTCTGCTAAAATCTTAAATAACTATCTTCTTCTCTTGGGTGTAGGATCTATCTGCTGTTTTTTCCCTAGCTCCTCTATGTGTAAGGTTAGCTTGTATTTGAGTTCTTTACAGTTTTTGAATGGAGGCTTCTATTACGATGTATTCCCCCCTTAGGACTGCTTGTGCTGCATCCCAAAGATTTCGAACAGTTGTATCTTCATTCTCATTAGTTTCCATGAATCTTTTTTTTAATAAGTTAATTTTTTATTTGTGTTCAATTTACCAATATACAGAGTAACACCCAGTGCTCATCCCGTCAACTGCCCCCCTCAGTGCCCGTCACCCAGTCACCCCCAACCCCCGCCCACCTCCCCTTCCACCACCCCTAGTTCGATTCCCAGAGTTAGGAGTCTTTATTTTCTGTCTCCTATTCTGATATTTCCCTCACATTTCGTCTCCATTCCCTTATATTCCCTTTCACTATTATTTATATTCTCCAAATGAATGAGAACATACACTGTTTGTCCTTCTCCGATTGACTTACTTTACTCAGCATGATACCCTCCAGTTTCATCCAAGTTGAAGCAAATGGTGGGTGTTTGTCGTTTCTAATGCCTAAATAATATTCCATTTTATTCATAAACCTCATCTTCTTTACACATTCATCTTTCAATGGACACCAAGGCTCCTTCCACAGTTTGGCTATTGTGGACATTCTGCTATAAACATTGGGGTGCAGGAGTCCCGGCGTTTCCCTGCATCTGAGTCTTTGGGGTAAATCCCCAAAGGTGCAATTGCTGGGTTGTCGGGCAAGTCAATTTTTTTACTCTTTGAGGAACCTCCACTCAGTTTTCCAGAGTGGCTGCACCAGATCACATTCCCACCAACAGTGTAAGAGTCTTCCCTTTTCTCCGCATCCTCTCCAACATTTGTGGTTTCCTGCCTTGTTAATTTCCCCCATGCTCACTGGTGTGAGGTGGTATCTCATTGTGGTTTTGATTTGTATTTCCCTGTATGCAAGTGATGCAGAGCATGTTTTCATGTGCTTGTTGGCCATGTCTTTGTGTTCCTCTGTGAGATTTCTCTTCATGTCTTTTGCCCATTTCATGATTGGATTGTTTGTCTCCTTGGGTTTGAGTTTAAAACGTTCTTTATAGATCTTGGAAACTAGCCCTTTATCTGATACGTCTTTTGCATATATATTCTCCCATTCTTTAGGTTGTGTTTTAGTTCTGTTGACTGTATCCTTTGCTGTGCAAAAGCATCTTATCTGGATGAAGTACCAATAGTTCATTTTTGCTTTTGTTTCTTTTGCCTTCATGGATTTATCTTGCAAGAATTTACTGTGCCGAGTTCAAAAAGGGTGTTGCCTGTGCTCTCCTCTAGGATTTTTTTTTAATTTTTATTTATTTGTGATAGTCACAGAGAGAGAGAGAGAATGAGGCAGAGACACAGGCAAAGGGAGAAGCAGGCTCCATGCACCGGGAGCCCGACGTGGGATTCGATCCTGGGTCTCCAGGATCGCGCCCTGGGCCAAAGGCAGGTGCCAAACCGCTGCGCCACCCAGAGATCCCTCTCCTCTAGGATTTTGATGGACTCTTGTCTCACATTGAGATCGTTCATCCATTTTCAGTTTATCTTTGTGTATGGTGAAAGAGAGTGGTCTAGTTTCATTCTTCTGACTGTGGATGTCCATTTTCCCTGCATCATATATTGTAGAGACGGTCTTTCTTCCAATGGATAGTCTTTCCTACTTTATCGAATATCAGTTGACCATGAAGTTCAGGGTCCACTTCTGGGTTCTCTATTCTGTTCCATTGATCTATGAGTCTGTTTTTGTGGCAGTACCACACTGTCTTGGTGACCACAGCTTTGTGGTACACCCTGAAATCTGGCATTGTGATGCCCCCAGATATGGTTTTCTTTTTTAAAATTCCCCTGGCTATTCGGGGTCTTTCCTGATTCCACACAAATCTTAAAATAGTTTGTTCTAACTCTCTGAAGAAAGTCCATGGTATTTTAATTGGGATTGCATTAAACGTGTACATTGCCCTGGGTAACATTGACTTTTTCACAATATTAATTCTGCCATTCCATGAGCATGGAATATTTTTCCATCTCTTTGTGTCTTCCTCAATTTCTTTCAGTAGCGTTCTATAGTGTTTATGGTTGAGATCCTTTACCTCCTTGGTTAGGTTTATTCCTAGGTATCTTATGTTTTTGGGTGCAATTGTAGATGAGATTGCCTCCTCAATTTCTCTTTCTTCAGCCTCATTGTTAGTGTATAGAAATGCCATTGATTTCTGGGCATTGATTTTGTATCCTGCCACGCTACCAAATTGTTGTATGAGTTGTAGCAATCTTTTGGGGGACGGTTTTGGGTTTTCTAGGTAGAGTATCATGTCATTGGTGAAGAGGGAGTGTTTGACTTTTTCTTTGCCAATTTGAATGCCTTTATTTCTTTTTGTTGTCTGATTCCTGAGGCTAGGACTTCCATTACTATGTTCAATAGCAGGGTGAGAGTGGACATCCCTGTCTTGTTCCTGATCTTAGGGGAAATACTCCCAGGGCTTCCATATTGAGAATGATATTTGCATTGGGCTTTTCCTGGATGGCTTTTAAGATGTCGAGGTATGTTCCCTCTATCCCTATATTCTGAAGGGTTTTGATCAGGAATGGATGCTCTATTTTGTCAAATGTTTTCTCTGCGTCTAATGAGAGGATCATATGGTTCTAGGTTTTTCTCTTGCTGATATGATGAATCACATTGATTGTTTTACGAGTGTTGAACCAGCTTTGTGTCCCGGGGATAAATCCTACTTGGTCATGGTGAATAATATTCTTAATGTATTGTTGGATCCTATTGGCTAGTATCTTGTTGAGAATTTTTGCATCCATGTTCATCAGGCATATTGGTCTGTATTCTCCTTTTTGGTGGGGTCCTTGTCTGGTTTTGGAATTAAGGTGATGCTGGCTTCATAGAACGAATTTGGAAGTACTCCGTCTCTTTCTATCTCTCCAAACAGCTTTAGTAGGATAGGTATGGTTTCTTCTTTAAAGTTTTTTAGAATTCCCCTGGGAAGCCATCTGGCCCTGGTCTTTTGTGTCTTGGGAATTTTTGGATGAGTGCTCAATTTCCTCCCTGGTTATTGGTCTGTTCAGGTTTTCTATTTCTTCCTGTTCCAGTTTTGGTAGTTTCTGGCTTTCCAGGGAAGTGTCCATTTATTCTAGATTGCCTAATTTTTTGGCGTATAACTGTTCATAATATGTTTTTAAAATCGTTTGTATTTCCTTGGTGTTGGTAGTGATCTCTCCTTTCTCATTCATGATTTTATTAATTTTAGTCTTCTCTCTCTTCTCTTTAATAAGGCTGGCTAATGGTTTATCTATCTTATTAATTCTTTCAAAGAACAAATTCCCGGTTCTGTTAATCTGTTCCACATTTCTTCAGGTCTCGATTTCCTTGAGTTCTGCTCGAATTTTAATTAACTCTCTTCTTCTGTTGGGTGTAGGATCTATCTGCTGTGTTTCCTCTAGCTCTTTTATGAGTAAGGTTAGCTTTTGTATTTGAGTTCTTTCCAGTTTTTGAATGGATGCTTGTATTGCGATGTATTTCCATCTTAGGACTGCTTTTGCTGCATTCCAACGATTTTGAATGGTTGTCTCTTCATGCTCATTAGTTTCCATGAATCTTTTTAATTCTTCCTTAATTTCCTATGACCCTTTCATCTTTAGCAGGATTGTCCTTCACCTCCACGTGTTTGAGGTCCTTCCAAACTTCTTGTTATGATTTAGTTCTAATTTCAAGGCATTATGATCTGAGAATATGCAGGGGACAATCCCAATCTTTTGGTATTGGTTCAGACTCGATTTGTGACCCAGTATGTGGTCTTTTCTGGAGAAAGTTCCGAGTGCACTTGAAAATGAAAAGAATGTGTATTGAGTTGAGTTTGGATGTAATGTTTTGTAGATTTCTGTGAAATCCATCGGGTCCAGTGTATCATTTAAAGCTCTCATTTCTATGGAGATGTTGTGCTTAGAAGACCTATTGAGTATAGAAAAGGCTAGACTTAAGTCACCAAGTATAAGTGTATTATTATCTAAGTATTTCTTTGCTTTGGTTATTAGTTGATTTAAATGTTTGGGAGCTCCCACATTCGGGGCATATATGTAGAGGATTGTTATGTCCTCTTGTTGGATAGATCCTTTAAGTATGATGTAGTGTCCCTCTTCATCTCTCACTACAGTCTTCAGGGTAAATTTTAGTTTATCTGATATAAGGATGGCTACCCCTGCTTTCTTTTGAGGACCATTTGAATGGTAAATGGTTCTCCAACCTTTTATTTTCAGGCTGTAGGTGTCCTTCTGTCTAAAATGAGTCTCTTGTAGACAGCAAATAGATGGGTCCTGCTTTTTTATCCAGTCTGAAACCCTACGCCTTTTGATGGGGTCATTAAGCCTGTTCACATTCAGAGTTACTAATCGACAGATATGAGTTTAGTGTCATCATGATATCTATTCAGTCCTTGTTTTGTGGATTGTTCCACTGAACTTCTTCTTAAAGGGGAATTTTAAGAGTCCCCCTTAAAATTTCTTGCAGAGCTGGTTTGGAGGTCACATATTCTTTCAGTTCCTGCCTGTCTTGGAAGCTCTTTATCTCTCCTTCCATTTTGAATGAGAGCCTTGCTGGATAAAGTATTCTTGGTTGCATGTTCTTCTCATTGAGGACCCTGAATATATCCTGCCAGCCCTTTCTGAACTGCCAGTTCTCTCTGGAGTGGTCTGCTGTTACCCTAATGCTCCTCCCCATAAAGGTCAGGGATTTCTTGTCTCTTGCTGCTTTAAGGATCTTCTCTTTATCTTTGGAATTTGCAAGCTTTACTATTAAATGTCGAGGTGTTGATGGTTTTTATTGATTTTAGGGGGGATCTCTCTATTTCCTAGATCTGAATGCCTGTTTCCCTTCCCAGATTAGGAATGTTTTCAGCTAGGATTTGTTCAAATACATATTCTGGCTCTCTGTCCCTTTCGGCGCCCTCAGGACCCCCAATTACACGTAGGTTTTTTTTCCTCAGGCTGTCGTTTATTTCCCTTAATCTGTCTTCCTGGTCTTTTAATTATCTGACTCTTTTTTCCTCAGTTTCCCTCTTTGCCATCAACTTGGCTTCTATGTCACTCACTCGTTCTTCCTCCTTGTTAACCCTCGTCATTAGGACTTCTAGTTTGGATTGCATCTCATTCAATTGATTTTTAATTTCTGCCTGATTGGATCTAAATTTTGCAGTCATGAAGTCTCGTGAGTCCTTTATGCTTTTTTCTAGAGCCACCAGTAGCTGTATAAGTGCTTCTGAATTGGCTTTCTGACATTGAATTGTAATCCGTATTTTGTAACTCTTAGGAGAGAGGACTGTTTCTTTCTTTTGAGGTGAGGTTTTCCTTCTAGTCATTTTGCTCAGTGCAGAGTGGCCAAAAACAAGTTGTATTGGGAAAAGGAGAAAAAGAGAGAGAAAGAAGGAAAGAAAAGAGAAAAAGAGAAAAGGAAGAAAAAAAAGAAAAAAGAAGAAAAAGAGAAAGAAAAAGAAAGAAAGGAATAAAGGGTGGGGGATGCAAACAAATCAAAAAGAAATAAAAGAAAAGAAAAGAAAAAACCACGGGGAGTGTCTTCTGATTCTGTATACTTAATTCCCTTGACTTCCCCTGGAACTTGTCCGTCTAGCTGGTCTTCTGGAAGAGGGGCCTGTTGTGCTGATTTTCAGGTGTTAGCTCTTGGGGGAGCTGCTCTGCCCTCTGCCTGGTGCAGGGCTCATTTATCCCGTGAGGCCCCAAGAGGAACCATCCCAGTGACGTCGGCAGCTCTCAGCCCTGGATTCAGCTCCCACAGTAACTATGGAGCTCTCCCTCTGCAGGGCCTGGAGGTGCCAAGGCGGAGACGCTGATCTGCTCAGCTCCTGGCCAAAGCATCCTAGCTGTCGTGGGCCTTCCCGGGGTCTGCCTGTTCCAGGGGGAGGCCAGATTCTGGGCTGTGTCCTGGCGCCCTGTGCTCCAGTGCCTGTGCTTTTGATTCCCCCTCCAGGCCACACAGCCGCCTCCGCGGCACCACCAACCAAGCCCCACTGAGCTCGTCCCAGAGCCCCGCAACCCTCTCTGCAGTGATCCTCTTCCTCTGCCAGAGGCCCCTCCGAGCTGCTCCTGGCCTCGCAGCCCCCTTCATGTGGAGCCGCCACCCGAGCCCCTCCGAGCTGCTCCGGGTCCAGCCGTGGTCCCTGCAGTCTTTTAGGGAGCTCAGCCATGGGGTATGGTGCAGTCTCCTGGGTGCGCAGGTGTCTGTTAGTGTTCCAGGGAGCCCGAGGGCATCCCCACCATCCTGGCGTCCTGCTCCAACTCCCTTCAGGAGCCTTTCCACCCGGGAAGATTGGTGAAGCTCCTGCTTCTCCGGGACAGAGCTTTCCTGTCCTGGGGGCACTCGCCCTGGCCTTAGCCCAGCACCTCATGGGGCCCCTCCCCTTGGATGCCTTTTGTTTCTTTATTTTTCCCCCCTCTTCCTACCTTGATAGAAGTGCGAACTCTTCTCACTGTTGCATTCCAGCTGGTCTCTCTTTAAATCTCAGGCCGAATTCATAGATTTTCAGGATGATGAAGATTATCTAGGTAATTTGGTGGGGACAGGTGATTTGGGGACCCTACTCTTCCGCCATCTTGCCCGTCCCTCCACTTTCCTATTTCAAACAATATCACAGAGACACAGGATAAAGGGGCAGCCCTGGTGGCGCAGTGGTTTAGCGCAGTCTGCAGCCCAGGGCGTGATCCTGGAGAACCTGGATCGAGTCCCACATCAGGCTCTCTGAATGATGCCTGCTTCTCCCTCTGCCTCTCTCTCTCTCTCTCTCTCTCTGTCTCTATGAATAAATAAATAAAATCTTTAAAAAAAAAAAAAAAAAGAGACACAGGATAAAGCAGTGTGGTTCTCGGGCCCCAGCTGGCTCCGTTGGTTAAGCATCCGACTCCTGACTTCACCCTTGGTCTTGATCTCGGGGTCATGAACTCCAGCCCTGTGCTGAACTGTGGACGAGGCATGGAGCCTACTTAAACAAACCAAACCCACAGGGGTGTGGTTCTGGCATAAGCTGAAGGAGCAGAATAGAGAGCCTGGAAGAAAATGCACTCCGATACTGTCAACTGATTTTTTAAACTTAATTTAATTTAAACCCAATTAATTAAGAGTATAGCGTATTATACTTTCAGAGGTAGAATTCAGGGATTCACCAGTTGGAGATAACAACAGGGCTCATGACATCACGTGCCCTCCTTCATGCCCGTCTACCAGTTACCCTGTCCCTCCACTCCCCTCCCCTACAGCAACCCTCAGTTTGCTTCCTGTGATTGAGTCTTTTTTTCCTCCATCTCTGTTTTCATCTTATTTGTTTTTCTTTCCCTTCACAGATGCCCATCTGCTTTGCTTCTTTAATTTCACCTATGAATGCAACCATACGGTAATTTTCTTTCCTGACTGACTTATTTCACTTAACATGATCCCTCTAGTTCTATCCACGTCATTGCAAATGGCAATATTTTCTTCTCTTTGATAGCTGAGTACCATTCCTATCATCTATCTATCATCTATGACCATCATCTATCTTCCATCCTCTTTATCCATCATCTGCCTGAGGGCACCGAGGCTCTTCCCACAGTGTGGCTACTGTGGACCCGGCTGCTGTGGACATTGGGGTGCAGGTGTCCCCGAGTCTCATGCATCTGTATCTTCGGGGTGAGCTAAAGCCATGCACCTGCTGGTCCCAGGGCAGCTCTATTTGTAACTTCCTGAGGAGCCTCCACACTGTTTCCATGGCGTCTGCACCAGCCTGCGGTGCCGCCCACAGTGGAAGAGGGTTGAGTGAGTTTTACAGGACATGGTAAAAGTCTGGTCCACATTTCATTTCGCATCCTTTGGGCTCCAATTCCTTCTCCTTAAGAATTTTTGGGGAAGCCATGTGTTGGGCTTCTTTTCAGTCGGACGTTTCCGAAGCTAACAGGCCACAGCTGGAACCTGGAAGGAGGCAGAGGTCGGCCCGGGGATGGGCACGTGCCTCCTGCACAGCCTCCTGTAGTGCCTGAGGATCCCGCAGGGGGCGCCCGAGCCCAGGCATCGCTCAAGGGGCACGCATGTGCAGTAGGCCTCGTCTGCCTGCACTAACAGGAGCCAGCCTGTGCTGGGGAGGCCTGAGGAAGACGTGGGGACATGTCCACGCTGATGAGCCACAGCCTCCTCAGAATCTGCGGGGAGTCTTCAGGGGGATATTGGGCAGCGTTCATGCTGACAGGAGCCCTGGTCTCCTCAGGACACACGGTGAGGCTTCCGGCAGATATGGGCCCACATCTATCCTGATAGGAGACCTTGGGCCGCTTCAGGACCTGCGGGGAGGCTTCAGTAAATTGTGGGCCCGCACCCATCCTGACAGGAGACCCTGGGCTGCCTCAGGACCCGCGGGGAGGCTTCAGTAAGATGTGAGCCCCCATCCACGCTGACAGGAGCCCCTGGGCCACCTCAGAACATGTGGGGAGACTTCTGAAAGATGGGGCGCTGCTTCCACTCCAACAGGAGTTAACTGGCCCCTCAGGACATAAGTTGAGACTTCTGGAAGCTGGGGGCCACATCCACAGTGACAGGAGCCTCGGCCACCTCAGAACCGGGGTGATGCTTCGGGAGGACGTGGAGCCACGTCCACACAACCGGACGCTGATGTCCTTAGGACCCCCAGTGTAGACTTCGGGAAATATGGGGATGCGTCCATGTGGACAGAAGACCCCAGCCTTGTCAGAGCCTGTGGTGAGGCCCCAGAAAAATGTGGATGTTGATTCCACACTGACAGAAGTCTCTGGCCTCCTCAGGACACACTGTGAACGATTGGGATAATTTGGGGCCACGTCCATTCTGACAAGAGCCCCCAGCCTCCTCAGGTCTTATGGTGAGGCTGAGGAAAATGTGGGGCCACATCAAGACTGAGAGGACCCCCTTCCTCCTCAGGACCTGCACTTTGGCTTCAGGACACATGGGGCTGCGTCTAGGCTGACAGCAACCCACAGCCTCCTCAGGACCCGCGGTGAGTTTTCAGGGGACATGAGGCCATGTCCAGGCTGATAGGAGCCCCCGGCATCCTGAGAACCTGCTGGGAGGCTTCCAGAGGTTGTGAGGCATCCAGAAGGATGTTCCTCCTCCTTCCAGAGTAGGCATACTCCACGTTGGCAGGAGACCCGGCGTACTCAGAACCCACTGACTATGACTCTGGAACACGTGGGGCCACGTCCACATTCATAGGAGCCCGGCTCCTCAGGACCCCGTGGAGGACTCTGGAGGCACCGTTGGGAGCCACGTCCATGTCAGAAGGGACTCCTCAGAACCATAGGGCAAGTGAATGGGTAGAATGAATGGTAGGATCAGGGGAGAGGAGGTGGTTGGTGGTTAGGCTTAGGTTAGATGTTAGGTGTTAGTGATTATGCTTATGGTTACAGATTAGAGGTTAAGGTGAGGGATAAAGGTAAGGGTCAGTGGTTAGAAGTTAGGATGGGGGTTTCGGTTAGGGACAGGAGTTAGAGTTAGAGTTAGGGTTTAGACTTTAGGGATTAGGGCAGGAGGTTAGGAGTTGGGGTTTGGGTTATGGTTAGAGTTAGGGTTCAGGTAGGTTTGCAGTTAGGGTTAGGGGTTAGGGTGTGAGTTAGGGTTAGAGGATAGCATTAGGGGTTAGAATTAAAGTTAGGGCTAGGTTTAGGGTTAGGGCGAGGGTTAGGTTTAGGATACGGGTTAGGGCTAGGATTAGGGTTAGAGTTTGGTTAGGGGTTAGGGTTAGGTTCAGGTCAGGGTCAGGGTACGGTTTTGGAAAAGGGTAAGAGAGGTTTAGGCAGTGGGTTAGGGATTAGTTTTAGGGTCCGGGTTAGGGTACAGTTTGGGATATGAGATAGGATTAGTATTAGAGGGTTAGGGTTAGGGTACAGGTTAAGGTTAGGAATAGGATTTGAGTACATTAAGTTAAGGTTATGGTTAGAGGTTAGGGTTAGGGTTAGATTTAAGGTAAGGGTCAGGGTTAAAGGTTTAGAATAAGTTTAGGAGTTAGGGTGAGGGTTGGCAGGAAGGTTCAGTGAATGTGTTTTGGTCTTGGGGTTTGTGTTTGGTTTTTGATTAGTGATAGTTCTTGTTGAGGGTTAGGTTAACATTAGGCTTAAGTGTAGGCTTAGGGTTATATCTGTGTATGGTTAGAGTTTGTGTCTTGGCATGTGCTTGCACTGGGAATCCTAGCATCTTGGGCAGTTTAGTTTCATGCACTCTATTTAGGTTTTGGTTTCAAGGATAGCCTGACTCCACCAAGTCAGCAGCCTCCCCAGAGATCATTTTAAAATGATCAAAGTCCAGGCTTCGCTGGGGTGAGAATAGGCATGGCAGGCTTCTCCTGAGCTGAGCTAAGGAGGGGATTTGTGGCTCTAAAGACTCTTTGTTTGGATTTTCAGTTACCTTTCTGATTTTATCTCTTGTGCGCCCATGTTTCCTCTATACTACCAATTATTATTTTAAAGTTTTACTTGAATTCCTCTTTGTAAACACAGTATGATATCGTTTCCAGTTTACCACATAGTGATTCAACCCTTGAATACAACGCCTGGTACTGGTCAGAGGTGACCTCTACTATTCCCATCCTCTGATTCCCCATCCCCCCCACTTTCCTCTGGTATTTATTGGTTTAATCTCTGTGGTTAAGAGTATGTTTCTTGGTTTGCATCTCTCATCCCCCCCTTCGCCCCTTTGTAAGTTTGTTTGGTTTCTTAAAATTCATATGTGAATGCAATTGTATGGTATTTGGTATCTGTCTTTCTCTGACTGATTTTATTTAGCATAAATCCCTTCCACTTCTCCCACGTCATTGTAAATGGCATCCTTTCATCCCTTCTGATGACCGAGTGATGTCGCAGTGTGTATATTTACCACATCGTCTCTGCCCATTCATCTGTCGATGGATTTCTGGGCTCTATACACAGTTTCGCTGTTGTTGATAACGCTGCTACCAACACTGGGCTGCGTGTTCCTCTTCGAATCTACTAAACTACTTTTGTATCCTCGGGTAAATACCTAGCTGTGCAATTTTGGAATCGTAGGGTAGCACTATTTTTAACTTCTTTTTTAAAAATTTTTTTATGATAGTCACAGAGAGAGAGGCAGAGACACAGGCAGTGGGAGAAGCTGGCTCCATGCACCGGGATCCCAACAGGGGATTCGATCCCAGGTCTCCCGGATCACGCCCTGGACCAAAGGCAGGGGCCAAATGGCTGCGCCACCCAGGGATCCCCTCTTTTTAACTTCTCGAGGACCCTCCAGACTGTTTTCCACAGTGGCTGCACCTTTATTTATGTATTCATGAGAGACACAGAGAGGCAGAGTTATAGGCAGACGGAAAATGAGGCTCCATGCAGGGAGCCTGATGTGGGACTTGATCCCCCAGGACCCCGGGATCATGACCTGAGCCAAAGCACATGCTCAACCACTGAGGCACCCAGGTGCTTTGCTGATTAAATTCCTTTGCTAGTTATGGGTCTGTTCACATTTTCTATTTATTCCTATTTCAGTTCTGCTCATTTGCACATTTCTAGGGATTTGTCCATTTCTTCCAGGTCTCCCAGTTTGTTTGCGTATAATCTTTCATAGTATTCCCTTATAACTGTCTTTTTTTCTGGTGTTGATTGTGATCTCTCTTCTCTCATTTGTGATTTTATTTATTTAGATCTTTTCTCTTTTCTCGTTGATAAGCCTGGCTAGGGTTGATCCATTTTATTAATAATTTTAAAGAACCAGCTCTTAGTTTTGTTATTCCATTCTACTGTTTTGTTGTTTCTGTATTGTTTATTTCTGCACTCATCTTTATTTTTTCCCTTCGTCTGTAGGCTTTAGGCCTTGTTTGCTATTCCTTATTCAGCTCCTTCAGGTGTAGGGTTAGGCTGTGTATTGGAGACTTCTTGTTTCTTGAGGTAGGCCTGTATTGCTATGTACTTCCCTCTTAGGACAGCCTTTGCTACATCCCAGAGGTTTGGAGAAACATGTTTTCATTTTCATTTGTTTTAAATTTCCTCTTTAATATCCTGATTGCTCCATTCACTCTAGTAGGATGATCATAAACTCAACATATTTTTGGTCTGTCCAAATTTTTTCTTACTTTCGACTTCCAGTTTCATAGCACCGTGGGCCAAAAATGTACATGGTGTGATATCAACCTTCCTGTACCTGTTGTACCTGTTGAGGGCTGATTTGTGGGCCCTGATATGATCTGTTTGGGAGAATGTCCCATGTGCACTTGATAGGAAAGTGTATTCTGCTTTCAGATCTAATTTTCTAACTATATCTGTTGAGTCCCTGTGGTCCGGTGTGTCAAGGCTATTGTTCCCTTGTTGATTTTCTGCTAGACGATCGGTCCATTGCCATAAGTGGGTGTTGAAATCCCGTCAGTGTATTATTATCAGTGAGTTCCTATACGTTTGTTGTTCATTTGTTTCTATATTTACGTGCTCCCATGTTGGCAGCATAAATATTTAGTTGTTTGATCTTGATAGTCTTTTTAATTATGAAATAATGTTCTTCATCTCTCCTTACAGGATTTGTTCTTTCTTTTTGAGATTTAAATATTTTATTTATTTTTTCATGAGAGATACACAGAGAAGCAGAGGCAGAAACATAGGCAGAGGGAGAGGCAGGCTCCCCGAAGGGAGGCCGATGTGGGACTCGATCCTGTAATCCCAGGTTCACACCCTGAGCTGAAGGCAGATGCTCAACCACTGAGCCACCAGGTGTCCCCCAGGGTTTGGTTTCAAATCTCGTTTGTCTGATATAAGTGTGGGTCCTCCAACTTTCATTTGATATCCATTAGCATGGTAGATGATTTTCCCTCCCCTGACTATCAATCTGCTGGTGTGTATACGTGTAAGGTGAGCATCTTGTAGGCAGCATACAGATGGATCTTGTTTTTTTAATAACGATTTTATTTATGAGAGAGAGAGAGAGGCAGAAAATTAGGGAGAGAGAGAAGCAGACTCCACTTCTGGAGCTCAATATGGGACTTGATCCCAGACTGCAGGATCATACCCTGAGTCAAAGGTAGATGCTTAACCCTTTGAGCCACCCAGGCTTCCCGGATCCTGTGTTTTAAGCCACTCTGATACCCTGTATCTTTTGATTGAAGCATTTAGTCTATCGGCATTCAGAGTGATTATTCAAAGATATGAACTTTGTGCCTTTGTGTTAACGGAAGAGTTGGTGTTTCTGGTGATGTTCTCTGGGCCTTTCTAGTCTTTGTTGCTTTTGGACTCTTTTTTTCCCCCACTAGAAGAGTCCCTCTTAAAATTCCTTACTGGACTAGTTAAGTGGTCATGAACTCCTTTATATTTTGCCTGTCTGGGAAAATCATGATCTCTCCTTCTCTCCTGAATGACACCCTTGCTGAAGCAAGAATTCATACAAATTGGACACCAACAAAAAGAAATTTAAAAACATAAAATAAATTTTTGGTCTTATGTTTGAGGAAAATGGCATTTAGGAGGAAAACCAGAAGCTGAAAGAGAGGAGGACAGATTTCACCCTCCGTAGCCTTCACAGGGACATGATGTCCTTTCCAAGGAGGGGCCTCCCCTCTGTAGGATGCTTCCTGCCCCTCTGTGCTCCTTGTTGGAACCAAGCAGTCACATCTCTGTGCCTCCAGCACCTCTGCAGTCATGGTTTATTGCGTCTTTCATGTATCCTTTTGGAGACCACAGCGTCGTGTATGTAACCATCCGGCTGCTGTTAGACAACATTGGGGGGATTCCGACTTTTGTTGGTTTTGGGGTGTGTGTGTGTCTATCACATGTAGCTATCACGTGCAGCTATTGGATCCTCTGGCTGAGTCACCCAAATGCCCAAATGGTTGGCACAACATCATTTCTGGTGCTGGCACTGGGCGGCTAGCTAGGCTCTCCTGGCAGACCCTGGGCTCGCTCTTGCCGTGACTTTCTGCTGGAGGTTCAGCTGAGCTGGAAGGTCCGGCTTGGCTATATTCCCATGTGAAGCAATGGGTCCTGCCATGTGCTGGCTGCTTATCTTCTCCCTGATGCCTCTCCAGCAGGGAGCCAGACTTTGGGGCCATCCTGGTGGGAGCTCCTGAGGATCCAGCTACGCATGGGGGGGAGCCCTGGGGCTGCCTGTGTTTGCGAGTCTGGGTGGGGACGGGGCTGGGGTTCCTCGGTCCCCTGTGCTGCCTGACCTTCAGGCCGAGCCCCATGCTCACCCGCCCCTACTCAGTCGGGCAAGGAGGGTGCCCTCCACACGCTGGTGTGAGAGATCAAGCACTACAAGGTGTGCACGCTGAGTCCATCTGGTGAGGCTGGCCCAGGTGCGTGAGCTGCAAGTGTGGGACCCAAGAAATTTAACAAAAATCTTCTACCCCTGGAGAGGCAGAGCAGGACTGATTCCATTTTGTGCTACACCCCCCACCTCCAGGATGACCCCCACATGACCTTCTTATTGCTTAAGGCGCTGCCCCACCCTAGTCAGGCCGCTGGGCACACCCTTATCTGAAATCAGCTCATAACAATGTAACCCTGCTTTATGTCCCCCAAAACTGCACTCCGATTCTGACCAAAGTAATAGGCTAGCGCAAGTGGATGCTATAGGGTAAGGTGTAATTCAGTTGGCCACCTGCTTGTGAACAGACATGACTGTGCAACTTTCTGCGTATCCCATGGGCTACTGGCCCCTATAAAGCTGCTAGGCCTCTTAGTCTCAGGGTCCAAGTCCATTCTCTGCTGTGTCGGGTGCACTTGGAACCAAGCTCCAGCTTGTAAAGAAACCCTTGGGAGTTTGCATCTGTGTTGGCCTCTCGGTGGTTTCTCGGATTCACAATCTTGTGCATAACACAAGGACCTGCTGTCCTGACATCCCTTCTAGGGCCATGCTGACCACCCCGCAGGTCCTCTCTGCCCCAGGCACACAGGCACGGGGATGATGCGTGGAGGAAGGGCCCCGGAACACGGCCTGCCCAGGCCCCCTGGACAGAGGGAGCACAGACAACCGGGTTGCTTTGCACAGAACCTGGTGACCTGAGGCTTCCTGGCTGTCACTCTGTCCCAGCCCTTTCTGGCCCGCGGGGCACAGCCTGAGTCCTAGTAAAGTCTGTCAGGTCCTGACCCTGGCATCTGGCCGCCCCTGGAAGTCACATGGGGACGTCAGCTGGCTGTGCATGGTGGTGCCCCTGCAGCGGCTGGTGGGGCCTGGGTGGTGCCCCCTCCTCCTCTCTGGTGGTCTCTCCAAGCCCTGTGCACAGTGTTCTGGATGACACAGAAACGGGCTGGCTGTGCATTTTCACACCACAACACTTTATTGACTTTCTACAGCAAACGGGCTCAGGGCCGAGGGGGCGTGCCTGCCCCTGGGAATGGAGAGCTTTCTGTCCTTTAGGGGAGGGCAAGAATGACACGGGTTGGGGAGGCGGGTGCTGGAGTCTCCCACCTGGGAGCATGTGTGGAATCCGGGTGGGGGCATGTGTCCTGAGGTTTCAGCCTGAGAGACGGTTCTGAGGACAGCAGAGCTGACCTGGACCTGCACTGGGTCCACGCAGGGCAGCTGGACCCCGGCCTTGGGCTCCCAGGGGCCCCAGCACCTGGAGCAGCCTGGCTCCTGGTGTGGCTGTGGGTGGGGCCCACCGGCCTACCCCTGCTCTCCCCACCCTGGGTTTCCCAGGATCCAAAGGGCGCCCTAGGTCAGCGACCTGGATCACTGGGGTAAGCCCAGGGCCCAAGAGGCCACATTCAGCTGTGAGAGGGCTCGCGCAGCCTGGGGCCAGAATCCAGGGCTGGCCAGGGCCATGGGGAGCTGGATCCCATTAGTCTTTGTGTTGGCCCTGGAGGGCTCAAATCAACTCAGCCCCCACAGAGTCCGGGGTCAGGTCAGCCCAGGTCCCTATGGGTTAGGGGCTGGTGTCCTGTGCAGGGTGTGCTGTCCTCCAGGTGGGACACTGGGTGGAGACAGGGCATGGTGCATCCTCTGAACCACTCACCTGCATCCACCCTGTCGGGGGCTCCATGTCTTTCCTGCTCCCTGCAACCCCTGGGTACTCTATGGGACACCAGGGCTTCTGATGGGATCAGGGTATGCAGAAAAACCCGGGGAGGCTGAGCATGTCCCACAGGGGGCACCTGCACCAGGTCCTTGCCGGGGATAAATGGTGTGGCGGTGGATCGTGTGGGGGCAGGAGTATGATTGTGGTGGAGTGTGGGGGATGGTGTAGGGAGGATTGTGTTGGGGTATAGTGTGGGTGGGGATTGTGTGGGGCTGTGTGGGTGTGAGGGGGATGGTGGGATGCCATTGGGGATGATGATGGAGGGGGTTGGAGTGGGAGTGGGGAATGAGGGGGATGTCGTGGGGGCCTGTGGACACAGGGTATCTCCTTCCACTAAGATGCACAAGGAGACATCTACCGTTAAAGGCGACCCCAGTCTGGGGTTTGTTGTGACACCTGCCCCTGGGGCACGGTGTGGTCAGTGCAGGGCCCTGGCTGGACCGGGGACATTATCTGGGGGTCATCATAATATGTATGCTTTCAATTTTTTTATTTTTTAAATTATTTATTTATGATAGTCACAGAGAGAGAGAGGGAGGCAGAGACACAGGCAGAGGGAGAAGCAGGTTCCATGCACCGGGAGCCCAATGTGGAATTCGATCCCGGGTCTCCGGGATCACGCCCTGGGCCAAAGGCAGGCGCCAAACCGCTGCGCCACCCAGGGATCCCCATATGTATGCTTTCAAATAGCAAATTGTCTCAAATTAAATGCATAGAATTTAGAAATATATAAAGCACCGAGAGTGGGTGTCACTCTGACCCGTCCGACCCTCATGGGATCGATGTGTGTCCTGCTCCAGCCGCGGCCATGCCGCCTGGCCCCCAGGTCCGGTTCATGCCTCCCACATCCCCCACCGCATCCCTTGCTTCTGATGGGGCCGTCCCTCTACCATTTGGTGGTGTTCAGCTCTCATGGCAACCCCTGGAGGCCCCATCCTAGTGGCCTCCTCATCCCTGAGGCCCGGAGGGGTGGGCAAGGGGGTCATCCCAATCACCCTACCATGGAGCGGTATGTTGTTGGCTGCTGTTACTCCTGGCCTCAGAGGCCCCGTTTTCCCTACTCAGAAGCCCCAGGGGGCCCGAAGCTTCGTGGCCCAGCAGCCTCACCCAACACCTACCAGTCCTAAAACATGATGTGGCTGCCAAACGTCCTGTTTACGTCCAGGTTTACCTGCGTGATGTCCTAGGAGGAGACCAGGGCCGCCTCCTTCATTTCCTGTGGGAAAACCGGGGAGGAGGAGCAGGCATTAGGGACACAGACCCCGAACTGTCACGAGCTGCCATGTTGGGCAGGGAGCCCTGTGGTCACCATGGGAATGTGCCCTGCCGAAACCTCCTTCCTTCTTCTGGGAGGCCAGGGATGGCAGGAGTGCCCACCGTGCCCGTGGGACCTGTGTGACGGTCTGTGCCCAGCTGTTGTGGGCAGGGAGGTGACGGAGTGTCAGCCTGGGTGGGAGGGGATAGGGGTTCAGCCAAGGTGGGAGGGGACATGGGGGTATTGTGCCCAAGATTGCGAATCCAAGAAACAACTAAGGAGGTGACACCGATGCAAACACACAAGGGTTGATTTCCAAACTCGAGCTTGCATCCAAGTACACCCAACACAGCGGAACAGGGATTTGGACTCTGAGGTGGGTTTTAGCTTAGTTTTAAGGGCTGGTCTCAGGGACCTCCAGAATGGCTGGAGCAATTCCTCAATTTCTGTTTACAGTTTGATATGGGGCTTTCAAGGGCACTGAGCTGTGTTCTCATTCTAATAGGGGCTTCCTGCCCTTGGCCTGGGCTCTGTTTTGATTCTATTGTGGGGCTTTCTAGGACATTAAGCTGTAAACTTTTGTTTTTTTCCTGTAACTGAAGGCATGTAAATTTCAGCTCTTCTTCACAGGGGCCTGGGATGTCTGGGCGTGTGCTAATGCTGAATTTAAATTGGAATGGCCTTAATTTTCTCGGCCTCCATGCATCCTGTCCCATCCTATCTAGCTCCTTCCCCCTTCCCAAGAGCTCCTAAGAGAGCAATTGCAAATGACCTCAGCGTGGCATCCTGTGTTGGGGGACAGGCCCAGTGATTGGGATCAGGAAGACCTGGAGCATGGGCTTCCCAGCTGTGCAGCTGGATTCGATGCTGCAGACTCTTATTCCCTAAGGCTATGTTGACAACTGACTTTGTACATAGAAAACCTCTCCTTTGTCTATAAAAGATGAGGAGCCAGTCAAAGCGTTTTTTCTCTGCCCATCTGATTCCTCAGATTCCAATCTGAGACGTATTTCCTGTTAATAAGGATAATTTACTACTCTCTGTAGTACTATGGTTAAAATACTCTGACACAAGAGTTCAGGGGGTGACGGTTTCTCATCTCTTTCTTCACAGTTCAGTCACTCATCAGGAAATGCATCTTTATGGATTTGGAAAGAACTGAGTGACATTATTACCAATGGTCCTATTATTATGTGAAGGATTTTTTCCTGAGATTCTTCCCCTGTTTCAACTGACACTGAAACACTGTGAACTCCTTGGAAGACAAATGTCAAGGAAATAAATGTTATGCATTACTAATTTTAAATGCCCTTGCAATATGGTGTCTATTATACTAGAAGTATTTTTATCTGATTTTTGCTATTTATTATCCATTCCTGCTTTTCAGGGTGAGGAGGCATTATACGTGTTCAAAAGTGTTTTTCTTTCCTTCTGATCTAAAATTCTTACTTTGTTTCCATCAAAGGAAGTCTTTAAGAATAAGGCAAAAGTTAATTCAACTATTCTAAAATGTCTTCACAGTTGGAGCCTGATTCATTTAAGTCAATTTTCAAAATAGATCGTATTAGGAAACAAAGATTTATAGGGAAATTGAGAAGATAGTACAGTGCATTCACATGCACTTGCACTCAATTTCTCCAATTATTGATATCTTATTTTAGTACGGTACAAATATGAGCTAATGAATCAGTATTAAAATAGTCGCATTAACCAAAGACCATACTTTATTCAGATTTCCTTAGTTTTTGCTAAGATACCATCCCTCATATCACATTCCATTTGTCCTCATGTTTTCTTAGGCTCCTCTGGATTGTGACAGTCTTTCAGCCTTTCCTTGTTGTTGTTGAACTGGAACACTTTGAGAAGTAGAGTATTTTGTAAAATTTCCCTTAGGTGGGACATGTCTGTCATTTATCTCATGATTGAACAGTTTTTTGGATTATATACAGAGATATACTGCTATTTTCATTATATCATATAAAGGATATACTCTCAACATGATTTATCAGTCTTGGTATTGATCTGATCACATTGCTGAGATAGTGTTTGTCAGCTTTCTACGCAGTAAACTGATCCTTTTTTATTATTATTAAACATTATTATTATATTATCAATATTATTTTAAGTTTTTCATATTATATTTTGTAGAAGGAAGTTACAATGTGTATTCCTCACATAAGAGTGGGAAGCTATGCTCATGAACTTGAGTGTGGAATGTCTGCACAATTTGTTTGAAATTCTTCTACATGGGAGATTTCTCTTCTTCTGGGTTTGTTTGTTTCTTTTTCAAAGATGTTTTTTATTTATTTGAGAGAGAGAGGAGAGAAAATCCATGAGTGAGGGGGCAGAGGGAGAGGGAGAAGCAGGTTCCCTGCTGAACAGGGAGCCTGCCTTGGGACCTGGATCATGATATGAGCCTAAGGCAGAAGCTTAACTAGCTGAACCACACAGGTGCCACTCTTTTTCTTTCTTTCTTTCTTTCTTTCTTTCTTTCTTTCTTTCTTTCTTTCTTTCTTTCTCTTTCTTTCTTTTTTTCCTTTCTTTCTTTCTTTCTTTCTTTCCTTTCATTTCTTTCTTTTCTTTCTTTTTCTTTCTTTTTTTTAATAATAAATTTATTTTTTATTGGTGTTCAATTTGCCAACATACAGAATAACACCAAGTGCTCATCCCGTCAAGTGCCCCCCTCAGTGCCCATCACACATTCACCCCCACCGCCCGCCATCCTCCCCTTCCATCACCCCTAGTTCGTTTCCCAGAGTTAGGAGTCTTTATGTTCTGACTCCCTTACTGATATTTCCCACACATTTATTCTCCCTTCTCTTATATTCCCTTCACTATTATCTATATTCCCCAAATGAATGAGAACATACAATGTTTGTCCTTCTCCGATTGTCTTACTTCACTCAGCATAATACCTTCCAGTTCCATCCACGTTGAAGCAAACGGTGGGTATTTGTCGTTTCTAATGGCTGAGCAAGGACCACCTTTTCTCTTTCTTCATCTTCTGAGTCTCCTATGGTATGAATGTTATTGTTTTAATAAGTGGCTGACTTCCCTACGTCTGTCTCTGTGGTCCATAAACTTTCTTCTTTTTAAGGCTTCCACTTGGGACTGCATCTCTGTTATAGCATTTTTAACATTGACCTGATTATATTTAAGTTCTTTTATTTCTACAGTAAAGGTTTCTCTAGTTTTCTTCTGTGCTCTTTTTCCAGCCCAGCTGCTATCTTTATAATCATTGTTTTAAACTGTAGCTAGATATCATATATGTGTATTGATGAACTTCCTGGCTGTGAGTAGACCTCATGTTATTTTATGGAGGTGAATTTCTTCATCTCATTATATTTTCCAGAAAAGAAAGAAGGAAGAAAAAGGAAAACCAAGAAAAACAATAACAACTGCCCTCCCCCCCCAAAAAAAAACAGATTATTTTGGCCTGCTTGTTAAAAGATTCTAAATCCCAAAATAGAAACAATTAAAGTGGTCCCTGGGTGGCGCAGGGGTTTAGTGCCTGCCTTTGGCCCAGGGCAGGATCCTATAGACTCTGGATCGAATTTCACGTTGGGCTCCCAGTGCATGGAGCCTGCTTCTCCCTGTGCCTGTGTCTCTGCCTCTCTCTCTCTCTCTCTTTCTCTTTCTCTCTGTTTGTGACTATCATATATAAATTGAAAAAAAATTAAAAAGAATAAACACAATTAAAGTACTATGAAAGTAAAAATAAGAAATATATAAGGTACATACATAAAAATTAAAATAAGGCAATTAATAAAAAAGAATCAAAGAAATAAATGAAAAAAGAACACAAAGTACAAAGGAATCTAAACCCTACTTTCCAGGCAGAGCTAAAGATCTGCAGCCTCTGTGGTCTGACAACTTGGTGGCAGCGAATGGTCTGTGTGGGGTCTGGGGATGGGCCGTGGCGCTGATTATCAGGTGCACATCTTCCTGGGAGATGCACCTGCGGGGGCCAGAGGCGGGGTGGGCGTCAGCGTCTCTGGGCTCAGCGGGCGGTGCTGTGCTGCTCCTGAGACTCGGCACTGATAGGCGGGATGCGGGTGGGGTCTCTGGGTCCTCTGGCTCTGGGGCAGAGCATCCCGCCCCCCAGTCTGCTGGGGCCTCCACAGAAGAGCTGCCAAGTCCCCAGGTCTCCACCGTTTCTCTCAGAACCCTGCGTTCACTCTACCGGCATCCGAGCTTCTTTTGGTTTTGTTTTTGTATCTCAGACTGTTGTGCCCAAGATTGCGAATCCGAGAAACCATTGAGAAGCCGACAGCAATGCAAACACACGAGGGTTTAATTACCAGCTTGAGCTTGTTTCCAAGTATACCCGACAGAGCGGAGCAGGGACTTGGACCCGGAGGTGGGTTTTAGCTTAGTTTTAAGGGCTTGTCTCAGGGTACTCCCGAAGGGCTGGAGCAATTCCTCAAGTTCTGTTTACATTTTGATATGGGGCCTTCAAGTGCATTGAGATCTGTTCTAATAGGGGCTTCCTGCCCTTGGCCTCGGCTCAGTTTTTATTCTATTGTGGGGCTTGCTGTGTCCTGACAATGAGCACTCAGGAAGGAAATGACGGACGTGACTTACTTCTCAGGAGCATCACAGAGAATAAAAAATGAGACTGAACCAAAGGAGCACAAGACTTGTGCACTGAGCCATACCAGGTTCTGGGAGGCCATCCTGGGCTCATGGTTTGGAGCCTCATCTTGTGAAAATGTCCGCAGTTCCTGAAGCCACCCTCAATTTCAATGTCATTCCTGTCAAGTCATGGTTGCAGATCCTATAAATAGGAAAAAAAAAAAAAACATAACATCCATCCGCCCCCACAAATGACCCGGGACAGCAAATCAGTATTGGAGAAGCAGGACAGAGTGGGACGCAGCACTTTCCTATTTCAAACGATGTCACAGAGACAAAGGATAAAGCAGTGTTGTCCTCGGGACCCCGCCTGGCTCCGTCTGTTAAGCATCCGACTCGTGACCTCACCTCCAGTCCTGATGTAGGGGTCGTGAGTTCTAGCCCTGGGCTGGTCCATAGACGAGGTCTGACGCCTACTTAAACCAGACCCACGAGGGTTGGTCCCAGCATAAGCCGAAGGAGTAGAACAGAGAGTCCAGAAGGAAACGTGCTCTGATACAACTGATTTTTTAACTTAATTTAATTTAAACCCAATTAATTAACGTATAGTGTATTATACTTTCAGAGGAAGAATTCAGGGATTCACCAGTTGGAGATAACCGCAGTGCTCGTGACATCACGTGCCCTCCATCATGCTGGTCCTGTTATCCCCTCCCCCATCCCCTCCCCTGCAGCGACACTCAGTTTGTTTCCTCTATATAAGTCTGTATTCCCTGCATCTGTTTTCATCTTATTTGTTTTTCCTTCCCTTCACAGATGTTCATCTGCTTTGCTTCTTTAATTCCACCTATGAATGACACCACATGGTCATTCTCTTTTCCAACTGACCTATTTCACTTAAGATGATCCCTCTAGTTCTTTCCACGTCATTGCAAATGGCAAGATTTCCTTCTCTTTGATAGCTGAGTATCATTCCCCTCTCTATGACCATCATCTATCTCCCATCTTCTTTATCCATCATCTGCCACAGGGCACTGAGGGTCCTCCCACAGTGTGGCTACTGTGGACCCGGCTGCTGTGGACATTGGATGCAGTTGTCCCATGTCTCACTGCATCTGTATCCTCGGAGTGAGCTCCAGGCCGTACACCTGCTGGTCGCAGGGCGACTCTATTTGTAACTTCCTGGGGAGCCTCCACACTGTTTCCAAGGCGGCTGCACTAGCCCGTGCTCCCGCCCACAGTGGAAGAGGGTTGAGTGAGTTTTACAGGACGTGGTAAAAGTCTGGTCCACATTTCATTTCGCGTCCTTTGGGCTACAATTCCTTCTCCTTAAGCATTTTTGAGGAAACCGGGTGTTGGGCTCCTTTTCAGTCAGACAGTTCCAAAGCTAACAGCTGGAGCCTGGAAGGAGGCAGAGGTGGGCCCCAGGAAGGGCATGCTGCTTCCTGCACAGCATCCTGCAGCGTCTGAGCATCCCACAGGCGGCACCCGAGCCCAGGCACCGCCCAGGAGGTACACATGCGCAGTAGGTCTCTTCTGCCTGCACTAACAGGAACCAGCCTGTGCTGGGGAGGCCTGAGGAAGACGTGGGGTTACATCCACGCTGATGAGCTGCAGGCTCCTCAGAACCTGTAGGGAGTCTTCAGTGGGATATTGGGCAGCGTTCACACTGACAGGAGCCCCGGTCTCCTCAGAACACACGGTGAGGGTTCAGGAAGATGTGGGTCCACATTCACCCTGACAGGAGCCCCTGGGCCACTTCGGGACCTGCGGGGAGGCTTCAGGAAATTGTGGGCCCGCACCCACCCTGACAGGAGCCCATGGGCTGCCTCAGGACACGTGGGGAGGCTTCTGAAAAATGTGGCACGGCGTCCACTCTGGCAGGAGCTAAAGTGCCCCTCAGGACATAAGTTGAGTCTTCTGGAAGCTGGGGACCGCAACCACAGAGACCGGAGTCACGGCCACCTCAGAACCAGCGGTGATGCTTCGGGAGGACGTGGGGCCACGTCCACACAACCGGACACTGATGTCCTCAGGACACCCAGTGTAGACTTCGGGAAATATGGGGATATGTCCATGCAGACAGAAGACCCCAACCTTGTCAGAGCCTGTGGTGAGGCCTAAGAAAGATGTGGATGCCGAATCCACACTGACAGGAGTCTCCGGCCTCCTCAGGATGCACTGTGAAGGATTGGGATAATTTGGGGCCAGGTCCATGCTGGCAGGAGCCCCCAGCCTCCTCAGTTCTTATGGTGAGGCTGAGGAAAATGTGGGGCCACATCAAGACTGAGAGGACCCGCGTCCTCCTCAGGACCTGCACTTTGGCGTTGGGACACATGGGGCTGCGTCTAGGCTGACAGGAACCCACAGCCTCCTCAGGATGCGCGGTGAGTTTTCTGGGGGACGTGGGGCCATGTCCAGGCTGACAGGAGCCCCCGGCTTCCTGAGAACCTGCTGTGAGGCTTCCAGAGGATGTGAGGCATACCCACGGTGACAGGAGACCCGGCATACTCAGGACCTGCTGACTATGACTCTGGAACACGTGGGGCCACGTGCGCACTCACAGGAGCCCGGCTTCCTCAGGACCCCCTGGAGGACTCTGGAGGCGCCATTGGGGGCCACGTCCAAGTCAGAAGGGACTCCTTAGAACCATAGGGTAAGTGAATGGGTAGAATAAATGGTAGGGACAGGGGAGGGGACGCATTTGGTGGTTAGGCTTAGGTTAGATGTTAGGTGTTAGTGATTATGCTTATGGTTACAGATTAGAGGTTAGGGTGAGGGATAAGGGTAAGGGTCAGTGGTTAGGAGTTAGGATGGGGGTTTGGGTTAGGGACAGGAGTTAGAGTTAGGGTTTAGACTTTAGGGATTAGGGCAGGAGGTTAGGAGTTGGGGTTTGGGTTATGGTTAGAGTTAGGGTTGGGCTAGGTTTGCAGTTAGGGTTAGGGGTTAGGGTGTGAGTTAGTGGTTAGGATTAGGGGTTAGAGTAAAAGTTAGGGCTAGGTTTAGGGTTAGGGCGAGGGTTAGGTTTAGGATAGGGTTAGGGCTAGGGTTAGGGTTAGTGTTTGGTTAGGGGTTAGGGTTAGGGTCAGGTCAGGGTCAGGGTACGGTTTTGAAAAGGGTAAGAGAGGCTTAGGCAGTGGGTTAGGGATTAGTTTTAGGGTACAGGTTAGAGTACACTTTTGGGTATGAAATAGGATTAGTATTAGAGGGTTAGGGTTAGGGTACAGGTTAAGGTTAGGAATAGGATTTGAGTACATTAAGATAAGGTTAGGGTTAGAGGTTAGGCTTAGGGTTAGATTTAAGGTAAGGGTCAGGATTAAGGGTTTAGAATAGGTTTAGGAGTTAGGGTGAGGGTTGGCAGGAAGGTTCAGTGAATGTGTTCTGGTCTTGGGGTTTGTGTTTGGTTTTTGATTAGTGATAGTACTTGTTTAAGGGTTAGGTTAACATTAGGCTTAAGTGGAGGGTTAGGCTTATGTCTGTGTATGGTTAGAGTTTGGGTCTTAGCATATGCCTGCCCTGGGACTCCTAGCATCTTGGGCAGTTTAGGTTTCTGCACTCTATTTAGGTTTTGGGATCAAAGATAGCCTGACTCCACCAAGTCAGCGGCCTCCACAGAGAATCAAAATCCAGGCTTCTGCTGGGGTGAGAATAGGCATGGCAGGCTTCTCCTGAGCTGAGCTAAGGAGGAAATTTGTGGCTCTAAAGACTCTTAGGATTTTCAGTTTCCTTTCTGATTTTATCTCTTGTGTGCCCATGTTTCCTCTATACTACCAATTATTATTTTAAAGTTATACTTGAAGTCCTGTTTGTAAACATAGTATGATATAGTTTGAGGTTTACCACATAGTCATTCAACCCCTGAATACAACGCCTGGTACTGGTCAGAAGTGACCTCCACAATCCCCATCCTCTGATTCCCCATCCCCCCCACCTTCCCTGTTATTTATTAGTTTATTCTCTGTGGTTAAGAGTGGGTTTTTTTGTTTGCTTCTTTCATCCCCCCCTCTGCCCCTTTACCAGTTTGTTTGGTTTCTTAAAATTCACATGTGAATGCAATTGTATGGTATTTGGTATCTGTCTTTCTCTGACTGACTGAGTTCATTTAGCATAAGTCCCTTCCACTTCTCCCACGTTATTGTAAATGGCTTCCTTTCATCCCTTCTGATGACCGAGTGATATCGCAGTGTGTATATTTACCACATCGTCTCTGCCCATTCATCAGTTGATGGACATCTGGGCTCTATACACAGTTTCGTTGTTGTTGATAACGCTGCTACCCACACTGGGCTGTGTGTTCCTCTTCGAATCTACTCAACTACTTTTGTATCCTCGGGGTAAATACCTAGATGTGTAATGTTGGAATCGTAGGGTAGCTCTATTTTTAACTACTTTTTTTTATATTTTTTTAGAATAGTCACAGAGAGAGAGGCAGAGACACAGGCAGAGGGAGAAGCAGGCTACTTGCACCGGGAGCCCGACGTGGGATTCGATCCCGGGTCTCCAGGATCGCGCCCTGGGCCAAAGGCAGGCGCCAAACCGCTGCACCACCCAGGGATCCCCCGCTGCGCCACCCAGGGATCCCTGATTCCACACAAATCTTAAAATAATTTGTTCTAACTCTCCGAAGAAAGTCCATAATATTTGATAGGGATTCCATTAAATGTGTACATTGCCCTGGGTAACATTGACATTTTCACAATATTAATTCTGTCAATCCATGAGCATGGAATATTTTTCCATCTCTTTGTGTCTTCCTCAGGGATAAATCCTACTTGATCATGGTGAATAATTTTCTTAATGTACTGTTGGATCCTATTGGCCAGTATCTTGTTGAGAATTTTTGCATCCATGTTCATCAGGGATATTGGTCTGTAATTCTCCTTTTTGGTGGGGTCTTTGTCTGGTTTTGGAATTAAGGTGATGCTGGCCTCATAGAACGAATTTGGAAGTACTCCATCTCTTTCTATCTTTCCAAACAGCTTTAGGAGAATAGGTATGGTTTCTTCTTTAAACGTTTGATAAAATTCCCCTGGGAAGCCATCTGGCCCTGGACTCTTGTGTCTTGGGAGGTTTTTGATGGTTTTTGATGCGTTTTTGATGGTTTTTGATGCGCCACCCAGGGATCCCTCTTTACAGTTTTTGAATGGAGGCTTCTATTGCGATGTATTTCCCCCTTAGGACTGCTTGTGCTGCCTCCCAAAGATTTTGAACGGTCGTATCTTCATTCTCATTAGTTTCCATGAATCTTTTTTTTATTAAATTAATTTTTTATTTGTGTTCAATTTACCAATATACAGAATAAAACTCAATGCTCATCCCGTCAAGTGCCCCCCTCAGTGCCCGTCAACCAATCACCCCCAACCCCCGCACACCTCCCCTTCCACCACCCCTAGTTCATTTCCCAGAGTTAGGAGTCTTTATTTTCTGTCTCGTATTCTGATATATCCCTTACATTCCTCTCCATTCCCTTATATTCCCTTTCACTATTATTTATATTCTCCAAATGAATGAGAACATACACTGTTTGTCCTTCTCCAATTGACTTACTTCACTCAGCATAATACCCTCCAGTTTCATCCACATTGAAGCAAATGGTGCGTATTTGTCGTTTCTAATGCTTAAATAATATTCCATTTTATACATAAACCACATCTTCTTTACACATTCATCTTTCAATAGACACCAAAGCTCCTTCCACAGTTTGGCTATTGTGGACATTCTGCTATAAACATCAGGGTGCAGGAGTCCCGGCGTTTCCTTGCATCTGAATCTTTGGGGTAAATCTCCAAAGGTGTAATTGCTGGGTCATCGGGCAAGTAAATTTTTAACTCTTTGAGGAACATCCACTCAGTTTGCCAGAGTGGCTTCACCAGATCACATTCCCACCAACAGTGTAAGAGGGTTCCCTTTTCTCAGCAACCTCTCCAACATTTGTGGTTTCCTACCTTGTTAATTTCCCCCATGCTCACGGTGTGAGGTGGTATCTCATTGTGGTTTTGATTTGTATTTCCCTGATTACAAGTGATGCAGAGCATGTTTTCATGTGCATGTTGGCAATGTCAATGTCTTCCTCTGTGAGATTTCTATTCATGTCTTTTGCCCATTTCATGATTGGATTGTTTGTTTCCTTGGTTTTGAGTTTAAAACGTTCTTTATAGATCTTGGAAACTAGCCCTTTATCTGATACGACTTTTGCATATACCTTCTCCCATTCTTTAGGTTGTCTTTTAGTTATGTTGACTGTATCCTTTGCTGTGAAAAAGCTTCTTATCTTGATGAAGTCCCAATAGTTCATTTTTCCTTTTGTTTCATTTGCCTTCATGGATTTATCTTAAAGAAGTTACTGTGGCCGAGTTCAAAAAGGGTGTTGCCTGTGCTCTCCTCTAGGATTTTGATGGACTCTTGTCTCACATTTAGGTCTTTCATCCATTTTGAGTTTATCTTTGTGTATGGTGAAAGAGAGTGGTCTAGTTTCATTCTTCTGACTGTGAATGTCCATTTTCCCTGCACCATATATTGGAGAGACTTTCTTCCAATGGATAGTCTTTCCTACTTTATCGAATATCAGTTGACCATAAGTTGAGGGTTCACTTCTGGGTTCTCTATTCTGTTCCATTGATCTATGAGTCTGTTTTTGTGACAGACCACACTGTCCTGATGACCACAGCTTTGTAGCACAACCTGAAATATGGCATTGTGATGCCTCCAGATATGGTTTTCTTTTTAAAATTCCCCTGGCTATTCGGGGTCTTTCCTGATTCCACACCAATATTAAAATAGTTTGTTCTAACTCTCTGAAGAAAGTCCATGGTATTTTGATAGGGATTGCATTAAACGTGTACATTGCCCTGGGTAACATTGACTTTTTCACAATATTAATTCTGCCAATCCATGAGCATGGAATATTTTTCCATCTCTTTGTGTCTTCCTCAATTTCTTTCAGAATCGTTCTATAGTGTTTATGGTTGAGTTCCTTACCTCCTTGGTTAGGTTTATTCCTAGGTATCTTATGCTTTTGGGTGCAATTGTAAATGAGATTGACTCCTCAATTTCTATTTCTTCTGTCTCATTGTTAGTGTATAGAAATGCCATTGATGGGATCCCTGGGTGGCGCAGCGGTTTAGCGCCTGCCTTTGGCCCAGGGCGCGATCCTGGAGACCCGGGATTGAATCCCACATCGGGCTCCCAGTGCATGGAGCCTGCTTCTCCCTCTGCCTGTGTCTCTGCCTCTCTCTCTCTCTCTCTCTCTCTGTGTGTGTGTGACTATCATAAATAAATAAAATTAAAAAAAAAAAAGAAATGCCATTGATTTCTGGGCATTGATTTTGTATCCTACCACGCTACCAAATTGCTGTATGAGTTCTAGCAATCTTGGGGGCGAGGGTTTTGGGTTTTCTCGATAGAGTATCATGTCATCAGCGAAGAGGGAGAGTTTGACTTCTTCTTTGCCAATTTGAATAGCTTTATTTCTTTTTGTTGTCTGATTGCTGAGGCTAGGACTTCCAGACTATGTTGAATAGCAGTGGTGAGAGTGGACATCCCTGTCTTGTTCCTGATCTTAAGGGAAAAGCTCCCAGTGGTTCCACATTGTGAATGATATTTGCTGTGGGTTTTTCATAGATGGCCTTTATGATGTCAAAGAATGTTTCCTCTATCCTTACGCTCTGAAGTGTTTTGATCAGCAATGGATGCTCTATTTTGTCAAATGCTTTCTCTGCATCTAATGAGAGGATCATATGGTTCTTGGTTTTTCTCTTCCTGATACGATGAATCACATTGATTGTTTGACAAGTGTTGAACCAGCCTTGTGTTCCGGGGATAAATCCTACTTGGTCAAGATGAATAATTTTCTTAATGAACTGTTGGATCCTATTGGCTAGTATCTTGTTGAGAATTTTTGCATCCCTGTTCATCAGGGATATTGGTCTGTAATCCTCCTTTTTGGTGGGGTCTTTGTCTGGTTTTGGAATTAAGGTGATGTTGGCCTCATAGAACGAATTTGGAAGTACTCCATCTCTTTCTATCTTTCCAGATAGCTTTAGTAGTATAGGTATAGATTCTTCTTTAAACGTTTGATAGAATTCCCATGGGAAGCCATCTGACCCTGGACTTTTGTGTCTTGGGAGGTTTCGATGACTGCTTCAATTTCCTCCCTCGTTATTGGTCTGCTCAGGTTTTCTATTTCTTCCTGTTCCAGTTTTGGTAGTTTCTGGCTTTCCAGGAAAGTGTCCTTTTCTTCTAGATTGCCTAATTTATTGGCATATTGCTGTTCATAATATGTTTTTAAAATCGTTTGTATTTCCTTGGTGTTGGTAGTGATCTCTCCTTTCTCATTAATGATTTTATTAATTTCAGTCTTCTCTCTACTCTTTTTAATAAGGCTGGCTAATGCTTTAGGTATCTTATTAATTCTTTCAAAGAACCAAACCCGGTTCTGTTGATCTGTTCCACATTTTGTCAGGTCTAGATTTCCTTGAGTTCTGCTCTAATTTTAATTAACTCTCTTCTTCTGTTGGGTGTAGGATCTATCTGCTGTGTTTTCTCTAGCTCCTATATGAGTAAGGTTAGCTTTTGTATTTGAGTACTTTCCAGTTTTTGAATGGATGCTTCAAATGGGATGTATTTCACTATTAGGAATGCTTTTCCTACATTCCAATGATTTTCAACGGTTGTCACTTCATTTACAAAAGTAAGATGCTTTTGGACAAGGCGTCACCTACCTTCTCACGTATGGAACTTATTATGTAGCACCAGTCTTTTTATTTTTTTTTGTTTTGTTTTGTAGCACCAGTCTATCACAGGAATTACTATGAAATCGCTGGATTGAACTTGCAGGCACTAGTCTTGTGTGCCGGGAGATTCCAATTACCTCTCCCACACTTCCGGCACGCAGCGAGCCTAGGCCTTTTAGAAGTGAAGGGTACCTGGAGGCAGGATGTGGGGGTACAGGACATAAGCTCAACTCTCAGAAGTGTGTATGCATGGGAGACAGATGTCTGCTACCCACTCGCACATGCGAGTTGGAAACTAGCTACACTGATTGATGAAGACCGTTGGTAATCACTATATCCAACTCAGATACACGTGAGTTCAGGCCTAACAATTCCACATGCCTTTCTCCCAACCTCTCCCAGCAACTAACATGAGGATGTTAGCAGCTATGTCTACAGTCAGGCAGGATGCTGGAGGGTTCTGTGCAGACTTCAGCTCTCACAGGGAAGCATTCCTAGAAGACAGCTCTCAACTGGCTGCGTTATTATGGCAGTGAGAAGGTAGCAGTATTCTGAGTCAGGAGTTTCCAAGATTACCACTCTCCGGCACCTGGAGATACCCTCCAGGTCTGCAATTTTAACTTGCATCTCAGAAGCCTCTGGCAAACTTCTATGCTGAAGACGTTCGAAAGTCACTCTGCAGGCAGTGTGGAACTGTGTGAGACTGAGGGTGAGCTCAACTCTTAGAAGTAAGATGCTTTTGGACAAGGCGTTCAGCTACCTGCTCATGTATGGAACTTAGTATGTAGAACCAGTCTACCCCAGGAATTACAAGGAAATCGCTGGATTGAGCTTGGAGGCACTAGTCTTGTGTGCCGGGAGATTCCAATTACCTATCCCAACACTTCCGGCACGCAGCGAGCCTAGGCCTTTTAGAAGTGAAGGGTACCTGCAGGCAGGATGTGGGGGTACAGGCCATAAGCTCAACTCTCAGAAGTGTGTATGCATGGGAGGCAGATGTCTGCTACCCACTCGCACATGCAAGTTGGAACCTAGATACAATCTGATTGAAGAAGGCCGTAGGGGGCACTGGGTGTTATTCTCTATGTTAGTAAATTGAACACCAATAAAAAACAAATTAAAAAAAAATAAAAATAAAATTAAAAAAAAAAATGAAGAAGGCCGCAGGTAATCGCTATATCCAACTCAGATACACGTGAGTTCAGGCCCAATGCTTTTACACCTGCTTTTCTCCCAACCCCTCCAGCACCTAACATAAGGATGTTAGCAGCTACGTCTACAGTCAGGCAGGTGGCGGGAGGGTGCTGCCCTGACCTCAGCTCTCACAGGGAAGCACGATAGGAGAGAGTTCTCAACTAGCTTCGTTCTTATGGCAGTGAGAAGGTAGCAGGATTCTGAGTCAGGAGGTTCCCAGATTACCACTCTACTGCACCTGGAGATACCCTCCAGGTCTGCAATTTTAACTTGAGTCTCAGAAGCCTCTGGCAAACTTCTCTGCTGAAGACGTGCGAAAGTCACTCTGCAGGCAGTGTGGAACTGTGAGGGACTGAGGCTGAGCTCAACTCTCAGAAGTAAGATGCCTTTGGACAAGGCGTTCAGCTACCTGCTCACAAACGGAACTTAGTATGTATCACCAGTCTACCACAGGAATTACTAGGAAATCGCTGGATTTAGCTTAGAGGCACTAGTCCTGTGTGTCGGGACATTCCACTTACTCTCCCAACACTTCCGTCACGCAGCGAGCCCAGGCCTTTTAGAAGTGAAGGGTACCTGAAGGCAGGATGTGGGGGTACAGGCCATAAGCTCAACTCTCAGAAGTGTGTATGCATTGGAGGCAAATGTCTGCTACCCACTCGGAAATGGGAGTTGGAACTTAGCTACACTCTGATTGAAGAAGGTCTTTGGAAATCGCTGTATTAAACTCAGATACACGTGAGTTCTAGCCCAACGATTCAACATGCTTTTCTAACAACCACTCCCAGCAACAAACATGATGATGTTAGCAGCTACGTCTACAGTCAGGCAGGATGCTGGAGGGTTCTGCCCTGACCTCAGCTCTCACAGGGAAGCACGCTAGGAGACAGCTCTCAACTAGCTTCGTTTTTATGGCAGTGAGAAGGTAGCAGGATTCTGAGTCAGGAGGTTCCAAGATTACCACTCTACTGCACCTGGAGATACCCTCCAGGTCTGCAATTTTAACTTGAGTCTCAGAAGCCTCTGGCAAACGTCTCTGCTGAAGACGTGCGAAAGTCAATCTGCAGGCAGTGTGGAACTGTGTGAGACTGAGGGTGAGCTCAACTCTTAGAAGTAAGATGCTTTTGAACAAGGCATTCAGCTACCTGCTCACGTATGGAACTTAGTATGTATCACCAGTCTACCACAGGAATTACTAGGAAATCGCTGGATTTAGCTTAGAGGCACTAGTCCTGTGTGTCGGGACATTCCACTTACTCTCCCAACACTTCCGTCACGCAGCGAGCCCAGGCCTTTTAGAAGTGAAGGGTACCTGAAGGCAGGATGTGGGGGTACAGGCCATAAGCTCAACTCTCAGAAGTGTGTATGCATTGGAGGCAAATGTCTGCTACCCACTCGGAAATGGGAGTTGGAACTTAGCTACACTCTGATTGAAGAAGGTCTTTGGAAATCGCTGTATTAAACTCAGATACACGTGAGTTCTAGCCCAACGATTCAACATGCTTTTCTAACAACCACTCCCAGCAACAAACATGATGATGTTAGCAGCTACGTCTACAGTCAGGCAGGATGCTGGAGGGTTCTGCCCTGACCTCAGCTCTCACAGGGAAGCACGCTAGGAGACAGCTCTCAACTAGCTTCGTTTTTATGGCAGTGAGAAGGTAGCAGGATTCTGAGTCAGGAGGTTCCAAGATTACCACTCTACTGCACCTGGAGATACCCTCCAGGTCTGCAATTTTAACTTGAGTCTCAGAAGCCTCTGGCAAACGTCTCTGCTGAAGACGTGCGAAAGTCAATCTGCAGGCAGTGTGGAACTGTGTGAGACTGAGGGTGAGCTCAACTCTTAGAAGTAAGATGCTTTTGAACAAGGCATTCAGCTACCTGCTCACGTATGGAACTTAGTATGTATCACCAGTCTACCACAGGAATTACAAGGAAATCGCTGGATTGAGCTTGGAGGAACTAGTCTTGTGTTCCGCAACATTCCACTTACTCCCCCAACACTTCCGTCACGCAGCGAGCCTAGGCCTTTTAGAAGTGAAGGGTACCTGCAGGCAGGATGTGGGGGTACAGGCCATAAGCTCAACTCTCAGAAGTGTGTATGCATGGGAGGCAGATGTCTGCTACCCACTCGCACATGCGAGTTGGAACCTAGCTACACTCTGATTGAAGAAGGCCGTAGGGGGCACTGGGTGTTATTCTGTATGGTAGTAAATTGAACACCAATAAAAAATAAAATAAAAAAAAATAAAAATAAAATTAATAAAAAAATGAAGAAGGCCGAAGGTAATCACTATATCCAACTCAGATACACGTGAGTTCAGGCCCAATGCTTTTACACCTGCTTTTCTCCCAACCCCTCCAGCACCTAACATAAGGATGTTAGCAGCTACGTCTACAGTCAGGCAGGGGGCGGGAGGGTTCTGCCCTGACCTCAGCTCTCACAGGGAAGCACGTTAGGCGACAGCTCTCAACTAGCTTCGTTCTTATGGCAGTGAGAACGTAGCAGGATTCTGAGTCAGGAGGTTCCAAGATCACCACTCTACTGCACCTGGAGATACCCTCCAGGTCTGCAATTTTAACTTGAATCTCAGAAGGCTCTGGCAAACTTCTCTGCTGAAGACGTGCGAAAGAAACTCTCCAGGCAGTGTGGAACTGTGAGGGACTAGATGAGCTCAACTCTCAGAAGAAAGATGCTTTTAGACAATGCGTTCAGCACCTGCTCACGTATGGAACTTAGTATGTATCACCAGTCTACCACAGGAATTACAAGGAAATCGCTGGATTGAGCTGGGAGGAACTAGTCTTGTGTGCCTGGACATTCCACTTACTTCCCAACACTTCCGTCACCCACCGAGCCTAGGCCTTTTAGAAGTGAAGGGTACCTGCAGGCAGGATGTGGGAGTACAGGCCATAAGCTCAACTCTCAGAAGTGTGTATGCATGGGAGGCAGACGTTTGCTACCCACTCGCACATGCGAGTTGGAACCTAGCTACACTCTGATTGAAGAAGGCCGTTGGTAATCGCTATATCCAACTCAGATACACGTGAGTTCAGGCCCAATGCTTACACCTGCTTTTTCTCCCAACCTCTCCCAGCACCTAACATAAGGATGTTAGCAGCTACGTCTACAGTCAGGCAGGAGGCGGAAGGGTTCTGCCCTCACCTCTGGTCTCACAGGGAAGCACGCCTAGGAGACAGCTCTCAACTAGCTACGTTCTTATGGCAGTGACTAGGTAGCAGGATTCTGAGTCAGGAGGTTCCAAGATTACCACTCTACTGCACCTGAAGATACCGCCCAGGTCTACATTGTTAACCTGCGTCTCAGAAGCCTCTGGCAAACGTCTCTGGTGAAGACCTGCGAAACACACTCTGCAGGCAGTGTGAAACTGTGAGGGACTGAGGCTGAGCTCAACTCTCAGAAGTAAGATGCCTTTGGACAAGGCGTTCAGCTACCTGCTCACGAACGGAACTTAGTATGTATCACCAGTCTACCACAGGAATTACAAGGAAATCGCTGGATTGAGCTGGGAGGAACTAGTCTTGTGTGCCTGGACATTCCACTTACTCTCCCAACACTTCCGTCACACAGCGAGCCTAGGCCTTTTAGAAGTGAAGTGTACCTGCAGGCAGGATGTGGGGGTACAGGCCATAAGCTCAACTCTCAGAAGTGTGTATGCATGGGAGGCAGATGTCTGCTACCCACTCGCACATGCGAGTTGGAACCTAGCTACACTCTGATTGAAGAAGGCCGTAGGGGGCACTGGGTGTTATTCTGTATGGTAGTAAATTGAACACCAATAAAAAATAAAATAAAAAAAAATAAAAATAAAATTAAAAAAAAATGAAGAAGGCCGAAGGTAATCACTATATCCAACTCAGATACACGTGAGTTCAGGCCCAATGCTTTTACACCTGCTTTTCTCCCAACCCCTCCAGCACCTAACATAAGGATGTTAGCAGCTACGTCTACAGTCAGGCAGGGGGCGGGAGGGTTCTGCCCTGACCTCAGCTCTCACAGGGAAGCACGTTAGGCGACAGCTCTCAACTAGCTTCGTTCTTATGGCAGTGAGAACGTAGCAGGATTCTGAGTCAGGAGGTTCCAAGATCACCACTCTACTGCACCTGGAGATACCCTCCAGGTCTTCAATTTTAACTTGAGTCTCAGAAGCCTCTGGCAAACTTCTCTGCTGAAGACGTGCGAAAGAAACTCTCCAGGCAGTGTGGAACTGTGAGGGACTAGATGAGCTCAACTCTCAGAAGAAAGATGCTTTTAGACAATGCGTTCAGCACCTGCTCACGTATGGAACTTAGTATGTATCACCAGTCTACCACAGGAATTACAAGGAAATCGCTGGATTGAGCTGGGAGGAACTAGTCTTGTGTGCCTGGACATTCCACTTACTTCCCAACACTTCCGTCACCCACCGAGCCTAGGCCTTTTAGAAGTGAAGGGTACCTGCAGGCAGGATGTGGGAGTACAGGCCATAAGCTCAACTCTCAGAAGTGTGTATGCATGGGAGGCAGACGTTTGCTACCCACTCGCACATGCGAGTTGGAACCTAGCTACACTCTGATTGAAGAAGGCCGTTGGTAATCGCTATATCCAACTCAGATACACGTGAGTTCAGGCCCAATGCTTACACCTGCTTTTTCTCCCAACCTCTCCCAGCACCTAACATAAGGATGTTAGCAGCTACGTCTACAGTCAGGCAGGAGGCGGAAGGGTTCTGCCCTCACCTCTGGTCTCACAGGGAAGCACGCCTAGGAGACAGCTCTCAACTAGCTACGTTCTTATGGCAGTGACTAGGTAGCAGGATTCTGAGTCAGGAGGTTCCAAGATTACCACTCTACTGCACCTGAAGATACCGCCCAGGTCTACATTGTTAACCTGCGTCTCAGAAGCCTCTGGCAAACGTCTCTGGTGAAGACCTGCGAAACACACTCTGCAGGCAGTGTGAAACTGTGAGGGACTGAGGCTGAGCTCAACTCTCAGAAGTAAGATGCCTTTGGACAAGGCATTCAGCTACCTGCTCACGAACGGAACTTAGTATGTATCACCAGTCTACCACAGGAATTACAAGGAAATCGCTGGATTGAGCTTGGAGGAACTAGTCTTGTGTGCCTGGACATTCCACTTACTCCCCCAACACTTCCGTCACGCAGCGAGCCTAGGCCTTTTAGAAGTGAAGGGTACCTGCAGGCAGGATGTGGGGGTACAGGCCATAAGCTCAACTCTCAGAAGTGTGTATGCATGGGAGGCAGATGTCTGCTACCCACTCGCACATGCGAGTTGGAACCTAGCTACACTCTGATTGAAGAAGGCCGTAGGGGGCACTGGGTGTTATTCTGTATGGTAGTAAATTGAACACCAATAAAAAATAAAATAAAAAAAAATAAAAATAAAATTAAAAAAAAATGAAGAAGGCCGAAGGTAATCACTATATCCAACTCAGATACACGTGAGTTCAGGCCCAATGCTTTTACACCTGCTTTTCTCCCAACCCCTCCAGCACCTAACATAAGGATGTTAGCAGCTACGTCTACAGTCAGGCAGGGGGCGGGAGGGTTCTGCCCTGACCTCAGCTCTCACAGGGAAGCACGTTAGGCGACAGCTCTCAACTAGCTTCGTTCTTATGGCAGTGAGAACGTAGCAGGATTCTGAGTCAGGAGGTTCCAAGATCACCACTCTACTGCACCTGGAGATACCTTCCAGGTCTGCAATTTTAACTTGAGTCTCAGAAGCCTCTGGCAAACTTCTCTGCTGAAGACGTGCGGAAGTCATTCTGCAGGCAGTGTGGAACTGTGAGGGACTAGATGAGCTCAACTCTCAGAAGAAAGATGCTTTTAGACAATGCGTTCAGCACCTGCTCACGTATGGAACTAAGTATGTAGCACAAGTCTACCAAAGAAATTACAAGGGAATCGCTGGATTGAGCTTGGAGGCCCCAGTCTTGTGTGCCTGGACATTCCACTTACTCTCCCAACACTTCCGTCACGCAGCGAGCCTAGGCCCATTAGAAGTGAAGGGTACCTGCAGGCAGGATGTGGGGGTACAGGCCATAAGCTCAACTCTCAGAAGTGTGTATGCATGGGAGGCAGACGTTTGCTACCCACTCGCACATGCGAGTTGGAACCTAGCTACACTCTGATTGAAGAAGGCCGTTGGTAATTGCTATATCCAACTCAGATACACGTGAGTTCTAGCCCAACGATTCAACATGCTTTTCTAACAACCACTCCCAGCAACAAACATGATGATGTTAGCAGCTACGTCTACAGTCAGGCAGGATGCGGGAGGGTTCTGCCCTTACTTCAGCTCTCACATGGAAGCATGCTTAGAAGACAGCTCTCAACTAGCTTCATTCTTATGGCAGTGAGAAGGTTGCAGTATTCAGAGTCAGGAGGTTCCAAGATCTCCACTCTACTGCACCTGGAGCTACCATCCAGGTCGGCATTGTTAACTTGCGTCTCAGAAGCCTCTGGCAAACGTCTCTGGTGAAGACTTGCGAACTCACTCTGCAGGCAGTGTGGAACTGTGTGGGACTGAGGGTGAGCTCAACTCTCACAAGTAAGATGCCTTTGGACAAGGCGTTCAGCTACCTGCTCACGAACGGAACTTAGTATGCATCACCAGTCTACCCCAGGAATTACTAGGAAATCGCTGGATTTAGCTTAGAGGCACTAGTTCTGTGTGTCGGGACATTCCACTTACTCTCCCAACACTTCCGTCACGCAGCGAGCCCAGGCCTTTTAGAAGTGAAGGGTACCTGAAGGCAGGATGTGGGGGTACAGGCCATAAGCTCAACTCTCAGAAGTTTGTATGCATGAGAGGCAAATGTCTGCTACCCACTCGGAAATGGGAGTTGGAACTTAGCTACACTCTGATTGCAGAAGGTCTTTGGAAATCGCTGTATTAAACTCAGATACACGTGAGTTCTAGCCCAACGATTCAACATGCTTTTCTAACAACCACTCCCAGCAACAAACATGATGATGTTAGCAGCTACGTCTACAGTCAGGCAGGATGCGGGAGGGTTCTGCCCTTACTTCAGCTCTCACATGGAAGCATGCTTAGAAGCCAGCTCTCAACTTGCTTCGTTCTTATGACAGTGAGAAGGTTGCAGTATTCTGAATCAGGAGGTTCCAAGGTCACCAGTCTACTGCACCTGGAGATACCATCCAGGTCGGCATTGTTAACTTGCGTCTCAGAAGCCTCTGGCAAACGTCTCTGGTGAAGACTTGCGAACTCACTCTGCAGGCAGTGTGGAATTGTGTGGGACTGAGGGTGAGCTCAAATCTCACAAGTAAGATGCTTTAGGACAAGGCATTCAGCTACCTCCTCACGTATGGAACTTAGTATGTAGCACCAGTCTACCACAGGAATTACTAGGTAATCGCTGGACTGAGCTTGGAGGCACTAGTCTTGTGTGCCGGGTGATTCCAATTACCTCTCCCAGCACTTCCGTCAAACAGCGAGCCTAGGCCTTTTAGAAGCCAAGGGTACCAGCAGGCTGGCTGTGGAGGTACAGGCCATAAGCTCAACTCTCAGAAGTGTGTATGCATGGGAGGCAGATGTCTGCTACCCACTCGGACATGCAAGTTGGAACGTAGCTGCACTCTGATTATAGTAGGGCGTTGGAAATCGCTTTATTCAACTCAGATAAAGGTCAGTTCAGTCTCAAAGCTTCCACATGCTTTTCTCCCAACCTCTCCCAGCACCTAACATAAGGATGTTAGCTGCTATGTTTACAGTAAGGCAGGATGCGGGAGGGTTCTGCCTTGATTTCAGCTCGCACAGGGAAGCATGCCTAGAAGCCAGCTTTCAAGTAGCTGAATTCTTAAGGCAGTGAGAAGGTAGCAGTTTCTGAGTCCCGAGGTGCCAAGATTACCATTCTCCTGCACCTGGAGATAACGCCCAGGTCTGCCTGGTTAACTTGCGTCTCAGAAGCCACTGGAAAACGTCTCTGGGGAAGTCGTGGGAAACTCACTCTGCAGGCAGTGTGGAACTGTGAGGGACTGAGGGTGAGCTCAACACTCACAAGTAAGATGCTTTTGGACAAGGCGTTCAGCTATCTGTTCACGTATGGAACTTAGTATGTAGCACCAGTCTACCAAAGAATATTACAAGGAAATCGCTGGATTGAGCTTGGAAGCACCCGTCTTGTGTGTCGGGACATTCCACTTACTCTCCCAACACTTCCGTCACGCAGCGAGCCCAGGCCTTTTAGAAGTGAAGGGTTCCTGAAGGCAGGATGTGGGGGTACAGGCCATAAGCTCAACTCTCAGAAGTGTGTATGCATGGGAGGCAAATGTCTGCTACCCACTCGGAAATGGGAGTTGGAACTTAGCTACACTCTGATTTAAGAAAGTCTTTGGAAATCACTGTATTAAACTCAGATACACGTGAGTTCTAGCCCAACGATTCAACATGCTTTTCTAACAACCACTCCCAGCAACAAACATGATGATGTTAGCAGCTACGTCTACAGTCAGGCAGGATGCGGGAGGGTTCTGCCCTTACTTCAGCTCTCACATGGAAGCATGCTTAGAAGACAGCTCTCAACTAGCTTCGTTCTTATGGCAGGGAGAAGGTTGCAGTATTCAGAGTCAGGGGGTTCCAAGATCTCCACTCTACTGCACCTGGAGCTACCATCCAGGTCGGCATTGTTAACTTGCGTCTCAGAAGCCTCTGGCAAACGTCTCTGGTGAAGACTTGCGAACTCACTCTGCAGGCAGTGTGGAACTGTGTGGGACTGAGGGTGAGCTCAACTCTCACAAGTAAGATGCTTTAGGACAAGGCATTCAGCTACCTGCTCACGTATGGAACTTAGTATGTATCACCAGTCTACCAGAGTAATTACAAAGAAATCGCTCAATTGAGCTTGGAGGAACCAGTCTTGTGTTCCGCAACGTTCCACTTACTCTCCCAACACTTCCGTCACCCAGCGAGCCTAGGCCTTTTAGAAGTGAAGGGTACCTGCAGGCAGGATGTGGGGGTACAGGCCATAAGCTCAACTCTCAGAAGTGTGTATGCATGGGAGGCAGATGTCTGCTACCCACTCGCACATGCGAGTTGGAACCTAGCTACACTCTGATTGAAGAAGGCCGTAGGGGGCACTGGGTGTTATTCTGTATGTTAGTAAATTGAACACCGATAAAAAATAAAAAAAAATAAAAATGAGGGATCCCTGGGTGGCACAGCGGTTTAGCGCCTGCCTTTGGCCCAGGGCGCGATCCTGGAGGTCCGGGGACGAATCCCACATCGGGCTGCCGGTGCATGGAGCCTGCTTCTCCCTCTGCCTGTGTCTCTGCCTCTCTCTCTCTGTGTGTGTGTGACTATCATAAATAAATAAAAAAAATTAAAAAAAAAAATAAAAATGAAATTAAAAAAAAAATGAAGAAGGCCGAAGGTAATCACTATATCCAACTCAGATACACGTGAGTTCAGGCCCAATGCTTTTACACCTGCTTTTCTCCCAACCCCTCCAGCACCTAACATAAGGATGTTAGCAGCTACGTCTACAGTCAGGCAGGGGGCGGGAGGGTTCTGCCCTGACCTCAGCTCTCACAGGGAAGCACGTTAGGCGACAGCTCTCAACTAGCTTCGTTCTTATGGCAGTGAGAACGTAGCAGGATTCTGAGTCAGGAGGTTCCAAGATCACCACTCTACTGCACCTGGAGATACCCTCCAGGTCTGCAATTTTAACTTGAGTCTCAGAAGCCTCTGGCAAACTTCTCTGCTGAAGACGTGCGAAAGAAACTCTCCAGGCAGTGTGGAACTGTGAGGGACTAGATGAGCTCAACTCTCAGAAGAAAGATGCTTTTAGACAATGCGTTCAGCACCTGCTCACGTATGGAACTTAGTATGTATCACCAGTCTACCACAGGAATTACAAGGAAATCGCTGGATTGAGCTGGGAGGAACTAGTCTTGTGTGCCTGGACATTCCACTTACTTCCCAACACTTCCGTCACCCACCGAGCCTAGGCCTTTTAGAAGTGAAGGGTACCTGCAGGCAGGATGTGGGGGTACAGGCCATAAGCTCAACTCTCAGAAGTGTGTATGCATGGGAGGCAGACGTTTGCTACCCACTCGCACATGCGAGTTGGAACCTAGCTACACTCTGATTGAAGAAGGCCGTTGGTAATCGCTATATCCAACTCAGATACACGTGAGTTCAGGCCCAATGCTTACACCTGCTTTTTCTCCCAACCTCTCCCAGCACCTAACATAAGGATGTTAGCAGCTACGTCTACAGTCAAGGCAGGAGGCGGAAGGGTTCTGCCCTCACCTCTGGTCTCACAGGGAAGCACGCCTAGGAGACAGCTCTCAACTAGCTACGTTCTTATGGCAGTGACTAGGTAGCAGGATTCTGAGTCAGGAGGTTCCAAGATTACCACTCTACTGCACCTGAAGATACCGCCCAGGTCTACATTGTTAACCTGCGTCTCAGAAGCCTCTGGCAAACGTCTCTGGTTAAGACCTGCGAAACACACTCTGCAGGCAGTGTGAAACTGTGAGGGACTGAGGCTGAGCTCAACTCTCAGAAGTAAGATGCCTTTGGACAAGGCGTTCAGCTACCTGCTCACGAACGGAACTTAGTATGTATCACCAGTCTACCACAGGAATTACAAGGAAATCGCTGGATTGAGCTGGGAGGAACTAGTCTTGTGTGCCTGGACATTCCACTTACTCTCCCAACACTTCCGTCACACAGGGAGCCTAGGCCTTTTAGAAGTGAAGTGTACCTGCAGGCAGGATGTGGGGGTACAGGCCATAAGCTCAACTCTCAGAAGTGTGTATGCATGGGAGGCAGATGTCTGCTACCCACTCGCACATGCGAGTTGGAACCTAGCTACACTCTGATTGAAGAAGGCCGTAGGGGGCACTGGGTGTTATTCTGTATGGTAGTAAATTGAACACCAATAAAAAATAAAATAAAAAAAAATAAAAATAAAATTAAAAAAAAAATGAAGAAGGCCGAAGGTAATCACTATATCCAACTCAGATACACGTGAGTTCAGGCCCAATGCTTTTACACCTGCTTTTCTCCCAACCCCTCCAGCACCTAACATAAGGATGTTAGCAGCTATGTCTACAGTCAGGCAGGGGGCGGGAGGGTTCTGCCCTGTCCTCAGCTCTCACAGGGAAGCACGTTAGGCGACAGCTCTCAACTAGCTTCGTTCTTATGGCAGTGAGAACGTAGCAGGATTCTGAGTCAGGAGGTTCCAAGATCACCACTCTACTGCACCTGGAGATACCTTCCAGGTCTGCAATTTTAACTTGAGTCTCAGAAGCCTCTGGCAAACTTCTCTGCTGAAGACGTGCGAAAGTCATTCTGCAGGCAGTGTGGAACTGTGAGGGACTAGATGAGCTCAACTCTCAGAAGAAAGATGCTTTTAGACAATGCGTTCAGCACCTGCTCACGTATGGAACTAAGTATGTAGCACAAGTCTACCAAAGAAATTACAAGGGAATCGCTGGATTGAGCTTGGAGGCCCCAGTCTTGTGTGCCGGAACATTCCACTTACTCTCCCAACACTTCCGTCACGCAGCGAGCCTAGGCCCATTAGAAGTGAAGGGTACCTGCAGGCAGGATGTGGGGGTACAGGCCATAAGCTCAACTCTCAGAAGTGTGTATGCATGGGAGGCAGACGTTTGCTACCCACTCGCACATGCGAGTTGGAACCTAGCTACACTCTGATTGAAGAAGGCCGTTGGTAATTGCTATATCCAACTCAGATACACGTGAGTTCTAGCCCAACGATTCAACATGCTTTTCTAACAACCACTCCCAGCAACAAACATGATGATGTTAGCAGCTACGTCTACAGTCAGGCAGGATGCGGGAGGGTTCTGCCCTTACTTCAGCTCTCACATGGAAGCATGCTTAGAAGACAGCTCTCAACTAGCTTCGTTCTTATGGCAGGGAGAAGGTTGCAGTATTCAGAGTCAGGAGGTTCCAAGATCTCCACTCTACTGCACCTGGAGCTACCATCCAGGTCGGCATTGTTAACTTGCGTCTCAGAAGCCTCTGGCAAATGTCTCTGGTGAAGACTTGCGAACTCACTCTGCAGGCAGTGTGGAACTGTGTGGGACTGAGGGTGAGCTCAACTCTCACAAGTAAGATGCTTTAGGACAAGGCATTCAGCTACCTGCTCACGTATGGAACTTAGTATGTATCACCAGTCTACCAGAGTAATTACCAAGAAATCGCTCAATTGAGCTTGGAGGAACCAGTCTTGTATTCCGCAACGTTCCACTTACTCTCCCAACACTTCCGTCACCCAGCGAGCCTAGGCCTTTTAGAAGTGAAGGGTACCTGCAGGCAGGATGTAGGGGTACAGGCCATAAGCTCAAGTCTCAGAAGTGTGTATGCATGGGAGGCAGATGTCTGCTACCCACTCGCACATGCGAGTTGGAACCTAGCTACACTCTGATTGAAGAAGGCCGTAGGGGGCACTGGGTGTTATTCTGTATGTTAGTAAATTGAACACCGATAAAAAATAAAAAAAAATAAAAATGAGGGATCCCTGGGTGGCACAGCGGTTTAGCGCCTGCCTTTGGCCCAGGGCGCGATCCTGGAGGTCCGGGGACGAATCCCACATCGGGCTGCCGGTGCATGGAGCCTGCTTCTCCCTCTGCCTGTGTCTCTGCCTCTCTCTCTCTCTGTGTGTGTGTGACTATCATAAATAAATAAAAAAAATTAAAAAAAATAAAATAAAAATGAAATTAAAAAAAAAATGAAGAAGGCCGAAGGTAATCACTATATCCAACTCAGATACACGTGAGTTCAGGCCCAATGCTTTTACACCTGCTTTTCTCCCAACCCCTCCAGCACCTAACATAAGGATGTTAGCAGCTACGTCTACAGTCAGGCAGGGGGCGGGAGGGTTCTGCCCTGACCTCAGCTCTCACAGGGAAACACGTTAGGCGACAGCTCTCAACTAGCTTCGTTCTTATGGCAGTGAGAACGTAGCAGGATTCTGAGTCAGGAAGGAGGTTCCAAGATCACCACTCTACTGCACCTGGAGATACCCTCCAGGTCTGCAATTTTAACTTGAGTCTCAGAAGCCTCTGGCAAACTTCTCTGCTGAAGACGTGCGAAAGAAACTCTCCAGGCAGTGTGGAACTGTGAGGGACTAGATGAGCTCAACTCTCAGAAGAAAGATGCTTTTAGACAATGCGTTCAGCACCTGCTCACGTATGGAACTTAGTATGTATCACCAGTCTACCACAGGAATTACAAGGAAATCGCTGGATTGAGCTGGGAGGAACTAGTCTTGTGTGCCTGGACATTCCACTTACTTCCCAACACTTCCGTCACCCACCGAGCCTAGGCCTTTTAGAAGTGAAGGGTACCTGCAGGCAGGATGTGGGGGTACAGGCCATAAGCTCAACTCTCAGAAGTGTGTATGCATGGGAGGCAGACGTTTGCTACCCACTCGCACATGCGAGTTGGAACCTAGCTACACTCTGATTGAAGAAGGCCGTTGGTAATCGCTATATCCAACTCAGATACACGTGAGTTCAGGCCCAATGCTTACACCTGCTTTTTCTCCCAACCTCTCCCAGCACCTAACATAAGGATGTTAGCAGCTACGTCTACAGTCAGGCAGGAGGCGGAAGGGTTCTGCCCTCACCTCTGGTCTCACAGGGAAGCACGCCTAGGAGACAGCTCTCAACTAGCTACGTTCTTATGGCAGTGACTAGGTAGCAGGATTCTGAGTCAGGAGGTTCCAAGATTACCACTCTACTGCACCTGAAGATACCGCCCAGGTCTACATTGTTAACCTGCGTCTCAGAAGCCTCTGGCAAACGTCTCTGGTTAAGACCTGCGAAACACACTCTGCAGGCAGTGTGAAACTGTGAGGGACTGAGGCTGAGCTCAACTCTCAGAAGTAAGATGCCTTTGGACAAGGCGTTCACCTACCTGCTCACGAACGGAACTTAGTATGTATCACCAGTCTACCACAGGAATTACAAGGAAATCGCTGGATTGAGCTGGGAGGAACTAGTCTTGTGTGCCTGGACATTCCACTTACTCTCCCAACACTTCCGTCACACAGGGAGCCTAGGCCTTTTAGAAGTGAAGGGTACCTGCAGGCAGGATGTGGGGGTACAGGCCATAAGCTCAACTCTCAGAAGTGTGTATGCATGGGAGGCAGATGTCTGCTACCCACTCGCACATGCGAGTTGGAACCTAGCTACACTCTGATTGAAGAAGGCCGTAGGGGGCACTGGGTGTTATTCTGTATGGTAGTAAATTGAACACCAATAAAAAATAAAATAAAAAAAAATAAAAATAAAATTAAAAAAAAAATGAAGAAGGCCGAAGGTAATCACTATATCCAACTCAGATACACGTGAGTTCAGGCCCAATGCTTTTACACCTGCTTTTCTCCCAACCCCTCCAGCACCTAACATAAGGATGTTAGCAGCTACGTCTACAGTCAGGCAGGGGGCGGGAGGGTTCTGCCCTGACCTCAGCTCTCACAGGGAAGCACGTTAGGCGACAGCTCTCAACTAGCTTCGTTCTTATGGCAGTGAGAACGTAGCAGGATTCTGAGTCAGGAGGTTCCAAGATCACCACTCTACTGCACCTGGAGATACCTTCCAGGTCTGCAATTTTAACTTGAGTCTCAGAAGCCTCTGGCAAACTTCTCTGCTGAAGACGTGCGAAAGTCATTCTGCAGGCAGTGTGGAACTGTGAGGGACTAGATGAGCTCAACTCTCAGAAGAAAGATGCTTTTAGACAATGCGTTCAGCACCTGCTCACGTATGGAACTAAGTATGTAGCACAAGTCTACCAAAGAAATTACAAGGGAATCGCTGGATTGAGCTTGGAGGCCCCAGTCTTGTGTGCCGGGACATTCCACTTACTCTCCCAACACTTCCGTCACGCAGCGAGCCTAGGCCCATTAGAAGTGAAGGGTACCTGCAGGCAGGATGTGGGGGTACAGGCCATAAGCTCAACTCTCAGAAGTGTGTATGCATGGGAGGCAGACGTTTGCTACCCACTCGCACATGCGAGTTGGAACCTAGCTACACTCTGATTGAAGAAGGCCGTTGGTAATTGCTATATCCAACTCAGATACACGTGAGTTCTAGCCCAACGATTCAACATGCTTTTCTAACAACCACTCCCAGCAACAAACATGATGATGTTAGCAGCTACGTCTACAGTCAGGCAGGATGCGGGAGGGTTCTGCCCTTACTTCAGCTCTCACATGGAAGCATGCTTAGAAGACAGCTCTCAACTAGCTTCGTTCTTATGGCAGGGAGAAGGTTGCAGTATTCAGAGTCAGGGGGTTCCAAGATCTCCACTCTACTGCACCTGGAGCTACCATCCAGGTCGGCATTGTTAACTTGCGTCTCAGAAGCCTCTGGCAAACGTCTCTGGTGAAGACTTGCGAACTCACTCTGCAGGCAGTGTGGAACTGTGTGGGACTGAGGGTGAGCTCAACTCTCACAAGTAAGATGCTTTAGGACAAGGCATTCAGCTACCTGCTCACGTATGGAACTTAGTATGTATCACCAGTCTACCAGAGTAATTACAAAGAAATCGCTCAATTGAGCTTGGAGGAACCAGTCTTGTGTTCCGCAACGTTCCACTTACTCTCCCAACACTTCCGTCACCCAGCGAGCCTAGGCCTTTTAGAAGTGAAGGGTACCTGCAGGCAGGATGTGGGGGTACAGGCCATAAGCTCAACTCTCAGAAGTGTGTATGCATGGGAGGCAGATGTCTGCTACCCACTCGCACATGCGAGTTGGAACCTAGCTACACTCTGATTGAAGAAGGCCGTAGGGGGCACTGGGTGTTATTCTGTATGTTAGTAAATTGAACACCTATAAAAAATAAAAAAAAATAAAAATGAGGGATCCCTGGGTGGCACAGCGGTTTAGCGCCTGCCTTTGGCCCAGGGCGCGATCCTGGAGGTCCGGGGACGAATCCCACATCGGGCTGCCGGTGCATGGAGCCTGCTTCTCCCTCTGCCTGTGTCTCTGCCTCTCTCTCTGTGTGTGTGTGTGACTATCATAAATAAATAAAAAAAATTAAAAAAAAAAATAAAAATGAAATTAAAAAAAAAATGAAGAAGGCCGAAGGTAATCACTATATCCAACTCAGATACACGTGAGTTCAGGCCCAATGCTTTTACACCTGCTTTTCTCCCAACCCCTCCAGCACCTAACATAAGGATGTTAGCAGCTACGTCTGCAGTCAGGCAGGGGGCGGGAGGGTTCTGCCCTGACCTCAGCTCTCACAGGGAAGCACGTTAGGCGACAGCTCTCAACTAGCTTCGTTCTTATGGCAGTGAGAACGTAGCAGGATTCTGAGTCAGGAGGTTCCAAGATCACCACTCTACTGCACCTGGAGATACCCTCCAGGTCTGCAATTTTAACTTGAGTCTCAGAAGCCTCTGGCAAACTTCTCTGCTGAAGACGTGCGAAAGAAACTCTCCAGGCAGTGTGGAACTGTGAGGGACTAGATGAGCTCAACTCTCAGAAGAAAGATGCTTTTAGACAATGCGTTCAGCACCTGCTCACGTATGGAACTTAGTATGTATCACCAGTCTACCACAGGAATTACAAGGAAATCGCTGGATTGAGCTGGGAGGAACTAGTCTTGTGTGCCTGGACATTCCACTTACTTCCCAACACTTCCGTCACCCACCGAGCCTAGGACTTTTAGAAGTGAAGGGTACCTGCAGGCAGGATGTGGGGGTACAGGCCATAAGCTCAACTCTCAGAAGTGTGTATGCATGGGAGGCAGACGTTTGCTACCCACTCGCACATGCGAGTTGGAACCTAGCTACACTCTGATTGAAGAAGGCCGTTGGTAATCGCTATATCCAACTCAGATACACGTGAGTTCAGGCCCAATGCTTACACCTGCTTTTTCTCCCAACCTCTCCCAGCACCTAACATAAGGATGTTAGCAGCTACGTCTACAGTCAGGCAGGAGGCGGAAGGGTTCTGCCCTCACCTCTGGTCTCACAGGGAAGCACGCCTAGGAGACAGCTCTCAACTAGCTACGTTCTTATGGCAATGACTAGGTAGCAGGATTCTGAGTCAGGAGGTTCCAAGATTACCACTCTACTGCACCTGAAGATACCGCCCAGGTCTACATTGTTAACCTGCGTCTCAGAAGCCTCTGGCAAACGTCTCTGGTGAAGACCTGCGAAACACACTCTGCAGGCAGTGTGAAACTGTGAGGGACTGAGGCTGAGCTCAACTCTCAGAAGTAAGATGCCTTTGGACAAGGCGTTCAGCTACCTGCTCACGAACGGAACTTAGTATGTATCACCAGTCTACCACAGGAATTACAAGGAAATCGCTGGATTGAGCTGGGAGGAACTAGTCTTGTGTGCCTGGACATTCCACTTACTCTCCCAACACTTCCGTCACGCAGCGAGCCTAGGCCTTTTAGAAGTGAAGTGTACCTGCAGGCAGGATGTGGGGGTACAGGCCATAAGCTCAACTCTCAGAAGTGTGTATGCATGGGAGGCAGATGTCTGCTACCCACTCGCACATGCGAGTTGGAACCTAGCTACACTCTGATTGAAGAAGGCCGTAGGGGGCACTGGGTGTTATTCTGTATGGTAGTAAATTGAACACCAATAAAAAATAAAATAAAAAAAAATAAAAATAAAATTAAAAAAAAAATGAAGAAGGCCGAAGGTAATCACTATATCCAACTCAGATACACGTGAGTTCAGGCCCAATGCTTTTACACCTGCTTTTCTCCCAACCCCTCCAGCACCTAACATAAGGATGTTAGCAGCTACGTCTACAGTCAGGCAGGGGGCGGGAGGGTTCTGCCCTGACCTCAGCTCTCACAGGGAAGCACGTTAGGCGACAGCTCTCAACTAGCTTCGTTCTTATGGCAGTGAGAACGTAGCAGGATTCTTAGGAGGTTCCAAGATCACCACTCTACTGCACCTGGAGATACCCTCCAGGTCTGCAATTTTAACTTGAGTCTCAGAAGCCTCTGGCAAACTTCTCTGCTGAAGACGTGCGAAAGAAACTCTCCAGGCAGTGTGGAACTGTGAGGGACTAGATGAGCTCAACTCTCAGAAGAAAGATGCTTTTAGACAATGCGTTCAGCACCTGCTCACGTATGGAACTTAGTATGTATCACCAGTCTACCACAGGAATTACAAGGAAATCGCTGGATTGAGCTGGGAGGAACTAGTCTTGTGTGCCTGGACATTCCACTTACTTCCCAACACTTCCGTCACCCACCGAGCCTAGGCCTTTTAGAAGTGAAGGGTACCTGCAGGCAGGATGTGGGGGTACAGGCCATAAGCTCAACTCTCAGAAGTGTGTATGCATGGGAGGCAGACGTTTGCTACCCACTCGCACATGCGAGTTGGAACCTAGCTACACTCTGATTGAAGAAGGCCGTTGGTAATCGCTATATCCAACTCAGATACACGTGAGTTCAGGCCCAATGCTTACACCTGCTTTTTCTCCCAACCTCTCCCAGCACCTAACATAAGGATGTTAGCAGCTACGTCTACAGTCAGGCAGGAGGCGGAAGGGTTCTGCCCTCACCTCTGGTCTCACAGGGAAGCACGCCTAGGAGACAGCTCTCAACTAGCTACGTTCTTATGGCAGTGACTAGGTAGCAGGATTCTGAGTCAGGAGGTTCCAAGATTACCACTCTACTGCACCTGAAGATACCGCCCAGGTCTACATTGTTAACCTGCGTCTCAGAAGCCTCTGGCAAACGTCTCTGGTGAAGACTTGCGAACTCACTCTGCAGGCAGTGTGGAACTGTGTGGGACTGAGGGTGAGCTCAACTCTCACAAGTAAGATGCTTTAGGACAAGGCATTCAGCTACCTGCTCACGTATGGAACTTAGTATGTATCACCAGTCTACCAGAGTAATTACAAAGAAATCGCTCAATTGAGCTTGGAGGAACCAGTCTTGTGTTCCGCAACGTTCCACTTACTCTCCCAACACTTCCGTCACCCAGCGAGCCTAGGCCTTTTAGAAGTGAAGGGTACCTGCAGGCAGGATGTGGGGGTACAGGCCATAAGCTCAACTCTCAGAAGTGTGTATGCATGGGAGGCAGATGTCTGCTACCCACTCGCACATGCGAGTTGGAACCTAGCTACACTCTGATTGAAGAAGGCCGTAGGGGGCACTGGGTGTTATTCTGTATGTTAGTAAATTGAACACCTATAAAAAATAAAAAAAAATAAAAATGAGGGATCCCTGGGTGGCACAGCGGTTTAGCGCCTGCCTTTGGCCCAGGGCGCGATCCTGGAGGTCCGGGGACGAATCCCACATCGGGCTGCCGGTGCATGGAGCCTGCTTCTCCCTCTGCCTGTGTCTCTGCCTCTCTCTCTCTGTGTGTGTGTGACTATCATAAATAAATAAAAAAAATTAAAAAAAAAAAATAAAAATGAAATTAAAAAAAAAATGAAGAAGGCCGAAGGTAATCACTATATCCAACTCAGATACACGTGAGTTCAGGCCCAATGCTTTTACACCTGCTTTTCTCCCAACCCCTCCAGCACCTAACATAAGGATGTTAGCAGCTACGTCTACAGTCAGGCAGGGGGCGGGAGGGTTCTGCCCTGACCTCAGCTCTCACAGGGAAGCACGTTAGGCGACAGCTCTCAACTAGCTTCGTTCTTATGGCAGTGAGAACGTAGCAGGATTCTGAGTCAGGAGGTTCCAAGATCACCACTCTACTGCACCTGGAGATACCCTCCAGGTCTGCAATTTTAACTTGAGTCTCAGAAGCCTCTGGCAAACTTCTCTGCTGAAGACGTGCGAAAGAAACTCTCCAGGCAGTGTGGAACTGTGAGGGACTAGATGAGCTCAACTCTCAGAAGAAAGATGCTTTTAGACAATGCGTTCAGCACCTGCTCACGTATGGAACTTAGTATGTATCACCAGTCTACCACAGGAATTACAAGGAAATCGCTGGATTGAGCTGGGAGGAACTAGTCTTGTGTGCCTGGACATTCCACTTACTTCCCAACACTTCCGTCACCCACCGAGCCTAGGCCTTTTAGAAGTGAAGGGTACCTGCAGGCAGGATGTGGGGGTACAGGCCATAAGCTCAACTCTCAGAAGTGTGTATGCATGGGAGGCAGACGTTTGCTACCCACTCGCACATGCGAGTTGGAACCTAGCTACACTCTGATTGAAGAAGGCCGTTGGTAATCGCTATATCCAACTCAGATACACGTGAGTTCAGGCCCAATGCTTACACCTGCTTTTTCTCCCAACCTCTCCCAGCACCTAACATAAGGATGTTAGCAGCTACGTCTACAGTCAGGCAGGAGGCGGAAGGGTTCTGCCCTCACCTCTGGTCTCACAGGGAAGCACGCCTAGGAGACAGCTCTCAACTAGCTACGTTCTTATGGCAGTGACTAGGTAGCAGGATTCTGAGTCAGGAGGTTCCAAGATTACCACTCTACTGCACCTGAAGATACCGCCCAGGTCTACATTGTTAACCTGCGTCTCAGAAGCCTCTGGCAAACGTCTCTGGTGAAGACCTGCGAAACACACTCTGCAGGCAGTGTGAAACTGTGAGGGACTGAGGCTGAGCTCAACTCTCAGAAGTAAGATGCCTTTGGACAAGGCGTTCAGCTACCTGCTCACGAACGGAACTTAGTATGTATCACCAGTCTACCACAGGAATTACAAGGAAATCGCTGGATTGAGCTGGGAGGAACTAGTCTTGTGTGCCTGGACATTCCACTTACTCTCCCAACACTTCCGTCACGCAGCGAGCCTAGGCCTTTTAGAAGTGAAGTGTACCTGCAGGCAGGATGTGGGGGTACAGGCCATAAGCTCAACTCTCAGAAGTGTGTATGCATGGGAGGCAGATGTCTGCTACCCACTCGCACATGCGAGTTGGAACCTAGCTACACTCTGATTGAAGAAGGCCGTAGGGGGCACTGGGTGTTATTCTGTATGGTAGTAAATTGAACACCAATAAAAAATAAAATAAAAAAAAATAAAAATAAAATTAAAAAAAAAATGAAGAAGGCCGAAGGTAATCACTATATCCAACTCAGATACACGTGAGTTCAGGCCCAATGCTTTTACACCTGCTTTTCTCCCAACCCCTCCAGCACCTAACATAAGGATGTTAGCAGCTACGTCTACAGTCAGGCAGGGGGCGGGAGGGTTCTGCCCTGACCTCAGCTCTCACAGGGAAGCACGTTAGGCGACAGCTCTCAACTAGCTTCGTTCTTATGGCAGTGAGAACGTAGCAGGATTCTTAGGAGGTTCCAAGATCACCACTCTACTGCACCTGGAGATACCCTCCAGGTCTGCAATTTTAACTTGAGTCTCAGAAGCCTCTGGCAAACTTCTCTGCTGAAGACGTGCGAAAGAAACTCTCCAGGCAGTGTGGAACTGTGAGGGACTAGATGAGCTCAACTCTCAGAAGAAAGATGCTTTTAGACAATGCGTTCAGCACCTGCTCACGTATGGAACTTAGTATGTATCACCAGTCTACCACAGGAATTACAAGGAAATCGCTGGATTGAGCTGGGAGGAACTAGTCTTGTGTGCCTGGACATTCCACTTACTTCCCAACACTTCCGTCACCCACCGAGCCTAGGCCTTTTAGAAGTGAAGGGTACCTGCAGGCAGGATGTGGGGGTACAGGCCATAAGCTCAACTCTCAGAAGTGTGTATGCATGGGAGGCAGACGTTTGCTACCCACTCGCACATGCGAGTTGGAACCTAGCTACACTCTGATTGAAGAAGGCCGTTGGTAATCGCTATATCCAACTCAGATACACGTGAGTTCAGGCCCAATGCTTACACCTGCTTTTTCTCCCAACCTCTCCCAGCACCTAACATAAGGATGTTAGCAGCTACGTCTACAGTCAGGCAGGAGGCGGAAGGGTTCTGCCCTCACCTCTGGTCTCACAGGGAAGCACGCCTAGGAGACAGCTCTCAACTAGCTACGTTCTTATGGCAGTGACTAGGTAGCAGGATTCTGAGTCAGGAGGTTCCAAGATTACCACTCTACTGCACCTGAAGATACCGCCCAGGTCTACATTGTTAACCTGCGTCTCAGAAGCCTCTGGCAAACGTCTCTGGTTAAGACCTGCGAAACACACTCTGCAGGCAGTGTGAAACTGTGAGGGACTGAGGCTGAGCTCAACTCTCAGAAGTAAGATGCCTTTGGACAAGGCATTCAGCTACCTGCTCACGAACGGAACTTAGTATGTATCACCAGTCTACCACAGGAATTACAAGGAAATCGCTGGATTGAGCTGGGAGGAACTAGTCTTGTGTGCCTGGACATTCCACTTACTCCCCCAACACTTCCGTCACGCAGCGAGCCTAGGCCTTTTAGAAGTGAAGGGTACCTGCAGGCAGGATGTGGGGGTACAGGCCATAAGCTCAACTCTCAGAAGTGTGTATGCATGGGAGGCAGATGTCTGCTACCCACTCGCACATGCGAGTTGGAACCTAGCTACACTCTGATTGAAGAAGGCCGTAGGGGGCACTGGGTGTTATTCTGTATGGTAGTAAATTGAACACCAATAAAAAATAAAATAAAAAAAAATAAAAATAAAATTAAAAAAAAATGAAGAAGGCCGAAGGTAATCACTATATCCAACTCAGATACACGTGAGTTCAGGCCCAATGCTTTTACACCTGCTTTTCTCCCAACCCCTCCAGCACCTAACATAAGGATGTTAGCAGCTACGTCTACAGTCAGGCAGGGGGCGGGAGGGTTCTGCCCTGACCTCAGCTCTCACAGGGAAGCACGTTAGGCGACAGCTCTCAACTAGCTTCGTTCTTATGGCAGTGAGAACGTAGCAGGATTCTGAGTCAGGAGGTTCCAAGATCACCACTCTACTGCACCTGGAGATACCTTCCAGGTCTGCAATTTTAACTTGAGTCTCAGAAGCCTCTGGCAAACTTCTCTGCTGAAGACGTGCGAAAGTCATTCTGCAGGCAGTGTGGAACTGTGAGGGACTAGATGAGCTCAACTCTCAGAAGAAAGATGCTTTTAGACAATGCGTTCAGCACCTGCTCACGTATGGAACTAAGTATGTAGCACAAGTCTACCAAAGAAATTACAAGGGAATCGCTGGATTGAGCTTGGAGGCCCCAGTCTTGTGTGCCGGGACATTCCACTTACTCTCCCAACACTTCCGTCACGCAGCGAGCCTAGGCCCATTAGAAGTGAAGGGTACCTGCAGGCAGGATGTGGGGGTACAGGCCATAAGCTCAACTCTCAGAAGTGTGTATGCATGGGAGGCAGACGTTTGCTACCCACTCGCACATGCGAGTTGGAACCTAGCTACACTCTGATTGAAGAAGGCCGTTGGTAATTGCTATATCCAACTCAGATACACGTGAGTTCTAGCCCAACGATTCAACATGCTTTTCTAACAACCACTCCCAGCAACAAACATGATGATGTTAGCAGCTACGTCTACAGTCAGGCAGGATGCGGGAGGGTTCTGCCCTTACTTCAGCTCTCACATGGAAGCATGCTTAGAAGACAGCTCTCAACTAGCTTCGTTCTTATGGCAGGGAGAAGGTTGCAGTATTCAGAGTCAGGGGGTTCCAAGATCTCCACTCTACTGCACCTGGAGCTACCATCCAGGTCGGCATTGTTAACTTGCGTCTCAGAAGCCTCTGGCAAACGTCTCTGGTGAAGACTTGCGAACTCACTCTGCAGGCAGTGTGGAACTGTGTGGGACTGAGGGTGAGCTCAACTCTCACAAGTAAGATGCTTTAGGACAAGGCATTCAGCTACCTGCTCACGTATGGAACTTAGTATGTATCACCAGTCTACCAGAGTAATTACAAAGAAATCGCTCAATTGAGCTTGGAGGAACCAGTCTTGTGTTCCGCAACGTTCCACTTACTCTCCCAACACTTCCGTCACCCAGCGAGCCTAGGCCTTTTAGAAGTGAAGGGTACCTGCAGGCAGGATGTGGGGGTACAGGCCATAAGCTCAACTCTCAGAAGTGTGTATGCATGGGAGGCAGATGTCTGCTACCCACTCGCACATGCGAGTTGGAACCTAGCTACACTCTGATTGAAGAAGGCCGTAGGGGGCACTGGGTGTTATTCTGTATGTTAGTAAATTGAACACCTATAAAAAATAAAAAAAAATAAAAATGAGGGATCCCTGGGTGGCACAGCGGTTTAGCGCCTGCCTTTGGCCCAGGGCGCGATCCTGGAGGTCCGGGGACGAATCCCACATCGGGCTGCCGGTGCATGGAGCCTGCTTCTCCCTCTGCCTGTGTCTCTGCCTCTCTCTCTCTGTGTGTGTGTGACTATCATAAATAAATAAAAAAAATTAAAAAAAAAAATAAAAATGAAATTAAAAAAAAAATGAAGAAGGCCGAAGGTAATCACTATATCCAACTCAGATACACGTGAGTTCAGGCCCAATGCTTTTACACCTGCTTTTCTCCCAACCCCTCCAGCACCTAACATAAGGATGTTAGCAGCTACGTCTACAGTCAGGCAGGGGGCGGGAGGGTTCTGCCCTGACCTCAGCTCTCACAGGGAAGCACGTTAGGCGACAGCTCTCAACTAGCTTCGTTCTTATGGCAGTGAGAACGTAGCAGGATTCTGAGTCAGGAGGTTCCAAGATCACCACTCTACTGCACCTGGAGATACCCTCCAGGTCTGCAATTTTAACTTGAGTCTCAGAAGCCTCTGGCAAACTTCTCTGCTGAAGACGTGCGAAAGAAACTCTCCAGGCAGTGTGGAACTGTGAGGGACTAGATGAGCTCAACTCTCAGAAGAAAGATGCTTTTAGACAATGCGTTCAGCACCTGCTCACGTATGGAACTTAGTATGTATCACCAGTCTACCACAGGAATTACAAGGAAATCGCTGGATTGAGCTGGGAGGAACTAGTCTTGTGTGCCTGGACATTCCACTTACTTCCCAACACTTCCGTCACCCACCGAGCCTAGGCCTTTTAGAAGTGAAGGGTACCTGCAGGCAGGATGTGGGGGTACAGGCCATAAGCTCAACTCTCAGAAGTGTGTATGCATGGGAGGCAGACGTTTGCTACCCACTCGCACATGCGAGTTGGAACCTAGCTACACTCTGATTGAAGAAGGCCGTTGGTAATCGCTATATCCAACTCAGATACACGTGAGTTCAGGCCCAATGCTTACACCTGCTTTTTCTCCCAACCTCTCCCAGCACCTAACATAAGGATGTTAGCAGCTACGTCTACAGTCAGGCAGGAGGCGGAAGGGTTCTGCCCTCACCTCTGGTCTCACAGGGAAGCACGCCTAGGAGACAGCTCTCAACTAGCTACGTTCTTATGGCAGTGACTAGGTAGCAGGATTCTGAGTCAGGAGGTTCCAAGATTACCACTCTACTGCACCTGAAGATACCGCCCAGGTCTACATTGTTAACCTGCGTCTCAGAAGCCTCTGGCAAACGTCTCTGGTTAAGACCTGCGAAACACACTCTGCAGGCAGTGTGAAACTGTGAGGGACTGAGGCTGAGCTCAACTCTCAGAAGTAAGATGCCTTTGGACAAGGCATTCAGCTACCTGCTCACGAACGGAACTTAGTATGTATCACCAGTCTACCACAGGAATTACAAGGAAATCGCTGGATTGAGCTGGGAGGAACTAGTCTTGTGTGCCTGGACATTCCACTTACTCCCCCAACACTTCCGTCACGCAGCGAGCCTAGGCCTTTTAGAAGTGAAGGGTACCTGCAGGCAGGATGTGGGGGTACAGGCCATAAGCTCAACTCTCAGAAGTGTGTATGCATGGGAGGCAGATGTCTGCTACCCACTCGCACATGCGAGTTGGAACCTAGCTACACTCTGATTGAAGAAGGCCGTAGGGGGCACTGGGTGTTATTCTGTATGGTAGTAAATTGAACACCAATAAAAAATAAAATAAAAAAAAATAAAAATAAAATTAAAAAAAAATGAAGAAGGCCGAAGGTAATCACTATATCCAACTCAGATACACGTGAGTTCAGGCCCAATGCTTTTACACCTGCTTTTCTCCCAACCCCTCCAGCACCTAACATAAGGATGTTAGCAGCTACGTCTACAGTCAGGCAGGGGGCGGGAGGGTTCTGCCCTGACCTCAGCTCTCACAGGGAAGCACGTTAGGCGACAGCTCTCAACTAGCTTCGTTCTTATGGCAGTGAGAACGTAGCAGGATTCTGAGTCAGGAGGTTCCAAGATCACCACTCTACTGCACCTGGAGATACCTTCCAGGTCTGCAATTTTAACTTGAGTCTCAGAAGCCTCTGGCAAACTTCTCTGCTGAAGACGTGCGAAAGTCATTCTGCAGGCAGTGTGGAACTGTGAGGGACTAGATGAGCTCAACTCTCAGAAGAAAGATGCTTTTAGACAATGCGTTCAGCACCTGCTCACGTATGGAACTAAGTATGTAGCACAAGTCTACCAAAGAAATTACAAGGGAATCGCTGGATTGAGCTTGGAGGCCCCAGTCTTGTGTGCCGGGACATTCCACTTACTCTCCCAACACTTCCGTCACGCAGCGAGCCTAGGCCCATTAGAAGTGAAGGGTACCTGCAGGCAGGATGTGGGGGTACAGGCCATAAGCTCAACTCTCAGAAGTGTGTATGCATGGGAGGCAGACGTTTGCTACCCACTCGCACATGCGAGTTGGAACCTAGCTACACTCTGATTGAAGAAGGCCGTTGGTAATTGCTATATCCAACTCAGATACACGTGAGTTCTAGCCCAACGATTCAACATGCTTTTCTAACAACCACTCCCAGCAACAAACATGATGATGTTAGCAGCTACGTCTACAGTCAGGCAGGATGCGGGAGGGTTCTGCCCTTACTTCAGCTCTCACATGGAAGCATGCTTAGAAGACAGCTCTCAACTAGCTTCGTTCTTATGGCAGGGAGAAGGTTGCAGTATTCAGAGTCAGGGGGTTCCAAGATCTCCACTCTACTGCACCTGGAGCTACCATCCAGGTCGGCATTGTTAACTTGCGTCTCAGAAGCCTCTGGCAAACGTCTCTGGTGAAGACTTGCGAACTCACTCTGCAGGCAGTGTGGAACTGTGTGGGACTGAGGGTGAGCTCAACTCTCACAAGTAAGATGCTTTAGGACAAGGCATTCAGCTACCTGCTCACGTATGGAACTTAGTATGTATCACCAGTCTACCAGAGTAATTACAAAGAAATCGCTCAATTGAGCTTGGAGGAACCAGTCTTGTGTTCCGCAACGTTCCACTTACTCTCCCAACACTTCCGTCACCCAGCGAGCCTAGGCCTTTTAGAAGTGAAGGGTACCTGCAGGCAGGATGTGGGGGTACAGGCCATAAGCTCAACTCTCAGAAGTGTGTATGCATGGGAGGCAGATGTCTGCTACCCACTCGCACATGCGAGTTGGAACCTAGCTACACTCTGATTGAAGAAGGCCGTAGGGGGCACTGGGTGTTATTCTGTATGTTAGTAAATTGAACACCTATAAAAAATAAAAAAAAATAAAAATGAGGGATCCCTGGGTGGCACAGCGGTTTAGCGCCTGCCTTTGGCCCAGGGCGCGATCCTGGAGGTCCGGGGACGAATCCCACATCGGGCTGCCGGTGCATGGAGCCTGCTTCTCCCTCTGCCTGTGTCTCTGCCTCTCTCTCTCTGTGTGTGTGTGACTATCATAAATAAATAAAAAAAATTAAAAAAAAAAAATAAAAATGAAATTAAAAAAAAAATGAAGAAGGCCGAAGGTAATCACTATATCCAACTCAGATACACGTGAGTTCAGGCCCAATGCTTTTACACCTGCTTTTCTCCCAACCCCTCCAGCACCTAACATAAGGATGTTAGCAGCTACGTCTACAGTCAGGCAGGGGGCGGGAGGGTTCTGCCCTGACCTCAGCTCTCACAGGGAAGCACGTTAGGCGACAGCTCTCAACTAGCTTCGTTCTTATGGCAGTGAGAACGTAGCAGGATTCTGAGTCAGGAGGTTCCAAGATCACCACTCTACTGCACCTGGAGATACCCTCCAGGTCTGCAATTTTAACTTGAGTCTCAGAAGCCTCTGGCAAACTTCTCTGCTGAAGACGTGCGAAAGAAACTCTCCAGGCAGTGTGGAACTGTGAGGGACTAGATGAGCTCAACTCTCAGAAGAAAGATGCTTTTAGACAATGCGTTCAGCACCTGCTCACGTATGGAACTTAGTATGTATCACCAGTCTACCACAGGAATTACAAGGAAATCGCTGGATTGAGCTGGGAGGAACTAGTCTTGTGTGCCTGGACATTCCACTTACTTCCCAACACTTCCGTCACCCACCGAGCCTAGGCCTTTTAGAAGTGAAGGGTACCTGCAGGCAGGATGTGGGGGTACAGGCCATAAGCTCAACTCTCAGAAGTGTGTATGCATGGGAGGCAGACGTTTGCTACCCACTCGCACATGCGAGTTGGAACCTAGCTACACTCTGATTGAAGAAGGCCGTTGGTAATCGCTATATCCAACTCAGATACACGTGAGTTCAGGCCCAATGCTTACACCTGCTTTTTCTCCCAACCTCTCCCAGCACCTAACATAAGGATGTTAGCAGCTACGTCTACAGTCAGGCAGGAGGCGGAAGGGTTCTGCCCTCACCTCTGGTCTCACAGGGAAGCACGCCTAGGAGACAGCTCTCAACTAGCTACGTTCTTATGGCAGTGACTAGGTAGCAGGATTCTGAGTCAGGAGGTTCCAAGATTACCACTCTACTGCACCTGAAGATACCGCCCAGGTCTACATTGTTAACCTGCGTCTCAGAAGCCTCTGGCAAACGTCTCTGGTTAAGACCTGCGAAACACACTCTGCAGGCAGTGTGAAACTGTGAGGGACTGAGGCTGAGCTCAACTCTCAGAAGTAAGATGCCTTTGGACAAGGCATTCAGCTACCTGCTCACGAACGGAACTTAGTATGTATCACCAGTCTACCACAGGAATTACAAGGAAATCGCTGGATTGAGCTGGGAGGAACTAGTCTTGTGTGCCTGGACATTCCACTTACTCCCCCAACACTTCCGTCACGCAGCGAGCCTAGGCCTTTTAGAAGTGAAGGGTACCTGCAGGCAGGATGTGGGGGTACAGGCCATAAGCTCAACTCTCAGAAGTGTGTATGCATGGGAGGCAGATGTCTGCTACCCACTCGCACATGCGAGTTGGAACCTAGCTACACTCTGATTGAAGAAGGCCGTAGGGGGCACTGGGTGTTATTCTGTATGGTAGTAAATTGAACACCAATAAAAAATAAAATAAAAAAAAATAAAAATAAAATTAAAAAAAAATGAAGAAGGCCGAAGGTAATCACTATATCCAACTCAGATACACGTGAGTTCAGGCCCAATGCTTTTACACCTGCTTTTCTCCCAACCCCTCCAGCACCTAACATAAGGATGTTAGCAGCTACGTCTACAGTCAGGCAGGGGGCGGGAGGGTTCTGCCCTGACCTCAGCTCTCACAGGGAAGCACGTTAGGCGACAGCTCTCAACTAGCTTCGTTCTTATGGCAGTGAGAACGTAGCAGGATTCTGAGTCAGGAGGTTCCAAGATCACCACTCTACTGCACCTGGAGATACCTTCCAGGTCTGCAATTTTAACTTGAGTCTCAGAAGCCTCTGGCAAACTTCTCTGCTGAAGACGTGCGAAAGTCATTCTGCAGGCAGTGTGGAACTGTGAGGGACTAGATGAGCTCAACTCTCAGAAGAAAGATGCTTTTAGACAATGCGTTCAGCACCTGCTCACGTATGGAACTAAGTATGTAGCACAAGTCTACCAAAGAAATTACAAGGGAATCGCTGGATTGAGCTTGGAGGCCCCAGTCTTGTGTGCCGGGACATTCCACTTACTCTCCCAACACTTCCGTCACGCAGCGAGCCTAGGCCCATTAGAAGTGAAGGGTACCTGCAGGCAGGATGTGGGGGTACAGGCCATAAGCTCAACTCTCAGAAGTGTGTATGCATGGGAGGCAGACGTTTGCTACCCACTCGCACATGCGAGTTGGAACCTAGCTACACTCTGATTGAAGAAGGCCGTTGGTAATTGCTATATCCAACTCAGATACACGTGAGTTCTAGCCCAACGATTCAACATGCTTTTCTAACAACCACTCCCAGCAACAAACATGATGATGTTAGCAGCTACGTCTACAGTCAGGCAGGATGCGGGAGGGTTCTGCCCTTACTTCAGCTCTCACATGGAAGCATGCTTAGAAGACAGCTCTCAACTAGCTTCGTTCTTATGGCAGGGAGAAGGTTGCAGTATTCAGAGTCAGGGGGTTCCAAGATCTCCACTCTACTGCACCTGGAGCTACCATCCAGGTCGGCATTGTTAACTTGCGTCTCAGAAGCCTCTGGCAAACGTCTCTGGTGAAGACTTGCGAACTCACTCTGCAGGCAGTGTGGAACTGTGTGGGACTGAGGGTGAGCTCAACTCTCACAAGTAAGATGCTTTAGGACAAGGCATTCAGCTACCTGCTCACGTATGGAACTTAGTATGTATCACCAGTCTACCAGAGTAATTACAAAGAAATCGCTCAATTGAGCTTGGAGGAACCAGTCTTGTGTTCCGCAACGTTCCACTTACTCTCCCAACACTTCCGTCACCCAGCGAGCCTAGGCCTTTTAGAAGTGAAGGGTACCTGCAGGCAGGATGTGGGGGTACAGGCCATAAGCTCAACTCTCAGAAGTGTGTATGCATGGGAGGCAGATGTCTGCTACCCACTCGCACATGCGAGTTGGAACCTAGCTACACTCTGATTGAAGAAGGCCGTAGGGGGCACTGGGTGTTATTCTGTATGTTAGTAAATTGAACACCTATAAAAAATAAAAAAAAATAAAAATGAGGGATCCCTGGGTGGCACAGCGGTTTAGCGCCTGCCTTTGGCCCAGGGCGCGATCCTGGAGGTCCGGGGACGAATCCCACATCGGGCTGCCGGTGCATGGAGCCTGCTTCTCCCTCTGCCTGTGTCTCTGCCTCTCTCTCTCTGTGTGTGTGTGACTATCATAAATAAATAAAAAAAATTAAAAAAAAAAATAAAAATGAAATTAAAAAAAAAATGAAGAAGGCCGAAGGTAATCACTATATCCAACTCAGATACACGTGAGTTCAGGCCCAATGCTTTTACACCTGCTTTTCTCCCAACCCCTCCAGCACCTAACATAAGGATGTTAGCAGCTACGTCTACAGTCAGGCAGGGGGCGGGAGGGTTCTGCCCTGACCTCAGCTCTCACAGGGAAGCACGTTAGGCGACAGCTCTCAACTAGCTTCGTTCTTATGGCAGTGAGAACGTAGCAGGATTCTGAGTCAGGAGGTTCCAAGATCACCACTCTACTGCACCTGGAGATACCCTCCAGGTCTGCAATTTTAACTTGAGTCTCAGAAGCCTCTGGCAAACTTCTCTGCTGAAGACGTGCGAAAGAAACTCTCCAGGCAGTGTGGAACTGTGAGGGACTAGATGAGCTCAACTCTCAGAAGAAAGATGCTTTTAGACAATGCGTTCAGCACCTGCTCACGTATGGAACTTAGTATGTATCACCAGTCTACCACAGGAATTACAAGGAAATCGCTGGATTGAGCTGGGAGGAACTAGTCTTGTGTGCCTGGACATTCCACTTACTTCCCAACACTTCCGTCACCCACCGAGCCTAGGCCTTTTAGAAGTGAAGGGTACCTGCAGGCAGGATGTGGGGGTACAGGCCATAAGCTCAACTCTCAGAAGTGTGTATGCATGGGAGGCAGACGTTTGCTACCCACTCGCACATGCGAGTTGGAACCTAGCTACACTCTGATTGAAGAAGGCCGTTGGTAATCGCTATATCCAACTCAGATACACGTGAGTTCAGGCCCAATGCTTACACCTGCTTTTTCTCCCAACCTCTCCCAGCACCTAACATAAGGATGTTAGCAGCTACGTCTACAGTCAGGCAGGAGGCGGAAGGGTTCTGCCCTCACCTCTGGTCTCACAGGGAAGCACGCCTAGGAGACAGCTCTCAACTAGCTACGTTCTTATGGCAGTGACTAGGTAGCAGGATTCTGAGTCAGGAGGTTCCAAGATTACCACTCTACTGCACCTGAAGATACCGCCCAGGTCTACATTGTTAACCTGCGTCTCAGAAGCCTCTGGCAAACGTCTCTGGTTAAGACCTGTGAAACACACTCTGCAGGCAGTGTGAAACTGTGAGGGACTGAGGCTGAGCTCAACTCTCAGAAGTAAGATGCCTTTGGACAAGGCGTTCAGCTACCTGCTCACGAACGGAACTTAGTATGTATCACCAGTCTACCACAGGAATTACAAGGAAATCGCTGGATTGAGCTGGGAGGAACTAGTCTTGTGTGCCTGGACATTCCACTTACTCTCCCAACACTTCCGTCACACAGGGAGCCTAGGCCTTTTAGAAGTGAAGTGTACCTGCAGGCAGGATGTGGGGGTACAGGCCATAAGCTCAACTCTCAGAAGTGTGTATGCATGGGAGGCAGATGTCTGCTACCCACTCGCACATGCGAGTTGGAACCTAGCTACACTCTGATTGAAGAAGGCCGTAGGGGGCACTGGGTGTTATTCTGTATGGTAGTAAATTGAACACCAATAAAAAATAAAATAAAAAAAAATAAAAATAAAATTAAAAAAAAAATGAAGAAGGCCGAAGGTAATCACTATATCCAACTCAGATACACGTGAGTTCAGGCCCAATGCTTTTACACCTGCTTTTCTCCCAACCCCTCCAGCACCTAACATAAGGATGTTAGCAGCTATGTCTACAGTCAGGCAGGGGGCGGGAGGGTTCTGCCCTGTCCTCAGCTCTCACAGGGAAGCACGTTAGGCGACAGCTCTCAACTAGCTTCGTTCTTATGGCAGTGAGAACGTAGCAGGATTCTGAGTCAGGAGGTTCCAAGATCACCACTCTACTGCACCTGGAGATACCTTCCAGGTCTGCAATTTTAACTTGAGTCTCAGAAGCCTCTGGCAAACTTCTCTGCTGAAGACGTGCGAAAGTCATTCTGCAGGCAGTGTGGAACTGTGAGGGACTAGATGAGCTCAACTCTCAGAAGAAAGATGCTTTTAGACAATGCGTTCAGCACCTGCTCACGTATGGAACTAAGTATGTAGCACAAGTCTACCAAAGAAATTACAAGGGAATCGCTGGATTGAGCTTGGAGGCCCCAGTCTTGTGTGCCGGGACATTCCACTTACTCTCCCAACACTTCCGTCACGCAGCGAGCCTAGGCCCATTAGAAGTGAAGGGTACCTGCAGGCAGGATGTGGGGGTACAGGCCATAAGCTCAACTCTCAGAAGTGTGTATGCATGGGAGGCAGACGTTTGCTACCCACTCGCACATGCGAGTTGGAACCTAGCTACACTCTGATTGAAGAAGGCCGTAGGGGGCACTGGGTGTTATTCTGTATGTTAGTAAATTGAACACCTATAAAAAATAAAAAAAAATAAAAATGAGGGATCCCTGGGTGGCACAGCGGTTTAGCGCCTGCCTTTGGCCCAGGGCGCGATCCTGGAGGTCCGGGGACGAATCCCACATCGGGCTGCCGGTGCATGGAGCCTGCTTCTCCCTCTGCCTGTGTCTCTGCCTCTCTCTCTGTGTGTGTGTGTGACTATCATAAATAAATAAAAAAAATTAAAAAAAAAAAATAAAAATGAAATTAAAAAAAAAATGAAGAAGGCCGAAGGTAATCACTATATCCAACTCAGATACACGTGAGTTCAGGCCCAATGCTTTTACACCTGCTTTTCTCCCAACCCCTCCAGCACCTAACATAAGGATGTTAGCAGCTACGTCTACAGTCAGGCAGGGGGCGGGAGGGTTCTGCCCTGACCTCAGCTCTCACAGGGAAGCACGTTAGGCGACAGCTCTCAACTAGCTTCGTTCTTATGGCAGTGAGAACGTAGCAGGATTCTGAGTCAGGAGGTTCCAAGATCACCACTCTACTGCACCTGGAGATACCCTCCAGGTCTGCAATTTTAACTTGAGTCTCAGAAGCCTCTGGCAAACTTCTCTGCTGAAGACGTGCGAAAGAAACTCTCCAGGCAGTGTGGAACTGTGAGGGACTAGATGAGCTCAACTCTCAGAAGAAAGATGCTTTTAGACAATGCGTTCAGCACCTGCTCACGTATGGAACTTAGTATGTATCACCAGTCTACCACAGGAATTACAAGGAAATCGCTGGATTGAGCTGGGAGGAACTAGTCTTGTGTGCCTGGACATTCCACTTACTTCCCAACACTTCCGTCACCCACCGAGCCTAGGCCTTTTAGAAGTGAAGGGTACCTGCAGGCAGGATGTGGGGGTACAGGCCATAAGCTCAACTCTCAGAAGTGTGTATGCATGGGAGGCAGACGTTTGCTACCCACTCGCACATGCGAGTTGGAACCTAGCTACACTCTGATTGAAGAAGGCCGTTGGTAATCGCTATATCCAACTCAGATACACGTGAGTTCAGGCCCAATGCTTACACCTGCTTTTTCTCCCAACCTCTCCCAGCACCTAACATAAGGATGTTAGCAGCTACGTCTACAGTCAGGCAGGAGGCGGAAGGGTTCTGCCCTCACCTCTGGTCTCACAGGGAAGCACGCCTAGGAGACAGCTCTCAACTAGCTACGTTCTTATGGCAGTGACTAGGTAGCAGGATTCTGAGTCAGGAGGTTCCAAGATTACCACTCTACTGCACCTGAAGATACCGCCCAGGTCTACATTGTTAACCTGCGTCTCAGAAGCCTCTGGCAAACGTCTCTGGTTAAGACCTGCGAAACACACTCTGCAGGCAGTGTGAAACTGTGAGGGACTGAGGCTGAGCTCAACTCTCAGAAGTAAGATGCCTTTGGACAAGGCGTTCAGCTACCTGCTCACGAACGGAACTTAGTATGTATCACCAGTCTACCACAGGAATTACAAGGAAATCGCTGGATTGAGCTGGGAGGAACTAGTCTTGTGTGCCTGGACATTCCACTTACTCTCCCAACACTTCCGTCACACAGGGAGCCTAGGCCTTTTAGAAGTGAAGGGTACCTGCAGGCAGGATGTGGGGGTACAGGCCATAAGCTCAACTCTCAGAAGTGTGTATGCATGGGAGGCAGATGTCTGCTACCCACTCGCACATGCGAGTTGGAACCTAGCTACACTCTGATTGAAGAAGGCCGTAGGGGGCACTGGGTGTTATTCTGTATGGTAGTAAATTGAACACCAATAAAAAATAAAATAAAAAAAAATAAAAATAAAATTAAAAAAAAAATGAAGAAGGCCGAAGGTAATCACTATATCCAACTCAGATACACGTGAGTTCAGGCCCAATGCTTTTACACCTGCTTTTCTCCCAACCCCTCCAGCACCTAACATAAGGATGTTAGCAGCTACGTCTACAGTCAGGCAGGGGGCGGGAGGGTTCTGCCCTGACCTCAGCTCTCACAGGGAAGCACGTTAGGCGACAGCTCTCAACTAGCTTCGTTCTTATGGCAGTGAGAACGTAGCAGGATTCTGAGTCAGGAGGTTCCAAGATCACCACTCTACTGCACCTGGAGATACCTTCCAGGTCTGCAATTTTAACTTGAGTCTCAGAAGCCTCTGGCAAACTTCTCTGCTGAAGACGTGCGAAAGTCATTCTGCAGGCAGTGTGGAACTGTGAGGGACTAGATGAGCTCAACTCTCAGAAGAAAGATGCTTTTAGACAATGCGTTCAGCACCTGCTCACGTATGGAACTAAGTATGTAGCACAAGTCTACCAAAGAAATTACAAGGGAATCGCTGGATTGAGCTTGGAGGCCCCAGTCTTGTGTGCCGGGACATTCCACTTACTCTCCCAACACTTCCGTCACGCAGCGAGCCTAGGCCCATTAGAAGTGAAGGGTACCTGCAGGCAGGATGTGGGGGTACAGGCCATAAGCTCAACTCTCAGAAGTGTGTATGCATGGGAGGCAGACGTTTGCTACCCACTCGCACATGCGAGTTGGAACCTAGCTACACTCTGATTGAAGAAGGCCGTTGGTAATTGCTATATCCAACTCAGATACACGTGAGTTCTAGCCCAACGATTCAACATGCTTTTCTAACAACCACTCCCAGCAACAAACATGATGATGTTAGCAGCTACGTCTACAGTCAGGCAGGATGCGGGAGGGTTCTGCCCTTACTTCAGCTCTCACATGGAAGCATGCTTAGAAGACAGCTCTCAACTAGCTTCGTTCTTATGGCAGGGAGAAGGTTGCAGTATTCAGAGTCAGGGGGTTCCAAGATCTCCACTCTACTGCACCTGGAGCTACCATCCAGGTCGGCATTGTTAACTTGCGTCTCAGAAGCCTCTGGCAAACGTCTCTGGTGAAGACTTGCGAACTCACTCTGCAGGCAGTGTGGAACTGTGTGGGACTGAGGGTGAGCTCAACTCTCACAAGTAAGATGCTTTAGGACAAGGCATTCAGCTACCTGCTCACGTATGGAACTTAGTATGTATCACCAGTCTACCAGAGTAATTACAAAGAAATCGCTCAATTGAGCTTGGAGGAACCAGTCTTGTGTTCCGCAACGTTCCACTTACTCTCCCAACACTTCCGTCACCCAGCGAGCCTAGGCCTTTTAGAAGTGAAGGGTACCTGCAGGCAGGATGTGGGGGTACAGGCCATAAGCTCAACTCTCAGAAGTGTGTATGCATGGGAGGCAGATGTCTGCTACCCACTCGCACATGCGAGTTGGAACCTAGCTACACTCTGATTGAAGAAGGCCGTAGGGGGCACTGGGTGTTATTCTGTATGTTAGTAAATTGAACACCTATAAAAAATAAAAAAAAATAAAAATGAGGGATCCCTGGGTGGCACAGCGGTTTAGCGCCTGCCTTTGGCCCAGGGCGCAATCCTGGAGGTCCGGGGACGAATCCCACATCGGGCTGCCGGTGCATGGAGCCTGCTTCTCCCTCTGCCTGTGTCTCTGCCTCTCTCTCTGTGTGTGTGTGTGACTATCATAAATAAATAAAAAAAATTAAAAAAAAAAATAAAAATGAAATTAAAAAAAAAATGAAGAAGGCCGAAGGTAATCACTATATCCAACTCAGATACACGTGAGTTCAGGCCCAATGCTTTTACACCTGCTTTTCTCCCAACCCCTCCAGCACCTAACATAAGGATGTTAGCAGCTACGTCTACAGTCAGGCAGGGGGCGGGAGGGTTCTGCCCTGACCTCAGCTCTCACAGGGAAGCACGTTAGGCGACAGCTCTCAACTAGCTTCGTTCTTATGGCAGTGAGAACGTAGCAGGATTCTGAGTCAGGAGGTTCCAAGATCACCACTCTACTGCACCTGGAGATACCCTCCAGGTCTGCAATTTTAACTTGAGTCTCAGAAGCCTCTGGCAAACTTCTCTGCTGAAGACGTGCGAAAGAAACTCTCCAGGCAGTGTGGAACTGTGAGGGACTAGATGAGCTCAACTCTCAGAAGAAAGATGCTTTTAGACAATGCGTTCAGCACCTGCTCACGTATGGAACTTAGTATGTATCACCAGTCTACCACAGGAATTACAAGGAAATCGCTGGATTGAGCTGGGAGGAACTAGTCTTGTGTGCCTGGACATTCCACTTACTTCCCAACACTTCCGTCACCCACCGAGCCTAGGCCTTTTAGAAGTGAAGGGTACCTGCAGGCAGGATGTGGGGGTACAGGCCATAAGCTCAACTCTCAGAAGTGTGTATGCATGGGAGGCAGACGTTTGCTACCCACTCGCACATGCGAGTTGGAACCTAGCTACACTCTGATTGAAGAAGGCCGTTGGTAATCGCTATATCCAACTCAGATACACGTGAGTTCAGGCCCAATGCTTACACCTGCTTTTTCTCCCAACCTCTCCCAGCACCTAACATAAGGATGTTAGCAGCTACGTCTACAGTCAGGCAGGAGGCGGAAGGGTTCTGCCCTCACCTCTGGTCTCACAGGGAAGCACGCCTAGGAGACAGCTCTCAACTAGCTACGTTCTTATGGCAGTGACTAGGTAGCAGGATTCTGAGTCAGGAGGTTCCAAGATTACCACTCTACTGCACCTGAAGATACCGCCCAGGTCTACATTGTTAACCTGCGTCTCAGAAGCCTCTGGCAAACGTCTCTGGTGAAGACCTGCGAAACACACTCTGCAGGCAGTGTGAAACTGTGAGGGACTGAGGCTGAGCTCAACTCTCAGAAGTAAGATGCCTTTGGACAAGGCGTTCAGCTACCTGCTCACGAACGGAACTTAGTATGTATCACCAGTCTACCACAGGAATTACAAGGAAATCGCTGGATTGAGCTGGGAGGAACTAGTCTTGTGTGCCTGGACATTCCACTTACTCTCCCAACACTTCCGTCACGCAGCGAGCCTAGGCCTTTTAGAAGTGAAGTGTACCTGCAGGCAGGATGTGGGGGTACAGGCCATAAGCTCAACTCTCAGAAGTGTGTATGCATGGGAGGCAGATGTCTGCTACCCACTCGCACATGCGAGTTGGAACCTAGCTACACTCTGATTGAAGAAGGCCGTAGGGGGCACTGGGTGTTATTCTGTATGGTAGTAAATTGAACACCAATAAAAAATAAAATAAAAAAAAATAAAAATAAAATTAAAAAAAAAATGAAGAAGGCCGAAGGTAATCACTATATCCAACTCAGATACACGTGAGTTCAGGCCCAATGCTTTTACACCTGCTTTTCTCCCAACCCCTCCAGCACCTAACATAAGGATGTTAGCAGCTATGTCTACAGTCAGGCAGGGGGCGGGAGGGTTCTGCCCTGACCTCAGCTCTCACAGGGAAGCACGTTAGGCGACAGCTCTCAACTAGCTTCGTTCTTATGGCAGTGAGAACGTAGCAGGATTCTTAGGAGGTTCCAAGATCACCACTCTACTGCACCTGGAGATACCCTCCAGGTCTGCAATTTTAACTTGAATCTCAGAAGCCTCTGGCAAACTTCTCTGCTGAAGACGTGCGAAAGAAACTCTCCAGGCAGTGTGGAACTGTGAGGGACTAGATGAGCTCAACTCTCAGAAGAAAGATGCTTTTAGACAATGCGTTCAGCACCTGCTCACGTATGGAACTTAGTATGTATCACCAGTCTACCACAGGAATTACAAGGAAATCGCTGGATTGAGCTGGGAGGAACTAGTCTTGTGTGCCTGGACATTCCACTTACTTCCCAACACTTCCGTCACCCACCGAGCCTAGGCCTTTTAGAAGTGAAGGGTACCTGCAGGCAGGATGTGGGGGTACAGGCCATAAGCTCAACTCTCAGAAGTGTGTATGCATGGGAGGCAGACGTTTGCTACCCACTCGCACATGCGAGTTGGAACCTAGCTACACTCTGATTGAAGAAGGCCGTTGGTAATCGCTATATCCAACTCAGATACACGTGAGTTCAGGCCCAATGCTTACACCTGCTTTTTCTCCCAACCTCTCCCAGCACCTAACATAAGGATGTTAGCAGCTACGTCTACAGTCAGGCAGGAGGCGGAAGGGTTCTGCCCTCACCTCTGGTCTCACAGGGAAGCACGCCTAGGAGACAGCTCTCAACTAGCTACGTTCTTATGGCAGTGACTAGGTAGCAGGATTCTGAGTCAGGAGGTTCCAAGATTACCACTCTACTGCACCTGAAGATACCGCCCAGGTCTACATTGTTAACCTGCGTCTCAGAAGCCTCTGGCAAACGTCTCTGGTTAAGACCTGCGAAACACACTCTGCAGGCAGTGTGAAACTGTGAGGGACTGAGGCTGAGCTCAACTCTCAGAAGTAAGATGCCTTTGGACAAGGCATTCAGCTACCTGCTCACGAACGGAACTTAGTATGTATCACCAGTCTACCACAGGAATTACAAGGAAATCGCTGGATTGAGCTGGGAGGAACTAGTCTTGTGTGCCTGGACATTCCACTTACTCCCCCAACACTTCCGTCACGCAGCGAGCCTAGGCCTTTTAGAAGTGAAGGGTACCTGCAGGCAGGATGTGGGGGTACAGGCCATAAGCTCAACTCTCAGAAGTGTGTATGCATGGGAGGCAGATGTCTGCTACCCACTCGCACATGCGAGTTGGAACCTAGCTACACTCTGATTGAAGAAGGCCGTAGGGGGCACTGGGTGTTATTCTGTATGGTAGTAAATTGAACACCAATAAAAAATAAAATAAAAAAAAATAAAAATAAAATTAAAAAAAAATGAAGAAGGCCGAAGGTAATCACTATATCCAACTCAGATACACGTGAGTTCAGGCCCAATGCTTTTACACCTGCTTTTCTCCCAACCCCTCCAGCACCTAACATAAGGATGTTAGCAGCTACGTCTACAGTCAGGCAGGGGGCGGGAGGGTTCTGCCCTGACCTCAGCTCTCACAGGGAAGCACGTTAGGCGACAGCTCTCAACTAGCTTCGTTCTTATGGCAGTGAGAACGTAGCAGGATTCTGAGTCAGGAGGTTCCAAGATCACCACTCTACTGCACCTGGAGATACCTTCCAGGTCTGCAATTTTAACTTGAGTCTCAGAAGCCTCTGGCAAACTTCTCTGCTGAAGACGTGCGAAAGTCATTCTGCAGGCAGTGTGGAACTGTGAGGGACTAGATGAGCTCAACTCTCAGAAGAAAGATGCTTTTAGACAATGCGTTCAGCACCTGCTCACGTATGGAACTAAGTATGTAGCACAAGTCTACCAAAGAAATTACAAGGGAATCGCTGGATTGAGCTTGGAGGCCCCAGTCTTGTGTGCCGGGACATTCCACTTACTCTCCCAACACTTCCGTCACGCAGCGAGCCTAGGCCCATTAGAAGTGAAGGGTACCTGCAGGCAGGATGTGGGGGTACAGGCCATAAGCTCAACTCTCAGAAGTGTGTATGCATGGGAGGCAGACGTTTGCTACCCACTCGCACATGCGAGTTGGAACCTAGCTACACTCTGATTGAAGAAGGCCGTTGGTAATTGCTATATCCAACTCAGATACACGTGAGTTCTAGCCCAACGATTCAACATGCTTTTCTAACAACCACTCCCAGCAACAAACATGATGATGTTAGCAGCTACGTCTACAGTCAGGCAGGATGCGGGAGGGTTCTGCCCTTACTTCAGCTCTCACATGGAAGCATGCTTAGAAGACAGCTCTCAACTAGCTTCGTTCTTATGGCAGGGAGAAGGTTGCAGTATTCAGAGTCAGGGGGTTCCAAGATCTCCACTCTACTGCACCTGGAGCTACCATCCAGGTCGGCATTGTTAACTTGCGTCTCAGAAGCCTCTGGCAAACGTCTCTGGTGAAGACTTGCGAACTCACTCTGCAGGCAGTGTGGAACTGTGTGGGACTGAGGGTGAGCTCAACTCTCACAAGTAAGATGCTTTAGGACAAGGCATTCAGCTACCTGCTCACGTATGGAACTTAGTATGTATCACCAGTCTACCAGAGTAATTACAAAGAAATCGCTCAATTGAGCTTGGAGGAACCAGTCTTGTGTTCCGCAACGTTCCACTTACTCTCCCAACACTTCCGTCACCCAGCGAGCCTAGGCCTTTTAGAAGTGAAGGGTACCTGCAGGCAGGATGTGGGGGTACAGGCCATAAGCTCAACTCTCAGAAGTGTGTATGCATGGGAGGCAGATGTCTGCTACCCACTCGCACATGCGAGTTGGAACCTAGCTACACTCTGATTGAAGAAGGCCGTAGGGGGCACTGGGTGTTATTCTGTATGTTAGTAAATTGAACACCTATAAAAAATAAAAAAAAAATAAAAATGAGGGATCCCTGGGTGGCACAGCGGTTTAGCGCCTGCCTTTGGCCCAGGGCGCGATCCTGGAGGTCCGGGGACGAATCCCACATCGGGCTGCCGGTGCATGGAGCCTGCTTCTCCCTCTGCCTGTGTCTCTGCCTCTCTCTCTGTGTGTGTGTGTGACTATCATAAATAAATAAAAAAAATTAAAAAAAAAAAAATAAAAATGAAATTAAAAAAAAAATGAAGAAGGCCGAAGGTAATCACTATATCCAACTCAGATACACGTGAGTTCAGGCCCAATGCTTTTACACCTGCTTTTCTCCCAACCCCTCCAGCACCTAACATAAGGATGTTAGCAGCTACGTCTACAGTCAGGCAGGGGGCGGGAGGGTTCTGCCCTGACCTCAGCTCTCACAGGGAAGCACGTTAGGCGACAGCTCTCAACTAGCTTCGTTCTTATGGCAGTGAGAACGTAGCAGGATTCTGAGTCAGGAGGTTCCAAGATCACCACTCTACTGCACCTGGAGATACCCTCCAGGTCTGCAATTTTAACTTGAGTCTCAGAAGCCTCTGGCAAACTTCTCTGCTGAAGACGTGCGAAAGAAACTCTCCAGGCAGTGTGGAACTGTGAGGGACTAGATGAGCTCAACTCTCAGAAGAAAGATGCTTTTAGACAATGCGTTCAGCACCTGCTCACGTATGGAACTTAGTATGTATCACCAGTCTACCACAGGAATTACAAGGAAATCGCTGGATTGAGCTGGGAGGAACTAGTCTTGTGTGCCTGGACATTCCACTTACTTCCCAACACTTCCGTCACGCACCGAGCCTAGGCCTTTTAGAAGTGAAGGGTACCTGCAGGCAGGATGTGGGGGTACAGGCCATAAGCTCAACTCTCAGAAGTGTGTATGCATGGGAGGCAGACGTTTGCTACCCACTCGCACATGCGAGTTGGAACCTAGCTACACTCTGATTGAAGAAGGCCGTTGGTAATCGCTATATCCAACTCAGATACACGTGAGTTCAGGCCCAATGCTTACACCTGCTTTTTCTCCCAACCTCTCCCAGCACCTAACATAAGGATGTTAGCAGCTACGTCTACAGTCAGGCAGGAGGCGGAAGGGTTCTGCCCTCACCTCTGGTCTCACAGGGAAGCACGCCTAGGAGACAGCTCTCAACTAGCTACGTTCTTATGGCAGTGACTAGGTAGCAGGATTCTGAGTCAGGAGGTTCCAAGATTACCACTCTACTGCACCTGAAGATACCGCCCAGGTCTACATTGTTAACCTGCGTCTCAGAAGCCTCTGGCAAACGTCTCTGGTTAAGACCTGCGAAACACACTCTGCAGGCAGTGTGAAACTGTGAGGGACTGAGGCTGAGCTCAACTCTCAGAAGTAAGATGCCTTTGGACAAGGCGTTCAGCTACCTGCTCACGAACGGAACTTAGTATGTATCACCAGTCTACCACAGGAATTACAAGGAAATCGCTGGATTGAGCTGGGAGGAACTAGTCTTGTGTGCCTGGACATTCCACTTACTCTCCCAACACTTCCGTCACACAGGGAGCCTAGGCCTTTTAGAAGTGAAGTGTACCTGCAGGCAGGATGTGGGGGTACAGGCCATAAGCTCAACTCTCAGAAGTGTGTATGCATGGGAGGCAGATGTCTGCTACCCACTCGCACATGCGAGTTGGAACCTAGCTACACTCTGATTGAAGAAGGCCGTAGGGGGCACTGGGTGTTATTCTGTATGGTAGTAAATTGAACACCAATAAAAAATAAAATAAAAAAAAATAAAAATAAAATTAAAAAAAAAATGAAGAAGGCCGAAGGTAATCACTATATCCAACTCAGATACACGTGAGTTCAGGCCCAATGCTTTTACACCTGCTTTTCTCCCAACCCCTCCAGCACCTAACATAAGGATGTTAGCAGCTACGTCTACAGTCAGGCAGGGGGCGGGAGGGTTCTGCCCTGACCTCAGCTCTCACAGGGAAGCACGTTAGGCGACAGCTCTCAACTAGCTTCGTTCTTATGGCAGTGAGAACGTAGCAGGATTCTGAGTCAGGAGGTTCCAAGATCACCACTCTACTGCACCTGGAGATACCTTCCAGGTCTGCAATTTTAACTTGAGTCTCAGAAGCCTCTGGCAAACTTCTCTGCTGAAGACGTGCGAAAGTCATTCTGCAGGCAGTGTGGAACTGTGAGGGACTAGATGAGCTCAACTCTCAGAAGAAAGATGCTTTTAGACAATGCGTTCAGCACCTGCTCACGTATGGAACTAAGTATGTAGCACAAGTCTACCAAAGAAATTACAAGGGAATCGCTGGATTGAGCTTGGAGGCCCCAGTCTTGTGTGCCGGGACATTCCACTTACTCTCCCAACACTTCCGTCACGCAGCGAGCCTAGGCCCATTAGAAGTGAAGGGTACCTGCAGGCAGGATGTGGGGGTACAGGCCATAAGCTCAACTCTCAGAAGTGTGTATGCATGGGAGGCAGACGTTTGCTACCCACTCGCACATGCGAGTTGGAACCTAGCTACACTCTGATTGAAGAAGGCCGTTGGTAATTGCTATATCCAACTCAGATACACGTGAGTTCTAGCCCAACGATTCAACATGCTTTTCTAACAACCACTCCCAGCAACAAACATGATGATGTTAGCAGCTACGTCTACAGTCAGGCAGGATGCGGGAGGGTTCTGCCCTTACTTCAGCTCTCACATGGAAGCATGCTTAGAAGACAGCTCTCAACTAGCTTCGTTCTTATGGCAGGGAGAAGGTTGCAGTATTCAGAGTCAGGGGGTTCCAAGATCTCCACTCTACTGCACCTGGAGCTACCATCCAGGTCGGCATTGTTAACTTGCGTCTCAGAAGCCTCTGGCAAACGTCTCTGGTGAAGACTTGCGAACTCACTCTGCAGGCAGTGTGGAACTGTGTGGGACTGAGGGTGAGCTCAACTCTCACAAGTAAGATGCTTTAGGACAAGGCATTCAGCTACCTGCTCACGTATGGAACTTAGTATGTATCACCAGTCTACCAGAGTAATTACAAAGAAATCGCTCAATTGAGCTTGGAGGAACCAGTCTTGTGTTCCGCAACGTTCCACTTACTCTCCCAACACTTCCGTCACCCAGCGAGCCTAGGCCTTTTAGAAGTGAAGGGTACCTGCAGGCAGGATGTGGGGGTACAGGCCATAAGCTCAACTCTCAGAAGTGTGTATGCATGGGAGGCAGATGTCTGCTACCCACTCGCACATGCGAGTTGGAACCTAGCTACACTCTGATTGAAGAAGGCCGTAGGGGGCACTGGGTGTTATTCTGTATGTTAGTAAATTGAACACCTATAAAAAATAAAAAAAAATAAAAATGAGGGATCCCTGGGTGGCACAGCGGTTTAGCGCCTGCCTTTGGCCCAGGGCGCGATCCTGGAGGTCCGGGGACGAATCCCACATCGGGCTGCCGGTGCATGGAGCCTGCTTCTCCCTCTGCCTGTGTCTCTGCCTCTCTCTCTGTGTGTGTGTGTGACTATCATAAATAAATAAAAAAAATTAAAAAAAAAAAAATAAAAATGAAATTAAAAAAAAAATGAAGAAGGCCGAAGGTAATCACTATATCCAACTCAGATACACGTGAGTTCAGGCCCAATGCTTTTACACCTGCTTTTCTCCCAACCCCTCCAGCACCTAACATAAGGATGTTAGCAGCTACGTCTACAGTCAGGCAGGGGGCGGGAGGGTTCTGCCCTGACCTCAGCTCTCACAGGGAAGCACGTTAGGCGACAGCTCTCAACTAGCTTCGTTCTTATGGCAGTGAGAACGTAGCAGGATTCTGAGTCAGGAGGTTCCAAGATCACCACTCTACTGCACCTGGAGATACCTTCCAGGTCTGCAATTTTAACTTGAGTCTCAGAAGCCTCTGGCAAACTTCTCTGCTGAAGACGTGCGAAAGTCATTCTGCAGGCAGTGTGGAACTGTGAGGGACTAGATGAGCTCAACTCTCAGAAGAAAGATGCTTTTAGACAATGCGTTCAGCACCTGCTCACGTATGGAACTTAGTATGTATCACCAGTCTACCACAGGAATTACAAGGAAATCGCTGGATTGAGCTGGGAGGAACTAGTCTTGTGTGCCTGGACATTCCACTTACTTCCCAACACTTCCGTCACGCACCGAGCCTAGGCCTTTTAGAAGTGAAGGGTACCTGCAGGCAGGATGTGGGGGTACAGGCCATAAGCTCAACTCTCAGAAGTGTGTATGCATGGGAGGCAGACGTTTGCTACCCACTCGCACATGCGAGTTGGAACCTAGCTACACTCTGATTGAAGAAGGCCGTTGGTAATCGCTATATCCAACTCAGATACACGTGAGTTCAGGCCCAATGCTTACACCTGCTTTTTCTCCCAACCTCTCCCAGCACCTAACATAAGGATGTTAGCAGCTACGTCTACAGTCAGGCAGGAGGCGGAAGGGTTCTGCCCTCACCTCTGGTCTCACAGGGAAGCACGCCTAGGAGACAGCTCTCAACTAGCTACGTTCTTATGGCAGTGACTAGGTAGCAGGATTCTGAGTCAGGAGGTTCCAAGATTACCACTCTACTGCACCTGAAGATACCGCCCAGGTCTACATTGTTAACCTGCGTCTCAGAAGCCTCTGGCAAACGTCTCTGGTTAAGACCTGCGAAACACACTCTGCAGGCAGTGTGAAACTGTGAGGGACTGAGGCTGAGCTCAACTCTCAGAAGTAAGATGCCTTTGGACAAGGCGTTCAGCTACCTGCTCACGAACGGAACTTAGTATGTATCACCAGTCTACCACAGGAATTACAAGGAAATCGCTGGATTGAGCTGGGAGGAACTAGTCTTGTGTGCCTGGACATTCCACTTACTCTCCCAACACTTCCGTCACACAGGGAGCCTAGGCCTTTTAGAAGTGAAGTGTACCTGCAGGCAGGATGTGGGGGTACAGGCCATAAGCTCAACTCTCAGAAGTGTGTATGCATGGGAGGCAGATGTCTGCTACCCACTCGCACATGCGAGTTGGAACCTAGCTACACTCTGATTGAAGAAGGCCGTAGGGGGCACTGGGTGTTATTCTGTATGGTAGTAAATTGAACACCAATAAAAAATAAAATAAAAAAAAATAAAAATAAAATTAAAAAAAAAATGAAGAAGGCCGAAGGTAATCACTATATCCAACTCAGATACACGTGAGTTCAGGCCCAATGCTTTTACACCTGCTTTTCTCCCAACCCCTCCAGCACCTAACATAAGGATGTTAGCAGCTACGTCTACAGTCAGGCAGGGGGCGGGAGGGTTCTGCCCTGACCTCAGCTCTCACAGGGAAGCACGTTAGGCGACAGCTCTCAACTAGCTTCGTTCTTATGGCAGTGAGAACGTAGCAGGATTCTGAGTCAGGAGGTTCCAAGATCACCACTCTACTGCACCTGGAGATACCTTCCAGGTCTGCAATTTTAACTTGAGTCTCAGAAGCCTCTGGCAAACTTCTCTGCTGAAGACGTGCGAAAGTCATTCTGCAGGCAGTGTGGAACTGTGAGGGACTAGATGAGCTCAACTCTCAGAAGAAAGATGCTTTTAGACAATGCGTTCAGCACCTGCTCACGTATGGAACTAAGTATGTAGCACAAGTCTACCAAAGAAATTACAAGGGAATCGCTGGATTGAGCTTGGAGGCCCCAGTCTTGTGTGCCGGGACATTCCACTTACTCTCCCAACACTTCCGTCACGCAGCGAGCCTAGGCCCATTAGAAGTGAAGGGTACCTGCAGGCAGGATGTGGGGGTACAGGCCATAAGCTCAACTCTCAGAAGTGTGTATGCATGGGAGGCAGACGTTTGCTACCCACTCGCACATGCGAGTTGGAACCTAGCTACACTCTGATTGAAGAAGGCCGTTGGTAATTGCTATATCCAACTCAGATACACGTGAGTTCTAGCCCAACGATTCAACATGCTTTTCTAACAACCACTCCCAGCAACAAACATGATGATGTTAGCAGCTACGTCTACAGTCAGGCAGGATGCGGGAGGGTTCTGCCCTTACTTCAGCTCTCACATGGAAGCATGCTTAGAAGACAGCTCTCAACTAGCTTCGTTCTTATGGCAGGGAGAAGGTTGCAGTATTCAGAGTCAGGGGGTTCCAAGATCTCCACTCTACTGCACCTGGAGCTACCATCCAGGTCGGCATTGTTAACTTGCGTCTCAGAAGCCTCTGGCAAACGTCTCTGGTGAAGACTTGCGAACTCACTCTGCAGGCAGTGTGGAACTGTGTGGGACTGAGGGTGAGCTCAACTCTCACAAGTAAGATGCTTTAGGACAAGGCATTCAGCTACCTGCTCACGTATGGAACTTAGTATGTATCACCAGTCTACCAGAGTAATTACAAAGAAATCGCTCAATTGAGCTTGGAGGAACCAGTCTTGTGTTCCGCAACGTTCCACTTACTCTCCCAACACTTCCGTCACCCAGCGAGCCTAGGCCTTTTAGAAGTGAAGGGTACCTGCAGGCAGGATGTGGGGGTACAGGCCATAAGCTCAACTCTCAGAAGTGTGTATGCATGGGAGGCAGATGTCTGCTACCCACTCGCACATGCGAGTTGGAACCTAGCTACACTCTGATTGAAGAAGGCCGTAGGGGGCACTGGGTGTTATTCTGTATGTTAGTAAATTGAACACCTATAAAAAATAAAAAAAAATAAAAATGAGGGATCCCTGGGTGGCACAGCGGTTTAGCGCCTGCCTTTGGCCCAGGGCGCGATCCTGGAGGTCCGGGGACGAATCCCACATCGGGCTGCCGGTGCATGGAGCCTGCTTCTCCCTCTGCCTGTGTCTCTGCCTCTCTCTCTCTGTGTGTGTGTGACTATCATAAATAAATAAAAAAAATTAAAAAAAAAAAATAAAAATGAAATTAAAAAAAAAATGAAGAAGGCCGAAGGTAATCACTATATCCAACTCAGATACACGTGAGTTCAGGCCCAATGCTTTTACACCTGCTTTTCTCCCAACCCCTCCAGCACCTAACATAAGGATGTTAGCAGCTACGTCTACAGTCAGGCAGGGGGCGGGAGGGTTCTGCCCTGACCTCAGCTCTCACAGGGAAGCACGTTAGGCGACAGCTCTCAACTAGCTTCGTTCTTATGGCAGTGAGAACGTAGCAGGATTCTGAGTCAGGAGGTTCCAAGATCACCACTCTACTGCACCTGGAGATACCCTCCAGGTCTGCAATTTTAACTTGAGTCTCAGAAGCCTCTGGCAAACTTCTCTGCTGAAGACGTGCGAAAGAAACTCTCCAGGCAGTGTGGAACTGTGAGGGACTAGATGAGCTCAACTCTCAGAAGAAAGATGCTTTTAGACAATGCGTTCAGCACCTGCTCACGTATGGAACTTAGTATGTATCACCAGTCTACCACAGGAATTACAAGGAAATCGCTGGATTGAGCTGGGAGGAACTAGTCTTGTGTGCCTGGACATTCCACTTACTTCCCAACACTTCCGTCACCCACCGAGCCTAGGCCTTTTAGAAGTGAAGGGTACCTGCAGGCAGGATGTGGGGGTACAGGCCATAAGCTCAACTCTCAGAAGTGTGTATGCATGGGAGGCAGACGTTTGCTACCCACTCGCACATGCGAGTTGGAACCTAGCTACACTCTGATTGAAGAAGGCCGTTGGTAATTGCTATATCCAACTCAGATACACGTGAGTTCTAGCCCAACGATTCAACATGCTTTTCTAACAACCACTCCCAGCAACAAACATGATGATGTTAGCAGCTACGTCTACAGTCAGGCAGGATGCGGGAGGGTTCTGCCCTTACTTCAGCTCTCACATGGAAGCATGCTTAGAAGACAGCTCTCAACTAGCTTCGTTCTTATGGCAGGGAGAAGGTTGCAGTATTCAGAGTCAGGGGGTTCCAAGATCTCCACTCTACTGCACCTGGAGCTACCATCCAGGTCGGCATTGTTAACTTGCGTCTCAGAAGCCTCTGGCAAACGTCTCTGGTGAAGACTTGCGAACTCACTCTGCAGGCAGTGTGGAACTGTGTGGGACTGAGGGTGAGCTCAACTCTCACAAGTAAGATGCTTTAGGACAAGGCATTCAGCTACCTGCTCACGTATGGAACTTAGTATGTATCACCAGTCTACCAGAGTAATTACAAAGAAATCGCTCAATTGAGCTTGGAGGAACCAGTCTTGTGTTCCGCAACGTTCCACTTACTCTCCCAACACTTCCGTCACCCAGCGAGCCTAGGCCTTTTAGAAGTGAAGGGTACCTGCAGGCAGGATGTGGGGGTACAGGCCATAAGCTCAACTCTCAGAAGTGTGTATGCATGGGAGGCAGATGTCTGCTACCCACTCGCACATGCGAGTTGGAACCTAGCTACACTCTGATTGAAGAAGGCCGTAGGGGGCACTGGGTGTTATTCTGTATGTTAGTAAATTGAACACCTATAAAAAATAAAAAAAAATAAAAATGAGGGATCCCTGGGTGGCACAGCGGTTTAGCGCCTGCCTTTGGCCCAGGGCGCGATCCTGGAGGTCCGGGGACGAATCCCACATCGGGCTGCCGGTGCATGGAGCCTGCTTCTCCCTCTGCCTGTGTCTCTGCCTCTCTCTCTGTGTGTGTGTGTGACTATCATAAATAAATAAAAAAAATTAAAAAAAAAAAAATAAAAATGAAATTAAAAAAAAAATGAAGAAGGCCGAAGGTAATCACTATATCCAACTCAGATACACGTGAGTTCAGGCCCAATGCTTTTACACCTGCTTTTCTCCCAACCCCTCCAGCACCTAACATAAGGATGTTAGCAGCTACGTCTACAGTCAGGCAGGGGGCGGGAGGGTTCTGCCCTGACCTCAGCTCTCACAGGGAAGCACGTTAGGCGACAGCTCTCAACTAGCTTCGTTCTTATGGCAGTGAGAACGTAGCAGGATTCTGAGTCAGGAGGTTCCAAGATCACCACTCTACTGCACCTGGAGATACCCTCCAGGTCTGCAATTTTAACTTGAGTCTCAGAAGCCTCTGGCAAACTTCTCTGCTGAAGACGTGCGAAAGAAACTCTCCAGGCAGTGTGGAACTGTGAGGGACTAGATGAGCTCAACTCTCAGAAGAAAGATGCTTTTAGACAATGCGTTCAGCACCTGCTCACGTATGGAACTTAGTATGTATCACCAGTCTACCACAGGAATTACAAGGAAATCGCTGGATTGAGCTGGGAGGAACTAGTCTTGTGTGCCTGGACATTCCACTTACTTCCCAACACTTCCGTCACGCACCGAGCCTAGGCCTTTTAGAAGTGAAGGGTACCTGCAGGCAGGATGTGGGGGTACAGGCCATAAGCTCAACTCTCAGAAGTGTGTATGCATGGGAGGCAGACGTTTGCTACCCACTCGCACATGCGAGTTGGAACCTAGCTACACTCTGATTGAAGAAGGCCGTTGGTAATCGCTATATCCAACTCAGATACACGTGAGTTCAGGCCCAATGCTTACACCTGCTTTTTCTCCCAACCTCTCCCAGCACCTAACATAAGGATGTTAGCAGCTACGTCTACAGTCAGGCAGGAGGCGGAAGGGTTCTGCCCTCACCTCTGGTCTCACAGGGAAGCACGCCTAGGAGACAGCTCTCAACTAGCTACGTTCTTATGGCAGTGACTAGGTAGCAGGATTCTGAGTCAGGAGGTTCCAAGATTACCACTCTACTGCACCTGAAGATACCGCCCAGGTCTACATTGTTAACCTGCGTCTCAGAAGCCTCTGGCAAACGTCTCTGGTTAAGACCTGCGAAACACACTCTGCAGGCAGTGTGAAACTGTGAGGGACTGAGGCTGAGCTCAACTCTCAGAAGTAAGATGCCTTTGGACAAGGCGTTCAGCTACCTGCTCACGAACGGAACTTAGTATGTATCACCAGTCTACCACAGGAATTACAAGGAAATCGCTGGATTGAGCTGGGAGGAACTAGTCTTGTGTGCCTGGACATTCCACTTACTCTCCCAACACTTCCGTCACACAGGGAGCCTAGGCCTTTTAGAAGTGAAGTGTACCTGCAGGCAGGATGTGGGGGTACAGGCCATAAGCTCAACTCTCAGAAGTGTGTATGCATGGGAGGCAGATGTCTGCTACCCACTCGCACATGCGAGTTGGAACCTAGCTACACTCTGATTGAAGAAGGCCGTAGGGGGCACTGGGTGTTATTCTGTATGGTAGTAAATTGAACACCAATAAAAAATAAAATAAAAAAAAATAAAAATAAAATTAAAAAAAAAATGAAGAAGGCCGAAGGTAATCACTATATCCAACTCAGATACACGTGAGTTCAGGCCCAATGCTTTTACACCTGCTTTTCTCCCAACCCCTCCAGCACCTAACATAAGGATGTTAGCAGCTACGTCTACAGTCAGGCAGGGGGCGGGAGGGTTCTGCCCTGACCTCAGCTCTCACAGGGAAGCACGTTAGGCGACAGCTCTCAACTAGCTTCGTTCTTATGGCAGTGAGAACGTAGCAGGATTCTGAGTCAGGAGGTTCCAAGATCACCACTCTACTGCACCTGGAGATACCTTCCAGGTCTGCAATTTTAACTTGAGTCTCAGAAGCCTCTGGCAAACTTCTCTGCTGAAGACGTGCGAAAGTCATTCTGCAGGCAGTGTGGAACTGTGAGGGACTAGATGAGCTCAACTCTCAGAAGAAAGATGCTTTTAGACAATGCGTTCAGCACCTGCTCACGTATGGAACTAAGTATGTAGCACAAGTCTACCAAAGAAATTACAAGGGAATCGCTGGATTGAGCTTGGAGGCCCCAGTCTTGTGTGCCGGGACATTCCACTTACTCTCCCAACACTTCCGTCACGCAGCGAGCCTAGGCCCATTAGAAGTGAAGGGTACCTGCAGGCAGGATGTGGGGGTACAGGCCATAAGCTCAACTCTCAGAAGTGTGTATGCATGGGAGGCAGACGTTTGCTACCCACTCGCACATGCGAGTTGGAACCTAGCTACACTCTGATTGAAGAAGGCCGTTGGTAATTGCTATATCCAACTCAGATACACGTGAGTTCTAGCCCAACGATTCAACATGCTTTTCTAACAACCACTCCCAGCAACAAACATGATGATGTTAGCAGCTACGTCTACAGTCAGGCAGGATGCGGGAGGGTTCTGCCCTTACTTCAGCTCTCACATGGAAGCATGCTTAGAAGACAGCTCTCAACTAGCTTCGTTCTTATGGCAGGGAGAAGGTTGCAGTATTCAGAGTCAGGGGGTTCCAAGATCTCCACTCTACTGCACCTGGAGCTACCATCCAGGTCGGCATTGTTAACTTGCGTCTCAGAAGCCTCTGGCAAACGTCTCTGGTGAAGACTTGCGAACTCACTCTGCAGGCAGTGTGGAACTGTGTGGGACTGAGGGTGAGCTCAACTCTCACAAGTAAGATGCTTTAGGACAAGGCATTCAGCTACCTGCTCACGTATGGAACTTAGTATGTATCACCAGTCTACCAGAGTAATTACAAAGAAATCGCTCAATTGAGCTTGGAGGAACCAGTCTTGTGTTCCGCAACGTTCCACTTACTCTCCCAACACTTCCGTCACCCAGCGAGCCTAGGCCTTTTAGAAGTGAAGGGTACCTGCAGGCAGGATGTGGGGGTACAGGCCATAAGCTCAACTCTCAGAAGTGTGTATGCATGGGAGGCAGATGTCTGCTACCCACTCGCACATGCGAGTTGGAACCTAGCTACACTCTGATTGAAGAAGGCCGTAGGGGGCACTGGGTGTTATTCTGTATGTTAGTAAATTGAACACCTATAAAAAATAAAAAAAAATAAAAATGAGGGATCCCTGGGTGGCACAGCGGTTTAGCGCCTGCCTTTGGCCCAGGGCGCGATCCTGGAGGTCCGGGGACGAATCCCACATCGGGCTGCCGGTGCATGGAGCCTGCTTCTCCCTCTGCCTGTGTCTCTGCCTCTCTCTCTCTGTGTGTGTGTGACTATCATAAATAAATAAAAAAAATTAAAAAAAAAAAATAAAAATGAAATTAAAAAAAAAATGAAGAAGGCCGAAGGTAATCACTATATCCAACTCAGATACACGTGAGTTCAGGCCCAATGCTTTTACACCTGCTTTTCTCCCAACCCCTCCAGCACCTAACATAAGGATGTTAGCAGCTACGTCTACAGTCAGGCAGGGGGCGGGAGGGTTCTGCCCTGACCTCAGCTCTCACAGGGAAGCACGTTAGGCGACAGCTCTCAACTAGCTTCGTTCTTATGGCAGTGAGAACGTAGCAGGATTCTGAGTCAGGAGGTTCCAAGATCACCACTCTACTGCACCTGGAGATACCCTCCAGGTCTGCAATTTTAACTTGAGTCTCAGAAGCCTCTGGCAAACTTCTCTGCTGAAGACGTGCGAAAGAAACTCTCCAGGCAGTGTGGAACTGTGAGGGACTAGATGAGCTCAACTCTCAGAAGAAAGATGCTTTTAGACAATGCGTTCAGCACCTGCTCACGTATGGAACTTAGTATGTATCACCAGTCTACCACAGGAATTACAAGGAAATCGCTGGATTGAGCTGGGAGGAACTAGTCTTGTGTGCCTGGACATTCCACTTACTTCCCAACACTTCCGTCACCCACCGAGCCTAGGCCTTTTAGAAGTGAAGGGTACCTGCAGGCAGGATGTGGGGGTACAGGCCATAAGCTCAACTCTCAGAAGTGTGTATGCATGGGAGGCAGACGTTTGCTACCCACTCGCACATGCGAGTTGGAACCTAGCTACACTCTGATTGAAGAAGGCCGTTGGTAATCGCTATATCCAACTCAGATACACGTGAGTTCAGGCCCAATGCTTACACCTGCTTTTTCTCCCAACCTCTCCCAGCACCTAACATAAGGATGTTAGCAGCTACGTCTACAGTCAGGCAGGAGGCGGAAGGGTTCTGCCCTCACCTCTGGTCTCACAGGGAAGCACGCCTAGGAGACAGCTCTCAACTAGCTACGTTCTTATGGCAGTGACTAGGTAGCAGGATTCTGAGTCAGGAGGTTCCAAGATTACCACTCTACTGCACCTGAAACCGCCCAGGTCTACATTGTTAACCTGCGTCTCAGAAGCCTCTGGCAAACGTCTCTGGTGAAGACCTGCGAAACACACTCTGCAGGCAGTGTGAAACTGTGAGGGACTGAGGCTGAGCTCAACTCTCAGAAGTAAGATGCCTTTGGACAAGGCGTTCAGCTACCTGCTCACGAACGGAACTTAGTATGTATCACCAGTCTACCACAGGAATTACAAGGAAATCGCTGGATTGAGCTGGGAGGAACTAGTCTTGTGTGCCTGGACATTCCACTTACTCTCCCAACACTTCCGTCACGCAGCGAGCCTAGGCCTTTTAGAAGTGAAGTGTACCTGCAGGCAGGATGTGGGGGTACAGGCCATAAGCTCAACTCTCAGAAGTGTGTATGCATGGGAGGCAGATGTCTGCTACCCACTCGCACATGCGAGTTGGAACCTAGCTACACTCTGATTGAAGAAGGCCGTAGGGGGCACTGGGTGTTATTCTGTATGGTAGTAAATTGAACACCAATAAAAAATAAAATAAAAAAAAATAAAAATAAAATTAAAAAAAAAATGAAGAAGGCCGAAGGTAATCACTATATCCAACTCAGATACACGTGAGTTCAGGCCCAATGCTTTTACACCTGCTTTTCTCCCAACCCCTCCAGCACCTAACATAAGGATGTTAGCAGCTATGTCTACAGTCAGGCAGGGGGCGGGAGGGTTCTGCCCTGACCTCAGCTCTCACAGGGAAGCACGTTAGGCGACAGCTCTCAACTAGCTTCGTTCTTATGGCAGTGAGAACGTAGCAGGATTCTGAGTCAGGAGGTTCCAAGATCACCACTCTACTGCACCTGGAGATACCCTCCAGGTCTGCAATTTTAACTTGAATCTCAGAAGCCTCTGGCAAACTTCTCTGCTGAAGACGTGCGAAAGAAACTCTCCAGGCAGTGTGGAACTGTGAGGGACTAGATGAGCTCAACTCTCAGAAGAAAGATGCTTTTAGACAATGCGTTCAGCACCTGCTCACGTATGGAACTTAGTATGTATCACCAGTCTACCACAGGAATTACAAGGAAATCGCTGGATTGAGCTGGGAGGAACTAGTCTTGTGTGCCTGGACATTCCACTTACTTCCCAACACTTCCGTCACCCACCGAGCCTAGGCCTTTTAGAAGTGAAGGGTACCTGCAGGCAGGATGTGGGGGTACAGGCCATAAGCTCAACTCTCAGAAGTGTGTATGCATGGGAGGCAGACGTTTGCTACCCACTCGCACATGCGAGTTGGAACCTAGCTACACTCTGATTGAAGAAGGCCGTTGGTAATCGCTATATCCAACTCAGATACACGTGAGTTCAGGCCCAATGCTTACACCTGCTTTTTCTCCCAACCTCTCCCAGCACCTAACATAAGGATGTTAGCAGCTACGTCTACAGTCAGGCAGGAGGCGGAAGGGTTCTGCCCTCACCTCTGGTCTCACAGGGAAGCACGCCTAGGAGACAGCTCTCAACTAGCTACGTTCTTATGGCAGTGACTAGGTAGCAGGATTCTGAGTCAGGAGGTTCCAAGATTACCACTCTACTGCACCTGAAGATACCGCCCAGGTCTACATTGTTAACCTGCGTCTCAGAAGCCTCTGGCAAACGTCTCTGGTGAAGACCTGCGAAACACACTCTGCAGGCAGTGTGAAACTGTGAGGGACTGAGGCTGAGCTCAACTCTCAGAAGTAAGATGCCTTTGGACAAGGCATTCAGCTACCTGCTCACGAACGGAACTTAGTATGTATCACCAGTCTACCACAGGAATTACAAGGAAATCGCTGGATTGAGCTGGGAGGAACTAGTCTTGTGTGCCTGGACATTCCACTTACTCCCCCAACACTTCCGTCACGCAGCGAGCCTAGGCCTTTTAGAAGTGAAGGGTACCTGCAGGCAGGATGTGGGGGTACAGGCCATAAGCTCAACTCTCAGAAGTGTGTATGCATGGGAGGCAGATGTCTGCTACCCACTCGCACATGCGAGTTGGAACCTAGCTACACTCTGATTGAAGAAGGCCGTAGGGGGCACTCGGTGTTATTCTGTATGGTAGTAAATTGAACACCAATAAAAAATAAAATAAAAAAAAATAAAAATAAAATTAAAAAAAAATGAAGAAGGCCGAAGGTAATCACTATATCCAACTCAGATACACGTGAGTTCAGGCCCAATGCTTTTACACCTGCTTTTCTCCCAACCCCTCCAGCACCTAACATAAGGATGTTAGCAGCTACGTCTACAGTCAGGCAGGGGGCGGGAGGGTTCTGCCCTGACCTCAGCTCTCACAGGGAAGCACGTTAGGCGACAGCTCTCAACTAGCTTCGTTCTTATGGCAGTGAGAACGTAGCAGGATTCTGAGTCAGGAGGTTCCAAGATCACCACTCTACTGCACCTGGAGATACCTTCCAGGTCTGCAATTTTAACTTGAGTCTCAGAAGCCTCTGGCAAACTTCTCTGCTGAAGACGTGCGAAAGTCATTCTGCAGGCAGTGTGGAACTGTGAGGGACTAGATGAGCTCAACTCTCAGAAGAAAGATGCTTTTAGACAATGCGTTCAGCACCTGCTCACGTATGGAACTAAGTATGTAGCACAAGTCTACCAAAGAAATTACAAGGGAATCGCTGGATTGAGCTTGGAGGCCCCAGTCTTGTGTGCCGGGACATTCCACTTACTCTCCCAACACTTCCGTCACGCAGCGAGCCTAGGCCCATTAGAAGTGAAGGGTACCTGCAGGCAGGATGTGGGGGTACAGGCCATAAGCTCAACTCTCAGAAGTGTGTATGCATGGGAGGCAGACGTTTGCTACCCACTCGCACATGCGAGTTGGAACCTAGCTACACTCTGATTGAAGAAGGCCGTTGGTAATTGCTATATCCAACTCAGATACACGTGAGTTCTAGCCCAACGATTCAACATGCTTTTCTAACAACCACTCCCAGCAACAAACATGATGATGTTAGCAGCTACGTCTACAGTCAGGCAGGATGCGGGAGGGTTCTGCCCTTACTTCAGCTCTCACATGGAAGCATGCTTAGAAGACAGCTCTCAACTAGCTTCGTTCTTATGGCAGGGAGAAGGTTGCAGTATTCAGAGTCAGGGGGTTCCAAGATCTCCACTCTACTGCACCTGGAGCTACCATCCAGGTCGGCATTGTTAACTTGCGTCTCAGAAGCCTCTGGCAAACGTCTCTGGTGAAGACTTGCGAACTCACTCTGCAGGCAGTGTGGAACTGTGTGGGACTGAGGGTGAGCTCAACTCTCACAAGTAAGATGCTTTAGGACAAGGCATTCAGCTACCTGCTCACGTATGGAACTTAGTATGTATCACCAGTCTACCAGAGTAATTACAAAGAAATCGCTCAATTGAGCTTGGAGGAACCAGTCTTGTGTTCCGCAACGTTCCACTTACTCTCCCAACACTTCCGTCACCCAGCGAGCCTAGGCCTTTTAGAAGTGAAGGGTACCTGCAGGCAGGATGTGGGGGTACAGGCCATAAGCTCAACTCTCAGAAGTGTGTATGCATGGGAGGCAGATGTCTGCTACCCACTCGCACATGCGAGTTGGAACCTAGCTACACTCTGATTGAAGAAGGCCGTAGGGGGCACTGGGTGTTATTCTGTATGTTAGTAAATTGAACACCTATAAAAAATAAAAAAAAATAAAAATGAGGGATCCCTGGGTGGCACAGCGGTTTAGCGCCTGCCTTTGGCCCAGGGCGCGATCCTGGAGGTCCGGGGACGAATCCCACATCGGGCTGCCGGTGCATGGAGCCTGCTTCTCCCTCTGCCTGTGTCTCTGCCTCTCTCTCTCTGTGTGTGTGTGACTATCATAAATAAATAAAAAAAATTAAAAAAAAATAAATAAAAATGAAATTAAAAAAAAAATGAAGAAGGCCGAAGGTAATCACTATATCCAACTCAGATACACGTGAGTTCAGGCCCAATGCTTTTACACCTGCTTTTCTCCCAACCCCTCCAGCACCTAACATAAGGATGTTAGCAGCTACGTCTACAGTCAGGCAGGGGGCGGGAGGGTTCTGCCCTGACCTCAGCTCTCACAGGGAAGCACGTTAGGCGACAGCTCTCAACTAGCTTCGTTCTTATGACAGTGAGAACGTAGCAGGATTCTGAGTCAGGAGGTTCCAAGATCACCACTCTACTGCACCTGGAGATACCCTCCAGGTCTGCAATTTTAACTTGAGTCTCAGAAGCCTCTGGCAAACTTCTCTGCTGAAGACGTGCGAAAGAAACTCTCCAGGCAGTGTGGAACTGTGAGGGACTAGATGAGCTCAACTCTCAGAAGAAAGATGCTTTTAGACAATGCGTTCAGCACCTGCTCACGTATGGAACTTAGTATGTATCACCAGTCTACCACAGGAATTACAAGGAAATCGCTGGATTGAGCTGGGAGGAACTAGTCTTGTGTGCCGGGACATTCCACTTACTTCCCAACACTTCCGTCACCCACCGAGCCTAGGCCTTTTAGAAGTGAAGGGTACCTGCAGGCAGGATGTGGGGGTACAGGCCATAAGCTCAACTCTCAGAAGTGTGTATGCATGGGAGGCAGACGTTTGCTACCCACTCGCACATGCGAGTTGGAACCTAGCTACACTCTGATTAAAGAAGGCCGTTGGTAATCGCTATATCCAACTCAGATACACGTGAGTTCAGGCCCAATGCTTACACCTGCTTTTTCTCCCAACCTCTCCCAGCACCTAACATAAGGATGTTAGCAGCTACGTCTACAGTCAGGCAGGAGGCGGAAGGGTTCTGCCCTCACCTCTGGTCTCACAGGGAAGCACGCCTAGGAGACAGCTCTCAACTAGCTACGTTCTTATGGCAGTGACTAGGTAGCAGGATTCTGAGTCAGGAGGTTCCAAGATTACCACTCTACTGCACCTGAAGATACCGCCCAGGTCTACATTGTTAACCTGCGTCTCAGAAGCCTCTGGCAAACGTCTCTGGTTAAGACCTGCGAAACACACTCTGCAGGCAGTGTGAAACTGTGAGGGACTGAGGCTGAGCTCAACTCTCAGAAGTAAGATGCCTTTGGACAAGGCGTTCAGCTACCTGCTCACGAACGGAACTTAGTATGTATCACCAGTCTACAACAGGAATTACAAGGAAATCGCTGGATTGAGCTGGGAGGAACTAGTCTTGTGTGCCTGGACATTCCACTTACTCTCCCAACACTTCCGTCACACAGCGAGCCTAGGCCTTTTAGAAGTGAAGTGTACCTGCAGGCAGGATGTGGGGGTACAGGCCATAAGCTCAACTCTCAGAAGTGTGTATGCATGGGAGGCAGAGGTCTGCTACCCACTCGCACATGCGAGTTGGAACCTAGCTACACTCTGATTGAAGAAGGCCGTAGGGGGCACTGGGTGTTATTCTGTATGGTAGTAAATTGAACACCAATAAAAAATAAAATAAAAAAAAATAAAATTAAAATTAAAAAAAAAATGAAGAAGGCCGAAGGTAATCACTATATCCAACTCAGATACACGTGAGTTCAGGCCCAATGCTTTTACACCTGCTTTTCTCCCAACCCCTCCAGCACCTAACATAAGGATGTTAGCAGCTACGTCTACAGTCAGGCAGGGGGCGGGAGGGTTCTGCCCTGACCTCAGCTCTCACAGGGAAGCACGTTAGGCGACAGCTCTCAACTAGCTTCGTTCTTATGGCAGTGAGAACGTAGCAGGATTCTGAGTCAGGAGGTTCCAAGATCACCACTCTACTGCACCTGGAGATACCCTCCAGGTCTGCAATTTTAACTTGAGTCTCAGAAGCCTCTGGCAAACTTCTCTGCTGAAGACGTGCGAAAGTCATTCTGCAGGCAGTGTGGAACTGTGAGGGACTAGATGAGCTCAACTCTCAGAAGAAAGATGCTTTTAGACAATGCGTTCAGCACCTGCTCACGTATGGAACTAAGTATGTAGCACAAGTCTACCAAAGAAATTACAAGGGAATCGCTGGATTGAGCTTGGAGGCCCCAGTCTTGTGTGCCGGGACATTCCACTTACTCTCCCAACACTTCCGTCACGCAGCGAGCCTAGGCCCATTAGAAGTGAAGGGTACCTGCAGGCAGGATGTGGGGGTACAGGCCATAAGCTCAACTCTCAGAAGTGTGTATGCATGGGAGGCAGACGTTTGCTACCCACTCGCACATGCGAGTTGGAACCTAGCTACACTCTGATTGAAGTAGGCCGTTGGTAATTGCTATATCCAACTCAGATACACGTGAGTTCTAGCCCAACGATTCAACATGCTTTTCTAACAACCACTCCCAGCAACAAACATGATGATGTTAGCAGCTACGTCTACAGTCAGGCAGGATGCGGGAGGGTTCTGCCCTTACTTCAGCTCTCACATGGAAGCATGCTTAGAAGCCAGCTCTCAACTAGCTTCGTTCTTATGGCAGGGAGAAGGTTGCAGTATTCAGAGTCAGGAGGTTCCAAGATCACCAGTCTACTGCACCTGGAGCTACTATCCAGGTCGGCATTGTTAACTTGCGTCTCAGAAGCCTCTGGCAAACGTCTCTGGTGAAGACTTGCGAACTCACTCTGTAGGCAGTGTGGAACTGTGTGGGACTGAGGGTGAGATCAACTCTCACAAGTAAGATGCTTTAGGACAAGGCATTCAGCTACCTGCTCACGTATGGAACTTAGTATGTATCACCAGTCTACCAGAGGAATTACAAAGAAATCGCTGGATTGAGCTTGGAGGAACCAGTCTTGTGTTCCGCAACGTTCCACTTACTCTCCCAACACTTCCGTCACCCAGCGAGCCTAGGCCTTTTAGAAGTGAAGGGTACCTGCAGGCAGGATGTGGGGGTACAGGCCATAAGCTCAACTCTCAGAAGTGTGTATGCAAGGGGGGCAGATGTCTGCTACCCACTCGGACATGCAAGTTGGAACGTAGCTGCACTCTGATTATAGTAGGGCGTTGGAAATCGCTTTATTCAACTCAGATAAAGGTCAGTTCAGTCTCAAAGCTTCCACATGCTTTTCTCCCAACCTCTCCCAGCACCTAACATAAGGATGTTAGCTGCTATGTTTACAGTAAGGCAGGATGCGGGAGGGTTCTGCCTTGATTTCAGCTCGCACAGGTAAGCATGCCTAGAAGCCAGCTTTCAAGTAGCTGAATTCTTAAGGCAGTGAGAAGGTAGCAGTTTCTGAGTCCCGAGGTGCCAAGATTACCATTCTCCTGCACCTGGAGATAACGCCCAGGTCTGCCTGGTTAACTTGCGTCTCAGAAGCCACTGGAAAACGTCTCTGGGGAAGTCGTGGGAAACTCACTCTGCAGGCAGTGTGGAACTGTGAGGGACTGAGGGTGAACTCAACACTCACAAGTAAGATGCTTTTGGACAAGGCGTTCAGCTATCTGTTCACGTATGGAACTTAATATGTAGCACCAGTCTACCAAAGAATATTACAAGGAAATCGCTGGATTGAGCTTGGAAGCACCCGTCTTGTGTGTCGGGACATTCCACTTACTCTCCCAACACTTCCGTCACGCAGCGAGCCCAGGCCTTTTAGAATTGAAGGGTTCCTGAAGGCAGGATGTGGGGGTACAGGCCATAAGCTCAACTCTCAGAAGTGTGTATGCATGGGAGGCAAATGTCTGCTACCCACTCGGAAATGGGAGTTGAAACTTAGCTACACTCTGATTTAAGAAAGTCTTTGGAAATCACTGTATTAAACTCAGATACACGTGAGTTCTAGCCCAACGATTCAACATGCTTTTCTAACAACCACTCCCAGCAACAAACATGATGATGTTAGCAGCTACGTCTACAGTCAGGCAGGATGCGGGAGGGTTCTGCCCTTACTTCAGCTCTCATATGGAAGCATGGTTAGAAGCCAGCTCTCAACTTGCTTCGTTCTTATGGCAGTGAGAAGGTTGCAGTATTCAGAGTCAGGAGGTACCAAGATCACCAGTCTACTGCACCTGGAGATACCATCCAGGTCGGCATTGTTAACTTGCGTCTCAGAAGCCTCTGGCAAACGTCTCTGGTGAAGACTTGCGAACTCACTCTGCAGGCAGTGTGGAACTGTGTGGGACTGAGGGTGAGATCAACTCTCACAAGTAAGATGCCTTTGGACAAGGCATTCAGCTACCTCCTCACGTAAGGAACTTAGTATGTATCACCAGTCTACCAGAGGAATTACAAGGAAATCGCTGGATTGAGCTGGGAGGAACTAGTCTTGTGTGCCTGGACATTCCACTTACTCTCCCAACACTTCCGTCACGCAGCGAGCCTAGGCCTTTTAGAAGTGAAGGGTACCTGCAGGCAGGATGTGGGGGTACAGGCCATAAGCTCAACTCTCAGAAGTGTGTATGCATGGGAGGCAGATGTCTGCTACCCACTCGCACATGCGAGTTGGAACCTAGCTACACTCTGATTGAAGAAGGCCGTAGGGGGCACTGGGTGTTATTCTGTATGGTAGTAAATTGAACACCAATAAAAAATAAAATAAAAAAAAATAAAAATAAAATTAAAAAAAAAATGAAGAAGGCCGAAGGTAATCACTATATCCAACTCAGATACACGTGAGTTCAGGCCCAATGCTTTTACACCTGCTTTTCTCCCAACCCCTCCAGCACCTAACATAAGGATGTTAGCAGCTACGTCTACAGTCAGGCAGGGGGCGGGAGGGTTCTGCCCTGACCTCAGCTCTCACAGGGAAGCACGTTAGGCGACAGCTCTCAACTAGCTTCGTTCTTATGGCAGTGAGAACGTAGCAGGATTCTGAGTCAGGAGGTTCCAAGATCACCACTCTACTGCACCTGGAGATACCTTCCAGGTCTGCAATTTTAACTTGAGTCTCAGAAGCCTCTGGCAAACTTCTCTGCTGAAGACGTGCGAAAGTCATTCTGCAGGCAGTGTGGAACTGTGAGGGACTAGATGAGCTCAACTCTCAGAAGAAAGATGCTTTTAGACAATGCGTTCAGCACCTGCTCACGTATGGAACTAAGTATGTAGCACAAGTCTACCAAAGAAATTACAAGGGAATCGCTGGATTGAGCTTGGAGGCCCCAGTCTTGTGTGCCGGGACATTCCACTTACTCTCCCAACACTTCCGTCACGCAGCGAGCCTAGGCCCATTAGAAGTGAAGGGTACCTGCAGGCAGGATGTGGGGGTACAGGCCATAAGCTCAACTCTCAGAAGTGTGTATGCATGGGAGGCAGACGTTTGCTACCCACTCGCACATGCGAGTTGGAACCTAGCTACACTCTGATTGAAGAAGGCCGTTGGTAATTGCTATATCCAACTCAGATACACGTGAGTTCTAGCCCAACGATTCAACATGCTTTTCTAACAACCACTCCCAGCAACAAACATGATGATGTTAGCAGCTACGTCTACAGTCAGGCAGGATGCGGGAGGGTTCTGCCCTTACTTCAGCTCTCACATGGAAGCATGCTTAGAAGACAGCTCTCAACTAGCTTCGTTCTTATGGCAGGGAGAAGGTTGCAGTATTCAGAGTCAGGGGGTTCCAAGATCTCCACTCTACTGCACCTGGAGCTACCATCCAGGTCGGCATTGTTAACTTGCGTCTCAGAAGCCTCTGGCAAACGTCTCTGGTGAAGACTTGCGAACTCACTCTGCAGGCAGTGTGGAACTGTGTGGGACTGAGGGTGAGCTCAACTCTCACAAGTAAGATGCTTTAGGACAAGGCATTCAGCTACCTGCTCACGTATGGAACTTAGTATGTATCACCAGTCTACCAGAGTAATTACAAAGAAATCGCTCAATTGAGCTTGGAGGAACCAGTCTTGTGTTCCGCAACGTTCCACTTACTCTCCCAACACTTCCGTCACCCAGCGAGCCTAGGCCTTTTAGAAGTGAAGGGTACCTGCAGGCAGGATGTGGGGGTACAGGCCATAAGCTCAACTCTCAGAAGTGTGTATGCATGGGAGGCAGATGTCTGCTACCCACTCGCACATGCGAGTTGGAACCTAGCTACACTCTGATTGAAGAAGGCCGTAGGGGGCACTGGGTGTTATTCTGTATGTTAGTAAATTGAACACCGATAAAAAATAAAAAAAAATAAAAATGAGGGATCCCTGGGTGGCACAGCGGTTTAGCGCCTGCCTTTGGCCCAGGGCGCGATCCTGGAGGTCCGGGGACGAATCCCACATCGGGCTGCCGGTGCATGGAGCCTGCTTCTCCCTCTGCCTGTGTCTCTGCCTCTCTCTCTCTGTGTGTGTGTGACTATCATAAATAAATAAAAAAAATTAAAAAAAAATAAATAAAAATGAAATTAAAAAAAAAATGAAGAAGGCCGAAGGTAATCACTATATCCAACTCAGATACACGTGAGTTCAGGCCCAATGCTTTTACACCTGCTTTTCTCCCAACCCCTCCAGCACCTAACATAAGGATGTTAGCAGCTACGTCTACAGTCAGGCAGGGGGCGGGAGGGTTCTGCCCTGACCTCAGCTCTCACAGGGAAGCACGTTAGGCGACAGCTCTCAACTAGCTTCGTTCTTATGACAGTGAGAACGTAGCAGGATTCTGAGTCAGGAGGTTCCAAGATCACCACTCTACTGCACCTGGAGATACCCTCCAGGTCTGCAATTTTAACTTGAGTCTCAGAAGCCTCTGGCAAACTTCTCTGCTGAAGACGTGCGAAAGAAACTCTCCAGGCAGTGTGGAACTGTGAGGGACTAGATGAGCTCAACTCTCAGAAGAAAGATGCTTTTAGACAATGCGTTCAGCACCTGCTCACGTATGGAACTTAGTATGTATCACCAGTCTACCACAGGAATTACAAGGAAATCGCTGGATTGAGCTGGGAGGAACTAGTCTTGTGTGCCGGGACATTCCACTTACTTCCCAACACTTCCGTCACCCACCGAGCCTAGGCCTTTTAGAAGTGAAGGGTACCTGCAGGCAGGATGTGGGGGTACAGGCCATAAGCTCAACTCTCAGAAGTGTGTATGCATGGGAGGCAGACGTTTGCTACCCACTCGCACATGCGAGTTGGAACCTAGCTACACTCTGATTGAAGAAGGCCGTTGGTAATCGCTATATCCAACTCAGATACACGTGAGTTCAGGCCCAATGCTTACACCTGCTTTTTCTCCCAACCTCTCCCAGCACCTAACATAAGGATGTTAGCAGCTACGTCTACAGTCAGGCAGGAGGCGGAAGGGTTCTGCCCTCACCTCTGGTCTCACAGGGAAGCACGCCTAGGAGACAGCTCTCAACTAGCTACGTTCTTATGGCAGTGACTAGGTAGCAGGATTCTGAGTCAGGAGGTTCCAAGATTACCACTCTACTGCACCTGAAGATACCGCCCAGGTCTACATTGTTAACCTGCGTCTCAGAAGCCTCTGGCAAACGTCTCTGGTTAAGACCTGCGAAACACACTCTGCAGGCAGTGTGAAACTGTGAGGGACTGAGGCTGAGCTCAACTCTCAGAAGTAAGATGCCTTTGGACAAGGCGTTCAGCTACCTGCTCACGAACGGAACTTAGTATGTATCACCAGTCTACAACAGGAATTACAAGGAAATCGCTGGATTGAGCTGGGAGGAACTAGTCTTGTGTGCCTGGACATTCCACTTACTCTCCCAACACTTCCGTCACACAGCGAGCCTAGGCCTTTTAGAAGTGAAGTGTACCTGCAGGCAGGATGTGGGGGTACAGGCCATAAGCTCAACTCTCAGAAGTGTGTATGCATGGGAGGCAGAGGTCTGCTACCCACTCGCACATGCGAGTTGGAACCTAGCTACACTCTGATTGAAGAAGGCCGTAGGGGGCACTGGGTGTTATTCTGTATGGTAGTAAATTGAACACCAATAAAAAATAAAATAAAAAAAAATAAAATTAAAATTAAAAAAAAAATGAAGAAGGCCGAAGGTAATCACTATATCCAACTCAGATACACGTGAGTTCAGGCCCAATGCTTTTACACCTGCTTTTCTCCCAACCCCTCCAGCACCTAACATAAGGATGTTAGCAGCTACGTCTACAGTCAGGCAGGGGGCGGGAGGGTTCTGCCCTGACCTCAGCTCTCACAGGGAAGCACGTTAGGCGACAGCTCTCAACTAGCTTCGTTCTTATGGCAGTGAGAACGTAGCAGGATTCTGAGTCAGGAGGTTCCAAGATCACCACTCTACTGCACCTGGAGATACCCTCCAGGTCTGCAATTTTAACTTGAGTCTCAGAAGCCTCTGGCAAACTTCTCTGCTGAAGACGTGCGAAAGTCATTCTGCAGGCAGTGTGGAACTGTGAGGGACTAGATGAGCTCAACTCTCAGAAGAAAGATGCTTTTAGACAATGCGTTCAGCACCTGCTCACGTATGGAACTAAGTATGTAGCACAAGTCTACCAAAGAAATTACAAGGGAATCGCTGGATTGAGCTTGGAGGCCCCAGTCTTGTGTGCCGGGACATTCCACTTACTCTCCCAACACTTCCGTCACGCAGCGAGCCTAGGCCCATTAGAAGTGAAGGGTACCTGCAGGCAGGATGTGGGGGTACAGGCCATAAGCTCAACTCTCAGAAGTGTGTATGCATGGGAGGCAGACGTTTGCTACCCACTCGCACATGCGAGTTGGAACCTAGCTACACTCTGATTGAAGTAGGCCGTTGGTAATTGCTATATCCAACTCAGATACACGTGAGTTCTAGCCCAACGATTCAACATGCTTTTCTAACAACCACTCCCAGCAACAAACATGATGATGTTAGCAGCTACGTCTACAGTCAGGCAGGATGCGGGAGGGTTCTGCCCTTACTTCAGCTCTCACATGGAAGCATGCTTAGAAGCCAGCTCTCAACTAGCTTCGTTCTTATGGCAGGGAGAAGGTTGCAGTATTCAGAGTCAGGAGGTTCCAAGATCACCAGTCTACTGCACCTGGAGCTACTATCCAGGTCGGCATTGTTAACTTGCGTCTCAGAAGCCTCTGGCAAACGTCTCTGGTGAAGACTTGCGAACTCACTCTGTAGGCAGTGTGGAACTGTGTGGGACTGAGGGTGAGATCAACTCTCACAAGTAAGATGCTTTAGGACAAGGCATTCAGCTACCTGCTCACGTATGGAACTTAGTATGTATCACCAGTCTACCAGAGGAATTACAAAGAAATCGCTGGATTGAGCTTGGAGGAACCAGTCTTGTGTTCCGCAACGTTCCACTTACTCTCCCAACACTTCCGTCACCCAGCGAGCCTAGGCCTTTTAGAAGTGAAGGGTACCTGCAGGCAGGATGTGGGGGTACAGGCCATAAGCTCAACTCTCAGAAGTGTGTATGCAAGGGGGGCAGATGTCTGCTACCCACTCGGACATGCAAGTTGGAACGTAGCTGCACTCTGATTATAGTAGGGCGTTGGAAATCGCTTTATTCAACTCAGATAAAGGTCAGTTCAGTCTCAAAGCTTCCACATGCTTTTCTCCCAACCTCTCCCAGCACCTAACATAAGGATGTTAGCTGCTATGTTTACAGTAAGGCAGGATGCGGGAGGGTTCTGCCTTGATTTCAGCTCGCACAGGTAAGCATGCCTAGAAGCCAGCTTTCAAGTAGCTGAATTCTTAAGGCAGTGAGAAGGTAGCAGTTTCTGAGTCCCGAGGTGCCAAGATTACCATTCTCCTGCACCTGGAGATAACGCCCAGGTCTGCCTGGTTAACTTGCGTCTCAGAAGCCACTGGAAAACGTCTCTGGGGAAGTCGTGGGAAACTCACTCTGCAGGCAGTGTGGAACTGTGAGGGACTGAGGGTGAACTCAACACTCACAAGTAAGATGCTTTTGGACAAGGCGTTCAGCTATCTGTTCACGTATGGAACTTAATATGTAGCACCAGTCTACCAAAGAATATTACAAGGAAATCGCTGGATTGAGCTTGGAAGCACCCGTCTTGTGTGTCGGGACATTCCACTTACTCTCCCAACACTTCCGTCACGCAGCGAGCCCAGGCCTTTTAGAATTGAAGGGTTCCTGAAGGCAGGATGTGGGGGTACAGGCCATAAGCTCAACTCTCAGAAGTGTGTATGCATGGGAGGCAAATGTCTGCTACCCACTCGGAAATGGGAGTTGAAACTTAGCTACACTCTGATTTAAGAAAGTCTTTGGAAATCACTGTATTAAACTCAGATACACGTGAGTTCTAGCCCAACGATTCAACATGCTTTTCTAACAACCACTCCCAGCAACAAACATGATGATGTTAGCAGCTACGTCTACAGTCAGGCAGGATGCGGGAGGGTTCTGCCCTTACTTCAGCTCTCATATGGAAGCATGGTTAGAAGCCAGCTCTCAACTTGCTTCGTTCTTATGGCAGTGAGAAGGTTGCAGTATTCAGAGTCAGGAGGTACCAAGATCACCAGTCTACTGCACCTGGAGATACCATCCAGGTCGGCATTGTTAACTTGCGTCTCAGAAGCCTCTGGCAAACGTCTCTGGTGAAGACTTGCGAACTCACTCTGCAGGCAGTGTGGAACTGTGTGGGACTGAGGGTGAGATCAACTCTCACAAGTAAGATGCCTTTGGACAAGGCATTCAGCTACCTCCTCACGTAAGGAACTTAGTATGTATCACCAGTCTACCAGAGGAATTACAAGGAAATCGCTGGATTGAGCTGGGAGGAACTAGTCTTGTGTGCCTGGACATTCCACTTACTCTCCCAACACTTCCGTCACGCAGCGAGCCTAGGCCTTTTAGAAGTGAAGGGTACCTGCAGGCAGGATGTGGGGGTACAGGCCATAAGCTCAACTCTCAGAAGTGTGTATGCATGGGAGGCAAATGTCTGCTACCCACTCGGAAATGGGAGTTGAAACTTAGCTACACTCTGATTTAAGAAAGTCTTTGGAAATCACTGTATTAAACTCAGATACACGTGAGTTCTAGCCCAACGATTCAACATGCTTTTCTAACAACCACTCCCAGCAACAAACATGATGATGTTAGCAGCTACGTCTACAGTCAGGCAGGATGCGGGAGGGTTCTGCCCTTACTTCAGCTCTCATATGGAAGCATGGTTAGAAGCCAGCTCTCAACTTGCTTCGTTCTTATGGCAGTGAGAAGGTTGCAGTATTCAGAGTCAGGAGGTACCAAGATCACCAGTCTACTGCACCTGGAGATACCATCCAGGTCGGCATTGTTAACTTGCGTCTCAGAAGCCTCTGGCAAACGTCTCTGGTGAAGACTTGCGAACTCACTCTGCAGGCAGTGTGGAACTGTGTGGGACTGAGGGTGAGATCAACTCTCACAAGTAAGATGCCTTTGGACAAGGCATTCAGCTACCTCCTCACGTAAGGAACTTAGTATGTATCACCAGTCTACCAGAGGAATTACAAGGAAATCGCTGGATTGAGCTGGGAGGAACTAGTCTTGTGTGCCTGGACATTCCACTTACTCTCCCAACACTTCCGTCACGCAGCGAGCCTAGGCCTTTTAGAAGTGAAGGGTACCTGCAGGCAGGATGTGGGGGTACAGGCCATAAGCTCAACTCTCAGAAGTGTGTATGCATGGGAGGCAGATGTCTGCTACCCACTCGCACATGCGAGTTGGAACCTAGCTACACTCTGATTGAAGAAGGCCGTAGGGGGCACTGGGTGTTATTCTGTATGGTAGTAAATTGAACACCAATAAAAAAAAAAATAAAAAAAATAAAAATAAAATTAAAAAAAAAATGAAGAAGGCCGCAGGTAATCACTATATCCAACTCAGATACACGTGAGTTCAGGCCCAATGCTTTTACACCTGCTTTTCTCCCAACCCCTCCAGCACCTAACATAAGGATGTTAGCAGCTACGTCTACAGTCAGGCAGGGGGCGGGAGGGTTCTGCCCTGACCTCAGCTCTCACAGGGAAGCACGTTAGGCGACAGCTCTCAACTAGCTTCGTTCTTATGGCAGTGAGAACGTAGCAGGATTCTGAGTCAGGAGGTTCCAAGATCACCACTCTACTGCACCTGGAGATACCCTCCAGGTCTGCAATTTTAACTTGAGTCTCAGAAGCCTCTGGCAAACTTCTCTGCTGAAGACGTGCTAAAGTCACTCTGCAGGCAGTGTGGAACTGTGAGGGACTAGATGAGCTCAACTCTCAGAAGAAAGATGCTTTTAGACAATGCGTTCAGCACCTGCTGACGTATGGAACTAAGCATGTAGCACAAGTCTACCAAAGAAATTACAAGGAAATCGCTGGATTGAGCTTGGAGGCCCTGGTCTTGTGTGCCGGGACATTCCACTTACTCTCCCAACACTTCCGTCACGCAGCGAGCCTAGGCCCTTTAGAAGTGAAGGGTACCTGCAGGCAGGATGTGGGGGTACAGGCCATAAGCTCAACTCTCAGAAGTGTGTATGCATGGGAGGCAGACGTTTGCTACCCACTCGCACATGCGAGTTGGAACCTAGCTACACTCTGATTGAAGAAGGCCGTTGGTAATCGCTATATCCAACTCAGATACACGTGAGTTCAGGCCCAATGCTTACACCTGCTTTTTCTCCCAACCTCTCCCAGCACCTAACATAAGGATGTTAGCAGCTACGTCTACAGTCAGGCAGGAGGCGGAAGGGTTCTGCCCTCACCTCTGGTCTCACAGGGAAGCACGCCTAGGAGACAGCTATCAACTAGCTACGTTCTTATGGCAGTGAGAAGGTACCAGGATTCTGAGTCAGGAGGTTCCAAGATTACCACTCTACTGCACCTGAAGATACCGCCCAGGTCTACATTGTTAACCTGCGTCTCAGAAGCCTCTGGCAAACGTCTCTGGTGAAGACCTGCGAAACACACTCTGCAGGCAGTGTGAATCTGTGAGGGACTGAGGCTGAGCTCAACTCTCAGAAGTAAGATGCCTTTGGACAAGGCGTTCAGCTACCTGCTCACGAACGGAACTTAGTATGTATCACCAGTCTACCACAGGAATTACTAGGAAATCGCTGGATTTAGCTTAGAAGAACTAGTCCTGTGTGTCGGGACATTCCACTTACTCTCCCAACACTTCCGTCACGCAGCGAGCCCAGGCCTTTTAGAAGTGAAGGGTACCTGAAGGCAGGATGTGGGGGTACAGGCCATAAGCTCAACTCTCAGAAGTGTGTATGCATGGGAGGCAAATGTCTGCTACCCACTCGGAAATGGGAGTTGGAACTTAGCTACACTCTGATTGCAGAAGGTCTTTGGAAATCGCTGTATTAAACTCAGATACACATGAGTTCTAGCCCAACGATTCAACATGCTTTTCTAACAACCACTCCCAGCAACAAACATGATGATGTTAGCAGCTACGTCTACAGTCAGGCAGGATGCGGGAGGGTTCTGCCCTTACTTCAGCTCTCACATGGAAGCATGCTTAGAAGACAGCTCTCAACTAGCTTCGTTCTTATGGCAGGGAGAAGGTTGCAGTATTCAGAGTCAGGAGGTTCCAAGATCTCCACTCTACTGCACTTGGAGCTACCATCCAGGTCGGCATTGTTAACTTGCGTCTCAGAAGCCTCTGGCAAACGTCTCTGGTGAAGACTTGCGAACTCACTCTGCAGGCAGTGTGGAACTGTGTGGGACTGAGGGTGAGCTCAACTCTCACAAGTAAGATGCTTTAGGACAAGGCATTCAGCTACCTGCTGACGTATGGAACTTAGTATGTATCACCAGTCTACCAGAGTAATTACAAAGAAATCGCTCAATTGAGCTTGGAGGAACCAGTCTTGTGTTCCGCAACGTTCCACTTACTCTCCCAACACTTCCGTCACCCAGCGAGCCTAGGCCTTTTAGAAGTGAAGGGTACCTGCAGGCAGGATGTGGGGGTACAGGCCATAAGCTCAACTCTCAGAAGTGTGTATGCATGGGAGGCAGATGTCTGCTACCCACTCGCACATGCGAGTTGGAACCTAGCTACACTCTGATTGAAGAAGGCCGTAGGGGGCACTGGGTGTTATTCTGTATGTTAGTAAATTGAACACCTATAAAAAATTAAAAAAAATAAAAATGAGGGATCCCTGGGTGGCACAGCGGTTTAGCGCCTGCCTTTGGCCCAGGGCGCGATCCTGGAGGTCCGGGGACGAATCCCACATCGGGCTGCCGGTGCATGGAGCCTGCTTCTCCCTCTGCCTGTGTCTCTGCCTCTCTCTCTCTGTGTGTGTGTGACTATCATAAATAAATAAAAAAAATTAAAAAAAAAATAAATAAAAATGAAATTAAAAAAAAAATGAAGGCCGAAGGTAATCACTATATCCAACTCAGATACACGTGAGTTCAGGCCCAATGCTTTTACACCTGCTTTTCTCCCAACCCCTCCAGCACCTAACATAAGGATGTTAGCAGCTACGTCTACAGTCAGGCAGGGGGCGGGAGGGTTCTGCCCTGACCTCAGCTCTCACAGGGAAGCACGTTAGGCGACAGCTCTCAACTAGCTTCGTTCTTATGGCAGTGAGAACGTAGCAGGATTCTGAGTCAGGAGGTTCCAAGATCACCACTCTACTGCACCTGGAGATACCTTCCAGGTCTGCAATTTTAACTTGAGTCTCAGAAGCCTCTGGCAAACTTCTCTGCTGAAGACGTGCGAAAGTCATTCTGCAGGCAGTGTGGAACTGTGAGGGACTAGATGAGCTCAACTCTCAGAAGAAAGATGCTTTTAGACAATGCGTTCAGCACCTGCTCACGTATGGAACTAAGTATGTAGCACAAGTCTACCAAAGAAATTACAAGGGAATCGCTGGATTGAGCTTGGAGGCCCTAGTCTTGTGTGTCGGGACATTCCACTTACTCTCCCAACACTTCCGTCACGCAGCGAGCCTAGGCCCATTAGAAGTGAAGGGTACCTGCAGGCAGGATGTGGGGGTACAGGCCATAAGCTCAACTCTCAGAAGTGTGTATGCATGGGAGGCAGACGTTTGCTACCCACTCGCACATGCGAGTTGGAACCTAGCTACACTCTGATTGAAGAAGGCCGTTGGTAATCGCTATATCCAACTCAGATACACGTGAGTTCAGGCCCAATGCTTACACCTGCTTTTTCTCTCAACCTCTCCCAGCACCTAACATAAGGATGTTAGCAGCTACGTCTACAGTCAGGCAGGAGGTGGAAGGGTTCTGCCCTCACCTCTGGTCTCACAGGGAAGCACGCCTAGGAGACAGCTCTCAACTAGCTACGTTCTTATGGCAGTGAGAAGGTAGCAGGATTCTGAGTCAGGAGGTTCCAAGATTACCACTCTACTGCACCTGAAGATACCGCCCAGGTCTGCATTGTTAACCTGCGTCTCAGAAGCCTCTGGCAAACGTCTCTGGTGAAGACCTGCGAAACACACTCTGCAGGCAGTGTGAAACTGTGAGGGACTGAGGCTGAGCTCAACTCTCAGAAGTAAGATGCCTTTGGACAAGGCGTTCAGCTACCTGCTCACGAACGGAACTTAGTATGCATCACCAGTCTACCCCAGGAATTACTAGGAAATCGCTGGATTTAGCTTAGAGGCACTAGTTCTGTGTGTCGGGACATTCCACTTACTCTCCCAACACTTCCGTCACGCAGCGAGCCCAGGCCTTTTAGAAGTGAAGGGTACCTGAAGGCAGGATGTGGGGGTACAGGCCATAAGCTCAACTCTCAGAAGTTTGTATGCATGAGAGGCAAATGTCTGCTACCCACTCGGAAATGGGAGTTGGAACTTAGCTACACTCTGATTGCAGAAGGTCTTTGGAAATCGCTGTATTAAACTCAGATACACGTGAGTTCTAGCCCAACGATTCAACATGCTTTTCTAACAACCACTCCCAGCAACAAACATGATGATGTTAGCAGCTACGTCTACAGTCAGGCAGGATGCGGGAGGGTTCTGCCCTTACTTCAGCTCTCACATGGAAGCATGCTTAGAAGCCAGCTCTCAACTTGCTTCGTTCTTATGACAGTGAGAAGGTTGCAGTATTCTGAATCAGGAGGTTCCAAGGTCACCAGTCTACTGCACCTGGAGATACCATCCAGGTCGGCATTGTTAACTTGCGTCTCAGAAGCCTCTGGCAAACGTCTCTGGTGAAGACTTGCGAACTCACTCTGCAGGCAGTGTGGAATTGTGTGGGACTGAGGGTGAGCTCAAATCTCACAAGTAAGATGCTTTAGGACAAGGCATTCAGCTACCTCCTCACGTATGGAACTTAGTATGTAGCACCAGTCTACCACAGGAATTACTAGGTAATCGCTGGACTGAGCTTGGAGGCACTAGTCTTGTGTGCCGGGTGATTCCAATTACCTCTCCCAGCACTTCCGTCAAACAGCGAGCCTAGGCCTTTTAGAAGCCAAGGGTACCAGCAGGCTGGCTGTGGAGGTACAGGCCATAAGCTCAACTCTCAGAAGTGTGTATGCATGGGAGGCAGATGTCTGCTACCCACTCGGACATGCAAGTTGGAACGTAGCTGCACTCTGATTATAGTAGGGCGTTGGAAATCGCTTTATTCAACTCAGATAAAGGTCAGTTCAGTCTCAAAGCTTCCACATGCTTTTCTCCCAACCTCTCCCAGCACCTAACATAAGGATGTTAGCTGCTATGTTTACAGTAAGGCAGGATGCGGGAGGGTTCTGCCTTGATTTCAGCTCGCACAGGGAAGCATGCCTAGAAGCCAGCTTTCAAGTAGCTGAATTCTTAAGGCAGTGAGAAGGTAGCAGTTTCTGAGTCCCGAGGTGCCAAGATTACCATTCTCCTGCACCTGGAGATAACGCCCAGGTCTGCCTGGTTAACTTGCGTCTCAGAAGCCACTGGAAAACGTCTCTGGGGAAGTCGTGGGAAACTCACTCTGCAGGCAGTGTGGAACTGTGAGGGACTGAGGGTGAGCTCAACACTCACAAGTAAGATGCTTTTGGACAAGGCGTTCAGCTATCTGTTCACGTATGGAACTTAGTATGTAGCACCAGTCTACCAAAGAATATTACAAGGAAATCGCTGGATTGAGCTTGGAAGCACCCGTCTTGTGTGTCGGGACATTCCACTTACTCTCCCAACACTTCCGTCACGCAGCGAGCCCAGGCCTTTTAGAAGTGAAGGGTTCCTGAAGGCAGGATGTGGGGGTACAGGCCATAAGCTCAACTCTCAGAAGTGTGTATGCATGGGAGGCAAATGTCTGCTACCCACTCGGAAATGGGAGTTGGAACTTAGCTACACTCTGATTTAAGAAAGTCTTTGGAAATCACTGTATTAAACTCAGATACACGTGAGTTCTAGTCCAACAATTCAACATGCTTTTCTAACAACCACTCCCAGCAACAAACATGATGATGTTAGCAGCTACGTCTACAGTCAGGCAGGATGCGGGAGGGTTCTGCCCTTACTTCAGCTCTCACATGGAAGCATGCTTAGAAGCCAGCTCTCAACTTGCTTCGTTCTTATGGCAGTGAGAAGGTTGCAGTATTCAGAGTCAGGAGGTACCAAGATCACCAGTCTACTGCACCTGGAGATACCATCCAGGTCGGCATTGTTAACTTGCGTCTCAGAAGCCTCTGGCAAACGTCTCTGGTGAAGACTTGCGAACTCACTCTGCAGGCAGTGTGGAACTGTGTGGGACTGAGGGTGAGCTCAACTCTCACAAGTAAGATGCCTGGGGACAAGGCAATCAGCTACCTGCTCACGTAAGGAACTTAGTATGTATCACCAGTCTACCAGAGGAATTACAAGGAAATCGCTGGATTGAGCTGGGAGGAACTAGTCTTGTGTGCCTGGACATTCCACTTACTCTCCCAACACTTCCGTCACACAGCGAGCCTAGGCCTTTTAGAAGTGAAGGGTACCTGCAGGCAGGATGTGGGGGTACAGGCCATAAGCTCAACTCTCAGAAGTGTGTATGCATGGGAGGCAGATGTCTGCTACCCACTCGCACATGCGAGTTGGAACCTAGCTACACTCTGATTGAAGAAGGCCGTAGGGGGCACTGGGTGTTATTCTGTATGGTAGTAAATTGAACACCAATAAAAAATAAAATAAAAAAAAATAAAAATAAAATTAAAAAAAAAATGAAGAAGGCCGAAGGTAATCACTATATCCAACTCAGATACACGTGAGTTCAGGCCCAATGCTTTTACACCTGCTTTTCTCCCAACCCCTCCAGCACCTAACATAAGGATGTTAGCAGCTACGTCTACAGTCAGGCAGGGGGCGGGAGGGTTCTGCCCTGACCTCAGCTCTCACAGGGAAGCACGTTAGGCGACAGCTCTCAACTAGCTTCGTTCTTATGGCAGTGAGAACGTAGCAGGATTCTGAGTCAGGAGGTTCCAAGATCACCACTCTACTGCACCTGGAGATACCTTCCAGGTCTGCAATTTTAACTTGAGTCTCAGAAGCCTCTGGCAAACTTCTCTGCTGAAGACGTGCGAAAGTCATTCTGCAGGCAGTGTGGAACTGTGAGGGACTAGATGAGCTCAACTCTCAGAAGAAAGATGCTTTTAGACAATGCGTTCAGCACCTGCTCACGTATGGAACTAAGTATGTAGCACAAGTCTACCAAAGAAATTACAAGGGAATCGCTGGATTGAGCTTGGAGGCCCTAGTCTTGTGTGCCGGGACATTCCACTTACTCTCCCAACACTTCCGTCACGCAGCGAGCCTAGGCCCATTAGAAGTGAAGGGTACCTGCAGGCAGGATGTGGGGGTACAGGCCATAAGCTCAACTCTCAGAAGTGTGTATGCATGGGAGGCAGACGTTTGCTACCCACTCGCACATGCGAGTTGGAACCTAGCTACACTCTGATTGAAGAAGGCCGTTGGTAATTGCTATATCCAACTCAGATACACGTGAGTTCTAGCCCAACGATTCAACATGCTTTTCTAACAACCACTCCCAGCAACAAACATGATGATGTTAGCAGCTACGTCTACAGTCAGGCAGGATGCGGGAGGGTTCTGCCCTTACTTCAGCTCTCACATGGAAGCATGCTTAGAAGCCAGCTCTCAACTAGCTTCGTTCTTATGGCAGGGAGAAGGTTGCAGTATTCAGAGTCAGGAGGTTCCAAGATCACCAGTCTACTGCACCTGGAGCTACCATCCAGGTCGGCATTGTTAACTTGCGTCTCAGAAGCCTCTGGCAAACGTCTCTGGTGAAGACTTGCGAACTCACTCTGCAGGCAGTGTGGAACTGTGTGGGACTGAGGGTGAGATCAACTCTCACAAGTAAGATGCTTTAGGGCAAGGCATTCAGCTACCTGCTCACGTATGGAACTTAGTATGTATCACCAGTCTACCAGAGGAATTACAAAGAAATCGCTGGATTGAGCTTGGAGGAACCAGTCTTGTGTTCCGCAACGTTCCACTTACTCTCCCAACACTTCCGTCACCCAGCGAGCCTAGGCCTTTTAGAAGTGAAGGGTACCTGCAGGCAGGATGTGGGGGTACAGGCCATAAGCTCAACTCTCAGAAGTGTGTATGCATGGGAGGCAGATGTCTGCTACCCACTCGGACATGCAAGTTGGAACGTAGCTGCACTCTGATTATAGTAGGGCGTTGGAAATCGCTTTATTCAACTCAGATAAAGGTCAGTTCAGTCTCAAAGCTTCCACATGCTTTTCTCCCAACCTCTCCCAGCACCTAACATAAGGATGTTAGCTGCTATGTTTACAGTAAGGCAGGATGCGGGAGGGTTCTGCCTTGATTTCAGCTCGCACAGGGAAGCATGCCTAGAAGCCAGCTTTCAAGTAGCTGAATTCTTAAGGCAGTGAGAAGGTAGCAGTTTCTGAGTCCCGAGGTGCCAAGATTACCATTCTCCTGCACCTGGAGATAACGCCCAGGTCTGCCTGGTTAACTTGCGTCTCAGAAGCCACTGGAAAACGTCTCTGGGGAAGTCGTGGGAAACTCACTCTGCAGGCAGTGTGGAACTGTGAGGGACTGAGGGTGAGCTCAACTCTCAGAAGTAAGATGCTTTTGGACAAGGCGTTCAGCTACCTGCTCACGAACGGAACTTAGTATGCATCACCAGTCTACCACAGGAATTACTAGGAAATCGCTGGATTTAGCTTAGAGGCACTAGTTCTGTGTGTCGGGACATTCCACTTACTCTCCCAACACTTCCGTCACGCAGCGAGCCCAGGCCTTTTAGAAGTGAAGGGTTCCTGAAGGCAGGATGTGGGGGTACAGGCCATAAGCTCAACTCTCAGAAGTTTGTATGCATGAGAGGCAAATGTCTGCTACCCACTCGGAAATGGGAGTTGGAACTTAGCTACACTCTGATTGCAGAAGGTCTTTGGAAATCGCTGTATTAAACTCAGATACACGTGAGTTCTAGCCCAACGATTCAACATGCTTTTCTAACAACCTCTCCCAGCACCTAACATAAGGATGTTAGCAGCTACGTCTACAGTCAGGCAGGAGGCGGAAGGGTTCTGCCCTCACCTCTGGTCTCACAGGGAAGCACGCCTAGGAGACAGCTCTCAACTAGCTACGTTCTTATGGCAGTGAGAAGTTACCAGGATTCTGAGTCAGGAGGTTCCAAGATTACCACTCTACTGCACCTGAAGATACCGCCCCGGTCTGCATTGTTAACTTGTGTCTCAGAAGCCTCTGGCAAACGTCTCTGGTGAAGACGTCCGAAACTCACTCTGCAGGCAGTGTGGAACTGTGAGGGACTGAGGGTTAGCTCAACTCTCAGAAGTAAGTTGCTTTTGGACAAGGCGTTTAGCTAGCTTCTCACGTATGGAACTTAGCATGTAGCACTAGTCTAAGACATCATTACTAGGAAATCGCTGGACTGAGCGTGGAGTCACTAGTCTTGTGTGCCAGGAGTTTCCACATACCACTCACAACACTTGAGTCACTCATCGAGCCTAGGCCAGTTAGGAGCGACGAGTACCTGCAGGCAGGATATGGGAGGTACAGTCCATTTGCTCAACTCTCTGAAGTGTGTATGCCTGGGTGGCAGATGTCTGATACCCCCTTGTACATGGGAGTTGGAACCTAGCTACACTCTGATTGAAGAAGGCCGTCGGAAATCGCTGTATTCAACTCAGATACACATGAGTTCAGGCCCAACGCTTCCACATGCTTTTCTCACAATGTCTCCCAACACCTAACATAAGGATGTTAGCAGCTACGTCTACACTCAGGCATGATGCGGGAGGGTCCTGTCTTTAGCTCAGCTCTCAAAAGTACGCATGGCTCGGTGCTGTAAGTCAGGAGGTTTAATGAATACCGCTCTGCTGCACCTGGAAACAACCACTGAAGCCTGCGACTTGCCTCCTGTGTCCCATGAGCTTCTGGCATACATCTCTAGTGAGGATGTTTGATACTCTATCTGCAGGCAGTGTGGAACTGTGAGGGACTGCATGTCTTCTCACCTCTCAGAATCAAGTTCCTCTGGACACTCCTACGCCTGCACTAACATGAGCCCACCTGTGCTTGTGAGGCCTGAGGAGGACGTGGGGTCGTGTCCACGCTGATGAGCCCCAGCCTCCTCAGGACCCGCGGTGAGGCTTCAGTAGGACTTTGGGCCACGTTCACGCTGTCAGGAGTCCCGGTCTCCTCAGGACCCGCGGTGAGGCTTCAGGAAGCTGTGGGCCTGCATTGACGCGACAGGAGCCCCTGGGCCTCCTCAGGACCCGCGGTAAGGCTTCAGGAAAATGTGGCGCTGCGTCCACTCTGGCCGGAGCTCCCGGGCTCCTCAGGATCCAAGTTGAGGCTTCTGGAAGATGGGGGCCACATCCATGTTGACAGGAGCCCCGGCCTCCTCAGAACCCACGGTGAGGCTTCGGGAGGATGTGGGGTCACGTCCACACTGACAGGACGCTGACTTCCTCAGGACCCCCGGTGTAGACTTTGGGAAATATGGGGATGTGTCCATGAGGACAGAAGACCCCAGCCTTGTCAGGGCCCGTGGTGAGACTTAAGAAAGATGTGGGGACCGCATCCACACTGACAGGTCTCTGGCTTCCTCAGGACCCCCTCTGAAGTTTTGGGAAGCTTTGGGGCCACGTCCATGCTGACAGGAGCCCCCAACCTCCTCAGGTCTTATGGTAAGGCTTGAGGAAAATGTGGGGCCACGTCAACACTGACAGGACCCCCGTCCTCCTCAGGACCTGCACTTGGCTTCGGGACATATGGGGCTGCGTCTATGCTGACAGGAGCCCACAGCGTCCTCAGGACCCGCAGTGAGTTTTCGGGGGGACGTGGGGCCATGTCCAGGGTGACAGGAGCCCCCGGCCTCCTGAGGACCTGCTGTGAGGCTTCCAGAGGATGTGAGGCATAGTCCACAGTGACAGGAGCCCCGTCGTCCTCAGGACCCGCTGACTATGACTCAGGAACACATGGGGCCGTGTCCACACTCACAGGAGACCGGCTTCCTCAGGACCCCCTGGAGGACTCTGGAGGCGCCGTTGGGGGCCACGTCCACATCAGAAGGGACTCCTCAGAACCACAGGGTAAGTGAATGGGTAGAATGAATGGTAGGGTCAGGGGAAGGGAGGCAGTTAGTGGTTAGGGTTAAGTCAGATGTTTGGGGTTAGTGATTTATGGTTACAGATTAGAGGTTAGGGTGAGGGATAAAGGTAAGGGTCAGTGGTTAGGAGTTAGGACGGGGGTTAGGGATTAGGGAAAGGGGTTAGGGTTAGGGACAGGATTTAGAGTTAGGGTTAGGGTTTAGGCTTTAGGGATTAGGGCAGGAGGTTAGGAGTGGGGTTAGGGTTATGGTTAGAGTTAGGGTTGGGCTTAGGTTTGCAGTTAGGGTTAGGGGTAGAGGCAGGCTCCCCAAAGGGAGGGCGATGTGGGACTCGATCCTGGGATCCCAGGATCACACCCTGAGCCGAAGGCAGATGCTCAACCACTGAGCCACCAGGTGTCCCCCAGGGTTTGGTTTCAAATCTAGTTTGTCTGATATAAGTATGGGTCCTCTAGCTTTCTTTTGCTGTCCATTAGCGTGATAGATGATTTTCCATCCCCTGGCTTTCAATCTGCTGGTGTCTATAGGTCTAAGGTGAGCATCTTGTAGGCTGCATACAGATGGATCTTGTTTTTTTAATAAAGATTTTATTTAAGAGAGAGAGAGAGAGGCAGAAAATTAGGCAGAGAGAGAAACAGGCTCCCCACCAGGAGCCCAATATGGGACTCAATCCCAGACTCCAGGATCTCACCCTGAGTCAAAGGCAGAGGCTCAACCCCTGAGCCACCCAGGCATCCCAGATCATGTTTTTTAAGCCACTCTGGTACCCTATATCTTTTGATTGGAGCATTTAGTCTATCAGCATTCAGAGTGATTATTGAAAGATATGAACTTAGTGCGTTTGTGTTACCTGTAGAGTTGGTGTTGCTGGTGATGTTCTCTGGTCCTTTCTAGTTTTTTGCTTTTGGTCTCTTTTTTTCCCCCACTAGAAGAGTCCCTCTTAAAATTCCTTACTGGACTGGTTTAGTGGTCATGAACTCCTTTAGTTTTTGCCTGTCTGAGAAACTCTTTATCTCTCCTTCTATGCTGAATGACAGCCTTGCTGAAGAAAGAATTCTTACAAATTGAACTCCAATTTAAAAAAAAATTAAAAACAAAATAAATTTTTGCTATTATGATTGAGGAAAATGGCATTTTATGTTTAGAAATTTTTAATTTCTTCCTAGGGAGATTAAATAAATTTTGATGATTATTCTAAAAAAAAAACAAAAGAAAGAATTCTTGGCTGCATACTTTTCCCATTCAGCATATTGAATATTTCCTTCCACTTCCTTCTGGCTTGCCAAGTTTGTGGACAGATCTGCTGCCAACTGATTCATCTTCCCTTATAGGTTAAAGACTACCTCCCCCAAGCCCCACCTCCACTGCTTTCAGGATTCTTTTCTTGTCTGTGTATTTTGTGACTTTGACTCTGAGGTGCCTGGGTGATGGTCAGCTTCTGTTGAATTTATTGGGAGTTCTCTCTCTCGATTTCAGTGTCTGTGTCCTTCCTCAGGTTATAGAAGTTTACATAATTCATTCAAATAAAACTTCTACCCCCTTTTCTCTCTCTTCATCTTCTGAGTCTCCCATGATATGAATGTTATTGTTTTAATAAGTGGCTGAGTTCCCTCAGTCTGCCTCTGTGGTCCATAACCTTTCTTGTTTTTAAGGCTTCCACTTGGGACTGCATGTCAGTTATAGCATTTTTAACGTTGGCCTGACTAGATTTTAGTTCTTTTATTTCTACAGTAAGGGATTCTATAGTTTTCTTCTATGCTCTTTTTCCAGCCCAGCCTCTATCTTTCTTTTTTCTTTTTTTTTTATTTTTATGTATTTATGGTAGTCACAGAGAGAGAAAGAGAGAGAGGCAGAGACATAGGCAGAGGGAGAAGCAGGCTCCATGCACCGGAAGCCCAATGTGGGATTCGATCCCGGGTCTCCAGGATCGCGCCCTGGGCCAAGGGCAGGTGCCAAACAGCTGCGCCACCCAGGGATTCCCTAGCTGCTATCTTTCTAATCATTGTATTAAACTGTAGTTAGACATCATATATGTGTATTGATGAACTTCCTGGCTGTGAGTACTACCTCATGTTATTTTATGGAGGTGAATTTCTCCATCTCATTATTTTTTCCAGAAGAGAAAGAAGAAAGAAAAAGAAAAACCAAGAAAAACAATAACAACTGCCCTCCCCAAAAAAACACCAGATTATTTTGGCCTGGTTGTTAAAAGATTCTAAATCCCAAAATAAGAAACACAATTAAAGTACCATGAAAGTAAAAATAAGAAATATATAAGGTACATACATAAAAATTAAAATAAAGCAATTAATAAAAAAGAATCAATGTAAATAAATGAAAATAAAGCACAAAGTACAAAGGAAGCTAAACCCTACTTTCCAGGCAGAGCTGAAGCTCTGCAGGCTCTGTGGTCCGACAACTTGGTGGCAGCGAGTGGTCTGTGCGGGGTCTGGGGATGGGCCTTGGCGCTGATTCTCAGGTGCACATCTGCGGTGTCAGAAGCGGGGTGGGCGTCAGCGCCTCTGGCCTCCAGCGGGTGGCGCTGTGCTGCTCCCTGAGACTCGGCGCTGATGGGCGGGATGCGAGTGGGGACGCTGGGTCCTCTGGCTCTGGGGCTGAGCATCCCGCCCCCCCAGTCTGCAGGGGCCTCCACAGAAGAGCCCCCAAGCCCCCGGGTCTCTGCCGCTTCTCTCAGAACCCTGCATTCACTCTGCCTGCGTCCGAGCTTCTTTTGTTTTTTTTTTTTTATCTCAGACTGTTGTGCCCAAGATTGCGAATCCGAGAAACCACTGAGTAGCCGAAACCGATGCAAACGCACCAGGGTTTATTTAAAAGCTCAAGCTTGCGTCCAAGTACACCCGACACAACGGAGCAGGGACTTGGACCCCGAAGTGGGTTTTAGCTGAGTTTTAAGGGCTGGTCTTGGGGACCTCCAGAAGGGCTGGAGCAATTCCTCAAGTTCTGTTTACATTTTGATATGGGGCCTTCAAGGGCATTGAGCTCTGTTCTCATTCTAATAGGGGCTTCCCGCCCTAGGCCTGGGCTCAGTTCTTATGCTAATGTGGGGCTTTCAAAGACATTAAGCTGTAAACTTTTGGTTTTTTGCTGTAACTGAAGTAATGGAAATTTCAGCTCTTCTTTGCAGGGGCGTGGGATGGCTGGACGTGTGCTAACACTGGACTAAAAGTGGAATGGCCTTAATTTTCTTGGCCTCCACGCATCCCGTCTTCCTATCTAGCTCCTTCCCCCTTCTCCGGAGCTCCAAAGAGAGCAATTGCAAATGACCTCTGGTGGCAGCGTGTGTTGGGGGACAGGCCCAGGGATTTGGGCTCAGGAAGACCTGGAGCTCAGGCATCCAAGCTGTGCAGCCAGATTCGATGCTGCAGACTCTTATTCCCTAAGGCTATCTTGACAACTGACTTCGTACGTAAAAAGCTCTCCTTTGTCTTTAAAAGATGAAAAGCAAGTCAAAGCAGTTTTTCTCTGCCCATCTGATTGCTCGGATTCCAAACTGAGACATATTTCCTGTTAATAAGGATAATTTACTATCCATAGTACTATGGTTAAAATATTCTGACACAAGTAATTCAGAGGGATGAGGGTTTCTCATCTCTTTCTTCACACCTCAGTCACTCATCAGGAAATGCATTTTTTTTTTAATTTTTATTTATTTATGATAGTCACAGAGAGAGAGAGAGAGAGGCAGAGACACAGGCAGAGGGAGAAGCAGGCTCCATGCACCGGGAGCCCGACGTGGGATTCATTCCCGGGTCTCCAGGATCACGCCCTGGGCCAAAGGCAGGCGCCAAACCGCTGTGCCACCCAGGGATCCCAGGAAATGCATCTTTATGGATTTGGAAAGAACCGAGAGACAGTATTACCAATGGTCATATTATTAGATTAAGGATTCTTCCCTGAGATCCCAAGAAGGCAATTTTTCCTCGGGCTTGAGGAGGCCTCTTGGAGTGAGGTTAAAATCAGAAATTGTGAGTTTGGGTTTCAGATAATGAACTGGTTAGCTACGTAAACACGGACAGGCACTTAGGTTCTTTTTGAATTTCAATTCCCTTAAAAGCTATAGAATAATTTCTAAACACCTCAATGGACTGTTGTAGAATTTCTTTATTGCTAATATAAGTTAACATTCATATGGCACATATTATGTGCCAAGAATTGTGTCATGTTTCACATAAAAGAACTCATGGGATCCTCCAACAACCCTATGGGCAGATACTGTTATCTTGATGGGCCAACTAAAGGATTCGAACTCAGGAAGCTTGGCTCCAGGCCGTTATGGCCACCAGAAAATATTTATTAAGTACTTACTAACGTCCTAGGTATTGTACAAATAAAGTCCAACTCTTTATCATTAGAGCTCTATGGCACAGGCATTATTACTGTCACAGTTTTGCAGAGAAAGAAGTAGGTTCAGAGCCTAAGCTCAAGGGACTTTCCCAGAGCCCTACAATTCAGAGGCAGAAACCTTCCTTTTCTTTTTTTTTTTTTAAGTTTTTATTTATTTATGATAGTCACAGAGAGAGAGAAAGAGAGAGAGAGAGAGGCAGAGACATAGGCAGAAGGAGAAGCAGGCTCCATGCACCGGCAGCCCGATGTGGGATTCGATCCCGGGTCTCCAGGACCGCGCCCCTGGCCAAAGGCAGGCACTAAACCGCTGCGCCACCCACGGATCCCGGGACCCAGGAAATTTAACAAAATTCCCCTACTCCTAGAGAAGCAGAGCAGGACTGATTCAATTTTGTGCTACACCTGTCACCTCCTTTATGACCTATACATAACCTGCTTATTGTTTAAGGTGCTGCCATACCGTAGTCAAGCTTTTGGGCACACCCTAATCGGAAATCGGCTCATAACAATGTAACCCTGCTTTGTGCCTGCCAAAACTGTGCGCCAATTCAACCAAAGTAATTGGCCAGCTCAAAGGGATACTATAGGGTAAGATGCAATTCAATCAGCCACCTGCATGTGGACCGACATGACTGTGCAACTTTCTGTGTATCCCATGGGCCCCTGGCCCCTATATAGCTGCTATGCCTCTTAGTCTCGGGGTCCAAGTCCCTGCTCCGCTGTGTCGGGTATACTTAGACCCACGCTCCAGCTTGTGAATAAACCCTCGTGTGTTTGCATCGGTGTCGGCTTCTCGGTGGTTTCTCGGATTCTTAATCTTGGCCACAACATTTGGGGGCTCTTCCGGGATCTGAGAGACCTTCAGGACCCTATCCGGAGGGTTTCACGCGTGGTGAGTGCACTCAACTTTTTCCACCTTTTGCGCGCGTATTCTCTGAGAGCTCTAACCTGTAGGAATTCCAATCTGTATTAGGTCGGCATTGGCTTAGGCGGACGCGCTGGTGGGCCATCAACCGGGGGTCTTGAGGAGACGTCCCTTGCCCCTGCCTGGAGGATGGAGGTCCTATCTGTAAGGAGGACGGAGGTCCTCATCTGTATGGAGGACGGGGGTCCTCATATGAAAGGAGGATGGGGTCCTCATCTGTATGGAGGACGGGGGTCCTCAGACATAAGGAGGACGGGGGTTCTCATCCGTAAGGAGGACGGAGTCCTCATCCGTAAGGAGGACAGGGGTCCTTATCTGTATGGAGGACGGGGGTCCTCATCTGTAAGGAGGGCTGGCTGCCAGCCCTTCGGATTAATTTCTGTCGTCTCCGCAGCCTCACTAGAACTTTTGTCTGTTACTGTGTTCTTACCTGTTTGCACGCTGGTCTGTGTTACTGTGTTCTTGTTAACTGTGTGTTTGTGTTATTTGTGAACTGTCATAACTGTGCCTTGGTGTGGACGGGGGACATAATGGGGCAGATGCAAACCATACCCTTGTCTCTTATGCTCTCCCACTTCTTGAATGTTAGGGAAGCACTCTTATTCTGAGTATAGACATACAGAGAGAGAGATTCCAAATTTATTGCATATCAGAATGGCCAACCTTTGACGTGGGATGGCCCCGAGAAGGAAATTTTCATCTATCTATTATCTTACAGGTTAAGGCCGTGAACTTCAGGGACAAACCAGATGGCCACCCTGACCAGATGCCCAACATCCTGGCCTGGCAGGACATGATCGAGAATTCGCCTCCTTGGCTAAAACCCCTTTTTACTCCCCAAAGCACACAACTCACCTGAAGGTAAGGAGAGTCTCTGGGTCCACCGCCAGACTCTAATGGCAGGTCTCCAGGCTGCCGCGTGCAAGACTACCAATCTGGCCAAGGTCTATGATGTGAGACAGGGTAAGGATGAGAGTCCAGCAGCCTTCTTAGAGGGAGTCATAGAGGCTTTTAGGTAGTACACCCCTATGAACCCAGAAGCCCTGGAAACAAAGGCCGCAATTATCATGGCTTTTGTTAACCAGGCCGCTCTGAACATTAAAAAGAAATTGCAGAGTAGAGAGACTGGGAGAGAAGAGCTTGCAGGACTTAGTGATAATAGCAGAACGAGTCTATAATAGAAAAAGTCCAGAAGTACTGCATGTTACCACCCCACATGCTATAAAAGGGGTACTCAAACAGCCCCCAGACAGCTGGATCAGCAATGCCCATCTGACCCATTATCAGAGCCTACTGCTAAACTCCACCAGAATTTTATTTAAGCCACCAACAACCCTGAATCTGGCAACGCTACTCCCTAACCCAGACTGGGACCCCCCCTCTGCATGACTGTCAAGAAATTTTTGCACAGGTGTACGGAATCAGAGCTGATCTCCAGGACCAGCCACTGCCAAATGCTGATGCCACCTGGTACACGGACGATAGCGGTTTTGTCCGAGAAGGAGTCTGATTTGTGGGGGCAGCCATACCATAACTACGGAGACAGAGACCGTCTGGGCGGAGACATTGACAGCCTGAATGTTGGCTCAATGGGCAGAACTGATCCCACTGGCCAAGGCGCTGACCATGGGGGAAGGTAAACGAATAAACATCTACACCGACAGCAGGTACACCTTTGCCACCACTCATATCCACGAAGCTCTTTACAGAGAGAGAGCTTCTGACAGCAGAGGCAAAGACTGTTAAAAACAAAACGGAGATTCTTGAACTCCTGAGGGCCCTCTGGCTGCCCAAGGCCCTAGCCATCATCCACTGTCCGGGGCACCAAAAGGCAGACACACCAGTAGCCAGGGGAAACCGGCTAGCTGATTTAAAAGCAAAGGAGGCGTCCCTTTTGGTGACCCAGGTCTTAGCAACCACGCTACCTGATCCGGGGGAGCGGACCCTGCTGGACACCCCCAACTATAGTGATGCTGACTTACACTGGATCAAACACTTGCCTATGACCCAGTGATTGTGTGGCTGGTGGAGGGCCACAGACTCCAGCATCATCTTGCCAGAGGAACTGGGATGGTAAGTCCTATCCAAAATGCATCGGAGTACTCACACGGGAACAAGGAAGATGGAAGACCTCATACGACATGCAAAGATCACTATTAAAGATTCTCGAGCAAAGATCGAGCAGATCGTGGCAAGCTGCCACTCATGCCAGTTAACCAATGCCACCGCCCAACAGGCACCTGGCTCCAGGGGGACCGCCCAGGAGCCTACTGGGAAGTGGATTTCACTGAATATACGGATACAGGTATTTATTAGTGTTTGTAGATACTTTTTCACTATGGACAGAGGCATTTCCCACCAAACCTGAAACGGCACAGACCGTGACCAAGAAACTGCTGGAAGACATCTTACCGAGGTATGGTTTTCCTGTTAAGATTGGGTCAGACAATGGCGCAGGATTCTTCTCTAAGGTAACACAGGGAGTGGCATTAGTACTTGGGGCAGATTGGAAATTAGATTGTGCATATAGGCCCCAGAGCTCAGGACAGGTAGAGAGGATGAACAGAACATTAAAGGAGACCTTAACTAAATTAGCCCTGGAGACTGGCGGGGACTGGGTGACTCTCCTCCCCTTCGCCCTATATAGGGTGAGGAACTCCCCATATAAGATGGGACTGACTCCCTACGAGATCATGTTCGGTCTTCCTCCACCTGTTATCCCCATTTTAAAACTTGAGGTGCTTGCTGAATTTGATGGTCGCCAACTTCTTTTCTCCTTCCAAATGTCATGAACCCATGAGCAGGTGTGGCCTAAACTGAGGGCCCTCTATGAGACTGGGCCACCCCCAGATCCCCATCGATATCGGCCAGGTGACTGGGTGTACATGTGGAGATACCAACACCGGACACTTCAACCTCGCTGGAAGGGACCTTACATCATGATCCTGACCACTCCCACCGCTCTCAAGGTCGACGGGATTACTCCCCGAGTCCACCACACCCACGTCCAGTCAGGTGACCCACACACCGTTCTCAAGAACTTTGTTCCAGAATGGAAAGGCCAACCGGACAAGGACAATCCCCTAAATCTAAGACTGCGCCGTTCTCACTAATTTCGCACCTCCAAGACTCCCTAGTCTGAGGTTGTCCTTCAAAATAGAAAGGGATTAGACTTAGTCTTCTTACAACAAAGGGTGTGTGTGTGTGTGGGGTTATGTGCTGCCTTACACGTAGAATGTTGCTTCTTTGCTGGAATATAAATGGGAGCGAGAACAGCAACAAGGTTGGTTAAAATCCTGGTTTAATCATTCCACCTGGCTCACTCTAAGAGCAACCTGGACCCTTGATTGGATCCTGCATAGGATCCTCTGAAAAAGGGGTGAATGTGGGACCCAGGAAATTTAACAAAAATCCCCTACCCCTGGACAAGCAGAGCAGGACTGATTCCATTTTGTGCTACACCTGCCACCTCCTGTATGACCCCCACATAACCTGCTTATTGCTTAAGGTGCTGCCCCACCCTAGTCGAGCCGCTTGGCACACCCTAATTGGAAATCGCCTCATAACAATGTAACTCTGCTTTGTGCCCGCCAAAACCGCGCGCCAATTCCTTTTTTTTAAATAAGAGTTCTCTAACTTTATTGTTCTTTTTTTAAATTTTTATTTATTTATGATAGTCACACACAGAAAGAGAGAGAGGCAGAGACATAGGCAGAGGGAGAAGCAGGCTCCATGCACTGGGAGCCCGACGTGGGATTCGATCCCAGGTCTCCAAGATCGCGCCCTGGCCAAAGGCAGGCGCCAAACCGCTGAGCCACCCAGGGATCCCCTGCGTGCCAATTCTGACCAAAGTAATAGGCCAGCTCAAATGGATACTATAGGGTAAGATGTAATTCAATCGGCCACCTGCATGTGGACCGACATGACTGTGCACCTTTCTGTGTATCCCATGGGCCACTGGCCCCTATAAAACTGCTACGCCACCTCTTAGTCTCGGGGTCCAAGTCGCTGCTCCGCAGTGTCGGGTATATTTGGACCCAAGCTCGAGCTTGTAAATAAACCCTCGTTTGTTTGCATCGGTTTTGGCTCCTTGGTGGTTTCTCGGATTTGCAATCTTAGGCACAAGACCAGGGCCTGCTGCCCTGACCTCCCTTCCAGGGCCACACTGACCGCCCCACAGGCCCTCTGTGCCCGAGGCACACAGGCACGGGGATGCAGGGAGGGGAGGAAGTGCTCCGGAACCCGGCCAGCCCAGGCCCCCAGGGCAGAGGGAGCACAGACCTCCTAGGTCGCTTTGCACAGACCCTGGTGACCTGAGGCTCCCTGACTGTCACTCTGTCCCAGCCAATCCTGGCCCAGTAAAGTCCGTGGGGTCCTGACCCTGGTGTCTGGCCGCCCCTGGAAGGTATGTGGGGACGTCAGCTGTGTGTGTGCCTGGCGGCGCCCCTGCAGGGGCTGGTTGGGGCCTTGGTGGTGCCTCCTCCTCCTCTCTGGGGGTCTCTCCAGGCCCCGTGCACAGAGTTCCTGGAGATACAGAAATGGGCTGGCTGTGCATTTTCGCACCACAACACTTTCTTGACTTGCTACAGCAAACGGGCTCAGAGCCCAGAGTGCACGCCTTCCCCTGGGGAGGGAGACCTTTCTGTCCTTTAGGGGAGGGCAAGAATCACACGGGGTGGGGGTCGGGGGCTGGAGTTCCCCACCTGGGAGCATGTGTAGACTCCGGGTGGGGGGCGTGTGTCCTGAGGTTTCAGCCAGAGAGACGGTTCTGAGGACAGCAGAGCTGACCTGGACCTGCAGCTCATGGGCTCCTGCGCTGGGTCCCCGCAGGGCAGCTGGACCCCGGCCTCGGGCCCCCTGGGGCCCCAGCACCTGGAGGAGCCTGCCTCCTGCTATGGGTGTTGGTAGGGCCCACCGGCCTACCTCTGCTCTCCCCATCCTGGGGTGTCCCGGGATCCCCAGGGCTGCCCTAGGTCAGCGACTCGGATCTATGGGGCACAGCCAGGGCCCAGGAGGCCACATGCAGCCGTGAGAGGGCTCGCTCAGCCCGGGCCAGTATCCAGGCCTGACCAGGGCCATGGGGGGCTGGATCCCATTAGTCTTTGTGTTGGGCCTGGGGGGGGGCTCAAATCACCCCAGCCCCCACAGAGCCCGGGGCCAGGCCAACCCAGGTCCCTCTGGGTTAGGGGCTGGTGTCCTGTGCAGGGTGTGCCGCCCTCCAGGAGGGACAGTGGGAGGAGGCAGGGCACAGTGCATACCGTGCTCCACCCACCTGCATCCACCCTATCGGGAGCTCCCGGCATTCCCTCCTCCCTTCAACCCCTGTGTACTCTATGGGACACCAGGGCTTCTGATGGGAGCAGGCTGTCCAGAGAACCTCGGGGAGGCTGAGCATGTCCCACAGGGGACAGCTTCCCCAGGTCCTTGCTGGGGTCCGATGGTGTGGGGGCAGAGGTATGAAGGTGGTGGAGTGTGGGGGATGGTGTAGGAGGGATGGTGTGTGGGAATAGTGTGGGTGGGGAATGTGTGGGGGTGTCAGGGGGATGGTGTAGGGGGGATGGTATGGGGACGATCCCATGGGGGATGATGTAGGTGGATGGTGTGGAGGTGGGTAATGAGGGGGATGGCCTCCACAGAAGAGCCCCCAAGCCCCCGGGTCTCCGCCGCTTCTCTCAGAACCCTGCGTTCACTCTGCCTGCGTCCGAGCTTCTTTTGGTTTTGTTTTTTTATCTCAGACTGTTGTGCCCAAGATTGCAAATCCGAGAAACCACCGAGAAGCCAACACCGATGGAAACGCACGAGGGTTTTTTTTCAAGCTCGAGCTTACATCCAAGTACACCCGACACAGCGGAGCAGGGACTTGGACCCCGAGGTGGGTTTTAGCTTAGTTTTAAGGGCTGGTCTCCGGGACCTCCAGAAGAGCTGGAGCAATTTCTCAAGTTCTGTTTACATTTTGATATGGGGCCTTCAAGGGCATTGAGCTCTGTTCTCATTCTAATAGGGGCTTCCCGCCCTAGGCCTGGGCTCAGTTCTTATGCTAATGTGGGGCTTTCAAAGACATTAAGCTGTAAACTTTTTTTTTTTCCTGTATCTGAAGTAATGAAAATTTCAGCTCTTCTTTGCAGGGGCGTGGGATGGCTGGACGTGTGCTAACCCTGGACTAAAAGTGGAATGGCCTTAATTTTCTCGGCCTCAAAAAAAATTTTTTTTTTTCTCGGCCTCCAGGCATCCCGTCTTCCTATCTAGCTCCTTCCCCCTTCCCCGGAGCTCCTAAGAGAGCAATTGCAAATGACCTCTGGTGGCAGCGTGTGTTGGGGGACAGGTCCAGGGATTTGGGATCTGGAAGACCTGGAGTGCGGGCGTCCCGGCTGTGAAGCCGGATTCGATGCTGCAGACTCTTATTTCCTAAGTCTATTTTGACAACTGACTTTGTACATAGAAAAGCTCTCCTTTGTCTTTAAAAGATGAAGAGCAAGTCAAAGCGGTTTTTCTCTGCCCATCTGATTGCTCAGATTCCAATCTGAGACATATTTCCTCTTAATAAGGATAATTTACTATCCGTAGTAGTATGGTTAAAATATTCTGACACAAGTAATTCAGAGGGATGAGGGTTCCTCATCTCTTCATAGCTAAGTCACTCATCAGGAAATGCATCTTTATGGATTTGGAAAGAACCAAGAGACATTATTACCAATGGTCTTATTATTATGTTAAGGATCCTTCCTTGAGATCCCAGGAAGGCAATTTTTTCTTGGGCTTGCGGAGGCCTCTTGGAGTGAGGTTAGAATCAGAAATTGTGAGTTTGGGTTTCAGATAATGAACTGGTTAGCTACGTAAACACGGACAGGCACTTAAGTTCTTTTTGAATTTCAATTCCCTTAAAAGCTATAGAATAATTTCTAAACACCTCATTAGACTGTTGTAGGATTTCTTTTTTGCTAATATAAGTTAACATTCATATGGCACATATTACGTGCCAAGAATTGTGTCATGTTTCACATAAAAGAACTCATGGGATCCTCCAACAAACCTATGGGCAGATAACGTTATCTTGATGGGCCAACTAAAGGATAGATAGGAAGAAAACATCTTGTCCAAGGTCGTTAACCTAGCTAGTTAAGTGGATTCGAACTCAGGACGCCTGGCTCCAGGCTGTTATGGCCACCAGGAAATATTTATTAAGTACTTACTAACATCCTAGATATTGTACAAATAAAGTCCAACTCTTTATCATTAGAGCTCTATGGCACAGGCATTATTACTGTCACAGTTTTGCAGAGAAAGATGTAGGTTCAGAGCCTAACCTCAAGGGACTTGCCCAGAGCCCTACAATTCAGAGGCAGAAACCTTCCTTTTCCTCATAATATTCTCCTTCTACCACTTACCTTCTCCTTTCTCTAAGTCTTAATATAAATGTTGCTTCTTCTGGTCATCTTCTCTGAGGCTCCAGTTAGACTAAGCCTTCTTATATATGTACTTGTATTAAGCTGCATATTTACCTTTATATTGGCTACTATAATCTTGTTTAGTTGTCTTTTGGTCACTTTTTGGTTAGTATCCGTCTCTCCCACCAGCATGGCCTGGAGGGAGCTAGGGACTGCATCTATGTCTGTTTAACTTGGTATTCCTAGCACCTTGCACATAGTAGCTATGCACCAAATACTTAATAAATTAATGGATCCCTAACCTTCTTGAGTTGATGTTGATAAACATTAGAACATGAAATGGACAAAGATAAGAATGAAATTGCTGAATGAAATGATAAAAAGCAATTTTATCCATTCCCTCATTCAGTATTTTATCAGGTGCCTACTGTGTGCCATATCTGAGCGAAGGAAAACGATACGTGATTCCATTAGGGTATTATAATAGCAACTTAGAAATTGGCCTTCTAAGGCATTTGCTATAGTTGAAAGCTCTAACGAAAAGGCTCAGTGATTAGGAAGGAACTCAATAAAATCAAAATAAAGTATTATCTGGGCAGTAATTTCCCAGTAAATTTGGTTTAATAAAAATTTCACATGAATCATTTCTTTTTTTTTTTTTTAAAGATTTATCTATTTATTCAGTCAGAGAGCGAGAGAGAGGCAGAGACACAGGCAGAGGGAGAAGCAGGCTCCATGCAGGAAGCCCGATGTGGGACTCGATCCCGGGTCTCCAGGATCACACCCCGGGCTGCAGGCGGCGCTAAACCGCTGCGCCACCAGGGCTGCCCACATGAATCATTTCTTAACTGACACTGAAGCACTGTGAACTCTTTGGAAGACAAATGTCCAGGAAATAAATGTTATGCATTGCTAATTTTAAATGCACTTGCAATATGGTGTCTACTATAAAAGAAGTATTTTTATCTGATTTTTGCTATTTAATATCCTTTCCTGCTTTTCAGGTTGAGGAGGTGTTCATAAGTGTTTTACTTTCCTTCTGATATAAAATTCTTACTTTGTTCCCATCGAAGGTACTCTTTAAGAATAAGGCAAAAATTGGGATCCCTGGGTGGCGCAGCGGTTTGGCGCCTGCCTTTGGCCCAGGGCGCGATCCTGGAGACCCAGGATTGAATCCCACGTCGGGCTCCCGGTGCATGGAGCCTGCTTCTCCCTCTGCCTGTCTCTGCCTCTCTCTCTCTCTCTCTCTGTGTGTGACTATCATAAATAAATAAAAATTAAAAAAAAAAGAATAAGGCAAAAATTAAACTATTCTTAAAATGTCTTCATACTTGGAGCCTGATACATTTAAGTCAATTTTCAAAATAAATCTTACTGATTAGAGAAAAAAAACAAAGATTTATAGGGAAATTGAGAAGATAGTACAGAGAATTCTCATGGGCTTGCACTCAATTTCTCCAATTATCAATATCTTATATTCGTACGGTACAAATATTAGCTAATGAATCAATATTAAAATATTCGCATTCACCAAAGACCATACTTTATTCAGATTTTCTTAATTTTTGCTAAGTTGCCATCCCTCACATCACATTACACTTGTCCTCATGTTTTCTTAGGCTCCTCTGGATTGTGACAATTTTTCAGCCTTTCCTTGTTGTTGTTGAACTGGAACACTTTGAGAAGTAGAGTATTTTGTAAAATTTCCCTCAGGTGGGACATGTCTGTTGTTTATCTCACGATTGAACTGGGATTGCGGATTATATACAGAGATATACTGCCATTTTTATTATATCATATAAAGGATAGATACTATCAACATGATTTATCAGTCTTGGTATCGATCTGATCATCTTGCTGAGGTAGTGTTTGTCAGCTTTCTCCATAGTAAAGTGATTCTTTATTATTATTATAATATTATTTTTATTATAACTTTTTCATAATATATTTTGTAGAAGGAAGTTACTATGTGTATTCCACACATAAGAGTGGGAAGTTATGCTCATCCACTTGAGGGTGGAATGTCTGCACAAATTGTTTGAAAATCTTCTACATGGGAGATTTCTCTTTCCTCTGTGTTTGTTTTTCAAAGATGTTATTTATTTATTTGAGAGAGAGAGGGAGAAAAAGCATGAGCGAGAGGGGCAGAGGGAGAGGGAGAAGCAGGTTCCCTGCTGAACAGGGAGCCTGCCTTGGGACGTGGATCATGATCTGAGCCTAAGGCAGAAAGAAGCTTAACTGACTGAGCCACCCAGGTGCCCCTCTTTCTTTCTTTTACAATTTTTAATATTAGTATAGATTCATGGATATTTATTTTACGCTTTAGGTTATAATCCAACACTACTTATTTTGCTGCTTATATTGTCTCCACTCTGGCCACGGGAGCTCTTTCAGTTGACACGTGTGTCCCTTTAACATATTTCCATCAGTATGGAGTCTTTTGTCCATAAATTTTTGAAAGACAAACTTTATGTAAATCTCATTTTTGATTGGGACTTTGTTTCTGTTTTCCTCCTTCCCTCTCTCTTCACGGTTTCATTTCTTTATTTATTATGATCTGAAAATAGGAAAAGACATAAGATTTCAAATTTTCTATTTTAAGATAAATCAATTCTCCTTGGTGCCTAGCCAGTGGTTCTCAAATGTTAGTGTGCAAAAGAATAACCTGGAGAGCTTGTTAATATGGCCAGCCAACATTTTAATTTTTTTTTAGGTTAAAGGAAGAGGCAGGTTAGGATTCTACATGTTATCCGGTACCCTCAGAAAATAATGGAGTTCTTTGAAGGCTTTGCTTTGAAAAGCAGCGGGCATGAGGGTAGATGGCTGTTCTGATACACATATTTATTATTTCTAGTGGTTTGGACCCATATACCCACAGCCTGTGATAAAAAGGGATATAGATTTTGGGATTTTCTATCACCATAGGAGAGAACCCTAAAATACTCAGGATCTATGCTCAGAGTTCGTTTTATATTTTAGCATTTGAGTATATATAAGATCCCCCATCTTTTTGTGCTCAGTATAGAGTGTTTAGGACCCCACAGCAGCATTTTAGGTCTGAGAGGGAACTGAAGGATCATCAGCTCTGGTCCTCTCTTCTGAGGCACAGGAAAGAAACAGAGTTCTGGAGGATTGGATTGTCCAAGTTCACATGCTTATTGGTGGTGGAGCTAGGTCTGAACAAGGTCTTCCTAGAGATCATTGCTTCAAGACAGACACCATTGAACATAACTAGTTTAGATAGGCTTTTGTGAAATAGACAATTTTGGGTTACTCTTTCTGCTTTTATACTTTCATATAAAGGTACGACTGCATCTAGGTTTCAGGATTACCCCTTCTGTTAGTTATAAGAGTAGATGATGTAAATATCAGTGTTTGCCATTTGAAATTCTCTGTTTAACTATTTTTTTTAAATTCTTTTTTTATTATTTATTTATGATAGGCACACAGTGAGAGAGAGAGGCAGAGACACAGGCAGAGGGAGAAGCAGGCTCCATGCACCGGGAGCCCGACTTGGGATTCGATCCTGGGTCTCCAGGATTGCGCCCTGGGCCAAAGGCAGGCGCTAAAACGCTGCGCCACCCAGGGATCCCTGTTTAACTATTTTTAAATTGAGTTTTAAAAATATTAAAACTGGCACTTAGTTCTCGGCTTGGACAAACTCAATCTGAGTAAGGTTGGCTTCTATGACAATATAGGCAATTAGATATAGAAGCATGAAGACTTGGAAAGTGAAAGGGTAAGCAAGGTCTCACAGCTGAGGTTTTTTTCGGGGAATACCTTTGTTTAATGAATTCATCAGGCAGTATTCTGATGACGCACATGGAGACATAATTCGAATCCCTTTTCGGGTGCTTCATGAAATGTAACTAGCTGGCAGAAGAAAGACTACTTTGGTTGAATGTTTTATTGAGCTAAAGTGACACTAATTCTAGATGAGACGTTAGCTGTGACGTTAGCGTTTTGTGGTCGTTTAAAGAACTCTGGACCAGAATCGAGTCTTGGCTTTGCCCCTTGCCACCCGTGTGACCCTGAGCAGTGTGCATTACTTCTCTTGTCTTTTCAGTTTCCTTATCTATTAGTTGAGGGGATCGGTTTCCATACCGTTCCTTAACTCTTTGTGTTTTTTTTTAATTTTTTTTTAATTTTTATTTATTTAAGATAGTCCCAGAGAGAGAGAGAGAGAGAGAGAGGCAGAGACACAGGCAGAGGGAGAAGCAGGCTCCATGCACCGGGAGCCCGATGTGGGATTCGATCCCGGGTCTCCAGGATCGCGCCCTGGGCCAAAGGCAGGCGCCAAACCACTGCGCCACCCAGGGATCCCTAACTCTTTGTTTTTAATGACAATCATGGATTTGTCATTATTGGACCGTCACTAATAAATATCACAGAAAGTGAATTCATTTCTCTTTCTCCCTCTCCCTCGTTTTTTGCATTTTTCCATTCTGGAACTTTGATTTGCTTTTCAGAATACTTATTTATTTGAAGTGGGAAAGAGTTTCAGTCATTTTCCATTCACATTTGTAACTTTTTTATGATCTACTGAAGGTCATTTCATAAATGAATTGCTGAAGATGGCTGAGCCGTCCAGTACCTTTTTTTAATTTAAATTTAAATTAAAAAAAATTTTTATTTAAATTCAATTTGTCAACATGTAGTATAATACCCAGCGTTCATCACATCACATGCCCTCCTTTATGCCCGTCCCCCAGTTACACTATCCTCCCACCCACCTCCCCTTCTGCAATCCTTTGTTTCCCCAAGTTAGGAGTCTCTCATAGTTTATCTTCTGTGAGACCCAGGAAATTTAACAAAAATCCCCTACCCCTGGACAAGCAGAGCAGGACTGATTCCATTTTGTGTTACACCTGCCACCTCCTGTATGACCTATACATAACCTGCTTATTGTTTAAGGCGCTGGCCCACCCTAGTCAAGCCGCTGGGCACACCCGAATCGGAAATCGGCTCATAACCACGTAATCTTGCTTTGTGCCCACCAAAACTGCGCGCCAATTCTGACCAAAGTAATAGGCCAGCTCAAATGGATACTATAGGGTAAGATGTAATTCAAGCGGCCACCTGCATGTGGACCGACATGACTGTGCACCTTTCTGCGTATCCCATGGGCCACTGGCCCCTATAAAGCTGCTACTCCCCTTAGTCTCAGGGTCCAAGTCCTTGCTCCGTTGTGTCGGGTACACTTGGACCCAAGCTCGAGCTTGTAAATAAACCCTCGTGTGTTTGTATCAGTGTCGGCTCCTCGGTGGTTTCTCGGATTCGCAATCTTGGGGACAAGACTGCCTCTCTCAATTTTCTCCACTCAGTTTCCCTCCTCTCCCTTATGATCCTCTTCACTCTTTCTTACATTCGACATAAGAGTGAAACCGCATAATTCTTTCTCCATGTGGCTTATTTTATTCAGCATAATACCCTCCAGTTCCATGTCCATGAAAATGGTAGGTATTCATCCTTGCAGATGGCTAAATAATAATACATTGTATATATAGACCACATCTTCTTTATCCATTCATCTGTTGAAGGACATCAAGTCTCCTTCCACAGTTTGGCTATTAACATTGCCGGTGTGAACATTGGGGTGCAAGTGTCCAGTCATTTCACTACATCTGTGTCTTTGGGGTAAATACCCAGTAGTGCAATCGATGGGTTGTAGTATAGCTCCATTTCCAGCTTTTTGAGGAACCTCCACACTGTTTTCCAGAGTGGCTGCACCAGTTCACATTCCCACTAACAATGCAAGAGTGTTCCACTTTCTCCACATCCTCTCCAACCTTTGTCATTTCCCGTCTTGTTAATTTCCCCCATTTTCACTGGTGTGAGGTGGTATCTCATTGTGGTTTTGATTTCTATCTCCCTGATGAAAAGTCACGTGGAACATTTTTTCATGTGCTTGCTCACTCTGTGTAGGTCTTCTTTGGAGAAAAGCGGGTACCTTTAAGTTGGAGAAGAGATGGCATCTCAAGGGGTGTTATTTCCTGTCATGGCCACATACCAGAAGGCTCTTGAGTGTGTGCGTTTGCCTGTGCCTGTGAGGAGAGGTCGTTGGATAGAATTTGAAAGCAGATCCTCTCCATATTTATAGGTCTATATCTATTTCTCTCTCTTTCTGCACACATCTATTTCTAACCATTTTGTCTCTATCTCTATAGGGAGATCTATATATGGACGTATAGAGATTAGATATAGAAATGTTTATTTTGCATATTTAAATATAAATATATAGTTCTGTTTATAGATAATTATTATATTATGAGTAATACATTTAATAAATATATTAAGTGGAAACATAGATTTGATTTATATGTTTGTTTATATAAACAATAAATATATTAAGTGGAAACATAGATTTGTTTATATGTTTGTTTAAATAAACATCTATTTATGTTCCTGGGATCGATCTATCAGTAAATCTATCACTCTATCATCTACCTAGCTAGCTAGCTATATATCCCAGGAAGAGAAAAACCCAGATCGAACAGATGGGAATGTCCCCCTCCGGAATGTGTCATACAAGAAGATAGGCAAAAATCTTCTGTACTTTCCTGATGTGCTGATGCAATTAACTCAGAGATGTACCTGTGATGTACTGTGGGCCAGGAGCCAGTGGTCAAGAGAGAATCCTTGAGACATTTTCCATGCAAAAAGGTGTTTTTATTAAAGTATGGGGACAGGACCCCTGGGCCTGAAAAGCTTCACCAGGATTATGAGGAGCCTTGGTTATAATCTTTTAAGTTGCTGTGTGGGATGGGGACTCTAGAGATCAAAGAAGTTTCCAAAAGGATTTTCACACATGAAAGATTTACAGGATCCTGGAGGTCTGGCTATCAGCAAACAAATGTTGCTTTTGGCCTCTAGCAAAGCATTAACATTCAGGCAGCTGTGAATTCTTGGAAGAATGTCCCACTCTGTCGGTTTCAAGTATTTGTTTATGGACTGCAAGTTTGTTAGTAAATGTAATTGTAGGGATGTCTGAGTGGCTCAGTGGTTGATCCTGGGGTCCTAGGATGGGGTCCCACATTGGGCTTCCCACAGGGAGCCTGCTTCTCCCTTTGTCTCTGTCTCTGCCTCTCTCTCTTTCTCTCTCTCTCTCTGTGTCTCTCATGAGTAAATAAACAAAATCTTTTTTTTTAAAAAGCAGATGTAATTGTAAACTATATTTTTTTGGCCTTAGTTCCCCCTATCACCTGGGTCTTCTATCCCTCCCTGCATCTCTTGGTTCGTTGGCCTTTGGTGGTGAAGAATCCAAAGGATATGAGGCAGGAGGAGTGTGAGATGGGATTAAGCCAATGAAGTAATTTCCCAGGGAGCTTGGGTAAGAGAAGTGCAGCAGGCAGAATGAAGTGAGAAAGTCAGGTTCTTGTCTCACGGAGTCGAAGAATGAATCTGGTGGACGAAGAGTGAGTAAAGCGACGGGAGTTTATTAAGGAAGGATACTGAGAAAGCTCTCAGGAGTGGGAGGGGCCCAGGCTGGGTTGCCCACATGAGTAAGGACTAGTGATAACATCTTTCACATCTTTAATGGTTTACTTCTTTTTAGAGTCTGGTTATCCTTTTTTGGGCACAGAGGACTGTCCTAAAAAAGACCCTCTCTACCCATACCTAGGGCAGGGTGGTCTCGTTTGTTTATTTCTGGTTTCCTTACATCTCAGCATCCTTAGGATCTTTGTGAGCCTGAATCTGTAGCCCCCTACCTATTTCTCCCTACCTAGACTCTCCTGTCCCTCAATCAAGAACAGGAGAGATGTGGCTCTGAGAAAAGGTGCACTAAGAAACATTGTCACAGTTTCAATATTCCCTCCCCACAATTTGTGAGACCCAATTACTTCCAAACTCCTTTTTCCTCCTTTTTGTTTTGGATGGCAATGCTGCTCTGTGACTGACCTACACAACCAATGGCTCCGTAACAGTTCAAATCTGTGGAGAGAACCCAAGGGTCTGCTGGGGAAGCATGAAGGAGAACTGTGGACTTGCTTGTTTTGCCCTCAGAAATCAGCATTAAGGCTCCTGATATGAAGTTCAAAAGACTGCAGGTAGTACTCTGGGACATAGATCGAAACCCAGTGGGGACGGAGCCTGTCTCTGTACCTGCCATATAGAAGGCCAAATAGACTTCTTTTTGGAATGGATGGGTGTTGAATAAGTAGGAGAATCTGTGTATGCTGGGTCTGTTTCAGGTCACTGATTCATACTTAGGGAAAGACATTAATCCAGGGACTGGTTCTCTGAACTAGTCCTGGGAAAATGTATCCTAAGTTATTCGAAAAGGAGTAGTAAGATAGATAAGGAGTTCAGAATTGAGAAAAATATTCTGAGGAAAGTAGAGGTGTTCGTCACACAAGTGGGTTTCTTGCAATTTACTCACTTATAGCTTGTATATTCTGAACAGAAAAAAGAAAGGGAAGGAACCGCATGTGCTTGGGGTCATCAATTTCATCTATAAAAAGGAAATAATACCGCCTGTCCCGTGACACTGTTGTGAGGACTAGAAGTGATGGTTTTTGATGTAGAGACTTGCTAGGTCCAGTCACCATAAAATGTAAAAACAACACACTTGATTAATATAGCTACCAATATAGCTGCAATATACTTTTTCATTTTATTATTTATTTATTTATTTATTTATTTATTTATTTATTATTTGAGAGAGAGGGAGAGAGAGGCAGAGACACAGATAGAGGGAGAAGCAGGTTCCATGCAGGGAGCCTGACGTGTGACTCCATCCTGCATCTCCAGCATCCCACACTGGGCTGAAGGTGGCGCTAAATCGCTGAGCCACCAGGGCTGCCCTACAATATACTTGTTAAAAATATATTTTATTTATTTATTCATGAGAGAGAGAGAGAAAGAGAGAGAGAGAGAGAGGCAGAGACACAGGTGTCCTACCCACGGCCCCTCTGTCCATGAGTCAGCAGGATCCATCACATTAACCAGAGAAAGAACATGGGGCAGCCCCCGGTGGTTCAGCGGTTTAGCGCCTGCCTTCAGCCCAGGGCGTGATCCTGGAGTCCCGGGATCGAGTCCCATGTTGGGTTCCCTACATGGAGCCGCCTTCTCCCTCTGCCAGTGTCTCTGTCTTTCTCTTTCTGTGTCTCTGTGTCTCTCAAGGATATATAAATAAAATCTTAAAAAAAAGAAAAACGAGAGAAAGGACAAAAAGCATACGATCCTCTCAAGAGTTGCAGAAAAAACATTTGACAAAATACAGCATCAAAAGCATAGTGGGTTTTGAGGAAATGTCTATCAACAGAATAAAGGCCGCTAGGAAGCTGACATCATCTTCAAGGGTGAAAACCTGAAATCGTCTCCCCTAAGAGCAGGAACAAGCCAAGGAGGTCCCCTCTCAGCACTGGAAGTCCTAATGTAGTCAACAGACAGGAAACAGCAAAGGTTTCACACCTGGAAGGGGGACGTCACACTGTCCCTATTTGCTGAAGACGCGGTACTAGAAACAGGAAACCCGAGAGCCCACACCAAAACCTGTTAGAACTAGTGATTGAATTCAGTAAATTCACGGGACACCAACTGAACCTACAGAGCTCAGTAGCCTTGCTGTGTCCCAATAATGAGCACTCAGGAAGGAAATGAAGGACGTGACTCCCTTCTCAGGAGCATCACAGAGAATAAATAATGAGCCTGAACCAAAGGAGCACAAGACGTGTGCACTGAGCCATACCAGGCTCTGGGAGGTCATCCTGGGCTCGTGGGGTGGAAGCCTCATCTTGTGAAAGTGTCCGCAGTTCCTGAAGCCACCCTCGGTTTCAATGTCATTCCTATCAAAATCATGGTGGTAGATCCTAGAAATAGGAAAAAAAAAAAACCTAACATCCGTCAGCCCTCACAAGTGACCCCGGACAGCAAATCAGTATTGGAAAAGCAGGACAGAGCGGGACGCAGCACTTTCCTATTTCAAACGATGTCACAGAGACACAGGATAAAGCAGTGTGGTTCTCGGACCCCTGGCTGGCTCTGTCGGTTAAGCATCTGACTCCTGACCTCCCCTCCGGTCCTGATCTCGGGGTCCTGAGTTCTAGCCCTGGGTTGGGCCATGAACGAGGCGTGGCACCTACTTAGACCCACAGGGGGTGGTTCCAGCATAAGCTGAAGGAGCAGAACAGAGAGTCCAGAAGGAAATGTGTTCTGATGCAACTGATATTTTTTAACTTAATTTAAACCCAATTAATTAACGTATAGTGTTTTCGTTATAACGAAAGTATAATTCTACTTTCAGAGCTAGAATTCAGGGATTCACCAGTTGGAGAGAACAGCAGTGCTCGTGATATCACCTGCCCTCCTTCGTGCCCGTCCCCCGTTAACCCCTGCCCCCCTCCCCTCCAGCGACCTTCAGTTTGTTTCCTATGATTAAGAGTCTGTATTTCCTGCATCTGTTTTCATCTTATTTGTTTTTCCTTCCCTTCACAGTAGTTCATCTGCTTTGCTTCTTTAATTCCACCTATGAATGACACCACACGGTCATTCTCTTTCCCGACTGACTTATTTCACTTAACACGATCCCTCTAGTTCTATCCGCGTCATTGCAAATGGCAAGATTTCCTTCTCTTTGATAGCTGAGTACCATTCCTCTCTCTATGACCATCATCTATCTCCCATCCTCTTTATCCATCATCTGTCTGAAGGCACCGAGGCTCCTGCCACAGTGTGGCTACTGTGGACCCGGGTGCTGTAGACATTGGGGCGCAGGTGTCCCGGCTTTTCATTGCATCTGTATCTTCAGAGTGAGCTCCAGGCCGTGCACCTGCCGGTCGCAGGGCAGGTCTATCGGTAACTTCCTGAGGAGCCTCCTGACTGTTTCCAGGGCGGCTGCACTAGCCCGCGGTCCCGCCCACAGTGGAAGAGGGTTGAGTCTTGGCAGACGTGGTAAAAGTTTGGTCCACATTTCATTTCGCATCCTGTGGGTTCAAATTCATTGTCCTTAAGCATTTCTGGGGAAGCCGGGTGTTGTGCTCCATTTCAGCGCGACGTTTCCGAAGCTCCTAGGTCTCAGCTGGAGCCTGGAAGGAAGCAGGTCCCGCCCTGGGCGCTGGGACGCCGCCTCCTGCAAGGCCTCCTTCAGCTCCTGAGCGTCCCGCAGGGGGCGCCCGAACCCAGGCCCGGGTCAA